>NC_133406.1:223346111-224004722 GCF_049350105.2 Macaca mulatta
AGCATTCCTGATGTCACACTGTTGGGACTCAATCCAAGGCAGGTGGCCCCTGCTGATGCTTTTTCACGCCCCCGGCCGATTCCCTTGAGTCAGAAGGCCTTGGTGTGGCCCAGTGTGGGTAGCGGCCACTGTCAGCACAGACGAGAGACCTACTCCTGCCTCCCGCCCCAACACCCCGGTCCCTTGAAGGAAAGAGCCCAACACACCCTCGTTCACTGGTACAAGAGTACTGACCCTGTCTACACTGTGGCCAGCAACTCCCTCTGCCCAGCCCAAGCCCTCCCTAGACAAATAGTCTGGACCACTGGTTGCCATGAGGTCAGCCAGAGCTGGAGTCACCCCTGCCCCAGGACCACCTGGAAACGTGGTGTGCTGGAAGGGGACCTGGGCAGCGGTTCACACACTCACATCTGTTTCTACAGTAATTGGACAGGGCCTTGGAACTCCAAGGCCCTAATTCATCAGGCTGCCAGCACACAGCTGATGGGGCACATGTGTCTGGACTGGCGGGGGGTGGGGTAGGGTGTGGGCAGAGTGGGATGGCAATTTGAGGCCTAGCAAGTGTGGTCAGACAGGCTCTGCTCTGGCTTCTGGGAGCTCCACAGGCCCCTTACCACAGAGAGTCACTTGCCGCCCTCCACTAGCCCTGGCGCTCCTCAGGAGACAGTGAGCTGGGGCCAGCAGGACTGAGGCTTCTGGCCTACCTATTCCTGGGCCCTGAGAGCTCACACTGAGGAGGTTCGTGGGCCCTGGTTCCCCAGGTTTGAGGTGGCAGAGCCTCCCCACCTGGATGGGGGTTTCTTTTGGGGAGGCCCTGGAGGCAGTGGCCAGTCTGTGACTCCACCACTGGGGTCTGATCTGTCAGGGCTCAGCCTGCATCCTGTGCTCTCAAGAGACCCAAGGCCCTAAGGGATACAGGAGAATCCAATGCCCATCATAAAAGTCACCCAGGGCCAGCCTTCTGCAGGGATGCCCTAAGGCCAAGCTGGCCGCAGGCACAGTGGGCCCTGCTACTCCCCACTCCATGGTCGCTGCCTCCAGCCCAAGGCCCCAGGGCCCACAAGTAACCCCCAATCTGGCATACCCCATCTATCACCAGTTAAGCCAGTCCCACCCCAACATATCCCCAACGTGTTCCCACCTCCCTTGCCCAAGGCCTCCACCAGGGCTGGGGCACTGATGATAGACAGGGCACCTAGCTGGGGTACAAAATTTAAAAGGGCACCAAAAACGCAGTCACAAAAAATATAGAGAGAGAGACAGAGTAAGGCAAATCAATATTAATGCAAAAAATCCACAATGAATAATTACTTAAAAGTTTAAATACAGACAAAACTTCACCCTACACTTGTACAACCCTGGCTCACTCGCCTCACCCTAATCCTGGCCCTTTGTGTATCAAGAGACAAAAAGAGTGACCAAACCACAAGCAGAAATTTGCTGATTTGGTTACATTTAAGCACTGCATTAAAACCGTATTTATTTTAATTATTGAGATTTTTGACATCTGCTGGAATTTTGTGCCTGAGGCAAGGATGCCTTACTCCAGTCACAGCCCTGGCCTCCGCCCACGTCAAGTCTTGTCACGTCTCAGCAGGATCCTGAGCTGAGCTCTGAGCTGCTCCCTCTATATCCATTCTTTTTTTTTTTTTTTGAGACAGGGGCTCACTGTGTCACCCAGGCTGGAATGCAGTGGCACGATTTCGGTTCACTGCAACTTCTGCCTCCCAGGTTCAAGTGATTTTTCCACCTCAGCCTCTCCAGTAGCTGGGACTACAGGTGTGCACCACCAAGCTCAGCTAATTTTTGTATTTTTGGTAGAGACAGGGTTTCACCTTGTTTGCCAGGCTGGTCTCGAACTCCTGACCTCAAGTGATCCACCTGCCTTGGCCTCCCAAAATGCTGGGATTACAGACATGAGCCACCCCACCCAGCCGACATCCATTCCTTTTGTATTATTTACTTATTTATTTGAGACAGGGTCTCACTCTGTCCCCCAGGCTGGAGTGCAGGGGTGCAATCACAGCTTACTGCAGCCTCAACCTCCTGGGCTCAAGCGATCCTCCCATCTCAGCCTCCCAAGTTGCTAGGACTATAGGCTTGCGCCACCACACCTGGCTAATTTTATTTTTTATTTTGTAGAGATGGGGGTCTTACTATGTTGCCCAGGCTGGTCTCAGACCCCTGGACTCAAGTGACCCTCCCACCTTAGCCTCCCAAAGTGCTGGGATTACAGGCATGAGCCACCACGCCCAGTCCCGGTATCCATTCTTATCTGCAATTCACTGTCACATACCAGCCAGAAGGATCCAAAAAATGCAAATTATAAATCAAATCGTGCTAGTCCCCAGCTTGGGAAACATCTGTTTCCAAGGCTTTTCACTGTTCTGAGAATGAAATCCAAAGCTGACCCAGCCTGCAAGGCTGGTGTGGTCCAGCTCACCCATCAGCTGACCTCGGGGCCCGCCCTCTCTCCTCCCGCCTTACCTGGCTTCCCCCACTGTTCCTGCTGCACCCTCTGTGTGGGTTTGTCTACTGGGAATATCATTCCCATCCCTGGGCTGAATCCTTCTTGCCATTCAGGTCTCAGTTTAAACGCCACCTCCTCCAAGTGGCCATCTCTGAACCTCAACCCACCCATGTATCTATTGTGGCCCCGATGTCTTTGTTATGCACCTCACTCTTTTCTATTTCCTTTGGTTTGCTGGGTTTTTGCCTCTCTCTCTCTGCTAGGATTCAAAGCTTGTAAGTCTTAGTCACTACTGTATTCCCAGGGTCTAACACAAAATAGGTGCTCAAAAAATTACATGCAGAATGGACAAGTGAACAAATGAACTCACATCTCAAGGATTTGTTCTTTCAGCTGTTTAGATCCCCAGTCTACAGCCCAATCGGCACGTCTCTTGGGGCTCACCAAGCTGAGCCTGGGTCCCCAGCTGGTGCTCCCATCCCTGCAGCTGAGACGACCTCATCTCCCTGGGAAAGGGGAGGCAGTAGTTGCTCCAGATGGAGGGCGGGCTAGGACAGGGTATAAGGCCAGGTAACCCGTAGGGGCTGAACATCCTCATGGTTAAGACCCTGGGTGTTGTGATCAGGCAGGGCAAGGTTCAAATTCTTACTCGCTGTGTCCTTTTTGGAAAATCATAGCACCTGTCTTAGCCTTAGTTTCCTTATCTGTGAAATGGATAGAGAAACATCTACTCGCAAGGTTCTTACGGATATTAAAATAAGAGAATGGCAGGAAAGAACCAGGGGGTACAGCAAGTGCTCAATACACGGGAGGCCTGATGGCACATCAGGGAGCATCCCACAATGAGGGCAATCCCTGCACCAAAGCCAGCTCCTACCTGGCAGACCACAAAGCACCCAACCCACAGGGGCTGGCACAGCCGCTTCGGTATGATCTGGAGCCATGCCATCAACAGATGAGATCATTGCTGTTTATTATCTCAAAATAATGGAATTTTCCAGTCACTTGACCCACAGTGGTCATTCGCCTCCATTTTTTTGGTGGGAAAGCTAATTCCCGAAGCAACAAAAAGGCTCGACCAAGTCTGTCAGTAAGAATTTAGAAGCCGCAGCTGGAACCTGAGCCTTCCCTGCTGTGGGCGCTCCCTGGAAACTCTGGTTCTCCCAGGCGAGGGGGAGCCGCAGCCACCTTCGAGGTCGGCTCAGCAAGATCCGCTCCACTCACCTGCAGGCTGAGTGCCCGGGAGGAGAAGGCAGGGATGCAGCAGGCCAGGATCGGGCACCAGAACGGGGCTTTGCTCTTCTTGTCCTCATCCGGGCATAGCCAGCCTGGCTGGTTCTCCTCCCCTACAGCAAGAGGAAGGAGGTGGGTAGAGCTGGTCAGAGTCCAAGGACCAACCAGGTCATGAGGAGCCCTCCAAGCCCCAGGGAGCCACTGCAGGCCCCAGAAGCCTGGCCCCATCCAGTCACTCCCCACCCTACTCCTGCCAGACTGAGATGAAATCCAGCCTCAGGAGTGAGGCCGTGGCCAGGGTCTCAGGCAGGGAGCTGAAAAACTTAAGGTCCCAGCTTGACCATCCTACTGCTGAACAACCCTGTGCAAGTCACCCCAACTCTCTGAGCCTCGATTTCTTTGCCTAGAAAATAGGAATGCTAGAAATGCTTTCGTCCTGTGGTTGTTATGAGAACCAAATGAAATAATAGATGTGAAAGGGTTTTTTTAAAAAAATATTAAGATGCTGAACAGAGTACAGATCCCTGTTGCCTTGAATTTCTGCTGCAGAGTAGGAGATAGACCATGAATGATCAGAGGACAGGAGGCCGCCATTGTGGCATTCACACTTGACCGTGGTGGTGATGGAAATGCGGGAGAATTACACTCCTGCTTCCTTCAAGACTATCCTGAAATTAGGAAGCCACCTGCCTCCAGTTCGCCCACCCTAGCTGTGCCTCAAAGCTCCCAGGGACCTGTTACAAGTACACATGCCTAACCTGATCCCAGACCCAGGACTCACCACGGGAGATCACCGTGCTAAAGAGCATCTGCTAAACCTCGTTCTTTATGGAGGCTCCTTTACACGGCTTGGGGCTCTGCTCACACGTCCCCTCCTCCGAGAAGTCCTCCCTGACTACCCTGACTACAGTGGCCCCTTCTCTCAGGAATCACTCTAAAGACCCTGTCTTACTTTCCTCACAGCCTTCATAACGATCTAAAATTATCTGTGGTTCATTTCCATAAGTCTCTAATGTGAAAGCTATAGGCAGTGGGGGTCTGCACTGTCTCATTCACCGCTGTCCCCCTGACACCCAGCACACTGCAAGGCACATAGTGAGTGCTCAGAAAACATGGCTGGAAAGAATGAATGAAAGGAAAGAGGGAGGAATAAACCACTATCTGTTCTGAAGAATTCTCCCTGTGGAGGATCCCTTCCTCCTTTACGCTCCCTATGAGGACTCCCTTCCAGGAAGCCCACAGCAAGGATGGGCATGAGGAAGACGCCACCTACTATGCGCCCACACATCAGGCACCACACTGAGCGCCACCGTCTATGCCCTGGCTTAGTCTTCACAATTGCTGAGCATAGTCAGAATCATTATTTTCACCCCACAGAGGACGACACTGGCACTCAGGGATTTGGTAACACAGCCAGACCACAGCCTTGGCTAGGGGGCAGCACCCAGATTCAGGCCTAGGTCTGAAACCCAAGACTGAATTCTCTGGACTAGACCAGGCAGCCTTCAGCAACCACACCCACCGAGGCTCCGTCGCAAAGGCCTCTGGGCCCAGTGATGCTAGAGTAGCTCTGCTACAGGCAGCCAGAGACATGGACAGGTGGCCCAAGGAAGAGAGGCCACTTACTGCAGTGACCCCACGCTGAGGAGTGCCCAGAGCTCCAGAGCCACAAGGGCAGGTCACAGACTGAACCGTTGTGTTGCAACGCACTTCTCCGTGACAGAGAGGAAGCTGGGACCTACAGCCAGCCTGCCTCTCCCCTAGGAGGGGCCAGCTCCGCCTAAGAGTGCCCGCCAGCCACACCAGGGCCCCCTGACACTACAGTCGTCTTCACTCAGCAGCCAGGCCCATCCTGCTAAAACTTACATCTGGCCTCACCGTTCCCCTGCTTGGAAACATCAATGGAGACCCAGTCTGCCCAGAATAAGATCCAAACTCTCCTGGAAGAGCTGCGAAGGCCCCTTCCCTCCCCGGCCTCCTCCCTCGGCCACCAGCTCCACTGAGCTGGACTGTGCTCAGCAACCTCACTGGGATGGGCCCGGAGGTTCCCTCTGTCCGGAACTCTACCCCTCAGCTCCCCAGGGCTGGTTTCTTTCCTTCTTAGAGAGGCCTGCACCGCCCATGTCTCCATGCCCTGGCCTCTACCACCTCAGCCCACTGGAGGGTATCACACCTCTCAGAGCTACTCCCTGCTCCTCCACCAGTGTGGCTCTTCTTCCTTTGTGTGCGTGCACATGTGCATGTGTGCACGCGTGTGTGTGTGCGCACATGGAAGTAGGGGCTCCTCCACCATGTCGGTGTTCTGTGAAGGCCGAAACCTCCCACCCTATTTCCTTCCACACCTCACCCAACCCACTCACGCAGCACTGGACCCACCACGGACCATCAGTACATTCAGGGACACGAACAAAAAGTCTCTTTTCTCAGAGCTTCATTTTCCAGGTTTGTCAGATGTACCCCTGACATGAACATTAATCTGACTCGCTTTCATCGAAGAGATCCTGCCGGGTCAGAGCGAAGGGCTGGACATGAGTGAGGAAGGACCACCCTGAGAGCAGTCGCAGGCCATCGCTGCCCGAGAGAGGCGGCATCTGAACGCCAGCACAGCAGGAGGAGCTGGAATGAGGTGGCAGGTGAGATGCTATTTGAGAAGTGAAAGACATTCCCAAATGTCAGGCATAACGACGTGAAGGCGCCAGCACCCAGCGCGCTCACACCCTCCGGCCTGAGTCACTGAGCAGTGAACTCACTCCCGAAGCGGGCCCAGAGCCGTCGTCCTCCATGTCCGGCCCTCTACCCTGCTGGGCCCTGGAAGCAGAGTTACGTAAGACCTGATCCCTGCCACTAGGGAGGAAAGGCCAACATGAGAGACCCTCAGGGAAAGGGCACGACCGCACAGGGCGCGCACATTGCCATAACAGACACTTCTACGTGCCCCCACCTCACAGTTTCCACACTGCCTCACTGCATCCTCACAGCCATCATGGGAAACAGGTCCTTCCATCCACACTCCACGCTGGCCAGCAGAGGAAAGGGGAAAGCAGGGGAAGGCCCAGATGCCAAGGAACTAACCCACGGGGGCCCCTTGCATGGTGCCTGCAACGTAGCTCGTCCCGGGGCAGCGCAGCTCTCCTAGCCTCTCCTAGCCTCTCCTAGTGTGCCGGGGCTCACCACGCCGCCTCTTGGACAAGCCCCTGGGCAGCAAATAAAGATAGGCCAGATTTGAGAGCTTGTCCCTGCTCTCAAGGAACTTACAATCAAGCAGATCCTCACCTCTACCAGACAAGAGCTCTGGTCTGGACCCCCAATTCCTCACCCCACAGCCTGCAGGAGTTAGGTGAGCGAGCATCTCCCCGCCCTAGCCCCTGTCACCAGGGCACCCAGAGCTCAGCTCCTCTCTTTCCTCCCCGAACACCCATAGCCCATCAAGTCCTGGCAATTTATTCGTATGTATTTTTTTAATGATCTGACCTTCTCCTTCCAGATGGTGCCTTCCCTGCCTGCGACTGGGGACATTACAAGAAAATGGAGTCGTTGCTCCCCATCTGCCACTGCCATTGTTCCCATCACAAAACCAGAGTGGCGGAGACCAAATGAGAAGGCTGCTGTCGCTGAAAATTGAAAGCCCGCTTGGGATAAGTGACATTAAGAACTGGCACCGACGGCAGAGCCGCGATTTCCATTTGACACTAAGTGGGGGCTTATTTAGCGCCCAGCTCTGTTTGCCAACACCCCCTGGGCATGAGAGCTCCCCATGGGACACAGGGAACAGCTCCAGGGTTGCAGATCCCCCACCACCCTCAGAACAATCCCCTCTGGTCTGCTAGAAGGACCCGGGCAGATCCCACCTCAGTCTCCAACTCGCCGTGTGACACGGAGCCAGGTACTTACCCTCTCTGAGCCTGTGGCCTCATCTAGAAAATGGGGGAAAGAACTCCAACCATATGGAGTTGTGAGCACTGGAAATCATATATATCATGCCTAGCAGACACCAGGCACTCTGGAAATAGCAGCCATGATGGTCGCTGTCCTCGCTGCTCCTATTACTGAGGGCAGCTGAGCCCACCGCAGGCCCTGCCCCGCTTCTCCAGCCCGACCTGCCTCCCAGACTCCTACTGGGCTCAGTCCCAGTATCATGCCTTTACTGCTCTTCCCGAACCTCCCAAACTTAAAGCCACCTTCAAGATACCGCTCACACCTCCCCAGCACCACAGAGATGCTGCTGGCCACAGCCACAGACGTCAGACTGGGCCAGACCTCAGCAGGCATCTCATCCAACCACCTGTCCCTTACAGAGAGGGCCATTGGTGTCCAGGGAGGCCAGGCAAGTGGCCAGCCTCCCAGCTGGGGTAAAACCAGGGTCAGGCTCCAAGGCCATGCCCTCCTTGGAGAGTAGACCCATCCCTTCCAGCTGCAGGGCGTGGGCAGATCCCAGCACCAGCCTGTGGGACAGCAGTGAGGGTTAAAGGACATGATGAGGTCTAGAACGCACTTCACACGCTGCCAGGGCTGTGCTCAGGACCCAGCAGCTGGAGTCACCACTGGAAGGAAAACTGGCGTTAGTGTGATGACTACGGGCCAGAAAACTAAACCAAATGAGAGGCGGCAAGGGAGGGGAGGGCCCAGCCCTGCGCTCAGGCTCACTGCCTTGGGCCACCTGGTTATGTCCCTGTGAGTTTGGCATTGGCCGTGGCCTGCCAGGCCCATGTCCCCTTGAGAGGTGGGAATGAGGAGGGCCACGGATGGGAGGAGCTCCAAGGGCCCAAGGGTATGGGGCAGCAATGCAGCTGTGTGGGCAGAGCAGGTGGTGCTGGGGGAGGGCACAGGAAGGGAAATCAGGGAGCCCCCTACCTCACCTCTTCCTTCTCTGGGGCCTTCCATCTACAGCCCTGTTCAAGCCCTAACAAGAGCCGAACCGGTAGAAAGAGGTAGGAAGATATCCTGGCCCTGTACTAAATCGCGTGTGACCTCAGAAAGGCCATTCCCCTTCTGAAATGCAGACACTGCTTGACCTAGGAGCCTCTCTGACAGCTCCTATGTGCCAAGGGCTGGCTGTCTAGGCATCTTCCACGCACCATCTCCCCACATTTTCATGTGACCCCTGTGCAGGGGGCACTGGCATTTTCCCCATTTTCTGATGGAAAATCCAAGGCATCTCAGAGTAGTTTGCCGGGATCACAGAGCTGGTCAGTGGCAGAGCTGGGAACGGAGCCTGGATGGTCTGGCTCCATTTCCCATGGTGCTGAGGACCACGCCTTACTGCCTCTCAAACCTTCCTGTGTGCCAAAGAATGCAACAGGGCCCTTGGAGATCTAGTCCAACTCACAAATAGGAAAACTGGGTTTCGGGATGGAGTCTGCCTTTCCCAGGACCACAAGGTATGGTGGTGGCCATGCTGGGGTTTGAACTGGGTCCGCAGATTCCCCAGGGCTCCCTGCCCCTCCAAAGGGCAGAGCTAATACACTCTCCCAGATCCCAGGCTCCCCCACCACATCCCTCTCCTTTCTCAATCTTCAGATTATGATCCTGACACACTGTAGTCAGGGAGAGAGAAAGATACAGAAAATAAAATAAAGGAATAACAGGCTTTGGGAATAAATGTTTTTAACATATTCTATTTCTAACAGGCTCATATTATCGTCCCCTCCCAAACCAGGCACTGCAGATTAAAAAAAAAAAAAAAAGTACTGGCAAAATAAAAGAAACAAATAATTCAAGCCCCAAGGGAACACAGGCATTCAAATAAGATTTCAAATGACTCTCCTTCCATTAAAACTTTTGCTGCAGTGAAGCTGTGTGGAGATAAGGCAGCCCAGCGTCTTCACAGGCTGCGGAGAGCTGGGGCTGCCTGAATCGCCATCTCCCATCCCTCCAGCACCAAGCCCCATGCAGCAAAGCACGTGTTGTTCAAACAGGAGAGTCATCTGCCTTTAAAGCAGGTGTACACATGGGGCTTGGGCACTTCCCAGGATGGAAGTGATGCGCGGGGTGGGGAGGGGAGCGCATGGTCCAAGGGGCAGGGAAGCCACGTTAGCCTTTCTGAGGGCCAGGATTCCCAAAGTCTTCTGCCAGGGACAGGGCAGCTTCTGCTTAAAACCCTTTCTGCACACTCCAAAGGCCTTTCTGTCACCCAGAAACATCCAGCTGAGGCCAGAGCAATATCAGCACTGGATCCAAGAAGGGATGGGCTGAGTAGAAGCCTCTGGTCCAGGTTCCCCCACAGGCAACCCCTCCCCATTCCTTCCCCCACCTCCACACCTGCCTCTCCCATGCCCTCTCCCCACAGCAGCCAGAATGACCCACTTAAATGAAAATCAGATCAGGACATTATTCAGCTCTCAATGCTATAATGCACAGCTTCCCATCATGCCCAGAACAAATCCCATACGGCTCTCCCTGGCTTCCCAGAAAACCTGCCCACAACATACCCACCCACCTACTTCCCTCCCCTTCATCTGCCAGTGCTGGCCACTCTGGCTTCCTTTTGTCCCTACCTCAGGGCCTTTGCACGTGCCGTCCCCATGCCTGGATCACTCCGCCCAGATCTTTGTGCAGCTTCTGAGGTCCCTGCCTCCAGGTCCCCCACATGGCAGGCCCAGGCCAGCTCTATGCCCTGCACAGCATAACTCCTGCTTGCAGATTTGCTCCCCATTTAACGTCCTCCTTCCTGCCCCTCATAAATTTAAGTTCCTTGAGAGCAGAGATCTCTCTGCTTTTGTCATTATTCTTTCCCCCATGCCCAAAATTACGTAGAGTCTCAATAGTTTTTTTCAATTAATGAAAACCAGTGACAAAGGTCCTCTTTTTTTTTTTTTTTTCTTTCTTTTTTGTGAGATGGAGTCTCACTCTATTGCTCAGGCTGGAGTACAGTGGCACGATGTTGGCTCACTGCAACCTCCGCCTCCTGGGTTCAAGTGATTTTCCTGCCCAACCTCCCGAGTAGCTGCGACTACAGACATATGCCACCACGCCTGGCTAATTTTTTTGTATTTTTAGTAGAGACGGGATTTCACCATGTTGGCCAGGCTCGTCTCGAATTCCTGACCTCAGGTGATCTGCCCACTTCGGCCTCCCAAAGTGCTAGGATTACAGGCGTGAGCCACTGCGCCCAGCCAAAGGTCCTGACTTCTTTCCAGAAATGTTTTTGTTTTGTTTTGTTTTGTTTTGTTTTGTTTTTGAGATGGAGTCTGGCTCTGTTGCCCAGACTGGAGTGTAAACTCGAACTCCCGGATTCAAGCAATTCTCCTGCTTTGGCCTCCCAAGTAGCTGGGACTACAGGCATGTGCCAGGCTCATTTTTTGCATTTGTAGTAGAAACAGGGTTTCACCATGTTAGCAAGCATGTCTCGATCTCCTGACCTCGTGATCCACCTGCCTCAGCCTCCCAAAGTGCTGGGATTACAGGCGTGAGCCACTGTGCCCGGCCTTCTGTAAATGTTTTAAAACCTGTTGGAAATGTGTGCTTCTCTATAGAAAGATCATACCAGAAACAAAATCAAAAAAAATGTCCCTGCTATTGGCTGGCATCGGCAAATGGGAACTGTGGTACATCATAGGGAATAATAGCTCTGTCTGGAGGGTACATGAGCCTCTCATCAACTCAAAAAATGGACAAGTAAAGTAATTACAACTTAATGGACGCAGTCTGCAGACAGACTCTTGCCAAGCCGAGGAAGCAGAATGGACAGGGATCGAGACCGGGCTTTGGAGGCAGGCCGCCCAGGGTCTGCAGCCCAGATCTGCCCCTTCCTGCTGTGTGACCTCAGGCAAGTCCCTGCACCTCTCTGGGCCTCAGAATCCTCAATGGAAAAGAGATTCTCAACAGACCTAACTCTTAGGGCTATTGTGAATGTGAAATGAAAAAGATGCACATAAAATACTCAGAAAAGTGCACATAAATATCCATTTAGGTATCTGTATTCGTATCATGGGGTGCACCGAAAGAAAAGCATAGTAGTGAGGTCTTTGGTCTTTGAGAATCAGTATAGTCCAACCTGCATCATTTTTCCAGGTATCATTTTTATTGAGATATAATTCAGTTACCATAAAATGCACCCTTTTGAAGTGCACACGTCACTGATTTTTGGTGTAGTCACAGAGTTAAGAAATCACCACCATCTAATTTTAGAACATTTCATCACCTCCACCAAAAAACCCTTAGCAGTCACTCTCCATTACCCTCTCCTCCCAGGTCCCTGGCAACCACTAATTTACTTTCTGTCAAGTTCCATCAATTCCTAGTTGGGGAAGCTGAGGCTCAGAGAGGGGAAGTGACTTGTCCAGGGTCACAGAGCAGAGCCTCAGGGCTCCGGCTCCGGCCCCAGCTGTTTCTCCACCACACCGCCTCCCTCCCACTCAGAAGCCTCCCTGCCCCCCACAGACCCTGAACACCCATCCTGTACCCTCACACACCCCAAACCTCCCCTCTCTGCACCCCTGCCCCCTGAGGCACTCTCCCTGGGGCTATACTCACGGAGTCCGATTTTGGCCAAATGTAACCTGTTGACCCAGGAAATCTTGCTCAGGGGGTTGGGGGTGATGAAAACCACCATAAAGCTGATGGGGCGGCCGGACCTGCGGTGAGAAGGGTGAGGGTGGATGTGTGAGTACCCACACAAGGGCTGGGCTCCCCCGGCTGTCACGTAGTACTTCCTCCAACCCACGTGCCCTGGAGATTGGGGAGGTCTGGTCGGAGCATCCCCAAAACGTGGCCAAAGAGGTTAGTGGCCTGGCAAAGCCTCAGTCCCCTGGAGGAGGAATCCCTTCACCCACAATGGCCCCCAGAGGGAGGTACCTGGCCAGAGTGGCCGAGCCACGCTCCCCAGCCTGGCTCCGGGAGCCTCTGGCTTTGTGCCCGGCAGAGCCTCTGCAGGCTGCGACTCCACCTAGTCAGCGGTCAGCTGTCCACAGGCCTTAGACACCTTACGTGTCTGACCACGTGCCTCTAGAGGGAGGAATGGGTCTCACTTGGGTCTGTTCCCAGCACCTGGCATGGGGCAGTTGCTCAGTAAATGTTTGCTGAGTGGACACATGAATGAATGAAGAAATGAATGAATCGGGTTAAGCACCAGCTTGGGGCAACCAGAGGTTGCTGTTGTCACCATACTGTCCTCTCACCTCGGAGCAGTGGGGGCCTTCCTAGCCCTTTGGGAGGTGGGCAGGGCAGTGTCACAAGCCTCTAGGGTGTGCGTGGAGAATGGGAGGCAGAGAGAAGGGAGACGGAAGAAGGGAGATGGGCAGGCCACTCGGCAGAGAGGCGGTAGATTCAAAGCTGCTGACTCCTGCACATGGTTCCCTGGGGAACCAAGCCCATGGTCCTGCCTCAAATGATAGTGCTCCAACCTTCTCTTCCTTGCAGCCACTGTGCTTGTGACACTCTATCCCCAACTTCACCCCACCCTGGAAGCCAAAACCTGGGCATTGAGCCCCTCACTGCACTGACCTCGGCTTCAGAGTCAGACCCCATAAGGACCCAGCTCTGCCTCTCACAATGTGGCCTTCAGCCTCTCCTGTAACTCTCTGAGCCTCACCTTCTTCATCTGTAAAGTGGAAATAAAAAGACCCAACTTACAAAGCCTCAGGAGGACCAGAAAGATACCTTCCCCTGTCTCTGCCGGGCCAAACAGCTACGTCTATCATCAGTTCCACAAACCTCAGTTGGGGTCTACTGTGCACAGCTTCTGTGGTGGGCATTTTGGGGGTAAGGTAGTGCTGCGGGGAGGCTGGGTCCAGAGAGAGGAAACCCAGGGCCTGGCCTGGGGGCCTAGATAGGCTGATGTGACTGAAAAGGACATAGCGCAATGGAACTGACCAATGGCAGAGTGTCTGAGTATCCTAACAGTGAGCCAGGCTTATCCAGGATATGACCAGGGTGTTCATTCATTCATTCATTCCACAGTCTTTCCATGAGCACCTACTGCGTGCCAGGTGCTATCCCAGACACTGCCCACGATGCCTACATATCCACTCCCACCATGGCATCTTGACAAATAAGAGGGCTCCAGGTACCCTCTCCGGATCCCCTGCTCCACTGGAAGCCCAGCAGAGGCAGCAGCCCTCACTCCAAGACCCCCTCCTCTCACTTGTCAGGTTTCCCAGGAAGCAGGAGCCTGAGACGGCATTTGTTGGCCGAGTGGATCTCTTCCTCCTTCACCCGCATCAGCCTCTGCAGGGCCAGGCACCAGTCTTGAGCCACGGTCATGTTCAGGTTCTAGGGTTCAGGAGGCGAATGAGGTTACCACACAGCCCACTGGTTCCCCAAAAGCCACCCCAGATCCTATAGGAATCACAGCACCCCAGAGGAAGGGAACTGAAGAAGTCCTGGAGCCTCACTGAGGCTGCACATTTAGCCCCAAGCAGGAAGCCAACTCGCCATGCCCCAGGCTTCCCAGCCCTGGACTCAGATCCCACCTGGCGGCCCTCCTCTGAGAGGGACAGGCCGTCGCAGCCACTTCCCTTCCAGACTGGGCAGAGGCCCAGGAGGGGCCACATGACGGAATGGCCACTGTGCAGAGAACAAACAAAGACCCCACAGCCAGGGTCCGCTCAACCCAAACCAGAGGGTGTACCCGAACCAGGGGCCGCACAAGAGACTTCCAGGCAGGGACACAGAGCTTCAGCAGCGACGGTTGCCTATGGGAGCTCAGAAGCCAGAAGCGCATGGTGGGCATGGGCCAGGAGAGGAGCCCCTCCCTACTGAGCTTTCTGAATCCGGGCACTGCCCACACCAGGGAGCTCAGGCCAAAAAGGCCAGGCCAGGCCACGTACCTGGTAGGTGCCGTGCAGCGTGCTGATGAGAAGCGTGATCTGCTCCACCACGGCCAGGTCCTTCTGCAGGTCCTGCAGCTCCTGGAAGAGGCGTGGGGGGCCGAGGTACACCTTATCTGGGCAGAGAAGAGACCAACTCGGGCTCAGGTGAAGAAGGCGTTAACAAGAAGCCAAGCATCTGCTCACAACAAAAAAGATCCAGAAAGTAACATTATCCAGTTCCTACCCTGCCCCGAGCACCCAGACTGGCTGGGAAGCCAGATCCTTTCAAGGGTGAAGCCTAACACCTGAGATCCAGGCCACAGTCAGTCCGTACAAAGGGCTGTACGAGACCACAAGACCAAGAGCAAGCTGTGCCTGGGAGCAGGGAGGGGCCTGCACGGGGCTGGAAGTGTGGTGGGCACTGCCGGGAGAGAAAGACAAGAGCATGTGCAAAGGCACTGTGGCTTGAGGCACCCCGTGAACAGCAAGTTGTTCAAAGACAGCCTGAGGACCTATCGTGTGCCAGATTCCATGCTAGAGACTGGAGACAGCAGTACACAAGACAGACAGGGTCCCCACTCTTCCGGAGCTTATGACCTGGGCAGGACGAGTGGTGGAAGAAGCGGTCAGTTAACGAAGGTCGGTGGTAGGAGGTGGTGGGGAGAAATATCAGCGTGGTGGGACAGTGATGGGGTGAGTGGGCCCAGATCCCCAGTGATGATACAGATGGAGTAAGGATGAGATGGGGGTACGGGGCGGCAGCTAGAGATAGAGCAGGAGGGTCCAGGAGGACCAGATGGGAAGGCTTTGAACACCGGGCTAGGAATCTGGACTGTATTCTCTAGGCCATGGTTTTGCACACTGAGGTCTTACGAAGCCCCAGGGGAATGGAGGGGAAGCCTTAATGGGGGTTTTCATTGAGACAATGATCTGAAAAACAGGTGCGTATCCTGAGTCACCTGTGTGGAATGAGTTTAAAGCCACACTCTGCTGCCTGGTATCAAGGCTTCCATGGACTGTGGCACCTGAATGGTCACTGGGCAACAAGCAAAGAGCGTGGCGAGCTTGGGATGTGGACAATGCGCTCACATCAGAGGGGCTCTGCAGTGACCCAAACTGGGGAGCTCATGGGAAATGCAGATCCCCAAAGGGCACCCTGTGGCACAGGCACAAAAACGCAGAGGCACCTGCTCCACCAGGGCCTGCGCCACATCCACATTGTGAGCAAATTGGTTTCAGCAAAACAACATCATCCATCAAGTTACATTAATGCTGTTAATTGGAATGTTATGGTTTTGTAGCTTTATTTTTATTCAGTTTGTGGTTTGGTTTTGGTTTTATGGTTCTTCAAAGGCTATAAGCAGAAGGCGTTGATTTCAGGGGGGTTTGTATTTGTATATATTTGAATACAATATAATGAAGGGTTCCACAAGAACTTCTTTCCCCTTTAGAAGGGGTCTGGCAGTATGTGACTCTGGTTTGAGGAATGCGGCTACAGACACGTCATTGTCACTGAAGGAGGGATCCCCTAAGCAACCCTGGAGTGCATGAAGGATGCTAGACCCCGCGGCCAGCAGAAAGGAACCCTGTGCCCCAAGCGGCGGCGAGGGAGAGTGCGGTCGAGCCAGCGCAGAGGGTGCCTCTGAGGAAGGCACGTGGGCCAGAGGACTCTTCCTATACCCAGCAGAGCTGCCGGAAGAGACAGCATCGGCAAGCGGGCACAGCTGTCCCAGACCAGCACCCAGACGGCAAGAGTAGGTGGTGCAATCGCTCCCTCAGAATTTCCAGAATTGTGAGCGGCCCATGAGGCAACCTCCCGGGTCAGACAGTAGACAGAGGGGGAAGTGAAACCCCAGTGCCTTTCTCACCCATGGAAGATGCCTCTGGGCACAGGGTTCCTTTCTGCTAGCCCTGCAATTTAGCATCCTGCGTGCATTCAAGGAACACTTATTAACGCCCATCGTGCCCTGCGCTCCCGGACAGGGCTGCAGCCAGGCTGAGAGGAGAGACATCAACCGGTCAATCACTCATAAAGGGGAAAATGCACCAGAGGTCTCGAGAGCACAGGAGGGGCAACCTGGCTCAGCACGAGGGCATAAGAAAAGGCTTCTCTGAGGAAATGCCATTTGAGCCAAGCATAGATGAGACAAAAACAGGATGGCAGGAGAGTACTTGGCAAAAGGCACAGGCTGGAGAGGGCATGGTGGGAGGGAGCGTGGCCCATCCAGGAGCCCAGAGAGACTGGCGTGGCTGCAGCAGAGAGAAGGGGCAGAGGGAGGTGAGTGAGGCAGGTGGGGCGCCCCCAGGACCGGCAATGGGAAGCCACTAGGGAAGGATGACACGCACTGATCTGACCTGCGTTTTGAAGAATCAGCCCTGGGGATGCGCAGAGGATGGACAGGGAGGGGGCACAGGTAGGAAGAAGGAAGGAGAGCGGCCAGGTAGCTGCCACAGCAGGACTGGGTGTGTGGCACCCAATGTGGAGACGGAGCGAAGTGCATGGATTGGGAGATGTACCTGCGCACACCCAGGTGAGGCCGTAGCTCTGCATTTCGGTCCAGGGTGGGGCTGCAAAACCAGCAAGAGCTTCCCGGCCAAGCCACCCATCAGCCTGTGTAGGAGTCCCCAAGACGGGGCCAAGCCTGGGTAGGAGCAGCCCAGGCTGTGGCTGGTGAGGGCGAGGGTGATGCATGCAGGGCACAGAGAGGGGGTACTCACTCTGGGCCTGCCCTGAGGTGGAGGCCTTCTTGGCGCCTGCGTGCTGGATGAGCACGTTGTCCTTGTCATAGGTGCCACCGTCCTGGCCCACCTCTACCACCTGCACCTGAGGCAGCGCCGTGTTCCACTTCACCACGTACTTGGGCCCCAGGGGCACCAGGCTGCTGATCTCCAGCTGGCCCCTGTCGGGACAGAGAGGACGAGGCCGTGGAGAGGCCGCAGCCACCCCGCCCCACGGCTGGCCCAGGGCAATGCTCCTCCACACCAGCTCAGCCAGGCTTCACGCAGCCCCAGCGCAAGACCTCAGGCCAAAACCAAGCCAGGCAGAGCAGGGAGCCCTCACCAGGGTAGAAGCACCAGGCGCCCAGGGCCCAGCCCCATGTCCAGAACCACATGCCACCAGAGCCCCAGAGCCCCGGAGCCCCCTGAACCGCGTACCTGTGGTTGGCAGGCCTGGGAAAACAGACAAGAAGGAAAGGGAGGTTGTTATTACAAAGGAGTGGCTAATCTGGGGGCTGTGACCCCATGGGGGGCCGGCCATGGGGCTGGAAGGACAGACAGCCTCCTGCGGGGAGTGAGGGCATCAGAGGCCAGGTGTGGACAGAGGCGGGCCTTCCTTCATCTCTAGGTCTCACAACAGCCCCGCTAGGAAGCTTGGATGATCCCAGACAAGGACACTGATTCTCAGCCAAGTGAAGTGACTCAGCCCAAATCACCCAAACTGATTCCCCAACACTGGGCCACTAGCACCCCACTTTGCACTTTGCGCTAGAGCAACATGAAGGCAGAGAGGATATTCATCATACCGCGGCACCGTATGATGTCCAGGATATAAATGGGACTGAAGAATTACATCTTTGATTGAGTGAGTGAGTAAATGAACGAATGGGTCAGCCACAAGCCCTGCCCAGACCCATCTGTGACAGAGGCTTCCTTGCCTGAGTCCGTAACCAGGCCCTGAGCTCCTGGAGGCGGGGGCCAGGTCTCGGTCTACATTCAATAGATTCATAGACGGGTGGACAAATGGGTGGATGGTGAATGAGTGCGCAGGTCCTGAAACAGCCCTGTTTGTCCCCTTTCAGGACTCGTGATCGGTAACCACAGAAAATCCCCAAACCTACTCTGGCCAAACCCAGGAAGGCCCAAGCTGACTCAGTCCAGAGCCTAGAACTGATTCAGCTGGGAGGCGGGAGAGCTATGCTGAGATTCACATTCTACCGAGGTGATTGTTTCCCTCCTAGATTTCGGTGATTGTGGCCATACTATTGCTTCTGTGATGCTTTTTTAAAGTGGTGTCAAGGTGGGGCACAGTGGCTCACGCCTGTAATCCCAGCACTTTGGGAGGCCGAGGCAGGCCAATCACCTGAGGTCAGGAGTTTGAGACTAGCCTGGCCAACATGGTGAAACTCCGTCTCTAATAAAAAAACAAAAACAAAAAAAAAGCTAGGCGTGGTGGCGGGTGCCTACAATCCCAGCTACTTGGGAGGCTGAGGCAGGAAAATCGCTTAAACCCGGGAGGTGGAGGTTGCAGTAAACTGAGATCGTGCCATTGCACTCTAGCCTGGGAGACAGAGCAAGACTCCATCTCAAAAAAAACAATAAAATAAAAAAATAAAAATAAAAATAAAAATAAAAGTCTTGTCAAATATTGAGAGCAGAGATTCTCCTAAGAGCCTGGCTAGAAAAACCACCGCTGAAGTTCTCAGGGAGCATTTGATAGAGGGTCCCCTGCAGGACCAAGCAGGGGACACGAGCAGGTGAGCCAGGCAGGGCAGGAAGGCTGGAGAACAGCAGGGCCCAAGACCCAGCACCAGGCCCACGCGGCCTCGGGCAGCCAGGCCCCAGAATGTTGGATCTCTCCTATGTCTCACCCGTGGTTTGGGCTCCCTGTGTGAGTAAAACATAAGATACCCAGAAGCCTAAAGCAACTGACGGGCCACATCTTCAGGCTCCGGCCTAAAGCCTCGCCCTCACCCCGCACCAGGGCTCCGGCTCCCAGGCACAGCCCAGCAGCCGGGCTCTGGGCATTTCCACAACCCCTGGCCCAGAACCAGGAAACCAGGCTCCTCTGGGCTGATGACGATGCTCTGGTCTGTGGGGGAAAGGCAAAGGCTCACATTGAGAAATTCTGCGATCTGGCCAGAGCAAAACAGATTTGAGTTAAAGCCACAGGGATATGGGGTAGACACAAGGAAGAATCTCATGAATTTCAGTGTGGACAAAACCACTGTTTAGTCACCAACTGCAGAGTTCCAGAACAGACAACTCTGTACCATGGACAGCTGTGTGCCCAAGGCTGAGGGCTGCCCCTGATGACTGCTCCAGGTACTTCCCAGCATTGGGGACCAGCAGCAGAGCAGGCCGAGAGGGATGGAGAGGAATATTGGAAATCTAAACCAAGCTCATGTGGGGTCCCACTGCAGTGGGCGGCAGAGAGACTGGAGTAGGGCGGGACGGAGCATCTAGGAAGGGGTGCTTGCCCCCTCCAACCCAGGCTCACTTACTTGAAGTTGATGTTGGCACAGACAAGCATGTCATTGAGCAGGAAGACCCGACGCTCCTTGGACTTAATTAGCTGCCCACGGTCACCGTACACGGTCTCCGTCAACGTCTCACACAGGAGCAGCTGCCGCTGGCCCGAGGTCAACAGCTGGGGGAGGGGCAGGGAAGGTCAGCATCAGCATCGTGGCCCGGCGGCTTTACCACGCCACAGACCCAGAATCCTCCCATGGTGCAGAAAGGGAGACTGAGCCTGGGAGAGGCGGAGGAGGTGGAGCTACTCCTTCCATCCCTGGGTGACAAGATGCACTGGGGAGGAAGACCAGAGGACCACACGCTGGGGTCTCCTTTCTGGGGAGGCCTTGGGGAGTCTGAGCATTCACCAGCACCCGTGTGGGCCCAGCAGCCAGTGCCCCCTTCTCAGATGAGCCAGCCATTGCCAGCCCCTCTCTGTAGGGATTCTGCTTGATTGCCACTGCCAAGGACACAGCTCTGGAGTTACAGAGGTAGCTCTGCCCCCATCCCCACTCCTGCTGTGAAGCCCTCGGGCAGGTCACTTCGTATGTCCAAGCCTCAGTTTACTCAGCTACGAAGTGGGGGCAATTACCTCTACTGTTCACACAAGGTAATGAATATGTGACCAGGTCTGGCTACACGATTCTTGGGGTCCAGTGCAAAATGAAAACATAGGCTCTTGTTCAAAGTGACTATGAATTTCAAGATGGCCATAACAAAACATGAAAGCAAGCATGGCGCCCTTCTGGGCACCAGCCGTGTGTGATAGCACAGGTCCCGTGTGATGGCAAGGGTCACACGTGAAGGCACAGGTCACATGTGATGGCACGGGTTACTTGTGAAGGCACAGGTCACATGCGATGGCACGGGTCATGGCCTGAGAGGCCAGCCCTGTATGTGTGCTCCATAGACAGCTCCTGTCTGTGATAGTCTTTCTGGTGGAGCAGGCGTGGCCTTGTGCAGGGGACCCCAGCCTGCCCCCCAACCTGTTGAAAGCCTTGGCCTGTCTCGCCTCTTAGGTAGCCTCATGACAGAGTTGGAACAGACCTGCCAGTCTATAACACCACCTTCTGAGGACAAAGACTTTCACACCCCAGGCATCGGATCAGGCGCTTGGCAACCTCAGGCTGGATGTCAAGACCCCCCTGCTGGTGTCAGGGCCACTAACTCACCCAGGGACCCCCTGGGAAAACGTCTTTTTTCTAACGGGGATTTTTTTTCGGGGGGAGGGAAGATATTCAACAAAATTCATTCCCAAAACCCGTGACTCTGACGACAACCATTACGCTCCCCTTCCTTCCCCATCCTGTCTGGGAAAAGGACAGATCACCCCAAGCCTCCCCGGGAGAGAAAAAGACAGATCACCCCCAGGCATCCCCAGGAGAGAAAAAGACAGATCACCCCCAGGCATCCCCAGGAGAGAAAAGGACAGACCACCCCGAGCCTTCCCGGGAGAGAAAAGGACAGACCACCCCAAGCCTCCCCGGGAGAGACTGCTGTTGTTCTCCAAAGCATCATCTCTCTCAAGTCAACACACAACCAAAAGTCCCAGTGGGACCAAATGCCCAGTGTGTGCCAGGCACTGAGGACAGCACTCAATATTCCACATCTCATTGAATCAGCTCAGCAGTCCTTGAGGCCCTCCCCATTACCCAGGTGAGGAAACCGAGATTCCAGAGGTAAAGTGACCTGCTGAGACCCGCCTGCTGTTGATTGACAGCACAGGACAGAGCAGGCCATGTTCACCGTTCCCTGCATTGAGCAGCTAGTTCATAGTGTGACAGGAGCCAGGGGAGGCCCCGCCGCTCCTAACATGCAGAACTCAGGGTCCTCCATGGCTGCTAAGGCCAGGCTCCACCTCACTATTTCCACAAGCAAACCAAATGCCAACTCAAGAGAGCACTACTTGGACCCTGAAGACAGCAGGGCCCCCCACCCCAAGGGCTGACCAATGTGCCAAGACCCAGAACTTGGAAGAGGAAAGTCCCCTGGGCTATGGCAGTCAGCCCCTGCCCCTTTGGCAGATTAAAACCAAGAAAAAGAAAAAGAAAACCAGGATGTTGCACAAACGTCCCCTTTGGAGGCTCCTGCGTAGGCTATTTTGAAACAGCTGGCATGGTTCCGTTTCGGGTTACACCCAGTTTCGTTTCTGCTTCTCCCTGGGTGTTGGTGATAGGGACATCACTGAACAGGTCACAGAACTGGCCAGGACTGTCCAGGGAGGGCCCTGGAAGGGAAGCCCAGGGTGCAGGCCCCACCACACTCTTCCTAACATCTCACACGGTCCAACCCACCCTTACCTGGCAAATGGAGAAACGGAAGCTTAGAGCCTCCAGTCCTTTGCCCAACATCAAACAGCCAGGGCCCACCTCACAGAACAGGAGAGGGCAGAATGGCTCTTTCCAAGCAATACAGAATTGATTTCCTCCTCCCAAGAGGCCTCCCCCCACTGCGGCTGCAGGGGTGTATGAGGCAAAGCAAGAGAAAGCCTCTTGGTCACCAAAAAGGGAGCTGAAGGTGGGGAGAAGAGAAGATTCCTGAGCACAAAGGCCAGCACGGGTGGCCATGGCTTCAGCGGGGCTGAAGGCTTTTTCTCCCGAGACATTCCAAACTCGAGGCTTGTGTGGGGGATGGCTGAGTTAGTCCTCCCTGGAACCAGGGGGTGGAGAGTGACCCTGCCGCTCACGCCCAACCTGAGCCACGTGGATGGGGACATCCCGAGGAGAGGGCGCTGTCCCCTGCCCATCTCATCTTCCCCAGCCCAATCCTTCAGGTGTAGGTAAAGTGAACTCAGACACCTTAGAGGCCAGCAGGTAACATCAGTGGGAAAGGTGGGTGGGGACCAAGGGGAAGAGGTCACCAGCCACTCAGGGGGCTGGTGCCGCGTGGGAAGGTGGGCCAGTGAGCCAGCTCTTCCTACCCTCCGAGGAGACCCACAAGTCTGAATTTTATACGATCCCTCCCAATTTTTAAATGTTGGCAACTACTGCCATGTTCTTAAAAATACCGTGTGGGCCAGGCGCGGTGGCTCATGCCTGTAATCCTAACGCTTTGGGAGGCTGAGGCAGGAGGATCACTTGATCCCAGGAGTTTGAGACCAGCCTGGGCAACATAGTGAGACCCCATCTCTACAAAAAAAAAAAATTAATTAGCTGGATGTGCTCGCTCATACTTGTAGTCTCAGCTACTCGAGAAGCTGAGGCAGGAGGCTCACTTGAGCCCAGGAGCTCAAGGCTGCAGTGAGCCATTCTTGCACCACTGTACTCCAGCCTGGGCAACAGCATGAGGTCCTGTTTCAAAATAAAATGAAAATGAATATTAAATTAAATAGGATAAAATACTGTGTGGGCCACAACACAACCTGCAACGTGAATTTAGCCCGAAGCAGCAGAGTCCAAAGATGTGGGCTGCCTGAAGCTCGGCACTGCAGGGGATCCTACAGGAGGACTTGTCCCCGCCCCACTTCACAGCCATGGGGTGGAGAGCAAAGATGCTGATGCAAGTTAGACAGCACTCTACACTGTAAAGTGCAGCGCACACGGAAAGGGCCACCGTCCCTCTGGGCACTCCTTCCTGGACTCTTAGAAAGGTCTTCCCCATGCTGCTAAAACCTCCCTCCCGGAAACGGCCAGCCACAGGCCTTAGTTCTGCTTCTAGGACCCCACAGAGCCAAGAGCCTCCCAGTCTATTCCCCAGAAGATTTAAACCTCTCCCTATGACCTCACACAGTATCCCTTCTCCAAAGAACAGTCCTGCAATGTGCCCAGGGCCTGGGCACCCCAGCCTGAACTATCCCAGCCCTCCCCAACGCTCCAGTAGGTGAGCAGGGGGGCCGGGGTGTGGGACCTCCCAGAGACCCCAGCAAAGCACCAGGCAGTTCAGGTCATATGCTGAGAGGGAAGAAGAGGGACTCCAGTGACCAACAGGTGACTCTGTGAGGTGACCTTGTGCTTTAAAAACAGGCTCCTCTGTGGACTCATTTGCAAGTCTTTTTTTCTCCCCCCTTTGGAAACATAGCATTTTGCTCTGTCACCCAGGCTGGAGTGCAGTGTCACAATCTCGGCTCACTGCAACTTCTGCCTCCTGAGTTCAAGTGATTCTCCTGCCTCAGCCTCCCAAGTAGCTGGGATTACAGGCGTGTGCCACCAAGCCTGGTTAATTTTTGTATTTTTAGTAGAGACAAGTTTTTACCATGTTGGCCAGGCTGGTCTCGAACTCCTGACCTCAGGTGATCTGCCTGCCTCGGCCTCCCAAAGTGCTGGGATTACAGGTATGAGTCACCACACTCGGCTCAATTTTTTTTTTAATAGCATGTTCCTAAGTGGCAACCCCAAAATGTGGTATGGACTTTTCATCTTTCTTCTTGTGTTAAGGACAGTCAGGAAGCCGCTTTGCCAGCTCCCTCTTTCACTGCAGCAGCCCTGGGGCTCCGGTGCTATTAAATGCTCCTCATTTCAAAGGGAACAAGTGAGATTCAGAGAGGGTGGGTGATTCCCTTGAGGGCACACAGCAAGCACCTGTGGCAAAATCTGGATTTAAACCCAGATTCTGACTCTCCAGAGCCTGCTCATTTAACTAGGCTTTGATTTCTGGAGTCTTTACTGGAAATCACACTGATGCGCAAAATGAACTTTTATCCTAAAATAACATGAATAGGAATGAACGTGGAGGTCCCGCTGAGGATCCAATCCTCAAGTCACGTCTGGGGGCCTGGAAGAGCGAGGCCTCCCCTCCCTCAGAGAACACTGCCACCTAGTGGGTGGCGTGGGTCAGGGACACGGGCAGGAGCGCAGGTGAGGGCAGGCAGGTGAGGGCAGGCAGGTGAGGGCAGGCAGGTGGGAGGACCAGGTCACCTTATTGAGGCTGCTGCGGTCGCTGACGCTCTTGGTCAGCTGCTGGATCTCAGCCACCTGGTCAGCCAGACGCTTCTGCTCGTTCAGCTTCTCTGCCAGCGTCTCCAGCTCCGTGAGGGCCAGCTGCAGCGACAGCCTGTCCGGGTGGCCCCTGGGGGTGTTCTTCAGCATGTCCTGCCGGGCCAGAGCCGAGACTGAGCAGCCCACCCATGACCAACTCTACCCCAGCCTGGGCAAAGCCTCACCCTGCGCACCCCCCTACACACACTCGGTCTGCAAAGGGCCCGGCCTGAGGCCAGGACACATGGCACCAGATGCAGAGCAAGACCTCAAGATACAGCTAATGAATGAAAAAGAAAACAAAAGCATGGATCTTTCTAGGAATAGACTCAAATGAACTGAAAGCAGGCTCTCAAACAGATATTTATCCAGCCATGTTCATAGCAGCATTAGCCACAGTCGCCAAAATGTGGAGGCAAAAATGTCCATCGACACCCAAATGGGTAAACAAAATGTGGTCTCTCCATACAATGGCATATCATTCAGCCTTGAAAAGGAGGGAAAATCAGACACGTGCTAGGACACGGATGAATCTTGAGGATCTTATGCTAAGGAAAACAAACCAGTCAAGAAAAGAAAAACATTGTGTGATTCCACATATACGTGTTCTCCTAGAGCAGTCAGAGTCATAGAGACACAGGGTAGAATGGTGGTTGCCAGAGGCTGTGGGAAGGGAGAATCGGGAGTTGTTAAATGGGCACACAGTTTCGGTTTGGGATAATGAGAAAGTTCTGGCATGGGTGGTGGTGATGGTTGCAGAACAATGTGAATGCACTGAACTGTACACTTAGAAATGGTTGTGATGGTAAATAAATGTATAGATCAATCACTGACCAATTGATAAATGGTATGGTTACATAAGAGCCTACTCCCACAGCCCGGCAGCACTGAGAGTGGAGAGGAATATGCCACCAGACCCCTCAGTCTGGTAACCACCCTCTCAGCTCCCTGATGAGGACCAGCCCCTGCCCAAGGACCCTCAGCAGTTGGGACAGTGTCCCAGGCTCTCCAGGACCCTGTGTGGGGCTAATGTCCCTTAGGCATCCCCTGTTCTGCAGCTGGAATCTGAACTGGCCAAGCTCAGCACGTTTACTGGACATCTCCATGCCAGGAGCCCCGTGGGTCCTGGGATTCCCTGTGCCTTCATTCCCTTCCTGCAACCTAGGCTCAGGCCACCAGCAGCCTCTCGGCATTCCCCACAGAGGGGTGTGCCAACTGAGCTGTGAGTTATGATCAGTGTCACTCTAGAAGTGGAGAAAGATGAGGCCAGAGTCCCACAGCAGGTTGGGTGGGTTGTGGATCATGGACAAGAGCCCGGACCTCCTCCCTCCCACCCCAGGAGTCGCCTCCCAGCCCACAGGCAAACCCTGTGGGTCGAGGCTGCTGGAATCCCGAGCGGTACCTGAAGCAGAAGGATGAACTGTGGGAACCTCTGGATGGGCTTGACCATCAGCCCGTAGAGGGTGACACGGTCTGGGCTGCACACCTGCCGTCGCTGGTGGAGACAAGTTTCTGTCATTCGCTGACTCCCTGCAGAGAGGGCCCAGTGCCCCAGAGTCCAGACACTGTCCCCATTCTGGGGTCCTCTCCCCAGGCCCTAAGACCCTGCCCATCCCTGGGCTTGCAAGAAGAGCTGACAGAGGTCCCTGGTTCCGCAGCCAGGGATCCCTCCCACCACCAGTGCCCCTGCATGGCCCCACACCCTCAGGAGACTAAAGCAGTCATCTTAAGGTCTCTGGACTAAAGGCATAACTCGGAAACTCGGTAATTTATTCAAGACATCAGACTTCTAGAAGTGGCCAAGGCAACCATTCCCTCCACTTAAACTAAATGCAGACAGGTTTGGGCTAGGATAAGGGGCGGGGCACAGGGGGGGCCTTCTGTCCTGTCTCTTGCATCTGTCCCCCACTCCATCCACACACCTGTTACCTGGTCCTGGCCCCCATATGCTGCAATCCCACAGTTTCTCCACCTGCCTCCACTTCCATCTGCCCCAGCTCAAAATCCTTCAATGGCTCCCCATTGCCTGAAATATTACATCCTAGGCCCTGAGCCTGGAGGTCTAGAACCACCCAAACTGAACTCAGCTGCCTCTCGGTGTGCACACTCAGGCCTTCTCTCCTGGGACTCCCCAACAGGCATCAGTGCTCCCAGAATCCAAACAGACCTTCCCACCCCTCTCCTCCTGCCTCTGACCTTTGCCCCACTATCCTTACACCTGATATAGCCTCTCCTCTGTCTTTTACCTGGCACAATCCCACCATCCCCCACCAGGGCCCATGTCAGATGGCAGCTCCTCCTGATCCCCTGTTCTTTTCGATGGAGACAGTGGGTTCCTCCACCGAGGCCACGGCATCTAACCTGGGCTGCCTGCACATGTGAACGTCTCCTGGCACCTAGCCCAGCTGCATCCTCTGCCAGCCAGCAGGCTCCCTGCTGGCAGGGGCTCTGACTCACCAGACTACACTCCCAGAGAAATCAGCGGAGCCTGGGCTCAGCAGCACATGAGAACTCTGAAGTTTTCGAAGCCTTTAACCTTTACTCTCCCACGCAATGCTCAAGATACTCCTTTAAGGAATTTTCTCACCCTTTCATAAATGAGGAAAAGGAACCAGCTTAGCAACCCTGGAGCCACAGCCCGCCACAGGGCCAGCCAGGTGGACCCACGCACTCACCAGGGCACAGGAGGCAAAGGCTCAGCGAGATGACACAGGTCTCCCCTCCACCCTGCCAAAGCTCCAGGATCCCAACTGCTTAGAGACACTTGGCTACCCTCCTCCCAGGGGCAGGAGGCAATGATTTTCCTCCCATGGGACTGGGCTGCCCCAAAAGGAAGAAGGGAGGTGTCCAGGCCAAAGCTACGATGTCATACCCAAAGCTGGGGCCAGAATGCTCCCTCCTGCCTGAGCAATCTCCCTGCCCACCCCGACCAGGCCCGGTACCACCGTGGAGGCCCACCTTGAGGAACTCGAGGAAGGCAGGCTTGGTGAGGCAGGCCTTCTTGATGATGGACATGGCGCTGGTGAAGTTGTTCACGTAGTCACTGTACACGTCTAGCACCATGGACTTGGAAAACTGAAACGAGGCCGGTGTGGGCCAGGGAGGCCGCCTCAGTGCAGGGAGCGGAACGAAACGAGGCAAGTATGGGCCAGGGAGGCTATCTCAGTGCAGGGAGCGGAAGGGCAGCCTGCACTCACCCCATGCTCCCTTAGTGCCTCGAGCTGTGCAAATCCATCACCCTCACTGGGGTGAGGACATGGGGCTCAGAGAGGTAGAGAGGCCGGCCTGAGGTCACAGGTGGGATGGGGTGGTGCCATGGGAGAGCCCAGGGGGCCTTCACCTCCCAGGTCTCCATCCCCAGTGCAGCAGCCCAAGCCCACAGGTGGAGGGAGGAGAGGTGGGGAGAGAGGAGAGGGGTGGAGGGAGGGTGGGGGCAACACCCATTCTACTGCATTCGTTCATGAAATCGAATGCCCCTGGCCCTCCGCCTTTAAGGAGAGTGCTCCTGGCCTCTCACCAGGCAGTGTGCCCAGAGTTGAGTTGCCGAGGGAGGGATGGTCGGCCCAGAGTCAACCAACCCTCTCACCAGAGCCCCTGACATACACCTGGAAGGTCGGACCTATTTAGTGACTCTATTGAGCACTATGGCTTTCAAAAAAAAAAAGGTTTTTTCTTTTAGCAAAACCTTATCACCTAAAACACATCAAAGCAGAGTGCTACCAACGTGACCTTCCCTCACCCCATGACCCTCAGACTTCAGCCAGAACAGCCAGAAATCCAGTGCACCCCTCATTCCACAGATGGGAAGCCTGGGCCCAGCGTGGGCCCTGGACCTGCCCTAGGTTGCAGAACTGAGCTGGGACCACAACCAGGTCCCCCGGATCATGAGCCAGTGCCCCTTCCCCAGCACTGCAGCACGTCCTCTCGGGGCCAAAGTTGTGGTCTTTCACAGCATTTCACACTGGCTTGTCACCCCTCAAGTGCTCGGTAAGGGAGCTTGCAACCGGCCAGGTGGCTGCCCACAGTGACTGGGATGCCAGGGGCGCTGCCACCTGGGAGGAACCAGGACAGCCACCTGGCTCCGGCAGCACCATGGCCTGCCAGCTATATCCAAGGACATCCTGGCCACTTCAGGGTGTCACACTCACCCCTAGATCAGGTCCGGAAGACTCAGAGACCCTGCCACCCTCTAATCCCACTGACTTGAACAAGGAGAGCAGGCAGAGGCAGGAGACTGGACTGCATGGCCCCGGGGTCAGACTGGTTGTGGTTTTACCTTGGTGGGCTGGGGGAAAAGTTTGGGGGACACTTACCGAGGCCACGAAGAGGTCCCCGATCTTCTCGGTGGAATCCCACTCAGCCACGCGGGAGGACAGGGCGATCTGGAACATGGAGTGGCAGTGCAGGATCTCCTTCACGCGGAAGAACACCGCCTGGCACTTGCGGGCACTCAGTGCCTTGGGCTCCATCTCCATCAGGGGGTTGCGGTAGTCCTGCCGGGGAGGGCGGGGTGAGGCCACAGGCCAGGCCGCAGCCTCTCTCCCTACCTGCCTTCATGCAGAACTCAGCCAACCATGAATGGTCCTTCCTGTGGCGCGGGTGGAGGCACTCATCCCTCACTCATGTGTCCTTCTGGAAGGATCTCCATCAACATAACACCTTGGCCTCACTGGTCACCCACAACACCCCCATGCTTCTGTGTTAAATTGGGTGGGAGGAAGAGGGTCTTTTATGTGCCATCTGCCGGCAAGGAGCTCCTTGGAGGCCGGCCTGAGGGCAAAGCTCTGCCTGTCACTGAGCCCGTGAGTGGTAAGGTCACTACAAGCTCCCTTGGCTCCCACACCCAGCGTCACTCTCCAACCAGCTTTGTCAGAGACAGGTGATATGTTCATCTCTACCTGCCTGACGCCTAGGATCTCTCTCTGAGGATCCAAACTGGAGAGGGGAAGAGAGGGTATCATGAGCAACAATTCCCTGCCCCGGGGTTCTCACTCTGGTAGCCCACAACATCCCAGAAAAGTCACTGTCTCAGGGATTCAAACACTGTCTCAGGGATTCTCAGGTTGGCACATACTAGTCACTTCACGCAAGCATCCACTCAGCAATCCCTGGGCCTCCTGATGCAATAAAGAGGACTCAATCCTACCCCTCCTGATGCAAGAAGGAGGACTCCATCCTACACATTTTCCCACCTAAGGATCTCAGGAGGATGGGAAGACATGGTCCAAGCCCCAGGGGCTCCCAGAGTGTCAGGAAGAACACAGTCCCTTCCAGACATAAATGGGGGTATATGCCCTCAGCTCTCCAGGAGTCATTTCAAAGAATCCCATTTTGTTCAGAAAGAAGACACTCCCGTGAACACCAAGGCGCCAGGACTTCTTGCTGCCTACATTTGGAGGTTCTACTGTCTGTCCCCATAAAGCAGTGCTGGCTTGTGGTCCTGTCCCCTCAAAACTGCCCACAGTCCCCAAACACTCCATGTAAAGTAACCCTCCAGGGCCCTCCCTGCTTCTCCCCAGAGACCCTTGAGAACTCCCTGAAGTCGCACCTGTAGTATCCGCTTCAGAGACTCCACGTAGCTGCCTTCGCTCTGCACGATGGAGCCCAGGATGTGCCTCCGGACCACCTGCTCGGGCCGAAAAGCACAGTCAGTGCACATGACACCTGCTGCACAGGGCCAGTGCCTGCTGTGGCCTAGGTGACAGGAAGGGGAGCTGATGACTACAGGACAGAGAAACCCATCCCTCCCAGTCCCACCTGGGACCACTGGGCCTGGTGGCTGCTCTTCCTTCCAGAGCCCCTGCCAACCCAAAAGAAATGCCCTACTGCCCAGGCTGCAGAATAGAGGCGGAAGGGCACATCCCAGGGAAAGCCCCTCTACGCACATATATCTGGGGGTGGGGTAATCACCACGCTCCTCCATGGTGGCAGGTGACCACCTCCATCTTTGGACAACTCTAATAGAAAATTCTAGGCCGGGCGAGGTGGCTCATGCCTATAATCCCAGCACTTTGGGAGGCAGAGATGGGCAAATCACCTGAAGTCAGGAGTTCAAGACCAGCCTGGCCGACATGGTGAAACCCCGTCTCTAGTAAAAATACAAAAATCAGCTGGGTGTGGTGGCGCATGCCTATAGTCCTAGCTGCCTGGGAGGCTAAGGCAAGAGAATTGCTGGAACCTGGGAGGCAGAGGTTGCAGTGAGCCGAGATCGTGCCACTGCACTCCAGCCTGGGCAACAGAGCAAGACTCCATCTCAGAAAAAAAGAAAAAAGAAAAGAAAATTCTGTCTTAGCATTATCGTGAACTGAATCTCAGCTCCCTTCACTTGTGAATGAAATCCTTGAGCTATCCCTCTTCCACAAGACAGGCCTTGGGGTACTGTCCCCCCGCATGGGTGGTCTCTGCTTCCGGCTAAACATCCCCAGTCCCTTCTCCTTTCCCTCCCACCATCACCCTAATCCCTCCAGAAGCCTGGTCCACGGAGGGGACCACAACCCCTCAGCCTGCAGCACCCCATCGAGCGTGGTGTGGCTTGCACCTCCCTCAGCTGGGGATCTTTCCAACACAGTCACCTGGCTCCCACCCCAGACCTTCTGAAGTTCTACTGTCCTCCGAATGAGGTGCAACCTGGATATCAGGGATTTTGAAATCTTCCCGGGTGGCTCTATTGTGCAGCCTGGGACAACGGGACAGTTAGGACAGTGCTCACAGGTGTCACATGTGAGAGGGGTCCAAGGGGGAGCCCATCCCTCGCGATCTCAGGTTGGGAGGTAACTGACCCCCCGCTCTACCCCCACAGCTGTCCTGAGTGTCCATCAGGAGCCCACTGTCACTAGAACCCTGATCCCCTGCCCTACTCCCTCTGCTGCCTCCTCCTGCCTCCAGCAGGCTCTTCTCCCATCTTCCACTGCCCTGCCTGCAGCCAGGCCTGACCATGGCCTGGCCACACAGTCTCAGCAGATGGCAAGACCCCTGCCCCATTGTCGATCCATTGCCAACAATTCCCAGGTATTCAAGCAGCACCCAGAGCAGAGCACAAGGACATTTGGGGCCGTGTAACTCCCCGTGGTGGGGCTGTCCCATGCCTTGCAGGATGTTCAGCAGCTTCCCTGGCCTCTACCCATCAGATGCCAGTAGCAACCCAAGTGATGACAACCAAAATTGTCTTCAAATGTTGCCAAATATCTCCTGGGGGGCAAAAATCACCCTTGGTTGAGAGCTGCTGGCCCAGAGTAACTGACATTGCCTGATCCAGAAATTGCACAGGGCTGCAGGGGAAAGGCCCAGGGGCAGCACCAGGAGGACGGAGTCCTGGGCAGCACGAGCAGGAGTGGGAGGCCCGGATTTTGAGCTGCAGGTCTGGTCTCTCGGGCTCTCATAGCTGGGGCTTCGCCATCACAAATGCCATGCTGGGCCGGGCAGGTACCGTCCATGAGGGAGGCAGGTGGATTGCCATGAATGGGAGAGTAAGTGTCCTGAGAAGGGAGCCGCCTGCCCCAGCTCTGCTCTGGCCAGCTGCTGCCAGCAGGAGCCTGGTGGCTCTATCTTCCTGATTTTCAAAAAGGGCCAAGCGTCAGGATTTTCTGCTGACCAAAAAAATGGGAAATCCCTTCCATTGAGCTATCTGCCCTGACACATCCCGCTCAGTGGCCTCACAGCCAGAGGAACCAGGGATCTCGCACCCTGTTTCACAGCTGGCAAAACGCAGATAGCGAAGGGAAAACGTGACTGGGCTGAGATCCCAGAGCAAAGCCGCCCAGCCTCAGCATGATGCTCTACAATAAGAAAGCCTTTTTTTTTTTTTTTGAGATGGAGTCTCGCTCCCTCTGTCGCCAGGCTGGAGTGCAGTGGTGCGATCTCGGCTCACTGCAACCTCTGCCTTCTGGGTTCAAGTGATTCTCCTGCGTCAACTTCCTGAATAGCTGAGACTACAAGCATGCACCACCATGCCCATCTAATTTTTTTTTTTTTTTTGTATTTTTATTAGAAACGGGGTTTCACCATGTTGGCCAGGATGGTCTCGAATTCCTGACCTCAGTTGATCCACCCATCTCACCCTCCCAAAGTGTTGGGGTTACAGGTGTGAGCCACTGCACCCGGCCAAGGAAGCCATTCTTAAAGAGCCTCAGTTCCTGGTAGGAGCTCGTGGCAGCACTGAGGCCCAGGGTGAGGACCAGTGGACAGATGGCAGGGGCTGGGCACCTACACACCTGCAGCCTCCCCTGAGTCTGTTTTCCCATCTTATTCTTCAAATGACACCTTAGTCAGAAACAGCCAACAGGACAGCTCTGCGTGGCATGGAGTGGGAGGAGGCAAGCACTCTAGATGCTGGGAGCCCACCCCCTAAAACCAACAGCACAGAGCACATGGGGTAGAAAGTGGGAAGCCTGTGCAGTGGCTGAGGAGAGAACCCAGGAGGCTCCCGCCCAGCTGAGCTCTGCCAAGAGCCCCCAGTCATCACATCCCCTGTGAGATCCAGACCAGCAGGGCCCCAGAGAACAGGCTGGAAGCCCCAAGCCACCCCTGCCCCTGCAGACCTCCACCTTCCCCACTCCCCCACAGACCTGCTGAGGGCTCAGGCCCTCTGGCATGGGGCCCAGCTCTGGGGCTGGGGGCTTGATGTCCGAAACGCTGACCTCCAGGAGCCCCATATCCTCCTCCTCCGAGTCACCTGGAAAGTCAGATGGGCCGATGACACAGCTAAGGCAGGGACAGCACACCCTTCTCAGGCCTCAGGAGCTGAGAGCCCCCCTAGACCAGCCTTGGACCCGGGTCCTAGGGCACGAGCAGCTCCTGGGGCCCCGTGGGGTTACAGCCGCCCGGTTGCTCCTTCTCAGGAGTTCCCTGCTACGTCCCAGGGCCTGGAACAGTCCATCAGTGAACAATTGCGAGTGAGTGAGCGAGAGGGTAAACAGGCAGAAACCAAAGCCACATCCTGCAGGGCCCGGGCTCTCGGCATCCACGCTGCCAGAAGCCACTGTCCCTGCTCAGGCCCGCCCGCTCTGGCCTGGCGAAGGCCAGTCGCCCGTGTCCCCATCACTAGGAACTAAAAATAGTTTTCTTCTGGAAGTCTAAAACGGGGAAGAAAATAAGCCCCGAGAAGAACAGGGCAGCGTGGTTTGGCACTTTCATTTCTAAATGAAAAATGCAGAGCTAAAGGGAAAATGTTCAACAGGAGCCTGACAGGGAATCCTGGGCGTGAGTGGAGCTGGACCTCGGACGGAGGACGGAATGAGATGGACAAAGGCCCAGGCCTCTGAGAGTGGGAGGAGGTCAGACAGTGAGGGAGGCTCCAGAGAGGGTTCCAGCCCCCACCAGAGCAAGGTACAGGTGCTGGGAGATGGGACCCCAGCTGCTGAGGGGCTCTGACTTCAGCGGCGGCTGTGGGCAGCAGCGAACGGGAGCTGTGAGGAAGCTGGGGAGGAAAGAAGAAGCGGCAGCGATCCCAGGGGTGGGAGGGGGCAGGGACACCCCAGTAGGCCCTTACCTGAGCAGGAGACAGAGGAGGAGGAGGAGGAGGGACAGCGGATGACAGCGTTGGGGTGGGGGTGGTGCAGGCCCTCCTGCCGGGCCCACATCACGCCCCGGGCATCACTCCGCACCCACCCCAGCCGGCCTCGCAGCTTCCTCTTCCCCCACGAGCTGCTGGGTAACATTCTTGGCCTGTGATCCGAGCCCTGCCACGGCTATTAATATCGCCTCTGCGGGGAGGGTCACTTCAGGAAGGCGCTGGGCTCATGGGCGGGGTGGGGAGGCCTGAGGAGAGCCCTGGCCAGCCTGGGGTTGGGAGGGTGACCCAGGAAGAGCTCCCAGCCAGCTGGCCTGGCCACGCTGTCCTTTCTTAGGACCATCTCTATGAGTTTAGAATGGCCACTTGGCCTGCTCCCTCCCTCATCAAGGGTCAGTGCTCCCCGAAATGCAGAGGGAACATGGACAATCACTGAGCACCCGCCTGTACCAGGCCTGCACACACCTACCTGGTTTATCACCGCACCAAGTACACGGGTGGGGCTCAACCCATTTTACAGATGAAAACTCATTTACAGTCTGCTGCCCCAAAAGGGGAAAAAGTGCAAGGTGACCCGGCCAGAAGGCCACAGAGCCAGGGTCTGAGCAAGCCAGCACGAGGCCGTCCTAGCACCAAACGCCTCCACTAAGGGACTGACTGCCCACCAAGAATAACGTCTGCTACACAGGACTCTCTCTGTCCCCATACTACCTCGGACATCCTCACCACAGCCCTACAAGAGAGACAGCCACGCCACTGTACAGATGAGGAAACCGAGGCACAGGGAGGTGAAACTACATTTTCCAGGAGGACACAGGCTCTCAAAGTTCTGCCTGGCTTGAGGCCTGTGTTCCTTCCGCTGCACCAGACCATGTGCTGAGGACGGGCAGGAGACAAAGCCTACATCCTTCCAAGGAGAACTGGCACCCCCAGAATTCCATCAGCTGTGATCCCACTGTACTGGGATTCTTTGTCTCCTTGTCTGTCGCCTCCAAAGATGTGAGGTGAGCAGCAGGGGCTGGTCTCACTTGGCCCTGTCCCACCAATGCCTGGGAACACATCAGGGGCCCTGACCTAGACATTCTCTGGAGGAATGGACCAGAGCCTGGTGGGGACCAGGAGCGAGGGTAGGCACCTGAAGGGGGGTTCGGGGGAACAGGGGCAAGATTCATGTTCACAGCTGTGTCCCAAGGCTTTAGGACAGTTCCTAGCACATAGTAAATGCTTAATAAAACTTGTCGCATGAATGACCAATTGAAATCTAACCATGGGACACTTCTGTGTAAAACCTTCTACTGACCTTCCAGCGTCCTTAAGACCAAAGGCAAATGCCCAGCAAGGCCAACAGAGCCTGTACTGACCAGACCCTAATCTATCACGCCTGCCCTCACTCCCGCCACCTGAGGCCTCCTCTATCCCTTCCAGGCCTGTGTGTCCTCAGCCCTGTCACAACCTCTCTGTGCCTATTCCCTCATCTGCTGCATGGGAATGTGAGAGTTCTCTGCACCTTGTGTGGTGAGGATAAGGATTAAGTGAGGAACTGCAGGCTCATAGGAGAGCACCTGGCACACAATAAATACTTAATCGGTGCTGACTAGGAGCACCTCTGGAACATCTCGTACTTTCCCACATCCGGGGCTCTGCACACCGGCTTGCTCCTCTTCCCAGAGCACCCACTCTGCTCCACCTGGTGACCTGTGCCTCCTCCTTCCCTGATCTTCCATCCCCCAAGTCCATCCTCATTTTCTCCATGCCCCCAGGGCACCCCAGTGGACCACTTGTCAACCTGTCCTGTCATTTCCCACGTCCGTGTCTGTCTCCCACGCTGTGCCACCAGCTGGCCCCGGAGGCACTGCTGATACATGCACCCTGGGTCCCTGCATGCAGCGCCGGCTGTGGCGCTTAGTAGGATTCAGTAAATGTCAGCTGGTTGGAGAGATGGGTGGATGGATAAAGGAAGGAGGGAACAGGAACAAAAAAGATGAGGACAGGTGAGCCAGACAGCACAGGGGGCAGGAAGCCAAGACAGCTGTGACAAAAGCAACAGGGACGCTGAAGGGAGAGGCCCAGCTCTCCCAGAAGAGACAGGCCATGCCTGCCAGAGGAAGGGGAGGCACACTGGGACCTACCAGTATATTTGGGACTCAGCCCCCAACCCCCACCGCCAGAGGAAGCCATATGCCAAGTGGTACCCACCCAGCATGACCACTGGGGTGTAAAGCAAAATCCCACCCTCCCGACCCGCAGCCCAGAGCTGAGCACCAGACCCTCCCGCTCGGGCAGCGCCTCACCGAGGACGTCCTTCCTGTGCAGGAAGGAGACTTTGCGCATGACGGCCATCCGCGTCTTCTCCAGCCCATCCTTGGTCCCGCTTTTGGCGGCCTTCATGAGCTGGGTCATCTGAGCAAAGGTAGAGAGGCTCATCAGGGAAAGGACGGCCTGGGATGCCTGCCACCGAGGGCCACCCGCCTCCCCGGGCCTCAGCCTGCAGAGGTCAGAACCACCCAGACCCTTTCCTCCCAGGTCAGTGAGCAGAGGCCAAGGACGCCAGCGGGGGTGAGAAGGTGCGTTCATGCCCAGGAATCTCCCTCTTTATGGGCAAGAGGGGGCCATAACTGATTTTTTTCCCTTCGGGACAGACTATGTGAACAGATTTCAAATCTAGGAGATGATGTGACCTGGCGAGGAGTGTGGCAAGGGGTGCTGGAGACCTGGAGCCCTGGGCCACCCCCCAGTGGCATGACTCTGGGCATGTCACTGAACGTCACTGAGCCTCCATTTCCCCAGGCAAAACTGAGGAACAGCAATACCTATCCTTGTCAGGGTCTGTGAGCACCAAACCAAACATTCCGGGTCTGGGAAAGCTCCCTGAGCAGCAAAATGCACCCCACGATGTCGAACATGACCTTAGGAGCAACTAAAGGAGGTGTGTGCACACCCCCATCCCATCAGCCAAACCCAGGCGAGGGACCCGTCCCTTGCCTCCCCCAAAACAGTCAGGTTTCTTACTGAGCCACTGTCTGGGAAAAGGAGAAAAGGCTGAAGTTGCCAGAAAGAAGAGGCAGCTTCCCCTGGCAGTGGGGGGGGAGCCATGGACACGAGCGTAGCAAGCTAAGCAGAATGTGAGAAGTAAGGAGAGCGTGTGCCCAGGAGGGAGAAGTGGGCATCCGGGGCGATGGGGGAGCCCAGGCCTGAGACAGAGCTGCCATCCCCTCAGCCAGTCCTTTGTCCTCCCAAGCCCCAGCCCCGGCCCCTGCATCTTCTCCAACACACAGCAGCACCAGCCGAGAGAAGGCTCTGCCATGACAGAAACACCTGTATCTGCCCTGTCCAAAATGGAAGCCACAGGCCACATGTGACCATGGAGCACTTGAAATGTGCTGGTGCGAGGAAGGACCCAAATTTCTAAGTATATTTAATTTTAGTTAATTTCCATTTAAAGAGCCACATGGCTATCATAATGGACAGTGCAGTCCTAAGAAAACCTTCTCCTTCCTAAAACTCTCTACTGAAGGTGGGGAGCGTGTCTCTGGTCTCCGCTCTATCACCTCCAATAACCCCTTGGTCCCCACTTAAGTATCCAAGTACTTCTTGGGGGTCTGGGCAAGGAAGGGTTGCTGAAAAGCCACCAGGTGCTGTGCACGGGGAAGCAGGGGTGATGGCTTTTAAGGAACGAGGCTGACTTTCTGGAAGGAACCAGCAGCAGGGAAAAAGAAGGAAGTTCCCTGCCTGCCCTGCATTTCTACGGGACAATCCTAGAGCAGTTGTGCTTGGCCTTTTCTGGGGTTGGGCAGGGGGAGTGGTCACAGAGCCTTTGAGAATCTAATGAAATGGATGGCACAGACGCTCATCTTCTTGTTGGGGGAGCGGGAGGAGGGGTTACACCCTCAGAGACCCGAAACCTCTGTTCCAGAATCCAGTTTCTGTCCTGGCAGAAAGCCATCAATGGTGCTGTCGTGAGCCCCACAAGTGGTCTTTCAGGGGATCATCTGAGGCCATTCTCCTGGCATTTTCCTGGGCGAAAAAGAACAGGCCAACACCCTAGAAAGTGTCCCTGAGTAAACCTGCCGAATCCACCCCTTCCCACAGTGTGTGGCCACACCAGGCGAAATGCCCGGTCTTAGACTCTGCCCTTCGCTAGCTCCGGGCCCCTCTCTCAGCCTTGGCTCCCTGAGAGGTTAGAGCCACCCCCACCCTGGGTTACAGCCCTCTAGGGGGTATCTGTGAAAGATCTTGTAAACTGTAAGGGGTCTGCTCTCCTCCTCCTGGAAGGCTTCACATTCCAATAAAGTGGGCAGCACTGCAGGATGGAGGATGTTTGGGCTCCGGCACGCCGCAGACCCGAGTTGGAATCCCAGCTCTGGTCTAGCTGACCACTGGTGTGGCCACTAGCCGGTTACTTGACACTAAAAGATGCAGAAAGGCAGCTACTGCCCAGAGTGCCACAAGGACAGGGCGGTCAGGTGCGTAGATAACAACAGCCACTGTCCACTGAGCTCCTAGACCCAGCACAGCACCACACACCCAACAGGCCTGACCATCCACCCTCACAGCCACCCTGGGGGCCGGTACTGTGCATGCCCCCATTTCAAAGGCAAGGAAACCAAGGCTCAGAGAGGCCAAGGGGCCTGCTCAGGATCACACCATGAGGAAGTGGTGAGATTGGGATTCAAACCAGGCCCACAGACCTCAACAGTCCATGCCTTCAGCCAAGACACACAGCTGGTGCTCAGTTAAGGTAAGCTACTGTTGTCGACACCATCATTATCCAAAAGTTGAAGAAAGTACTGTGATTTCTCCTACACACTTCCTTATCCTGGATTCCTCTGAACAGTGTGGAGAGATAGGAACATCCAATGTCACCGAAATTCACGTTTTTCAACGTGTAACCCCAACTGTGCAGATTATGAAATGTGCAGATTCCTAAGCCTCGTCCCAGACCTACAGAAGTGGCACCCTTGGGGCTGGAGCTCAGGAACCTGCATTTTTAACACAGCACCCCAGGTGATTCCAAGGGTCCTGAAGTTTGAAAACCCTCCTGGGAATTCTCGTGGACTATCAGGGTTTCACTTGCGGGTGGCGAGAAAGATAGGGGCGAGAACATGGAAGGGAACACGTGGCTTAAGGCATCTGCCAGTTCCAGCACAGACGAGAGGGTGGCCAGGGTCCAGGTCTCAGGACAGCCCTGGGACTCAGAGTGGGCCTGGGAGGCTTCGTGGTACCAGGGCAGCAGGAAAGGCCCCTGGAGGTAGCTGCAGCCGGAAACAGCTCCCATCCAGGACTTGAGAAGACAGACAGACAATACCTTACAATCGTACTTGTGCTTCAGCTCCTGCATGTCTCTCCCCCCAACTCTCAAAGCCAAGATGTCTCTCTTAGTCCTGGCGTATCTCTCCTTTAGCCTAGTCAGGTCTGGAGAAAGCTGGAGCCCCAAGCGGCCAGGCAGAAGGAGAGCAGGTGAGAGGAGCAGGCGGGACAGGGAGGAGACAAAACACAGACAACAGGGGAGAAAGGAGACTCAGGTAAAGTGCGGATGGACAGCTCGGGCAGGCGGGATGCGGCACCCCAGGTCCCAGGCAGCAGTCCAGCCAGATCCTGCTTGGAATCTGCTCCAGCTGTGTCCAACCCCACCACGCCAGGCAGCTGGGGGCCGGGTCTCTGCAGCAGGGAATCTGGGCTGCTGGGGTGGAGAGGTGGGAGGGGACCAAACCCAGGCCTCCTATCTTAGGGAAATGGGAAAATGTTCTGAGGGCAAGGACTGTGTCTTCTCCCCAGCCCCGTGGCCCAGCACAGGGCTTGTAACATAGGAGCTTCTTGGTAAGTTTGTGACAAGGACAGATGGCAGGTGGATGGATGGATGGAATGAGGTCGGGGGATAAATGGATAAGTGGGCAAATCCACAGAAAGATGAATGGATGGGTAGAGGGAGGGTTTGGCAGATGGATGGGCAACAGACAGGCAGGTGGATGGGTAGATGAACAGGCTCATAGAGGGATGGATGGATGGATAAATGGATGAATGAACGGATGGACAGATAAACAGATGGATGAGCAAATGGATAAATTTGGTTAGGTGACTATATAGCTGGGCAAATGGACAGATGGATGGATGAAGAGAGAGTCAGATGAAGGAATAAGAGGATGGATGGATGGATGGATGGATGGATGGATGGATGGATGGATGGATGGATGGATAGGAGAATGGATTTAGACAGTGTTGTGCTGGCAAATATTTAACAACCAGTTCTCCAGGAAAAGGGCCCTGCTTTGAAGCATTTCCATGGTGTGAATACTTCTAACAATTTCAAGCTATCAAATTGACATCACTGAATGGGAATTTGTAAAGAGATGCTCATAACTGGTTCCTGAGTTCTTGTGAGCTGACACTAGCTGCCTCTGGCACACTGCTGGAGGATGAATGGAGGGAGGATGAGTGAAAGGTAAAGGGAGGGAGGGGGATGGGCAACTGGATGGAAGAATGGATGCTCAGCTTACAGACTATCTGGAGGATGGATGGATGGACAAACAGATGGGAAAACAGGTGGATGGACAGAAGAACAGATAGATATTCAAATGCATGAACCATATGAGCAACAGTGATATTTGGTAAAGTGCACAAAAGACCAAGACAGGTGCTATTTCTAGAGAAGCAGATACAAGGATCAAGAGGCAAGTAGGCCTACTTCAAATCATGGCTCCCTGCTTACTAGCTGGAAAAGTCTCTACCTCTCTGAGTTGCAACTTCCTCACTGGTAAAGTGGCCATAATAATAGCCTCTGCATAGGGTTGTTGAGAAAATTAAATGTACATGCAAAGCTGAGAGACGAGAGCTTATTAAGTATTCAAAAAATGGAAGCCATTATTATCTTTCAAATTGCAAGTGTTCAATATTTGTTGGGTGGGTGAATGGATGAGTGGATGGATGGATGGATGGATGGATGGATGGATGGATGGATGGATGGACATACAGACAGATGAGGCAAATGTGGTGTTGCATTCTACATCATTTAAATCTCTCTGAGCTTCACACAGGTTTTCTGATCAACAAAATGAGAATCTTAGCAACAATAATACTGACCACTTAGGGTACCACTTAGGGTAAATGGCACTGCTTTGTAAAGTGCACCATTCTAGGCAAATGTTCACTATTGTCATGCAAAGAAGTATGCAAGACAGGGGTCTCTCTGAGACCTACCCAGACTCCCAAAAAACTGGGGAGTTTGGGGTTTGACCTGAGTCATGTTCATCTATAAAATAGTTTCACACAATAAAATCAGAAAGTCCCTGGGTCTTCTGGTGCTCCCTCCCTTCTTTCAGGGTCAGAAGAACAAGGAAATGTCAGGATCAGAGGCCACTTGCTAAGTTGGCCAGATCAGAGCAGGGGGTGGAGCAGGCTAGGCCAGGGCTGGCATTTCTGTAATGAATCCACGAGTTCTGCCCAGTCCCCGTCCAGCTGGATCAGAGACCTTGATTTCAAAGAGGTCACTGCTGGAGAGTGGAACAGTTCAATGCAATCCATCCCACAACTGGAAAAAAAAAAAAAAAAAAAACCACAGACCCCAGATTGGCACCAGCAGGACCACTTGTTCACATAACAGGATGAGGTAGTTGCTTCCACTTGGGTCTGTGCCCTTCTACAGATCCCATGGTCACTTTTTTTGGCAAGAGTCCACCTGCCTAGGGATGGCCTCTACGGATATCTGAAGAAGGGGTTCCATTAGTTCTCTTGCAGCTGGGCAGGGTGCCTGGCAATGGTCAGACTCCAAGAACAGGACAAAACACATCCCCAGATCCCTGCTGTCCTATGCCCGCAGCACGTATAACACATAGCCAAGCAGCAGTGGCTCTAAAACATGCAGCTGCTGCAATGCCAGCGGGTGAGCAAGTGCGTCCCAAGCGGCTCAGGAGGGTGAAGCACCACAGGCAGGCTCAGTAGAGTCCCTGGCAGAAGTGGGTACCTGAGGAAAAGCCCTCCACAACCTCCTGTCTCCCTAGGAGCCTGCTGATCAGGGAGCAGGTGGGCCTTGGCCATGGCCAGAGAAAAACTCCAAATGGTTAGAAATCCTAACAACTGTGCAAAATAGTTTGTCTGCTGAGGAAGGGTCCAAAGCCTCCAGCTTGAGAGTGTGAGGGACACAAGCTCACAGGCAGCCCCCAGAGGCCCCATTCCCAGGGCCAGGCCATGGTGAGCATGGCCCAGCATTTCTTGGAGTACTCTGTGAGCCCCTTGTACTCCCTGGGGGCAGAGAGCTGCTTAAAAGGCAGATTATCGGGCCCCACCCAACCTCTGAATCAGAGTACCTGGTGAGGCCCTGGCATCTGTGATTCAATCAGTTACCCATGTGATTCTGATGCCTGTGGAAGAATGAGGACCACCACTGGAAAGCCTGAATTCAGCATCGTCATCCCTCCTTCCCTCTGAGAGAAACGCATGGTATCCTCCCAGTCCCAGCAAGAGGGCCGGGGCTACCATAGGAAAGAAGGAACGCCAGAGGCTGAGGCTAAAAGGCTAGGCCAGGACTCGAGAGTCCCAAACTGGTCACTGCCCAGAGCAGGGCTGGGACACTCCAGTCCTGCCATAGGGAAAGGCTACTGGGGGGAGTGGGGGCTTCATAACCAAAGCCCCCTTCCCTAAAGCAGTGCATGCTGCCCCTTCTGAACTGCAGGAAGAAGCTACAAGCTATTCCTGGGCTTCTGCCTAGGCTGCTCCCGCAGGCTGGATCACCTGTCCCATCTCCTCTGGCTCCTAAGCCCAGCTCCAACTCACCACTCTCAGAGGCCTCCTCTGATTGGTCACATCAGTCCCTACCCCTATCAGGCACACAGCCAGGCTGGACACAGGCTCAAGTTTATATAAAGGCATTTTTGTCTTCATTTTGTTTTGAAGGGCATGATAGTTTATTTTTGAAAATTGTACCACACTGATCATGATGACCAGCATTTTGTCTTCATTTTGACAAACTGTTTCCCATTCAGTGTCTCCTGTGGACCGTAAAGGTTCACTGAGTACAGATCAGGTCTTCCTGTTCCAATGTATCTCATCCCACAGCTGAAGAAATGGACTAGGCAGACAGTAGGTGTTGTAAATGCTTTGCTTTTTGGCTGGCAAAACATTAAGGCTGTTTCCCACAGCCCAGCCTTGGAGGCCCATCCCTGGAAAGTCCCAGGGAGCCCATCTTGGTCTGAAGAACGGCTGCCTGAGGACTCAGGTGTTGGTGTTCCTCCAGCCAGCATGCCTCTCCCAGAGTGGATCCCCAAACCCAGAAAAGGTGGGAAGCACCGGGAAAGTCCCCTCTCTTGTCCCTACCCTGCCCATGAAGGAATGGCCCCAGGTGGAGCTCTCCTGCCCTGCTACATCTTTTAAAAGGAGCTTGAGGCTGGGTACGGTGGCTCACACCTGTAATCCCAGCACTTTGGGAGGCCGAGGCAGGTGGATCACTTGAGGCCAGGAGTTTGAGACCAGCCTGGGCAACCTGGCGAAACTCCATCTCTACAAAAATATAAAAATTAGCCAGGCATGATGGTGCATGCCTGCAATCCCAGCTACCCAGGAGGCTGAGGCAGAAAATTGCTTGAACCTGGGAAGCAGTAGTTGCAGTGAGCTGAGATAATGCCACTGTACTCCATCCTGGGTGAAAGAGTGAGACTCTGTCTCAAAAGAATAAATAATAAAAATAAAAATAAAAGGAGCAGAGGGGCCCTATCCCCTCTGCTTAGTCAGGGCCTATAAGAAGCTGTCCCCATGAAACTGCAAATCTCAGCACGGACAGACACTGCCTCTTGGTGGCTTCTGCAGAACACAGGGAAGGAGCATGGGTGCCACGGGAAAGGAGGAACCAGATGACCTGTCCTCCTCGCAGCCTCAAGGGCTCCCCTCCAGGAAATAAGCAGAATGGCCCCTGCTCCAGGCAGAAACACCAGGAAAGCCGAATGCATGGATGGCACTGTGTGAGGCCCCGGAGAGAAGCCTTCCATGTCGCTCTGGCTGAGCCACAGCAGCCCCCACTGTCCACTCCCCAGAGCAGAGAGGACTGTGCGGGCTGAGGCCTGGACTGTCCCCAAGCATCAGTCCCAGAGGGCGGGGAGAGCAAGTGGATCTGATCCCGGCTCCACCTCTAAGCAAGTTGCTGGGCTACCTGGAGTGCGGCGTTGAGAGGACTCTGAAGCCCAGTCTGAGCCCGTGAGCATGAGGATCAATCGACCAGGTCTGCTATAGCAAGGGGATGGGAGGAGCACCTGTGCCAGGTACCAGCCATGCCCATCCCGGGCTTACAGCTGCCAACAGCAATGTCTGTGGGCCACCTCCTGTTTCAGGATGCCCTGGGCTTCTGGCTCCCCTCTCACCACACATTCCTCGGAATCCCTGGGACCCAGACGTGAGTCCTGGGCCTGGCCCTCACCACCCTGCTCCCTCCCTCCCTGAAGGGGTCTCCATGCCCTGAGTGAAGTGAGAGACACCCCCGGTCCCCTCACCTTGGGCTGGAAGGACACTCGGTGCTTGGTGGGCTCGACCTCCGGCTTGGCCTCCTCCCCTGAGTCCTCGCTGTAGCTCTCGAACTCACTGGAGCTCCAGCCTAGGTCCTCCGCCTGCCGAGGGGCCCCAGCCCTGTGCGCATCCTCGTAGAGCAGGTTCCTCTCTGCCCCTGCTGGCCAAGCGGCAGCCGGTGAGCCCAGGCCCTGAGGCCAAGCCTACCAGACTTCCAGCCTCAGACCCAATTTCTGAACACAGGTGGGGTGAGGCGGGGTCAGGGAGAACGTGGGGGCCCTGGGGCTCCAGCTCTACTTCCTCAACCATGAAACGAAGATGATAATACATCTTCCCCCTCGTAGGGTAAGGAGGGCCTGAGAAAATGGGGAAAACACAAGAAACACATCAGCTGCGCATGGGCCCACTCACTTCCTTTTGCTCCCAGCACTGCTTTTGTATGGTCCCAGCTCTCATTCTGGGCCTCCTTGGCAATGTTTTTTTTTTCTAGAGACAGGGTCTCATTGTCTCACCCAGGCTGGAGTGCAGTGGTGCAATCACAGCTCACTGTGGCCTCAAACTCCTGGGCTCAAGTGATCCATCTCAGTCTCCCGGGTAGCTGGGACTACAGGCGTGAACCATCACACCCAGCTATTTTTAAATTTTTTTTGTGGAGATGGAGTCTTGTTATGTTGCCCAGGCTGGTCTTGAGCTCCTGGGCTCAAGTGATCCTCCTGCCACCGCCTCCCAAAGTGCCAGGGTTACAGGTGTGAGCCACCGCACCCAGCCGAGCCATCACACGTGACCTGTTTCTTACTGGAAAAGAGAAGACCCGGAGCCAAGTCCTGGCTCAGGCCCTCAGCATCCTCACGAATGAAACAGAGATTGTTGGGGCCTCAGAGTCCCTCACCCCAAATCTGAGTTCACGTGCAGCCCGAGATCTTCCAGTAGGGGGCGCAGCTGGCCCGGAGTCCAGGAGCTCCTTTCCTTCCTAAGCCCGCGGGAAATGCCTTGGACTGAAAACTTGGGGACAAAAAGCTGAGTCACATCGTCTGGAGGGACAGGTCCCACAAGGGCCAGGGCACTCGTGGGGCCCATTCAATTGGGCTATGAGATGCCGCTTGAAGCCTGAGGTGGGAAAGCCACTGTCCCGAGGCCAGAACACGTGGCCCCAGCCCCAGCTCTGTCACTGGGGGATCTTGGGCAAGGCCCTTTGCCCCTCTGGGTTTCATTTCGTCATCTGTTACTTGGAGAACCGCAGACCTCACGGAAGTGGGGTCGGACACCAAAATGTACATGAAGATGAAAATGCTTTTGTCATCACAGAAGAAATATAGCATTGGGAAAGGTTTTTTTTTTTTAAAAAAAGGAATCTGACCGGTCGTGGTGTCTCCTACCTGTAATCCCACCACTTTGGGAGGCTGAGATGGGTAGATCGCCTGAGGTCAGGAGTTTGAGACCAGCCTGGCCAACACAGTGAAACCCCGTCTCTACTAAAAATACAAAAACTAGCCAGGTGTGGTGGTATGCACCTGTAGTCCCAGCTACTTAGGAGGCTGAGGCAGGAGAATCACTTGAACCCGGGAGGCGGAGGCTACAGTGAGCCAAGATCGTGCCACTGAACTCCACCCTGGGTGACAGAGACAACATCTCAAAAAAAAAAAAAAAAGAAGAAGAAGAAGAAAAGAAATCTGCTCAGAAACGACTATGCCAAAAAACTGTGAGCTTTGGTCATCGGATACCTCTCTGCAAAATGGGGCTAATAATAAGCGGACAGATCGAGCAAATAAAACAGCCAAGAGGCTCTTGGCAAAGTGCCTGGCACATAGCATGCACTCAGCTGAGAGCAGCAGGCCGTCACTCATGGTGGGTCTGGGGGAGCTTGGGTGTCAGTCCATAGACCCAGGGCCCCCGAGCTTCACCCCACAGGAAAGCTGGGGTGTGAGGGGTTGGGGGCAAGAGTGCCAGCCAAAGAACAAAACAGATGTGCCAAAGCTTAGTGGGAGATGGATCCCAGAACCAGGAGGGAACATGAGGTTATTTTTAAGCAAAAGATAATGGTAACTGATGTCTTTAGAGAGTGAAGCAGCTGTGACCTTCAGAAAGCCAAGCTGATTGTCCCATTACTGCAGTGGAGGCCCCTCGACTAGTGACCAAAGAGGCAGAGTTCTCGGGGTAGTCCTGAGGAGGAACCCCGGCAGCACGTGGCAGGTCCACGCCTCCACAGGGCTGAGCTGTGCACCTGACCACCTCCATCCTCAGTGTGCCACGGCGGCTCCCAGCGGCCCTGTGCAGACAGCAGGGTGTGAAAGATCACTCCTGTTAGACAGATGGGAGAGACGTGGCTGGCCACAGTAACACAGTGAGTGGGGCTGGGGCTCCACACCACCTTCCATTGAAGTCTCTACCATCTACACATATAGAAATATCCTCTCCAGTGGAGACAGAGTCACAGAACTCTTGTGCCTGTGCACCGCCCGAGGACCAACTCCTTAGCTTTCAGGGACCACATAACGGTCCCCTCATGCTTCCTGCTCAGTGTCCTCATCAATTACCTCATGGAATCCACACTACCACCCTAGGACTGGCTATTATTGCCCCAGTTTTACAGATGGGTCAACTGAGGCCCAGAGAGATTGGCCAGGACCCTGTGTGACCCTCCCCAAAGGCCTGTGAGCTGGGGGTTTTCCTGCTTTATATGAAGAAGCCAAGGCACAAAGGCACAAAGCCCTGTGCCCAAATCAATGGCAGAGCCGGGATTCAAACACAGGGCTGCGTGTGCCCACTGTTGCATACAGCCTGTCCCTCGGGCAACGACCTCCTCTCCGAGCTCCTGCTGAGCCCACATCAGCCCCAGGCAGGCCAGTGCTGGGACCCTCGGCAGGCATAACACTAACAACAGCCACAATGGCCCTGTGTGAAGAGCGTCTCCAAGAGCCAGCCCTGCACTGAGCTCTTTGCAGCCTTGTCACACTTGATCCTCCCACAGCCCAGCACGCGGGGATCCTGGAGTGGGTATTGTGGTCCTCATCTGCAGGCTCAGAGCTAGGGCGCAAACACAGGCTGTGTGACACCCAGGCCATGAACATGCCACATCCTCCCAGACCCTGAGGACCGTGAAGACTGGGGCCAGGGACTTAGTGGCTTGATTGAATTCAGGTGGGAAGTAGGCCAAATGGGTTAAACAACAACTGAGGCCCCTCAGCCGCTCAGACCTCCCAGCTCTGGGACTTTCCTAAGACTCCTTTGCCTCCCAATACAGTGGGAATCCTACAAACAGGAAAATGTGCTCCAAGCACATCCCAGGCTTGCTAAAGGGATAAGCAGATCCTTGGCCCATCTGTCCCCGTTTCTGAGACAGGAGTCAAGAGTGTGGCTCTGGGGCCCTCGGGCCTTGCCATGTTGTCTGTGTGTCTCTCCCATTGCGCTTTGTGCTGCTCAAGGATGGTTAGAGCCTCTCCATCAGACTTGGAGCTCCTCAAAAGCAGGCAGGGGCTGTGCTTCCCCGTTGGATGGAGAGCCCCTGAAAACAGGAGGAATCGCATAGTAGGAAAAGAAGTCGTCTGTTCGAATCCTGGCTGTGTGCTCTGGGGCTGGTGGTTTAACCTCTTTATCACGGGAGCCATAGATAAGCCTGGCCCTGCTGACCTCATGGGGTCGTGGGATCAGTGGGATCAAATGTGCCTCATCTGTCATAAAATGTCACTCAAATCCTCCTGAGGTAGGGGACAGAGCATTGCACTTAGGGTCAGAATAACCCACATTCAAATCCTAGCCCTGCCTTTGCCGTTCCCTTGTCTGTAAAATAAGAACGTAACATCCCAAATCAAAGTCTTGAAGCCGTTACATGATTGAAAATATGCTTGGCCTAACGTGTTCAAGCAAAGATGGCTCTTCCTGTTAATTGTCATTGAACAGTCCTCTCTCCCATCAGGTGAGTTCCAGCAAGACTCGCCCTAGTCCCGCCCCATCTCCCTCTGTGGCCACAACCGCCTGCTTGCCCGCCCACCTCAGCCCTCAACCCAGAGCAGGGCGCAGGGCTTTGCAAAGCTTTATCTGCTTTACCCTTTGAGTACAACAGGCTGTCTTCTTCCCCAATGGCCCTGGAAAGCCGGGAGTATGGCCCCATTTTCCTGAGGGAGGAATCAAGGCTTGAAAAGGTGATGACCTGCCCAGGGACCCACATTCGGAGCATGGCCCTGCCCATGATGCCCATGCCCTGCCCAGCCCCGCTGGCCACGCCCTCAGCCATCTCCAGATTATCCCTGATGACTACAGTTGTTTCTAAAGACAAGAAGGAGGGGCACAGGGCCAGGTGGGGATAGAAGGAAACAGAAGGAGACGACCCTCCCGGGTCCCCGCCTCCCTCCCCTGTCCCCAAGAGAAACGGGGAAAGCACTGCAGACACCATACCGGGCTGATGTGCATCTGGGCTCTCGCAGGGGACGTCGTCATAAATCACATCCTCTTCCAGGGCGGGGAAAGTGAACCGGTCGACTGCGAGGGAATGGGGGAGACAGAGCACCAACACGGGCTGTGGCAGCCTGGCCAGAGGTGTTGCAGATGACATCAGGACTGCACCAGCTGGTGGCACGCAGCACCCTCCTTTCTGCCAGCCCAGTCCAGCCCTCAGCCTCGCCAGCTGCTCTCAGGGGATGCTGGCTCCCCGTTTCTCCCCGCCCCCCACCTCCTCCAAGGCGCCCACCTGGCTCCCTGCTGCCCACAGGCCTGCCCATCTGGCTAATGGACAGCTTCTCCCGGCCCCTGCAGGGAGCACGATGCAATCCAGCACCTGTGCCCTCGCCCTAGCATCCTCAGTCACCCAGGACCCTGGGGCTAGCCCCTCATCACTGAGCAGTGCTAGGTTGGGAAAACCAGCCCCCACCCATGATGGGAGCCGGTCCTCGACCCACAGGCCTTCCAGGAAGAAGTCACAAGACCCACTGGTCTGTGATGCTTCCCTAGGTCCTGGGGCCCCTAGAGCCCTGTCAGAGCCCCCTCTTCCTCCCACACCAGCTCCCAGGCCTGCCCACATCTCTCTAGGCCCCTAGTTCCCACCCTCAGACTTCCCGTCCTACAAGACCATGATAGCCTCCCAGCAGGCTCCACCCCTCCCCACCCGGTCTCCTACACTGCCCCCACCCCAGTACAAGGGGACGGAAAGGCAAAGGCAGCCACATCACTGGCCTTCCTTCTGTGGCTTCCTATTTCCTTGAGAACCTTAAGCACAGCCTCTGAGGCCCTGAGGAGCTGCAGGGCCCGCAGCCACACCTCACCCTGTAATGCTCCCCCACACCCCACAGATGGTACCCTTGCTGCTTCCCAGGAGCCAGGTGTCCTCCTGCCCTCAGGCCCTTGCACAAGCTGGCCCCTCTGTCTGGGACCCTCTTTCCCCCACCCCTGCTGCCTCCTTCTCTATCTGCAGGGCTCATCTGGGCAGGCACCTTCCCATGGCAAAGTGTCTGGTTCTGTTAACAGAGGGACCTCATCCTGGTCCCCAGGGCATGAACACCACTGAGCCGCCCTGGCTTGTTGTGGGAGCTTTGTAAGTATTTGAGGAGCAGATAAAAAACTGGGTGTGTCAGCTGACCCTGGACCTCGGCTCTTGTGGGCAGTGGTTGGTCCTCCGGGGCCACAGCAGCCCCCAGTGAGGATGAACCCTGGGCTCACAGGAACCCACATCAGCTCTCTTGGGTTAGGGAAGACTAGGATATCCCGGAGCTAGCTACCCGGGGTGGGTGGCGGGCCGGAGGGGAGACTTACTGCGACGGGAACTCTTCCGCTTCCAGCTGGAGTGCCGGGCCCCGGAGAAGGCTGCATCCGCTGCATCCCCATTGCTCACCCAGGCCGGCACCCTGCGGGCAAGAGACGGCACTGCAGAGGTGTCCAGAGGTGGCCCCTGGAAGCCTCTGGCAGACCCTCACCTGGTCAGCAGGACATGATGGGCAAAAGTGGGCTGAGGGCCAGGCTACTGGGGAGACCCGAGGCGGAGGTGGCCTCAGACAAGCCCCCAGGGTCCTCATCTTTAGAAGGCACGCACAAGGCTGGGCTGGCACTTCACGAGAGCATAAAGATCAACTGCGTTCACAGCGATAACCACTTAGCACTGTCCGCAAGGGGGCTGTCTCGTCTCTCGCCAGTGCAGACTCAAAGGGAACCTCCATCTCTCCACTCTCCCACATACAACAGAAGGGGCAGGCTGGGAGATCCCTGCCTCTTACAAGAAACAAGGACTTGGCCGGGCACAGTGGCTCACACCTGTAATCACAGCACTTTGGGAGGCCCAGGCAGGTGGATCACTAGAGGTCAGGAGCTCAAGACCAGCCTGGCCAACATGGTGAAACTCCTTCTCTACTAAAAATACAAAAATTGGCCAGGCGTGGTGGTGCGCACCTGTAGCCCCAGCTACTCAGGAGGCTGATGCACAAGAATCACCTGAACCCAGAAGAGGGAGGTTGCAGTGAGCCAAGATAATGCCACTGCGCTCCAGCCTGGGTGACAAAACGACACTCCATCAGAAAAAAAAAAAAGGAAAAAGAAACAAGGAATTGCAAAGCTTCAAAAGACTATACGTGGGAGGTAGAGCTTAGTCCCTCACGCACACTTGAGGAGGGGCTGGCCCAGTGAGTCCCTTCCACAGAGCAGACATGCAAATGGGAAACAGCAGAGAAGCCCAGCAGACACGTCCTGAACCAAGAGACCCAGGTGAGCATCTGTAGCGACACCACTCAGGTGCCATGTGTCCTGATATGACGTCATGAAATGGGTACTTCACCTCCGTGGTGTTTTTATCCAAAACCCATAACCCCAGTCTAATCATGGAGAAAACATCAGACAAAACCAGAGTGGGGAACATTGTACCGAATACCTGGCATTACTCCTCAAGACTATTTTTTTTTTTTTTTTTTTTGAGACAGAGTCTTGCTCTGTCACCCAGGCTTCAGGGCAGTAGTGCAATCTTGACTCACTGCAACCTCTGCCTCCTGGGTTCAAGCAATCCTCCCACCTCAGTCTCCCGAGTAGCTGGAATTACAGGCACGCGCCACCACACCCAGCTAATTTTTGCACTTTTGGTAGAGACTGGGTTTCACCATGTTGGCCAGGCTGGTCTCGAACTCCTGACCTCAAGTGATCCACCCACCTCAGCCCCCCAAAGTGCTGGGATTACAGGCGTGAGCCGCCGTGCCTGAACATCACTCCTCAATAGTCTCAAGGTCACAGAAATCAAGGAAAGACCGAGAAACTGCTGTGGGCCAGAGAGGGCTACAGAGACATGACAGTAAAGTGCGATGTGGGATCCTGGATTGGATCCTGGGTCAAAAAATGAACATAAGTGGGAAAACTGATGAAATCCACACAAAGTCTGTTTAGTCAATGGTAATGTGCCAACGTAGGTCTCAGCTTTGACAACTGTGCCAAAGCCATGTGAGATGCTCATAGCAGGGAAGCTGGATGAGGGTTATGTGGAGCTCTATGTACCATCTTCAGAACATCTCTGAAAATCTACAGCTATTCTAACGTGAATTTTTTTTAAGTCCAGGTTCAAAAAAAATAAAATAAAACAAAGATCAAAGACCACTTATGCCAACTGAGAGGGCAGAGGCCTTAGACTGTGAAGAGAGCAGCGCCATTGCCAAAGAATCAACTTGAACTTCCTGGCACCCGAGCCCTTAGCAGATGAAGAGCAGGACAGTGCAGGGGAAGAGGGAGGGGAGGAGGCTGCGAGGAGGGATCTCCGCTGTTGAGCACCTTCTGTGAGCCAGGCCCTCTGCCTCACCTTCCCAGCACCAAATGGGATCCTGGCATCTTCTGTATTCTGCAGGCAAGTAGAGGACCCGGCCCAAGATCACTCTGCCAGGGAGTGGCAGGGCTAGACCATGAGGCCAGCTTGCCTGGCTCCCAAGCTGAGCTCTGAATACCACCCTCCACTGCCTCTCAGATAATAAACAGAGTGATGGTGGTGGCGAGAATTTTCCTGCCTGTCCTATCCGGTGCAGCAGCCGCCAGCCACATGGTTATTGAACACCTGACATGTGGCTAGTGGGACTAAGGAACTTAATTTTTAATTCTATTTGATTTCAAGTAATTTAATTTTAAATAGCTACACATGACTAGTGGCCACTGGACTGGGTGGTGCAGGTCTAAGTCACCTGCCCTATTAGAGGAGCAAGTGTCAGCTCACAGCCAGAAGTCAGCAGTGTCACCCTAGGGCAAGGAAGGCAGCACATTCAGTCCTGGGGAAACACTTTTCACCAGTGACAGGAAGTAAAGGCCAAGAGAGGACAGGGCTGCTCTGGACCAGGAAGGTGGGTGATAGGCTGATGGGAGCCACCTGAACCCCGATTTCTACAGCTGCTTCGCTGAGTCGCCACCTCCTCAACACAGAAACATCCTGAAGGCGCCGCATCAGTTGCTCAGAATTATTCAGATGGAACCAAACTGTTCCAGCTGGAACAGACATGAGCTTGGAAGAGGTTGGCTGGACAGTCTCCCGGCCACAGGTCCTCTTTGCTCTGATATGTGACCATGACAAACAGTGACCGTTACAAAGCATCCGCTATGCGCTGCTTGCTCTGCTTTACATGTAATTGCACGTTTCTTTCTTTTTTTTTTTTTTTTTTTTTGAGTCTCACTGGTCACTCAGACTGGAGTGCAGTGGCACGATCTCAGCTCACTGCAACCTCTACCTCCTCGATTTAAGCAATTCTCCCATCTCAGCCCCGAGTAGCTGGGACTACAGGCATGCGCCACTACGCCCAGCTAATTTTTGTATTTTAGTAGAGACAGGGTTTTGCCGTGTTAGCCAAGCTGGTCTCAAACTCCTGATCTCAGGTCATCTGCCCACCTTGGCCTCCCACAGTGCTGGGAGTGAGCCAACAAGCCCGGCCTGCACATTTAATTTCGCAGGAACACACCAGAGGCGGGTGTTGTTACCCCCATTCACAGTGGGGAAACAGCCTCACAAAGGTTCAATTACTTACCCAAAAATCACTCAGCTAATGAGTGGGAGCTGGGATCTTAGACTACGTCTACCTGCAAAGCTTCTATTGTTTCAACCAGACCACCTGGAAGCAGAGGACTTGCATGTAGACATTCGCCTACATCACAGGCTTGCTGTGGCATACGGTCACCTCAACTCTTGCCTGTTTAGTCACCACTTTATAAAAAGAAAGAGAGCAGTAGCCCTCGGCACACTCAGAGGCATAAGTTCAAGTCTCCAACTGCTGTGGTGTGAATGTCTGTGTTCCCCTGACAAAAAAAAGTCCATGTGTTCAAATCCTCACCCCCAAGGTGGTCGTATCAGGCGGTGGGGCCTTTGGAGAGGTGATTAGGTCTTAAGAGCAGAGCCCCCATGGGTGGGATTACTGCCCATATAGAAGAGGCTCTAGAGAGCTCCTCTGCCCTTTCCACCACGTAAGGACCCAGTGAGAAGGCGCCATCTATGATCAGGAAACGAACCCTCATCAGACACTAATCTGCTGGCGCCCTCATCTTGGACCTCCCAGCCTTGAGAACTGTGAGAAATAAGTTTCTCTTAGGCAGGACATGGTAGCTTACGCCTGTAATCCCAGAACTGTGGAAGGTTAAAGGTTAAGGTGGGTGGATCACTTGAGGACAGGAGTTTGAGACCAGCCTAGCCAATATGGTGAAACCCTGTCTCTACCAAAAATACAAAAATTAGCCAGGCATGGTGGTACATGCCTGTAATCCCAGTCCTCCTGGCTGCACCTTATCAAAACCCAGTGAGCGACCAGCCCAGGTACTGGCTCTGGTGTCCTGGTCTGGGGAATGGGGGTCTGCACAGCATAGAGAGGTCACTTCATGCCCACCCCCACTGCCCAAGTCACCTGGCCAGCAAGTGGCACAGCGGCAGTTTGAACCCCGGAGATCTGCCTGCAAAGCCTTGCTCTCAGGACCACCTCCACTGCCCCCCTAGACTGGAGCAGGTGTTCCTGGGGCCAATGAGATGGGGAAAGGGCTTCCCAGGCAGGGGAAGAGGAATAAAGTTGGGGGAGCAGGGACACGAGCAAAGTTCCAGTTCAAGACACGTATGTAAGGAAGGCACAGCAAGAAATAAGGCTGGGGGTGCCTCCTGTATCCGTGACCCTCCCTGCTGCCTGCCAAGGCCCCAGACCCACCCTGTAACCACCCGGAGCAGCCTCTCCCAGCCGCTGTCCGTGGAAGCCACACAGGGCTGCAGTGTCTAATTCTCCCAGTGAACAAACACTCCTTCAGGGGCCTCCGGGTCATGAAAGAGCCATAAAAACCAATAAGAGGCAATTATCTCACCCTTATCTGAGCTTCCCGCTCTCCTAATGCCTCTCAGCTTGCAAATGAGAGTAAGGCCAGCAACCTGAATGCAAAGGAAAGAAGCTGAATCCATGGAGAGGGGCGCCAGATGGGGAGGAAAAGGCAGACAGACGCAGAGGCAAGGGAGAGAGGAAAGGACCCCTCCCAGCACCCCCAAGCAGCAACCTACATTGCTGGCAGAGGAGTTCAAGTCCACCAGAAGGCCACCGGGCGCGTTTCTGGTCCACAGAGTTCCAAGCACCTTTGTGCCCCACCTCTTCTCTCTCCAAAGAGCAGCAGGGCAGGGAAGTGTAGGTCCCCGTGTGCCACCATGCCTGTCTACTTTTTTTTGTATTTTTAGTTGAGACAGGGTTTCATCATGTTGGCCAGGCTGGTCTTGAACTCCTGACCTCAGGTGACCCACCTGCCTCGGATCCGCCTAGTACTCCCAAAGTACTGGGATTACAGGTGTGAGCCACCACGCCAGGCCCCCAGCCTATTTTAAAGATAAGAAGCCCCACTCCAGAGAATGGCACCCGCCACCCCGGCAGGGGCTGGTACAGGCCCTAGTTTCTCAGTGAACCTCCAAGGGTCCCTTCCCAGAGTCTGTCCCATGTGGGTGGTCGGGGAGGAGACCCCCAACATCAGAACAAGTAAGGATTCCTGGCCAGCAGGGTCCGCACGCACAGGCAATCTGGGGCCCTCGCCAGGACAAGGCATAACAAATATGAGAAAGGAAAGAATTTCACCTTTGGGGATGGAACTAGAAAGGACTGGAATGACATTTGCCTTATAAGGCCTCAAGGAAAACCCGAGCCGCAGCACAGGGAGGGACAGGACAGAAGAGTCTGCGTAGGACAGCCCCACACAGTGTCACCGCCCACCTCGGAAACACCCCCCAGCATGATGGCCCAATCAAGAGATCAAGAGACACGAAGGAAAGGGAATAACATGCAGCCCAGGTTCAGCCTCCTGCCGGGTCTCTTTCGGCCCTGGCCACTTTACCGGATTGTACAGCATGTCAAAGCTGAGGACCTTAGAGAGCATCTGGCTTGGCTGCCCACTAGAGTCAGCAGGGCGCCCCTAGAAGATGCGGGTGCCAGGGCCCCTGCCCCAGAGACTCTGACTGTTGCTCAGGGGTAAGCTCCCTGCGGGCTCCAGCATGCAGCCAGGGTTGAGAACCAGGGCTCCCAGGCGTGACAGGGGAAGAAGCAAACACTCCGGGGCCGTGACCTGGGATAAGACTGTGGCTCGGCCACTTGGCTGTGTGCACCAGGACAAGTTACTGAATGTGGACCAGGGTGAAGTATCAGTCCTACTTCCAGCTGTGAAGATTCAGTGAGATGATGAAGCACTTAGCATTTCTCCATGCCTCAGTTTCCATATCTGTAAAATGAGGCAATGCTACCTCCCTCACAGGGTTCTGGTACGGAGTAAATAAAGAAGGCATGTAAATCTCCCAGCACAGGGGCTGGCATGTGGTACTGCCTCGTGTGCGCTGCTTCTCTGCCCTCTCCTTCCCTCCACCCTTCCTCCAGGCACGGGGTCCCTCACCTACATGTGTTCCCTCTTCCCTCTATGGTCCCCCATCCTGCGCACGGAGGGCTTCCAGGACCCAGTGTGTCTGTCCTGTGCCACCCCACACATGGTCACAGATCCCCTTACTGGATGAGCCGAGAGCAGTGAGAAGCCCCCCAGGGGAAGTCTCGGAGCGGCCCTCAGGTGGCATCATATCACAGACCTCAGCAGGGAGCGAGCTTCAAGGCTTCTCTGTACAGCTGGCCCCCTACACACATGCTGGGCCAAAGCCCGGCCTCTGGCCTCCTGCCCTGTGGCATACGTACCTCCCTCCCTGACATCTCAGGGGCCCCAAGGCTCAGCCAGACATGGAGAGGCCCTGTACCCCCGGCAAGAATGTATCAAGAGCCATAGGGGTTGCTGCAGAACAATACAAGTTCCCCTGGGGAAATGCTCATGATATGTAATTAGCTTAAAAAAAAAAAAAAAAGCAAGGTGAACCACGAAACAGCATGTGCAATAAAACCACAGTTTTATAAAAAAAAGTTTTGCATACTTGTATACATGCCTAGCAAAGATGCTGGACAGAAACACACCATGGTAGTATTAAAAGTTGCTTTTAGTCTATCATTTTCCTTACTTTCTAATTTTTCTACAACAAACATGTATTTTTTTTTAAAGGAAGAGAGAGAGGGAGGTGGGGAAGAGATGGACTGATGAGCATCTCAGGTAATGCTAAGCAATTCATTGGCAGGGAGGGGTCCCTTGGGCCTGGAGTCTGCCCCAGACAGATCTGCACCCTTTGGGGACAGTGACAATGGGCAGCTTACCAAGTAAGCACCTAATCTCTCACATCTCATTTCATCCCCACCAAAAGTGTCATCTGGTGAGTCTCATCACCCCACTTTACAGAGATTAGAAACTGAGGGGGCCGGGTGCGGTGGCTCATGCCTGTAATCCTAGCACTTTGGGAAGCCAAGGCAGGCAGATCACTTGAAGTCAGGAGTTTGAACCAGCCTGTCCAACATGGTGAAACCCTGTTTCTACTAAAAATTCAAAAAAAAAAAAAAAAATTAGCTGGGCACGGTGGTGGGTGCCTGTAATCCCAGCCACTCGGAATGCCGAGGCAGGAGAATCGCTTGAACCCAGAGGGCAAAGCAGAGGTTAGACTGAGCTGAGACCACGCCACTGCACTCCAGCCTGGGTGACAGAGACTCCGTCTCAAAAAAAAAAAAAAAAAAGGAAGAAAAGAAAAGAAAAGAAACTGAGGGTTAGGCAGAGAAGCCAAAGAGCACATCCTGGGTCATGCAGCTAACACGTAGGGCAGGCGGGATCCAAACCAGCTCTGTGTGGGAGACGGTAGCACCAGAGGGGTTAGAACACAGGTTCTGGAAGCCAGCTGGGGTTATCTCTGGCTCTGCCCATCTTTCTCTGTGATCTTGGGCTGATGTCATGTCCTCTCTGTGCCAGTTCCCACATCTCTAGAATGCAGATTTTATCAGCGCCTGTCCTGTGAGAGTGTTGCAAGGATGAATGGCACTGGGGAGGGAAAGCTCTCAGAGCCCAGCATATAAGAAGTGCTGGGTACATCCAGGCCATTATGATCTGGCCCTAGAGCCAAACACACACAGGCACGTAAAAATAACACGGCTGGCAGAGCACGTCGGCCCCCATCGCAGTCACTCAGTAAAGAGGTGCTGGGTGGAAGGACAGGAAGACGCAAGGGAAGGGCAGGGGAATCCCAGCCAGTCAGCAGAGCACCATCCTAGATGCACAGAGAGGGCCATAGAGGAAGAGCAAACAGAGCCCCTGGCCTGAGGCTTTGAGCCCAAGCACCACGCCTGCCAGCCCAGCCCCACAGACAAGTGACGCCCTCTCCCGGGTCAGCAAAATGGCGCCCACGATAATTTCCTCTTCCGGGGCTGTCGTGTTCGTGTCCTATGGCTGCTGTAACAGGTGACCATGAGCTTAGTGACCTACAACACAAATCTATTCTCACAGGTGTGGAGGTCAGCAGGCCATCAAGGGATTCGCAGATTTAAAAGCGAGGTTTCGGCAGGGCTGTGCTCTCGCTAAAAGCGAGGTTTCAGTGGGGCAGCTCCAGGGGAGAAGCCATCCCCCATCTTTTCCAGCCTCGAGAAGCCGCCTGCATTCCTTGGTCACAATCCCGTCCCCCATTTCCAAGGCCAGCAACGTGGCATCTTCCCACCTCTCTCTGACTCTGGCCCTCCTGCCTCCCTCTTGTCACAACCCTTGTGGTGACACTGGGCCCACGGATAACCCAGGGTCATCTCCCCATCTCAAAATCCCTCACTTAATCACATCTGCCAAGTCCCTTTGCCACGCAACGCCACAGATTCGCAGGTGCTGGGGATGTGGACGGGGAAACCTCCAAGGGGTGGAAGGGCCGTGATTCTGCCTCCCAGTTGTAAGAATCAAAATAAGATGTAAACTGTAAAGTCCGTGCACGTGTAGGTTGTTAGTATTGTTGCACCGTCTCTGTGCCAGGCACCGGGATAAAAAATGGTGAGGCAGAGTCCTACCGCTGCAGGGAGAAAGGGAGGGATGTCACAGGATTCCTCGAAGGCATATTTATACCACGAAGAGATGCGCCAACCAGGTACCCTGTGTGTGCCTTTTTCAACGAAGAGACTGTGTGCGTCCTCAAAGAGCCTGGGATCCAAAGGTCCTGGCTCTGATTGGAAACTGGGAGCCCTTATTTCCACCCTCGGAGGAGGAAAAGAAGGAAAGAAAACACAAAAACCAGCTTTTCCAATTTAGGATTTGGTAAGGGACCTTCAGAGAAAGATTTTTAATGGAAAGAAGGACCTGGTCCCCACAGCCCTCCCATGAGGGACTCCATGGGCAGAAAGCCGGTATCTGCCAGGCCTCACGTCCCACACGGACCCTGTGGGACAGGACACAGGAGGCTCAAATGCTCTGGATTTGGGAAACAGCGCATGTAAGGAGAATTCCAGGATTCCAAGCAACTCCAGACTAGGTCTGTGGCAATCTGGAAAACCTTGAAGATTTCCTCCGGCCTTGCTGACCTGCCCTTCCCAAGAGCCCCTATGTCCCCCACACCCAGCAGTCTCAGAAGGCACAGGCCACCAGTACCCTGTTTCCATCCTGTGCCAACACTGCTTCGTTGAGCCTGGTCTCCTCTTGGCCTGATCCTCTCAGTCCCTGGTACCTCCAGGGAGGATGGGTCTCCCTGTCCTCTCCCAAAATCCGGCTGCCCCATCCCTTCCCCTGGCTCCAGGCTCCAGTGACAGACACTGGCCAATAGGCAGTACAATCATCTTATCCAGAAAAGCCCAGGAAGGGGTAGGCCAGGTACCTATAGGGAGCCCATGAGAATCCCCGCGACCAGGGCCAGGAGCCAAAACGCTGACCCACAGAAAAGTGTGGAGGTCACAGGGGGATAAAGGCAAAACTAAACAGGAAAAGCAAACAACACCAGAGGGGGCCGGAGTCCATGGGGCTATTGCACTCAGAGGCGAGGGGTGCAGGCCTGAGTCCAGGAAAAACACAGGAAGCCAGCAATCTGCAGCGCTCACGTTTCCCGGGCACTGCTGGGTACTCAGGGCTACTCTTTCAATCACGACTCCCCCAGCGAGAGCTCAGGGTGGACATGAGTGCACCTGTTTCAGAATCCACCAGGAGAAGCAAACCCTGCAGGCCTCAGCAGACAGCTTTGAGGGCAGACAGGCCTAGTCCCAGCCCTGCCATTTACTAGCTCCATGAGATTTGGGTAAATTACTTCAGTTCGCCAAGCCTCAGCTGCTCGTCTGCAAAATGGGCATATTCAATAGTCCCCGTCTTCTAGGGCTCCTAGGGGTATAACTAATAAGATAATATGGGCCAGATGCAGTGGTTCATGTCTGTAATTCCAGCACTTTGGGAGACCAAGGTGGGAGGATTGCTCGAGCCCAGGAGTTCAAGACCAGCCTGGGCAACAGAGTGAGACCTCCATCTCTACAAAAAAATATGAAAATTAGCCTGGGCACGGTGGCTCACACCTATAATCTCTGCACTTTGGGAGGCCAAGGTAGGTGGATCACCTGAGGTCAGGAGCTCGAGACCAGCCTGGCCAACATGATGAAACCCCATCTCTACTAAAAATATAAAAAATTAGTTTGGCGTGGTGGCGCATGCCTATAATCCCAGCTACTCAGGAGGCTGAGGCAGGAGAATTGCTTGAACCCAGGAGGCAAAGGTTGCAGTGAGCCGAGATGGCGCCACTGCACTCGAGCCTGGGCAACAAGAGCAAAACTGTCTCAGAAAAAAAAAAAAAAAAAAATTAGCCAGGCGTGGTGGCACATGCCTGTAATCCCAGCTTCTCGGGAGGCTAAGGCAGGAGCATCACTCAAGCCTGGAAGGTCGAGGCTGCAGTGAGCTGTGATCACACCACTGCACTCCAGCCTGGGCAACAGAGTGAGACCCTGTCTCAAACAACAGCAAAAAGAGATAATGTACATAGAGCACTTAGCACAGCCTGTGGCTCAGCACAGCACCATCAACACCAGTGAGGTCAGGTGACTCTAGCTATGTGGCCTTGGACCACACAACCACTCCTGCTTCCCTTCCCTGGCCTCAGTCTTGGCCCCTGCAGGTGCCAGAGTCAGAATCCAATAGAAACCCTATTGACATGCCGTTTGGTTGGAGGTTGGGGGGTGGGCTGGTATTTTTTGATAGGTTTTGTTTGTTTTTGAGACAGAATCTCACTTTATCACACAGGCTGGAGTGAAATGGCGCAATCTCGCCTCATTGCAACCTCCACCTCGCAGGTTCAAGCGATTCTCCTGCCTCAGCCTCCCCAGTAGCTGGAATAACAGGCACCCGCCACCAGGCCCGGCTAATTTTTGTATTTTTAGTAGAGATGGGGTTTCACCATGTTGTCCAGGCTGGGTCTTGAACTCCTGACCTCAGTGGTCCACCCACCTTGACCTCCCAAAGTGCTGGGATTACAGGCGTGAGCCACTTCACCTGGCCTGACATGCTGTTAGTTTTCTCCTTGCTTCCACGGAGACACAGACCCTCTTGTCCTTCCGTCCATCATTCGTTCAACAAGGACATCTTTGGTACTCAGCCCGTGCCTGCCACTGTGCTAAGCCATGAGGTTTGGCAGCAAACAAAACATCCCCCTCCAAAAAACCAAAAAGTCCCTGTCGCCATAGAGGTAACTGCTGGTGACGAGACCAGCACACCCCTCTTCCCTCACAAGATCTCCATGCTGGGGGAGCGAAGAGGAGGCTCTCTTTGCTCTGCTCTCATGTCAAGGGAAGGGACCTCACCAGGAATCACGCACCGGGCACTGCTGCGCAAGGCTCCCCATGAGGGACCTATGGAACATTCCACCAACCGCTTAGACGCCACTCTCCCAAGAGCTCAGAGATCATCTCTGAGTGGGCAAAAATCTTACCTCAAAAAATGGACACACAATCAGATCATTCCTATGAAGCCAGCCACACCCTCTCATCAGGGACCAGGGCATGAGCTCCTGGAGGCACAGAAGCACGGTGGCCAAGCGCCTGGCCTCCGTGTCAGAGGGGCCTTGGCCTCTGTTCTGAATGAGCATGTACTTATCTACATGGAACCCTGGGCACATCACCTACCTCCTGGGGTCTCTAGGAGGGTAGCTTGAAGGAAGCGAGTGCGCTGACCACCCTGTGTGCCAGCCCTGTGCCTCTGCTCAGGGGCTTCCTCTGTGGGCACTCCTCCTGCCCCTCTGCCATCCTGAATGGAGAATTTCCACGCACTTGCTGAGCCAGGACCTGGCCCAGGAGTCTTCCCTCATGGCCCCACCCTTGATCCCCTCCAGTGTCCCAGCTCCCTGGGCATCCGTCTCTGTCCCACTCTGACGCATCTGCATCTCCCACCAGACTGAGTTTCTCCACAACCTCACCCCTGGCCCACCCTGGAGATTTAAACCCTTGGAAGATTGCAGCCATCACGGCCCTTCCCAGCCCAGGTGCAGGACGAATGGCTGCTGATTCATTTCAGGTCCCTAATCAGGGAGGAGAGGCTGGCCCCTAATTCTGACCTTAATTACACAGCAGCAAGCTCAGCAGAAACCCTCCCCAGTCCACCCACTCTGGACAGCAAATGAGCACATGAAGGACTTCTCCTCCAGGGGCCTGGGCCTGCAATCTGCATCTCTGAAACCTCCCGCTGGGTGACACCTGCCTGAGAATCAGCCCCTCTTGCTCAGTTTGGGGCACCCCAGGAAGACAAAGCAGGGCTCAAACATGCCTCCCCTCACCAGGGTAGTCAGGATTTAAACTCGGGGTTCCAGATGCTTGGGCCATTCATTTGGAGCCTAGACCCCTCCACTGCTTAGGCAAGGAGGCTCTAAGCACCCGGTCCTGAGAGGCCTCAGCTCCCACCACCCCCAGTTGCCCAATTACCCTTCCAACCCAGACGTGACTTGCAGAAGACAAAGAACGGTGATAAAAAGCAAATGCCTTGATTAGGCACCTACCACGAGGCTAAGCATTTACCCAATGGCCCATTTTTACAGATGAGAAAACCAAAGGGGGACTTGACTGACAAGAGGACCTATGGCCAGTGTGGGGGCCACAGACAAGATGCAGGCCCTCACCCCAACATCCAGGCTCCTAACCACTAGACTACACTGCCTCTGACAGGCTCGCAGGCACCGAGGGCAGGGTCCCTGACAGCAACTGATATAGGATTGGGAATATTAGCAAGACAAATGGTAACTGCAAAAATAATTACAGTGGGCTGCATCCCCCCACCCTCAAACACCCCCAGTACCCCCCGACTACACACACACACACACACACACACACACACTCACACACACGCTGAGCACCACACAGCTGTTCGCTTCTTCAAGACGAACCCAACAGAGGGGGTGCTCTCATTGTTTCCCTTTCACCAGTGAACAGACTGACACTTGGACAGTTTCTGTGACTCCTCCAAGGCTACACAGCTAGCAAGGGACAGAGGCAGGGTTTGGAGCCAGGCCTGCCTCCTGCTGTTTCAGAGGCTTGTGGGCAAAGTAAAGGAAAAAGTACCATGAGTTTCTGGAACTGACCTCTTCCCCCACGGCACAGGGCCTCAATGAAATGCTTTCCTCCTTAGCTAAAGACCAGTCAGGTCCTCTGGGCCTCAGCTCCACCCCATCCCCACCCCCTGCCCGGTGTCTCCCCGTTTCCAACCGCCAAAGCGAAGGAGCCAGGTTCACTTACTCTGTGCTGGGTGGAGCAGCCGCTGGGTCTGGGTCTGCAAAAGAGGAGCAGACAGAGAGCCTGTCAGGCCAGAGGCTGGCCCCAAGCACTCAGGCCTTCCCCGCCCCTTTCCCAGCCTCCCCAGGGGCGCCGCAGACAGGGCCTGGCCAGCCTGGGTGCCTGCTGAGCCCCGCCTCCCTCCCCCAGCCCTGGCTCAGTCATCAGCTCCCCTACCTGGCCTGCACCACCCCCACCCACCCCATGTCCCACTTCCCAACTCCAGCCAGAACTCGTGGCAGCCGCCCCGCCTGCTCTGGGCCTGCCCTCCACCCCCAGCTGCTCCAGGAGCCTGCTGTCCCCAAGCCTGCAGGAAGTTCCAGCTGGTCGGGTCCCCAGATTCTCTCTCTGATAACAGACTCTAAGAGCCCAGAAGCTGCCATTTAACACCAGCTTAGCAGGGCCCTCCTGCCCCCCAGGGTTGCCAGCTCCCCAAGGCAGACAGGAGAGGGGACCTCTGGGAGGCTGCTCTTCTGGCTGGTGTCGATTCTTTAGGAGAAGCTGCAGGGAGGACTTCAGAGACACGAGCTCTGGGCAGCAACTGTCTCCAAAGCAAAACTCAGGCCAACCACTTCCATTTACAATGTGCCAAAGTGCACCAGATGTTGCAGGAATGCTAGGAATTTCAAATTCCCAAGGGAAGCCATAGACTGCAGCTTCTTCCCACTGGCTTTTCCCTTCCTGCTTTCTGGGGACAGTGGAGGGGCCACCAGGCATCCCTGAGAGCCTGGAGCTTCCGCCAGTTCTCTATGCTCCCTGTAGCCCCAGGACCGGAAGTTCCCAGAAACATCTTACCAGTGACAGGAATGGGGTCGAAGTGGATCAGCGGGGGGTCTGTGTCCCTCTTAGGAGCAAGGCTAGGGACTCCCAGGGCTGCGCTGGTGTCCTCTTCATCATCACTGTCGTCAAACTCAAAGGCCTCTCCTGGGTCGTCCTCCGCCTCGGAGGAGGGGCCTGGGGCTCCTGGAACCAGCTGATCTCCTGGAAGAGAGGAGGAGTTGGCCAGGCTGCAGGATCTCCGAAGTTTGGTCAATGGAGAGATGGCTGGGGTAGATGGGCATGGGCTGGAACTGGGTGAGCACTTCAGGTCTGAGCCAGGGAATGAGAGCCATCAAACTCAAGCCACATGGCCCTACAGTGCTGGTAAGGCTGAGGGGAGGCGGTTGGGTTAGGTCTCTCAGCAAGTGGCAGTTGAGGGAGGGAAGGGAGTGTGCTCCCGGGGCGAGCCTGTGCACCTCAGTACTTCAGTGTATATCTTTCCTCTTCTTATTTCCTGTCTCCCTGTTTTGTGAGCAAGGGGTCTTTTTAAATGTGTGTGTATGCATGAGCACAAGCTTATCGTATGTTTCTGTGTTGATTTGTCTGTGTGTTTTGTGTGTGCAAACGCGCACAGACAGGTGCCTCCTTCCCACTGCACTTTATTTGGTATGTGCAGCAGCATGAAACACAGCTGCCTAGGAATGCCTGGACTTGGAGGCAGCCTGCTTGCAGGTACTAGGGCACAGACTGACTAGGGCAGGAGAAAGCATCAAGCTCGCAGCATGGAGGTCAGCTCGCTAGGCCTCATCCCCTGCTTTTCCCCTCCTGGGGGACCCCCTTCATGACTATGAACTCCTGTCCTCCTCACCTATTAAAGCTCAACTCAAGCAGAGAGACCCTCTCCGCCTACCCTACTACAGGAGGCGTGGCCTCCCCTTCTCTGCCCCCGCCCCTTGTTTGTACTCCCACCAAGCTCGGATCCCTGAGAGCAGACGTCTCACCTATCTGTCCCCTCTACTGTGGGTCCTGGACTGACCCAGACCAGGAGCTCAGCCGCTTTTGTTAAATGAGTTAAGGGATGAATTCTCCACCCTAGAGGGCACAAGAAGCCATTTCCAGCCATTTCACCCCGTGGAGCTTCCCCAGTCCTCTTCCTAGAAGACTTCCTTCCTGAACTCTGGGCTGAACGGAACCTCAGGAGTTCAGTAACTCCATCCCCTACCTTATGCAGACCCTCTGCAAAACCAACAGGCAGTTTGGTTATGGTTTTAAACATCTGCCAAGCTGACCGCCCTCAGCAGTCCTCTCGTGGCACATGCCACACAGCTCAGGCATGAGCTCTGTGCTCACATGGCCGTGTCTGAGCTCCCTGCTAGCTGTGTGGTTCCGAGCAAGTCACTTTGCCTCTCTGAATCTTGGTTTCCACTGCAAACTGGAGAATAGAAACAGCACTTTCCCCATAAGGCTGACATGAACGTCCACTGAGGTGCAGCTTAGGGTTTCTCAGCCTTGGTACCACTGACATTTGGGACTGGATAATTCTTTCTGTGGGTGGGGAGGGGGACTGTCTTGTGCCCTGTAGGACGATTAGCAGCATCCCTACCTTCTACACCCTACAGGCCAGGGGGACCCTCCAGCTGTGACAACCAAAAATGTCTCCAGACATTGCCCTATGTCCCCCTGGAGGGCAAAAATCACCATTATCAGAACCACTGGGGTAGGTATAGCCCTCAGCACAGTGCCTGTATATGTAAGGATTATGACAATAACAGCTGTTGCAATTACTGTTCCCCTCCCAGCCTCAGACCCTTGAGGACAAACAGGATTTTCTAGTCCCTGGGTCTGCGGACCCAGCCCTAGCAAATGCTCAATAAACATTAGATGGATGGATGAGTGATGGGTGAGGAGGTGGCTGGAACAGAGAGATGGACAGATGGGCCAGCAGATGAACAGATGGACAGATGGACATATCTGATTCCAACAGTCTCTTGGATTAGAAAAATCCAGTCACTCCCCTACAATGACCTGGAGGTTCCCAAAGCATAATATTTTGGGGGCAGATGTAGGAAACCCCTTCTTCAGTTGCTCAACTGCAGTGGAAGCCCAGAGCATGCCCTCCCTACCCAGAGTGAGAAGTACCCAACTTCCTCTGAGGCCATGGAGGAGGAGACACAGCTGCTCCTCCTGGGACTTTGGGGACCCCACAGACCAGGTCAGCAGGGGTGGACTCTGGGCAGCGATGCGGCCTGTAGAGCCAACTCCTTCCCCAGGTGTCAAGAAACAAGACCTGAGAGAGCCTGAGCTGTGCCCCGGGCAGTTTCCTCATCCAGCTTCAGGATCACCTCCATTTACCCAAGACCCCAGAGACACAGGCAAAGCAATGTGCCCACAGTCAGCAGCTAAGAGGATGGGATGGATTGGAACCCAGTTCCATTCACCCTCCACACCCATCTACTAAGCCCTCAGACATTCTGCCCTGCACTGACATAAAGGGCTTGGGTGGGAGCTGGATCTGTGGTTTTCAGATGCAGTTCCCAACCCCTGGTAGCTCATAAGTTCAATCAGGGGATTCCCAATCAGGATTTCATTAGGTGTTTGGATTGCTTGTTTCAGATGTTTCTAAACATTGTATTCTAATATTAGTAAAATGATATGGGGTGTTCTTTTTGATATTATAATACCAAATAAAATACATTTGGTATTGAATTATTTCAGATGTTTAAAAAATAATGTATTGTGATACTAATTAATTCACCTTGGTATAATTTCGATATTAGTTTTGTCACTTCTGTTTCAGTTACATATACACATTGGGTAGGGGTGTGTGTGTGGGTGTGTGTGGCTGTGTGGGGGGTGTGTGGGGGCATGTGTGTGGTGTGTGGGTGTGTGGGTGTGTGGGGGGTATGTGGGGTATGTGTGTGGGCGTATGGGTGTGTGTGAGTGTGTGGGCGTGTGTGGGGGGTGTGGGTGTGTGGTGTGGGTGTGTGGTGTGGGCGTGTGTGGGGGGTGTGTGTGGGGGGGGAGTGTGGGGGTGTTGGTGTGTGTGGGTGTGTGTGGGTGTGAGGGGGGTGTGTGGGGGCATGTGTGTGGGGTGTATGTGTGGGTGTATGTGGGTGTGTGGGTGTGTGGGTGTGTGTGGGGGTGTGGGGGGGTGTGTGTGGGTGTGTGGGTGTGTATGTACACACACATGTACATATGTGCAAAGAATCTTCTGCTCATCCCTTGCTCCCTCCACTCCAGTCACATTGATCTCCTTCCCGTACCACAAATGTGCCAGGCATGCCCCTGCCTCAGGACCTTTGCACTTGCAGCCCCAGGGCCTAGCACGTTCTTCCCGCGAGTATCTTCTCCTGCTCTCCTCTCTTTCAGGTCTTTACTGCACATCATCTCCCTGCATGCTGTGGCATCTCTACTGCACGCTGCCGCAGAGACCTGCTGAGACTCCCAGTTTGTGCTGCCTACTTTACCTTTCTCTATGGCTGTTGTCAGCATATGATGCTATATGCTATTTATGTTGATGTCTCTCTCCTCTACTCAAATATAAGCTTCACGAGGGCAGGTATTTTTGTCTGTTTTGTTTGCTGTTGCATCCTCAGCATCTAGTGCAATGTCCAACATATAGTAGGCACATGATAAGCGTTTACGAAACACACACACACACACACGCACCTCTGTTGTCATGTCTATGGGTGGCAATTTTCAAAGTTTAAAACACAGGCTGGGTGCTGTGGCTCACACCTGTAATCCCAGCACTTTGGGTTTGGGTGCCTGGGGCGAGAGGATGGCTTCAGTTCAAAAGCTTGTGACCAGCCCAGGTAACATGGTGAGACCTTGTCTCTACTAAAAATGAGACAATTAGTCGGGTGTGGTGGCATACACCTGTAGTCCCAGCTACTTGGGAGGCTGAGGTGGGGGGATCGCTTGAACCCAGGAGTTCAAGGCTGCAGCGAGCCATGATTGTGCCACTGCACCCCAACCCAGGTGACAAAGCGAGACTCTGTCTCAAAAAAATAAACAAAAGTAAAAATGTTTAAATAATTTTAAAATCAGCTGGGTATGGTGGTGTGTGCCTGCAGTCTCAGCTACTCCAGAGGCTGAAGCAGGAGTTCAAGGCTGCAGTGAGCCACGATCACACCATTGTACTCCAGCCTGGGTAACAGAGCAAAATCCTGTCTCAAAAAAATTTGCTTAAATTCTGGAATAAATGACCACAAAGTCCCCACCCACTATTTTGGGGGTACCAGATACAGGCTCATCCTGACTTAAACAGGGCTTTCTTAGCCTCTCAGTGCCCCCCGGTTGTTGCCCGAGTGAATCTGCTGGGAGTGGGGGTGGGGGTCTCCCATTATAAGTGAATGGTGTCACTGCAGTGACTAAGGTTTTAGAGTCAGACCACCTGAGTTCAGCTCAAACTCCAGCTTACCCAGGTACCAGCTGGATGAGTGTCGGGTTATTTGACCAACTCCCAGTTTCCTGATCTGTAAAATGAGGACAATAATAGCAACTACCTCACAGGGTTGTAGGGAGGATGGAATGAATGAACGTAAATAAAGCACCTGGTGCAGGGTGTGTGCTCACCAAATGTTAGCTGTTCTTACGATGATGATTCTGCTTATCATTATCACCATCGTTATATCATCACTGTCATATTATTACTACCATTATCACTGTTATTATTATGATTTCAGCCTTGTCATAGCCCAGTCCCTGCTGCTGGGTGAGAAGGGCAGTCCTCTCCAACTCCCAGGCCAGGCCCAGCCTCAGGCAACCCTGAGGCAACCTCCAGCCATGTCTAGAGACTCGGGTCACTTCTACACCTCCTTTTTTTTTTTTTTCTTTTTAAATGAAGCTCACTCTGTCACCCAGGCTGGAGGACAGTGGCATGATCACGGCTCACTGCAGCCTCGACCTCCTGGGCTCAAGTGATCCTCCCACCTCAGCCTCCCAGGTAGCTGGAACTATAGGTATGCGCCACCACGCCCAGCTAATTTTTTTTTTTTTTTTTTTTTTTTTTTTTGCATTTTTTGTAGAGACAGGGCTTCACTGTGTTGTCCAGACTGGTCTCAAACTCCTGAGCTCAAGCAAGGCTTCCCAAAGTGCTAGGATCACAGGCGTGAGCCACTGTACCTGGCCTACACCTCCTCCCTGTAAGAGTACAAATAGCGGCTGGGCGTGATGGTTCAGGCCTGTAATCCCAGCACTTTGGGAGGCCGAGGCAGGCTGATCACGAGGTCAGGAGATCGAGACCATCTTGGCTAACATGGTGAAACCCCATCTCTACTAAAAATACAAAAAATTAACCAGGCATGGTGGCAGGCACCTGTAAGTCCCAGCTACTTGGGAGGCTGAGGCAGGAGAATGGCGTGAACCCAGGAGGCAGAGCTTGCAGTGAGTCAAGATCGCACCACAGCCCTCCAGCCTGGGTGAAAGAGCGAGACTCCATCTCAAAGAAAAAAAAAAAGAGTACAAATAGCTTCAGTTACCCATGCATGCAGTGAGCAGCTCCCAGCATCCAGTGGGCAGGGAGAGGGAATGGAGGTAAGACACAGTCCTGGGGTCCAGGGGTGGACTGTGAGCTCCCCTCTGAAGTTCACTGTGAGGCTGGCAGTACAGAGCCAGCAGGAGAAAACCTAAAATCTCAGAGACTGAGACGGTGCCAAGAGGAAGGGGCTGGGGCTCTCTGGGGCTTCAGGAAGGGCTTCGAGGATGAGGCTGCCCTTGCACTGAGCCTTAAAGGATGAGAAAAGGCCTGACAGGCTCCAACTAGAGCGTGGATTCCAGGCAGAGGCCACAGCAAAGACAGAGAAGAAACACCAAGGGCCCCAGGGGCGCTGAAGATACACGCAAGGATGAAGAAGGTCACTAGACAGTTGACAAGGTGCGTGCAGGAATCCCCTACTCAGGAATTTCAATTTAGTTTGGGAAGGTAATGGGAAGCTCTCAGAGAATGAGGAAATGGTAAAGAGCTGGGTTCACCCAGATGATACTAGCCAGCAATATTAGAAAGAGCTGGAACAATAAATATTTGTCAAATGTGTGCTGAACAGAACAGAATTGACTTAGTCATAAATTTTTTTTCTCATTCCCCATGTTCAGGTTCAGGCCTCTTGGTGGGGAGGGGAAAGGGAACAGATGCCCACGGCAGCAGGGGCGGGATGGGGCAAGGCCATGGCCATGCATGCTGGGACCCAAGCCCCCGTTGTGAATTGGGAGGTGAGATGTGCTTGCCCCTAGGCCCCCTTCTATCCTCCCCCCAGGCAATCAGGCATTGCTCCTTATCAGAAGGAAAACTCAGGAGGCCCAGCCCAGCCCAGCTGAGAGCTGCAGGAAGCCCTTCCTAACTGCCTGCCCGGGTGGTGCAGCCAGAGCTAGTCACTCATGCCTCTGATGTTCCTGGACACACCGGGTCCTTGTGAGAACCAATACAAGCGAGTCCAGGAGGCGGGGGACCCTGGGAAGCCACCCATCGCCACAGAGAAGACAGGTCTGCTGTGCTGCTCCCCACCCCCACCCCAGAAGAACCCCGAGGCTCAGGGAAGAGGAGATGCGTCATTTGGCTCTCCCAGGGGTGCGGGCACGTACTGTCTGTCCTGCCGACACCCGCGATAATAAGCACTCCCATCCGTGAGCAATTGATTACCCCAAGCCCATGCCTGACAGATATTTAAACCTTGCAACAGCCTGGGAGAGGGTGTCATTGTCCCCATGTTTACTGATGATGAAACTAAGCCACAGAGACAACATGTCACTTAACCAACCCCGCAGTCTAAGTGGCAGGGTCGGGATTCAAACTCAGATGGGGCTGATGACAAAGCCCTCACTCATTACCATCTGCAATTCTGCCTCTCTCGTAGTGGTACAAGAGGACAGGAAGCTGCCGCTGAGGGTGAAACAGCCCTGGGCCCTGTTCCTCCCGGGCGGGGCCTGGATTCCACCTGCAGCATCTGAGGCCCCAGTGCCAGGGTTGCCAAATGAAATACAGGACACAGACTTGAATTTCAGATAAACAATGAATAATTTTGTTAGTATAAGTATGTATTTTTCTTTTTTTTTTTTTCAAGACAGAGTCTTGTTCTGTCACCCAGGCTAGAGTGCAGTGGTGTGATTTCAGCTCACTGCAACCTCCATCTCCCAGGTTCAAGCAATTCTCCTGCCTCAGCCTCTCAAGTAGCTGAGATTACAAGTGCCACACCATACCCAGCTAATTTTGGTATTTTTGTAGAGATGGGATTTCACCATGTTGGCCAGGATGGTCTCAAACTCATGACCTCAAGTGATCTGCCCGCCTTGGTCTCCCAAAGTGCTGGGATTACAGGCGTGAGATACCACGCCTGGCTGTATTTTTCTTTTACTTTCTCTTTTTTTCACTCAACATGGCAATGCTACCACTGTTCGATGGCCTGACCCTATGGTGCAACCCTCTCCCCCAACCTCAGTTCCTCACCCCTGATTTATAAGCTTCAGCCTGAGACCCCCATGTGTTCACCTCTCCAGGGGATCTCAGGGAGACAGCAAAAGGATTGACCCTTGCCCAGAACCTCCTCCGTGAGCAGAAAGTTACTTCTATTTTGTAGACAAGGAACATGAGGCAGAGGACGCGGCCCAGGCAGGGCCAGCAGCCAGCAGAGCGGACTTCCCACCCGGCGCCACGCCGCTCCAGAGCAAGGCCCTCCGCCGGCCCCTGCGGCCCCGTTCTAAGAAGGAATGAGAGGGACAGGAAGCCCTGGGTACGGTACCTATGGCAGGCTGTGGAGGAGGGTTGGAGGAAGCCATCAGACAAGGTCCAGCTCAGACCAGCACTGTCCCAGCTACACACCTGTGGAAAGAAGACCAGAAATTGCATTAGCTGGAGTCAGGGCTGCAGTTTCAGCCACGGAGACGAGTCACTGGCTCACAACCTGTGCTTCAGTCCGGTGGCTCTCAGACAGATATTTCTGGGCAGCCCTAGAAAGGCCCCAGCCTCCACCCTTCATAAATCATTAACCCATAGAAACACCAGCAGCTGTGCAGCCCAAATCCCTGCAGCCACAGACCTTCCTGTTGCCAGTGACAAGGGACCTGCTGGGTGTCCCTCCTCATCCCCTCTAGCTTACAGGTGAAGCTCTGGCCCCAGAGTCCAGGGTTATGCTCAGTCCCCCACCTTCCAGGAATCATATCATGCCTGACTGTCATAAATGGGGCTGGCTACTTCCTCCTCCTGGCTGCCCAGGACGCACGGGCTCCGCTCCCTAAGGTCTGCCTGCTCCTGCCAGTCCCTTCCTGTGGCCCTGCTGAAGGCCACTCTCACTCTGCCTTTCCCTGTCCCGCCCCATGGGTTGACCAGCAGGCAGGAGGTAACCTGGCCTTGGCACATGAGTGTGAGGAAAGCAATGGCTCCAGAGGCCAATGGCGCAAGACAGGGACAGAATCCCAAATGCTCAGCGCAGAGGCACAGTTCCTCCTGCCCCAAGGTGGCACTGCCCTCCCCTCACAGTGGGAGATCACATCACCAAGAGGCCGACACCTCCGCCTCCAGTGAGCTTCCTGGGCCCTGGAGCCAACCCTGCCCCAGCTCCCTACTGTCACCTTCAATTGTGCGCTGGGGGCTGTCCTCCTAGACATCCTGTGGAGGAGGACATGCACCCTGGAGGGAAAGCAGCCAGCCCTGTGGTCTAATCTGCCCAGGCCACAAACTGGCTGTGTTCCTGTTTTCGTTTCCATTCCTAAAGGCTTTATTTTTATTAAACTGCCTTACTAAACAAAAATGAAATGCAGGTTAATGGCAATATTAGTAATAGTAGACATTCTTGCATTGCCAACGACATCTCAGACATAATTTTAAGCTCTTTACAAATATTAACATCTATTAGTCCAAATTATAAATGAGAAAATGAGACCAAGAATGGTTAAGTAACTTGCCCAAGATCACAAAGGTAGGAAGAGCCAGGGTTCGAACCCAGGCCATGGGGCTCTGGAGTCTGTGCTCAGAAGCAGCCACTAGACTCTAGCACCTTTCAAGACTCAAACGATACAACAGGTAGACAATGAAAAGTTAGTCTCCAGGCTGGGCGCGCTGGCTCACTCCTGTATCTCAGCACTTTGAGAGGCCAAGGTGGGCGGATCACGTCAGGTCAGGAGTTCGAGACCAGCCTGGTCAACATGGTGAAACTCCATCTCTACTAAAAATACAAAAATTAGCTGGGCGTGGTGGCACATGCCTTTAATCCCAGTTACTCAGTAGTCTGAGGCAGGAGAATCGCTTGAATGTGGGAGGCGGAGGTTACAGTGAGCCAAGACTGTGCCACCACACTCCAGCACTCCAGTCTGGGAGACAGAGCAAGACTCTGTATGAAAAAATTAAAAAAAAAAAAAAAAGTCTACCTCCCATCCTTGTTGCCCTAATCCCGCAGTCCCTCAGAAGAGATGACTGTTACCAACTTCTCAAGAATCCTTCCAGAACTTTCCCATGCATGGGCCAACTTGCATATCTGCAGATACGCCTTTTTTCATACAGAAGGAGCACACAGCACCCACTGTGCTGCAACTGCCTTTTTAACTTAAATCTCTGTGATGATTTCAGAATACTACTAATACATAGAAATTGACCCCACTTTTTTTAACAGCTGCATAGTAGGTTTGGTTTTGCTTTGATGTAGGTATATTTTTTTTTCGGGGGGGGTTTAATTTATATAGCCCCCATCGATAGGTACTGAGGCTGCTTTGGTCTCTGTTTCCCAGGTTGGAGTGCAATGGCACAATCACGGCTCACTGCAACCTAGAACTCCTGGGCTCAAGTGATCCTCTTGCCTCAGCCTCCCCAGTAGCTGGGACTACAGGTGCACACCACCACGCCTGGCTAATTTTTAAAAATTTTTTCTAGAGATAGGGTCTTACTCTGTTGCCCAGGCGGGTCCCAAACTCCTGGGCTCAAGCCATCCTCCATTCTTGACCTCACCAAGCGCTGGGATCACAGACGTGAACCCCGACGCCTGCCTGCATTTCTCACTGTGACTGATGATACCAGTTACTCTCTGCTAAGCGTGTGACTGTGCCTTTTAGATCCGCACTGAAAGCTCTCAGGACTAAACTGGTGCTTCAGCAAAGGGTTTTGGAAAGCAAACTAGTATGTCTGCAAACCCCTTTGCAACTTGAAAGATCAAACAACAGCTGTACAGCTGTCCTGCTACACAGCCCCCTCCCAGTGGGCTCATTCAAAACCCCTGAAGTCTGCTCGGCCTTTCTCTGAGGGCTCTGCTGCCCCAAGAGCTCCAGGAGGGAAGCGGCAGAAAGACCTATACCCATTTTACAGAAGGGAAAAGGGAGTCTCTTTGCCCAGCCTCCTGCCCAAATTGCTCCTTAAATACAATTTGATGACACAGAAAGAGGCAGCTTCTTTACCCTGGGGCCAAAACCTAGGATCCTTCCCTCCCAGAGCAGAAAGCCCAATGTCCTCCCCCTTTCTTCACCCTTTGGGGCCGATTCCTGCCCTCCCCTCCAAGCGCAAGGCTTTCCCTAGAAAGGAAGAGAGACACCAACATGTATAAAGCCTGACATTTTATTAGCATTATTCCATCTCATTCTCATAACACCCCAGCTTACGGATGAGGAAACAGAAACTCAGAGAAGCAAATATTTTTCCTAGGTCATAGAAGCAAGAGGACAAGCACACTAGGATTCCAGCCAGCAAGCACTGACCCTAAAGCCTCATCTCAATCCTCTGATCACACTGCCTCCCTAGCCTTTGGGGCTGGAATCTGGAAGGTGTTTGCTACAGACTAATGCGGGGCTCTGAAGTGTCGGGACAAGGACACAGGCCAGCAAGCCCTGCCCATACTCATAGACCTATGGCCACCATTTTGCACACACAGGCTGCTAGTCTCAGAAGGATGTGGACAAGGGAGTGGGGATGGCTCACAGAAGCCCACTGCCACCACTACAGATCCTCACGGGGTTAGAAAAGAGTTCAGGGTACCCAATACCACTAAGGCTCCACTCAGCAGCTATGAGACCTTGGATGAGTTAATCCTACCTCTGGACCTCAGTTTACTCATCTGCAAAATGGGGATTAAAAAGTACCCACTTCAGTCCAGTCATGGTGGCTCACGCCTGTAATCCCAGCACTTTGGGAAGCCGGGGCAGGCAGATCACTTGAGGTCAGGAGTTTGAAACCAGCCTGGCCAATATGGTGAAACCCCATCTCTACTAAAAATACAAAAAATTAGCCAGACATGGTGGCGCATGCCTGTAGTCCCAGCTACTCAAGAAGCTGAGGCAGGAGAGTCACTTGAACCTGGGAGGTGGAGGTTGCAGTGAGCCAAGACTGCACCACTGCCACTCCAGCCTGGGCGACAGAGCAAGACTGTCTCAAAATAAATAAATAATAACCATTCTCATCTTTTTTTTTTTTTTTTTTTTTTTTTGAGATGGAGTCTTGCTCTGTCGCCCAGGCTAGAGTACAGTGGCGTGATCTCAGCTCACTGCCAGCTCTGCGTCCCAGGTTCACGCCATTCTCCTGCCTCAGCCTCCTGAGTAGCTGGGACTACAGGCGCCCACCACCACGCATGGCTAATTTTTTGTATTTTTTAGTAGAGACAGGGTTTCACGAACCGTGTTAACCAGGATAGTCTCGATCTCCTGACCTCGTGATCCACCCGCCTTAGCCTCCCAAAGTGCTGGAATTATAGGCATGAGCCACCCGCACCCAGCCCATTCTCATCTTTAAAAAGGGAACTAACACAAAAGCATCATGGCGTGTCAGAATCAGAAAGTAGCTCCAATATGGCGGTGTTGCTCTTGCTCTTGCTTTACAGACGTGGAAACTGAGTCCAAAGGAGGAGGACACTGCCCGCAGTGCTGTCACTCTCCAGGTGGTGACAGCAAAGGCCATGGTTAGAGGATAGGATTTGGTGCCAGGATGATTCAGGTTCAAATCCCAGCTCTGCCACTTGCCACAGCAGCAGTTAATTCCTTTCTCACTGGGACAATGGGAGTAAGACCAGCACCTGCCTCCTGAGCATCCTGTGCTCATGAAATGAGGACCCACCGGTGGGTGTGACGAATTCTACACTCCATGCCCTGCACGGAGTAAGCTCTGGGTAGACAGGGACCTCCGTTACCATGGGGACCCTATCCAGGCTATGTTTGGGGGGTGAGGTTATAGCAGATTGTCTTCTCTTGGAGGTCATCTTTTTAATAATGACCGCCAAACCCAAGGGACAGGCGGACACCGAACAGCTCCCGTTCCTGCTGCTCTGTGGAATGGCTGAGGAGGAGGCAGCACTCAGACATGGGAGGAAGAGGCGAGGCCCCAGCTCCCAACTGCAGGGTATGCCCACCAGAGGCCCGGAGCAGGTTAGGCTCGGTGACAGGCCACCCAGAGCAGCCCGGCACTGGCACCTCCCGCTGCCCTCAGCTGCCCAGCCCATCATAGCAGGTGTCTTCCTGGCTTGGCTAATTTAGTCAAAGTGCTCATCAGTTCGCCTCCCTCTAGGGTTCAAAGACCATCTGCCCAGAGGCCCCTCCAGGAAACCCTCCTCCTGCCTGCCCCTGTCCCACGCTGGGCCCCCCAAGACTATCTCCCACCCCTCACCCATCAAGCTGCCCCATCCCTCTTCCACCTGAATGAGGCCTGGAGGAAGAAAACACCTGGGGGCCCTGAAAGTCTGGAAGGCTGAGAAAGTCATGCCTTGAGGACAGGGAAGGCCGGCCTCTCTCTCCAACAAGGTCTAGGCAGAAGCAGGGGAAGCAGCAACTGGGTTGCTGGGCTGAGCTGGGCAGTGGCCACCCAGCCCTGCCCAGAGAGAAACAAGAATCGGTTCTGGCCCAGGCACCCTTGTCAAGCTCTGGCCTCAGAGGCCCTCTGCAGGGTCCACCTCCTGAAGGAGAAAGAAGGTGGGGAATGGGGGGAAAGACCAGGTGCTTGGGCTGGTCAGGACTGGAGCTCCTCCACATACCTGTGTTCTCTGAGAGGTCGCTCTGGCTTTCAGCTCTCATTAGACACATGCTAGGCCAACCTGCCTGCCACCTCTGCTGCCACAGAGACACTCCACAAACACACCTGCCACCTCAGCTTGTTGCTTCAAACTCTTCCCCATCACTGTCAGAATGGAGCCTGGGTCCTAAGCAAGGCCCTCCAAGATTCGTCCCCTCCACTGACCTCTCGGGTCTCGGCAGCTCCGGGCCTGGCCTGGAACTCTGCTCTGGCTCTCATGAATGGCTTTCAGCCCCATGACCATGCCACCCGACCTGTTTCACATCTCCGGGTCTTTGCTTAAGCCGTCTGTTCCCTCCACATGGAATTCTCTCTCACAGCCAGCAAGCAAATTCCTATTCAACCATCAAAATCCAGCCCCATTTCTCCTCTACAAAGCTTCCTTAGACCCATTTCACACAGTGGTTTCCAGTTGTGAAGCTTTTTAAAAATACTTATGTCCCAGGCCCACACCTGGAGATTCTGTTACAGTAGCTCAGAGGTGCAGCTGATAGGGGGTCAACAGGCTCTTTTCAAAGAGCATGGGTGGTGCTGGGACACGTACATGCCTGCAGGCACAGCCCCATTATAACTGTTGTCCTCCCTAAGAGCCTGTGACCTCTCTGGGGGCACTGGGCTTCTTTCCATCTCAGCATGGGTAGCACTGGGATTGGCCCGGGGCACACACTAGATAACAGCTTGTGACCCTCCCTTGCTTGGGACCCACCCAGCATGGAACCAAAGGGCATAGACCAGGAACCCCGGAGGCCGGGACATCCCTGCTCCTGGGGAGCTGCTTGTGTGAGGCTTCAGCCCAGAGGAGGGGAGAACAGATGGAAGGTGGGGTACAAGCCCTCCTGGTGTCCTCTGCCTGTCCTGAAAGCCCAGGACCCAGAAGGAAGAGAAGGGGATGCAAACTGCACAATGGAGCTGGAACAGGAAGTGGGGTGGGGCCTCCTGACCAAGAAGAGGGCCCACAGCTCCCCCATGCAGGACAGCAAGATGCCCACAGCTCTTCTCAGATCAAAGGGCCACCTGGTGGAGAGTGGCCCACCAGGGGAGATGGGGAGAGAGGAGGAGCTGCCTTCAAGAAAACACAGGCGGAGCTACAGCAGGAGGGGCGCAGGCAGAAGAGAGGGATAAGGTACGTGGACAGGAACCCGGCCTCAGTATGAAGCCAGCCCAGACAACGTTCATCCTCTGCTCTCCAGCAGCCCTGCTCCAAAGCAGGCACCCCTCAGCGCCTCCTGTGCTCACCTGTCAGGTGCAGGTGTAAATAAGATGACATTGGACAATGCTGGTAGGTTTGTAATGAATGTCAGTTTCCTTTCCAGAGTTCCTGCCAGTCCCTGAGGACCAACAGCATTTTCTCATTTTACAGACTGCTAAACTAAGTCTAAGACAAACGTATTCCACCAGAACACCAGGCCTGAGATCACAAAATTTGAAATGACAATAGCTGACGCCTCCAAGCACTGTGTGCACCAGGCCCCATACCGAACATTTTAGTTTGCATCTCATTTGATTCCCACAGCAGATGGGGAAAACAAGGCTGACAGAGACTGAGGGGCATCCCCAAGGCCATACAGCTACTGAGCCCCTGGGAGCAAAAGGGCAGGACCCAGGCCCAGGGTGGAAGGGGGAGTAGGGGAGTGGGTGGGTCGGGGAACGTCCTCCCAGACCCTCCTCAGTCCTGCAGGTGCTAGAGCTGCAGAACCTGGCAAGGGACCACACATCCCAGCTCCTCCTTCACCCACCTGATGGACACTCAAAGGGCTTCCCAAGGTGGGGGTGACTCCAACTTCCTTTCCTCTTTACCAGGGAGGGGGAGGGGGGCTCTGAGAAGGGGGCCTGCCTAGCTGGGGCAGGGGCCAAGTTTGGTCAATGGCTGGAGCCTCAGACAATGAAGACTCTGTCCTGAGCCCAGAGTCGGTGGCACCCGCCCTCCCTCACTGACCTCTTAGGGAGCCCCTGGTGAGGATCCACAGGCAGGAAGAGTGGGGAGCACTGGGGAGGGGGCCCTGGGAGTAGGTCTCTGTGGGAAGGAGCTGACCCTGAGGCCAGGCCAGAGGGGACCCCTGGGGGCTGTTGCCTGGGAAACCAGAGCCAGCCTGGAGAAGCCGCTGGACAGCGTGGGAGGGGGGCGGCCCCAGACTCTGTCTCCAGCCTCCCTCCTCCGCCTCCTCCTCCTCCTCCTCCTCCTCCTGCTCTTCCTCCTTCCCTCCCATCCCCCAGACACATTAACCCCTTCGTCCCCAACAACCCAGCCCAGCAGGAGTGAAGAAGCTGAAGTGCTGGAGGAAGCCGCCTGCCATCAGCTGAACTGACTCCCTTCTTCTCCAGAGAACCCCAGACCCTCAGCCCCACATCAGGGGTGTCCCTGCGATGGGGCACTGTGGCTCCCACCTGGAAGCCAGAGAAGGGACAGCAGCTGGCATGACACAGACTCTGTGACATCACCTCGCCCATTCAAGCCTCAGTTTCCCCACCTACAACAGGGATGCCCGCCTCCCAGCCGCTGAGTGTCCCCGCTGCTGGGCCCTCGCCACTCAGCATGAGAGTGTATTTAGGCTGCAGGCAGCCTGCGAGGCGGGTTTCCTCCCTCCTTTTTAGACACAGGGAAGCTGAGGCTCAGATGGGGGAGGGACCTACCCAAAGCCCCCCGGGAGGATGAGGCAGGCAGGGAAAGGGAGGTCCGTGTGCGTCCCTGCAACCCAGCAAGTGTACACAGACGGAAGAATGGCAGGAAAGAGCTGGGGTTCAGGGAAGGGCACTGCCAAGGGAGACAGTAGGTGTCAGGGGCACACACAGGGGTGTCTGCCCCTCCCCAGGCGTCAGGGTGGAGCCAAAGGGAGGGGCAGGGTTGCTCCTGCTACACCTCAGGGCTGAACTAAAGCCTCCAGGGGGGCAAGGTGAGGTGCAACCTTTGGGGACTCTGTGACCCCAGTTCACCCTCCTCACCTCCAGGGGTCAAGCTCACCTCCTCCTGCTTTCCCAAAGTAAGTCACTCATCCCGTCACTCCCTTCCCCGCTCAGCCAACATCTCGCTGCGCACCTACTGCCTGCCAGGCCCCAGCTTGGCACTGGGGACAAAGAAACAAAAGAGAGTTCCAGGTTCCTGTCCTCAGACAGTAGCCACAGGAGGCCAGTGCGTACAGACCCCAAGGCAGGGGCGGGCCCAGTGTCCCACTTCCAGATCAGAGCCAGGGCAGGGGCCCAGGAATCAGGCATGTGTGATCCTGGCTCCACCGCTGGTTTAGGCTTCTTAGACTCACTTAGCCATGTAAGTAAAAGGGGGGAGTATGCAAGGAGGAGAGGCTCTCTCGGGTTTAGATGAGGAACCAGTAAGGTAATAAACTTGGCCCAGCTCTGGGCAGGAACTCACCTAAAGCACAACAAAAGGATGGCAGGAAGGGGCCCGCACCGCGCTCTCCATCGGTCGCAGGTGGAACCCAACCCAAAGTTAAACTCTCCATGCCTGCAGTTTTCTACCCTGATATTCCCACAGGGCCCCATGGAGAAGAGGGCTGAGGAAGGGCGTCGCAGGCTCCCAAAATGGACCCAGTACAAGGTATTCTCCTCTGCTGGTGCCCTGGTGGTCTCTCCCAGGCTGCACCCTCCCGCATCGAGTGGATTGACCCCCGCAAGCAAAGAATTCAGGCTGGGTCAGGGAGATGGTTGCGCGCAGCTGCATCTCAGAATTGCTGCCCACCAGTGGCCCCTGCCTTTCTGCGTGGGATTACCTGCAGGGGCCCCCTGCCCATCCCATCCCTGGTCTGCAGGTCTACAGATGGGTGACTGGAGGAGCCCCCCACACTGGCCTCTGAGCTGATGCCAGAATGGGATGAGATGGGGTACGGAGGGCAGGGAGGAGTGTTTCGCATGGTACAGGGATGTCTTTCTGGGGTAGAAGCAAAGGCCACCGAGAGACACAACTCCTCTCTACTGCGTCATTCCCAGCAAATAGAAATACGTAGCCAAACACGGTGGTTCATGCCTGTAATCCCAGCACTTTGGGAGGCTAAGGTGGGTGGATCACTTGAGTTCAGAAGTCCAAGACCAGCCTGGCCAATGTGGTGAAACCCTATCTCTACTAAAAATACAAAAATTAGCTGGGCGTGGTGGCGTGCACCTGTAATCCCAGCTACTTGGAAGGCTGAGGCAGGAGAATCATTTGAACCCAGGAGGCAGAGGCTGTGGTGAGCCGAGATTGCACCACTGCACTCCAGCCGGGGGGACAGAACAAGACTCCATCTCAAAAAAAAAATCATAATAAATAAATGAACAAATACACTGCGTAGTTACTGCTCATCTGATCCCATACCATCTCCACCCACTACCCCATATCTCTGCTCCCCTTTTCAAGACTTCCCCGAGGAGTACCTATGCTCCGCCTCCTGTCCGTCTCCCATTCTGTGCTGACCAACCAAGTGTGTGCCCACCGCTTTGCCAGCCAGTTCATGAGGTCACCTGGGGCCCCCACTACACCGGTTCTGATGGACACATCTCGGACCCCATTCTGCCTGATCTGCCAGCTGCTCCCTTCTTTCACTTCTCGCTCCGGCTCCCCTTCCTCTGCTCTTCCTTCCTCCCTCCAGGTTGGCAGTTCCCAGGTTCAGGCTCCACCTCGGCTCCTCCCCAGGCCACCTCGACCACCTGGCTCACTTCGTGGGTCCGGAGCCATGGCCATAGTGATGCTGCCAGCCTGTCCTGCCCTTGAACTCCAGGCTCCGCCCCCTGCCTGCTCTGTGTCTTCACTCAGTGATCGATCAGGCGTCTCAGCCTTAATGTGCCCTTACCCACCTCCTGATCACCACGCTGCCACGAACAAAGAACCCTGCTCCTCCCAGTCTTCCCATCCCGCTTGCTAGCTCCATCCCACCAGCTGCTAAGGCCAAAACCTTGGAGTCATCTTTGACGCCTCTGTCTCACACCCAGGGCCTACTATTAGCAAACCTGCTGGCTCTACCTTCAATATACGCCCAGAATCCGAACTCATTTCACCCTCTCCACCGTGGCCCAAACCACCATCATCTCTCACCTGGGCTATTCAAAACGCCTCCTGACCAGTCCCTCTGCTCTCACCTCTACCCCTGCCCTGACATGTTGTTCTCAACACAGCAGCCAAGTTCATCCTCCACTCAGAGCCCTGGAGTGTTTGCCTATCTCATTTAAGGAAGACCAAAGTCCTCATCTTGGTCTTCGAGGGCCCACATGTCAGAGCCCCCACAACCTCCCTGACTTCATGTCCTACCTGTCTCTACACAGCTCACTCTAGTCACTACCACCTTCCAGCTCCCTGAATGCCCCAAGCATATTTCTGCCTCAGGGCCTTTGCACTTGCTGTTCCCTCTGCCTGAAATGCTGTTCCCCCTGCCTGAAATGCTGTTCCCCCAGGTACCCACACACTGCTGCCCTCACCTTCAGGGCTCTGCTCCAAGGTCGCTGTATCAGAGGCCTTCTCCTGACAGCCCACACACATCCCCCTGACCCAGCGTCCCCATTGTCACAGGATTTAACACCTGCAGCAACTACAAATTTTAGTTATTTATCAGTTTCCTCCTAGGAGAATGTGGACTCCATGAAGGCAGGACTGTGGCCACTGTTCCCCACTCTTACCTGCACCCACGGCACAGGCCTGACACACAAGCCACCCAAGGCACAGTTGCCGAAGGAATGCAGAAATCCCTGGTCCCAAGTTGGGCCCCTGGGGAGGAGGCAGCCACAGCTGGGCCCCTCCCTTCTGAAACCAGCCTGCACCCAGGACAGCTCCTCCCCAGTAAGCTTCACAAACAGCTTCACGGCCAAGTTGCAAAGGGGCAGTTCCCCAAAACCAGAGTGGAAAGAGGTCTGGGGCTGATGCCAGGAAATGATGAGAAGGGGAGGAGTGGGACAGGGCCAGAGAAGGACTTGGACTGTTTTTAAAAACTCTCTCCCAAAAAGACCACATTCTTCCTCTGGTGAGTCAGAAGCATGTGGCCAGGCAAAGGGGACAGGACCTGCGAGCCTCCGCGGCTGCCACTGTCATCTGCTACTAGCAGGCAGGCACATACCCCAGCCTTTCCCACGGTTCAGGTGTGAGGCCCTGGCATCTATTCAGCTTCCCAGAGAAGGAGCAAGGCTGGGCACCAGTGTCCCAGGTTGGCAGGCCACAGACAGCAAACTAGGCCTCCCTTTCAAAGCCCACAGGGTCCCATCTGGCTCCAAGCCCTTTCTTCAGGCCCAAGCTCTGACTGGCAGGGAGGGGGCCATTCACTCTGTCCCCCAAGGGAGCTCTGGGCAGGAAAGAAATAGCCTTTGCAAAACTCAGAGCTAAAAGCAGCTCAACCCACCCAACCAGGGCAGGGCAAGCGGGCCGGCAGAATCTGAGGTCTCCTGAAACGCAAGCCCAGCATGGAGCCACAGGACACCCAGGGGCCCTCAGCCACACAGCCCAGGATAGCTCTGGCTGAATTCAGAGTAGCCAGCACTTATGATTCAAACCATGCCCCTCAGTGATGTGCTGTCCTCCCCAGAGATGGGTGTGAGTGCAGTTCCAGCTGTTCGGGGGCTTCTCTGGAGGGAGTTGGCTCTGAGCACTGCTCCAGGCCAGGAGACGTGTCTGGTGCCTCCTCTAATCCTCCCACCAGCTCCTCCAGGCGCAGGGCCAACCCACAGATGGCAGTCACCTGACCCCGTTTTACAGAGGAGGAAACTGAGGCTCAGAGAGGTAGAGAGATTTGTCCAAAGCCAAGAATCTGATCCAAGGTGGATCCATGATTAGACCCAAGGTCTTTCAGCTGTGACTGGAAAGGTCCATCAGGATCAGGCTAGTGGGTCCATCCCACTCCCTTGCAATTAACTTCACCATCTGAGAAGATGCGGCCTGGGGCTGTGGGAAGGGGACAGGGGAGACTGGGCTGGAGGTGCTGGGGGAGGGAGAGCAGGGAGGGATGACTTCAATCATGAAAAGGATTTGCCCTGAGTCCTGCTGTCCTGGGTTGAGGTCAAATCTGGGACCATGATCCCCCCAGAGAACTGTTCCCAAACACCCACCCTCTTTCCCTATCAACTTTAACAAGAGCCAGACTGCTTCTGACCGACCCTGTGGTGCGACTTACGAGGAACCAGATGACGCGGATGCTGCCCACAGCCTGGTCCTAAACTCCCCCTAGTATTCCTTCGGCCTTGGCATGGAGGCCACACTGGGTGCAATGAGCTTCAAGCCCCCCACTGCCGACATCCTGCAGGCAGACACCGCTGCTTGTCCAGTGAAAAACGGGACCACTCTACTCCAGGTCATTTCTGCTCTGAAGCAATCTCTGGTCCTGCCAGGGTGCCCTCCAGGTTCCCCTTTTTGCCACCACCATGCCCTGCATATGAATTTTTAGGAGAATGAGCTCTGTGCTCAATCCCAGCGGAGGCCAGCTGTGACAGATGCCATCCACTGCTCCGATCCCTGGTTTCCTCTTCCATACAATGACAACTGTAAGAATCACCATGGCACAGGGCTGTTCTAAGGATTAAATGAGATAATAATTCTCAGAAAGTGCTTCACTGAGAGCCTGGAACACAGTAAGTGCTCAATATGTGTTTGTTGAATGAATAAATGACCGCCTACTCCTAAATGAACAGCAGCACTAGCCTACAAGAAGGGGTGGCGTTCCAGGCTAGAGCTGAAAGGTCCTAGAGCTCCCCGTCACTGCCCTCCAGGAAGGCACTGCCTGCCTGGATGGAGAAGGCAAGGCTTAGGGGGCAGCCCCTCCCACAGTATCTGACCATGCAGTACCCACCCTCACTGGGGAAGAGGAGGCCACTGAAGTGCTCTAGGAAGCCATCAGCTTGGCCCAACACTGAGCACCCAAAAGCCTGCACCCAGCCCCTTCCTCTTTTAAAGTCAAGATTCCAGGGAAGAGGGTCAAGGTCAGGAAGGGGGAGTATCCAAAAATGAGACAGCAAGGCCAGAGTTGCCTTAGTTGGTGCGAAATGCAGCAATGACCAAGCTCTGTACATGATGCCAAAGAGACATTCCAATTCCCTGCATCCGCATGGTCAGCACAGGGCCAGCTTGGAGCCGTCTGCAGACACAGCCCCTTCAAGTAAAGCACTCCGGCTGCAGAATCAGCCCCAGGAACTCAGGTTCCACTTCCTGACTGGACCTCAAAAAATATTCTGCTAGGCTGGTCGCAGTGGTTCACGACTGTAATCCCAGCACTTTGGGAGGCCAAGACAGGTGGATCACTTGAGGTCAGGAGTTTGAGACCAGTCTGACTGACATGGTGAAACCCTGTCTCTACTAAAAATACAAAAAAGTCGCTGGGTGTGGTGGACATGCCTGTAATCCCAGCTACTCAAGAGGCTGAGGCAGGAGAATCGCTTGAACCCGGGAGGCGAAGATTGCAGTGAGCCGAGATCGTGCCATTGCACTCCAGCCTGTGTGACAGAGCGAGACTATGTCTCAAAAAAAAAGTCTGCTCAATTTAGGAACAGCAAACCCCTCCAGGCAACAAACCTTCAATGATCCCCCAGCATGTCCCCGGTGTCACTTGACACAGGAGCATCCCAAGTAACCAGCAGAAAGAGGCCAGTGGCCTGGGAAGGTGGGATCAAGGGCTCAGTTCTTGCAGGCTGCCAGCAAGCATAACAGGTGCCCAAAAATGCTAGCTGGAGGGGCGAATGCACAGACGGCCACCTGGACACTGCCTGCCAACACTGAGCCTTTGCCAGGTCTATCCAAGGTCGTCCTGTGGCCCGGTTCTTTGTCAGAGGACGAGGACACAGGGACACCATCTGCTTCCAGAACAGGGTGCAAAGCAGGAAGAGAGTGATGGTGGTCACATCTTCCACACATGCTGTGTCAGAGTCAAGGTCTCCAGACCCCCCACTCCCTCACTCTGGAGACTTTTAAGTTCAACGGCATTCAAGAGGGTGACAGAAAAGCCAGTCTTCATCCCTTGGGATCCCTCTGCCATCCAACAACCCCGCCCTACTCATTCAGCAAATCTTGATTGTGCCCCGGGAAGCACTCCAGGTTCTGGGATTTGCTGATGAGCACTTGGTCCCCTGGTCATAGGTGCCATGAGGTGAGGGAGAATACTGGGGCTGAACTGAGGTTCAAGAGGACAGTTGAACATCTGGACTCAACTCTCCCAGGTATGATGCTGGCCATGTGATGACTGGCCCAACACTGCATCCACACAGAACAGGGCGCATGAAGACCTGGCAATGATCCACTTCATTCCACCAGGGGCCCTGCTTCTCTGTGGCCTGGACAAGGTGCACAGCTGCTCCGGCCTCCAAGGGCCCCTCCACATCCCAGAAGATGTTTGCATTTTATGCCAAACCAGATCACTGATGCTCCCAAGGTACATGGGATGTTGAGGAGGGAGATAGTATTGGATTTCAAAATTTCCATCCCATCTTAATTTATAGTTACAGCTTTATAGATCTATAGGAGGCCATGGTTCTCAACCGGGGGCTATTGTGTCCCCCAAGGGATATTTGGCAATGGCAGGAGACGCTATGGTTGCCACACTAGGTGGGGAGTGGGGACGCTACTGGCATCTGGTGGGTGGAGGCCAAGGAAGCTGCTAAACATCCTTTAGGGCACAGGACAGCCCCAACGCAAAGAATGATCCAGCCCAAATATCAATGGATCGAGGCTGGGAAACCCCGATCAGAGGGCATTGGTGAAGTCCTCTGGGGATCTACAGCAGGCGCTGGCCTGTTAATGCAGGGTTGTGTCACCGTCACTAGTCACAGGAATACAGAGACCAAAGCCATTGCCACTGGTTTCCATGGCAGATAAACACCAGGCTACAAGTGTCTAAAGAAACTGCATCCTGCTACAGTACTTGTTTTTGTGCCTCTCCCTGCTAGACTGTGGGGGCGGAGACCACGACCTACTTGTCTCTGCATCTGCACCACCTGGCCCAGCATCCAGAATACAGGAGGTGGGGAGAGGAGGCAGCTGGGGAGGCAGGGGGAATATGTACGGCCACTTCTTTAAGGTGGGACTGCATCTTATGCCTCTCCACATCCTCAGCGCCCAGCCACGGTCCTGGCACCCGAGTTCGTAAATAATCAGACTGTGAGCTCTCGGAGACCAGGAGCTGTGCCCTCCTGCCCTGTGTCCCGGAGCCTAGTGCATGGCTCAACCCTGTATGCATATTCATCGAGTATCCCCTGCTGTGGTGAGAAAGACACAGCCGCTGGCAGTCCAGAAGGGGACGGAGAACGGAACGGAACGGTATTGACAATAGCCGCTGGGCTTCCCTTCAGGAGGCCTGGGGCCTCTAGGAACTCCTGAGAGCAGACTCAAGCCTAGATTCAGACAATGGGGAGTTGGAGGAGGACCTGTCCATCAGCGCTCCTTGAAAGGGTGACCAAAAGCATGGATAGTTCTTCTGCAATGCCTGGGACGCAGCAGCAAGAAGCAAATGCTTCGCGGGAGGGAGAAGGGAAGAAGGTAGAAATGAGGGCTTCCACGGCCTGTGCCTTGAGCCCCACAGTATTTGCATGTTTGTATCCCCCTACAATTCCTATGCAGAAACCTCACCCCAAGGTGATGGATTAGGCGGTGGGGCTTTGGGGAGGTAATCAGGTCATGAGGATGGAGCCCTCGTGAAAGGGGTTAGTGTCCTTGTAAACAAGGCCCCAGCTAGGCCCTCCCACCACACAGGGACACAGTGAGAAGGTGTCATCTATAAGGAACAGGCCCTCACCAGACACCGAATCTGCTGTTGCCTTGATCATGGGCTTCCAGCCTTCAGAACTTTGAGAAATAACTGCCTGTTGCTGGTAACAGTCATGGCATTTCGTTATAGCTGCCCGAATGGGGCCTTGGATGGGAGTGAAGTGTCCCGGTGCTGCCTTTGCTCCTCTTGTCCCTGCTGACCTGGCCCAGGGACTCATCCATTCACGACAAGCATTAACTGAGGAAGTGGAATCCAGGTCCCAGTCAAAGGGCACAAAAGAAATGCAGTGGCTCCTTGGGTTGCCCAATGTCAGTGCTAAAATCAACATCAGACACCAAACGTGTTAACAGCGTGCTAAGGGCCCAGTGCTAATCCAAGCCCTTTACTCCTACAGCTCCTATAATTTCTTCCTAAAAACCCTCTGAGATTAGGGGCCACTCTCATTGCCATTTTACAGATTGGGAAACAGAGGCATAGAGAGGTTCCGAAAATTGCTGGAGGTCACACAGTCAATAAATGAGAGAGCTGGGCTTTGAACCCAGGCCACGTGGCTGCAGAGCCTGTGCCTTGAGCCCCTGCAGTATTTGCATGTTAAAACCTCAGCCACCAGCCAGCCACCAGCCAGCCACCAGTCAGCTGGGCTCCTGTGCTGCCGGGGTGCACTCAGGTGGGACCATGAAGACCCCACCCATGGGAGCAAGTAGGACAGGGCCCCAGTGGGACAGCACATCAGGAGGAGAACTTGGGGGATTCACAGACCAAGTGCCCCAGACCAATGGCCCCCCTGAAGTGTTACAGCTGCACTGCCCCTAACAGAGGCTCTGAAAGCCGCACCCCTCCAAGTCTCTCTGGGTCCCAGCCCTAGGCTCCCGGGCATTCCGATCCAGAACCACCTGGGGGCTGAGGGCAGGCTTATGTCCCCGTGAAGACCTGGGGTTCACCCAGGCCATCCAGCCACCACCCTGGAGATGCACCCAGGCAGGGGTGAGCTGAGACACAGGCCCCACTGTGCAGGCCACAGCAAGCACTATGTACCAGCCATGCCAGAGCCAGTGACCTCCGGCTCTGTGGCTGAGGATAACGATGATGTCAGACCAAGCCTGGAAGGGCCTCCTTGGGGCTGGCAGCATCCATCTCTCTCCCAACCTGGCTCCTTGAAAGGGCACCCACTGATCAGAACAGGAGTTAGTGGCAGGAGCTATCTGCTGTCCACTCGCAGCACTGACCCAGCCGTTGTCTGGGTCAATCATTTTGTTTCTTCCCACAATCAGACCCTCTCAGATGATGGAGGAGTCTTTGAGAGGCTGAAATCCAACCTGTCAGTCACAGAAAGAATTCCTCCTTGAGGATCCTAATAGATGGGTGGGTCTGTGCACAGGCTCTGGAGTCAGACAGTGGGGACACCAAATCCCAGATCCCCAACCTAGCAAATGTGCGACTTAACCTCCCTAAGCCTCAGTTTATTCATCTGCAAACTGGGTGTCATGACACACCTGAGACCAAATTAGGTAATATTCATTCATTCATCCAATCATTCATTCATTCAACCCACATTTATTAAGCACCTCCATGAGCCAAGCCCTGTTCTGGGTACTTGGGACACATCAGTGAACAAACAGAAAAGAAAAATGGGCTGGGCACGGTGGCTCATGCCTGTAATCCCAGCACTTTGGGAGGCCGAGACAGGCAGATTGCTTGACCTCAGGAGTTCAAGACTAGCCCGGGCAACATGGGGAAAGCCCATGTCTACAAAACATACAAAAATTAGCCGGGCATGGTGGTATGCGCCTGTAGTCCCAGCTACTCCGGAGGCTAAAGTGGGGGGATCACTTGAACCTGGGAAGTCGAGGGTGCAGTGAGCCAAGATGGTGCCACTGCACTCCACCCCGGGCAATGGAATGAGACCCTGTCTCAAAAAAACAAAAAAAGAAAAGGGTTCCCTGACAAAGCTTACTGATCCTAGCCCTGTGCCTGGCACAGTGTGGGTATTCCATAAATGCCCCCCACTCTAAGCCCGACTCACTGGCCCACATCAAACTCCCATATTGAAATTCCTCCTTTGGCAGAAGAGTCCTTGCCCCCAAGGAGAAGGGTCTAAATCTGCCTCCTCCCCACACCCAGCCCTCCCCTCATCCTCGAGTTTCTCAGAATGAGGCCTCTCATCCTGCACAGGCCAGTCCTCAGCTTCCTCTCCCATCCCAGGGCCCCTCTTGCCCTGGTCAGATGGTCCCATGGCCGCCTGCTGTGGCTCCCAGACTCCCAGTTCCCACGTCAATCACACTGCTAGGATGTACCCCAGCTTGCCACTGCCTCTCCTATTAGTTCAACAAACACCTCTTGGGTGCCCAGCATGGGCCAGGGGTGGACTGCCCTAGGACAGGGCCCACATGGGCTGTGCTTCCTCCTTCAAAGATCTGGGCATACCTGGTAACATGGCAGCCTCAACTCACAAGCAGGGAGTAGCTCACCTCACCAATGTATACAAAAAATCAACACAATACCAGCAGAAGCAGCCTCCGCACTTTCCTGCTAACAAGTATGAAATCAAAGTGACAAAGATTCACCTGAAATCCCAGCACTGCTCTCACTAGCCGGGAATAAATGAACGTTCAATGTCATTTCTGAGACTCTACTAAAACCAGGAACCATATGCAGTGCTTTATGTGTTATTTCACATAATCCTCACAACACTGCGAAGTGGATATCCAGGGCCCCACTTGACGCCCCACTCAATCTTTTTGTGTGTTTGTTTGAGACAAGGTCTCACTCTGTCCCACAGGCTGGAGTGCAGTGGCACTATTATGGTTCACTACAGCCTCTACTACCCAGGCTCAAATGATCCTCCCACTTCAGCCTCCTGAGTAGCTAGGACTGCAGGTGTACACCACCACGCCCAGCTAATTTTGTGTATTTGTCTGTAGAGACAGGGTCTCATCATGCTGCCCAGGTTGGTCTCCAACTCCTAGGCTCAAGTGATCCACCCACCTCAGCCTCCCAAAGTGCTGGGATTACAGGCGTGAGCCACTGCACCCAACCCCGACTCAATCTTGAGGCTCCCAGGGGAGCTGCTCCACCTGCAATGGCTAATATCATACCGGGCACTAACAAGTCTTCAATAAATGTTGGTTGGATTGAACTGAATCTGAAAACTGAGGCTGAGAGAGGCAAAGCGACTTGTCCAAGGTCACACAGCAAGGGAGTGGGTCGGCCAAGCTATGGCCGAGGTCTGTGCAGCTCTGATGCCTTTGCTCAGCCTCCCTTGGAACCTTCCCGATGAGCAGCTGTGGTTGACAGCTAACAGGAGCTCTGCCAGGACAGGCTTTCCAGGGCAAAAGGCACTGCCATCTCAGAGCCCCAAGAAAGGAGAAGCAAGGGCTACAAGAGACCGTATTAGGGAAAAGTAAAAGAAAGGAAAACAAAAAGTGCACTGGCCGAGGAAGGGCCAGCCTTGTGAGTCATGTGCCCCAGAATATTCCTTACATAGCTGGCTCCAGGACAGACCAGGGAGGCCAGGGCGCCCGACAGCCCCAGGGACCTACGCCAAGGAGCTAGGAGTGCAGCATCGGGATCAGGTGGGCCTCAGGCTGGGGGTCAGCCTGGCTCTGCCACCAGCGCCCATCGACGCTGGGCAAGTCACTTCTGCTATCAGGGGTTCTGAGTTTCCCCCTCTGTGAAACAGGAGAAGAAGGCACTCAGAACTGCAGAGGGCTCATCAGGGCTACCTCTGACTGCAAGGCTGTGGGGGCAGGACCAAGGAAAAGCCAGCATCTCCCTCTCCTCCCAGTCAAGCCTGGCCCCACCTCCCAGTGCCCCCACTGTGGAGCTGACGCCCACTTCTGCCCCATCTCCAGCTGCCCACAGAACTGTCAGAGGCTGCTCCCGGGCTGCCAGCATCATGGCGGTGAGTGCAGGGCAGAGGAAGCAGCCCTCAATCACCTTTGAGGCCCACTGGTTGCTCTCAGACTTAGAAGACGGTCATCTGAGGGTCTGAGCAGGGGAAACCATCTTACTGAGCACCTACTGTGTGCTGGGAGCTTTGCAGACACCATCTCACTCTAGCTTCACAATGTGCTCTGAAGTAAGACTTGTTATTCCCATCTTTGGAGGAAGCCCCAGGAGCCCCAAAGGCTGAGCAAGGCAAAGGCACCTGCCCAAGACCACACAGCTACTAAGACCCAGGATTCAAACCCAGTCCTGAAGCCCCTAAACCTGTGTTCTCACTCTTGCTCATGTGTCAGCTCCCAGAGGACAGAAACCGCGGCTCCTCCCTGGGTGTCCCCACAGTGCCTCCTGGGAGGTCTTCAAGAGGTGCTTGAGGGCCGGGTGCGGTGGCTCACGCCTGTAATTCCAGCACTTTGGGAGGTGGGCAGATCACCTGAGGTTGGGGGTTTAAGACCAGCCTGACAACATGGAGAAACCCCATCTCTACTAAAAATACAAAATTAGCCGGGTGTGGTGGTGCATGCCTGTAATCCCAGCTACTCAGGAGGCTGAGGCAGGAAAATCGACTGAACCCAGGAGACGGAGGTTGTGGTGAGCTGAGACTGCGCCGTTGCACTCCAGCCTGGGCAACAAGAATGAAACTCCATCTCAAAAATAAAAAACGAAAAAGATGCTTGTTTGGCTGTCCAGGTGGTTACTCCCAAATCCCAACCCAGGCCCCATTACTGCACTCAGGTGTCCTGGGTTGGTTCCTGCCTATCAGGGACCCCAAACCAGCCTGAACCCACTTCACAAAAGGGGCATTTGAGGCCCCGGCAAAGTAGAGCCAGAAAGCAAACCTAGGTGCCTCTGATACACACAGCATTGCCGTGTGACCCTAACAGCAAGGAGACAGCTGGAGATCCAGGTGGGACAAGTGTGGACTCTGCAGGGAGGCACTCCCGGGTTCCAGCCACAGGCCTGTTTCTCATTAACCGTGTAACCGAGCTGGCCTCCCCTCCTGATGTCTTGGTTTCCTCCTCTGCTGTAAAATAGATACAGCAGCCCCTGCTACTGGACAGTGGTATGAATTCAGTGCAATCACCTGGCACAGAGCAAGTGACCTTGTTCCCCTGGAGGGCACCTGCTTGCCTTGACCATCAGCTTGGAGGAGAGGGGGCACTCAGAACCTAGCAATCCCCCAAGCAGCCAGTCTAAACAGGTTTGCATTCAGAGCTATGCGTGTGGGTTAATATTTACCTGCTTGTGACCCAAATCTTGCAGGGCATCAGGCATGCCTGAGTCACCCAACCCTGAGAATTCAAACCAAGCAGGAACATGAGGTGTGGAGGGACGGGGGTGCTGAACCCAGGGCAGGCACCAGGAACCTCAGTCTTCCCTGGGCACCCAGACGCAGTGTGGCTGGAGGAGGACAGTCACCTTCCCCAGCACTCCTGCAAATGAAATGGCGCCAGCCTGACCCTCTGCGCCTGTAGCACCTTGTTCTAAAGACCCTGGGCCCCAGTCACATGACCATCCCTTTCCTTAGGAACCTGCAACTGTGAGGGCAACTGAGGGAGAAGGCCAGGGCCAAGAGAGGTGGCCTGACAGACCCCACAGACCGACTCCCAGGCACAGCCATCCAGGCCACCCTAGCAAACGAAGATTTCACTCCTCCTGTTTAGAGTTTTCCTACCTCAATCATAAGCCCAACACAGAGGATGAGCGATCAGACCCAGTGACACCTCCCAGCAGCCCTGGGGGGTGTCGGTCCCCTTTTCACAGATGACAAATCTGAGCTCAGAGCATTGAATCAGCCTGCCAAGGTCTCTACAATCAGTCAGAGGCAGGGGTGGGATTCCAAGCAGGTCTTCTGGCTCCAGGGCTAATAAATACCCAGCCCCTTCTAGCTCCTGCCCCTGTGACACGGCTGCCTCCAAAGTTCCACATCGAAGCTGCCTTGTGTCGATGCTTACCGTGTACCAGGATTGCGCTAAGTGCTTCACTAGAAATAACTCCTAATTGTCCCAACAACCATATGAGATAGGGGTTGATATTATCCCCAACCGAGAAACTGAACTGAAACAGAAAGGTTGAGACACTTGCCCCAGGACACACAGCTGACAAGTGGCAGAAATGAAACTCTACATCAGGCAGTCTGATTCCAGAGGCCAAGGCTCTTAGCTGCCGCTGCATCCACCACTCTCCTCTTCCCATGTCATTCTGTTCCCCCCAACACCCCAACTGAGGCCGGGCCCTTGGGTTGCAGGAAATTCACTGGTGGAAAGGAGTCATCAACTTCTGTGAATGCAAAGGTTCCAATCTGCACAAGAAAAGAGCTGAAAGCCGAGGAAGCTGGGGAAGGGCCCCTCAGCCCTCCCCTCCATTCTCCCTGCCCAGCCCAGGGAGCCTGTGGCACAGTGTTGTCCCCTGCCTGGACCCTGTCTGTGGCCCCCAGAGCCACAGCTCCTCAGTGAGGTTCACAGGGCATCCTTTCTGACTCATCTCCCCATTCACTGACAACTCATGTTGGCTAAGCATCTACCAAGGACCAGACCTCGTGGGGCCACTTGGAAAACCAAAGAGAATCTGAGTGTCAAGAGAGGAAGAGGTCCCCATCTGCCCCAGCCATGATGACCTGCCTTCCCAAAGGCAAGACCCTTCCTGGGCCTGGAAGCCATTCCCCACCTCATCTGCTGGGCCACTCCTGAATACATTTTGCTTAGCACATGCAGTTGGCATTGGAGCAGTCTCCCATGATGACCACTGGGACAGACAGCTGGCCACTTGTCCCTCTGGGCACCTAACACTCTGGACTGGAATCATTTGCTTAGTTTTCTGACAGCCCACTAGACTGTGAGTTCCCTGAAGGCAAGAATAATGCCTTTCATTTCTGTCTCTCCAATACCCAGACAGTCCTTAGCATGGCGAAGAGATTCAAGAGATGATGGGTGGATGAGTGGGTAAATAAATGGGTGGGTGGGTGGATGAATAGATGAATGAATAAGTAGGTGGATGGGTAGATAAATGGATGAATGGATGGGTAAGCGGATGGATGGATGGATGGATGGATGGATGGATGGATGGATGGATGGATGGATGGACGGACGGACAAACAGGTAGACAGACGGACAGATGGACGGATGGATGCATGGGTAGGTGGGTAAATGAATGGATAGATGAATGAATGGGTGAGTGGGTGGATGAGGGGGAGGGAGAGTGGATGGATGACAGGAGAATGTAAGTAGTGGCCAGAGGACACTGCCAGGGCTTTATTTCAATGTAGAATTTACTGGAGCTCAGCAACCCAGGAATCCTAGCTTTGCCCCAAGTATTTAGTCTGACCCAACCATTTTCTTGCTATGTGTTTCCCCAGCCTGGCCAAGCATCCCTATGTAATCACCATCTGTCTCCTTCACCAAGCCATAGAGCAGGTGACATAATGTCCGAGACTGTGTCTGGCCTTACAATTACGTGTCCTTTCCCTGGGCCTAGGCCATTCCATCACAGGCCTTGAGACATACTTGTCCAACAAATGATAAACAAATTAACAAAAGACCTGAGGAGCTTTTCAAACATGGGGATCCTGCAGTCCCAGTCAAGATCTGCTGCCTCAGAATCTCTAATAATAAGGCTCAGGAATTCCTATTTTGTTCAAAAGCTTTCTGGCAATTCTGACAATTAGCCAGGTTTGGGACACACCAGTGTATAGGAAGAGGAGTCACCAGGTCACCAGCTCTTGAAGGCTGTTACTGCAGGTGAGGGCATCCCACACAGTGCCCATCACCAACCCCAAAAGGTTAGCATGTTCCTACGCATTTTCTCTTTTTTTTTTTTTTTTTTTTTTTTTTTTGAGATGGAGTCTGGCTCTTGTCGCCCAGGCTGGAGTGCAACGGCGCGATCTTGGCTCACTGCAACCTCCGCCTCCTGAGTTCAAGCAATTCTCCTGCCTCAGCCTCCTGAAGCAGCTGGGATTACAGGTGCACGCCACCACACCCAGCTAATTTTTGTATTTTTAGTAGAGACAAGGTTTCCCCATGTTGGCCAGGCTGGTCTCAAACTCCTGACCTCAAGTGATCCACCCACCTCAGCCTCCCAAAATGCTGGGATTACAGGCCTGAGCCACTCCACCTGGCTGCATTTTTTTTTTCTTTTTTTTAAGAGATGGGGTCTTGCTATATTGTCCAAGCTGGAGTGCAGTAGCTATTCGCAAGCACAGTCATAGCATATTGCAGCCTCTTACTCCTGGACTCAGGTGATTGTCCTGCCTTAGCCTCCTGAGGAGCTGGGACTACAGGCAAGTGCCGCTGTGCCCAGCCTTTCCTAAGGCTCAAAGAGTCTAACAGCCTTTTTCAAAAAGTCATCCTTGAACTACTGACTTCAGAGCCACCTGAGTGAAGGGGAGGCTTCTTTTAAATGCAGATGCTAAGCTTCTGATACCAAACTATAACACTAGAGTCTCTTGGGATGAGACCCAAGAATCTGCCTTCTTAGCAGGCTTGTCTGGGTGACCCTGGCTCACATTAATGTATGAGAATTACTGGCTCTCGGTTCCCAGGGTGCTTAGGCCACCTGCCTGTATCCAGCATCTTCATACATACCGCGCCTTCTGAGAGAGAAAAGTTCCTGATGGGGGAAGCCTTGGAGGACCCCAAGAAACCCAGCAAACCAGGGTGTGGCCAAAAGGTACAAAATGTACCTATTCCTCCATTACTTAGTTCACAGAACGTCAGCCCTGAAGGGAACCAAGAAATCACCAAGCCCAGGCCTTCATTTCACAGATGAGGAAACTGAGGCCCAGAGAGGACTGTGCCCTGCCCAAGGTCATTAAAAGGGTGAATGACAGAGCCAAGCTAACCCCCGTGCTCCCAAGTCCACCCCCATACTCCCAGTGTCTCCCTGTGCTCCCGGCCTTCCCCGCCATGCTCCCAGGCCCCCCACGCGCTCCCAGGCCCCTCCTCATGTCCCCAGGCCCACCCCAGTGCTCGCAGGCTGCCCTGACCTAATTGGGAGTCTCTGCTCCTCCCTCACCATCCTCCTTGCCTCCAAATATGCTCCCAGGTGAGCCAGGGTCCCTGAGAAGAGCCTTTGTAGGGCAGTTGCCGCTGCCCAGGACATCTCAGCCAGTCTTCCTGCCCCACGTAGGCAGGGTGGCTCCAATTACAGAAGCCTGACCTTCCTCCCAGGAAGGCTCCTGCTGATAAAGCAATGGGTGCTCCAGGGTAGAGGGGGTATGAGAGAAAGAAAGAAGCAAGAACAGACGGGGGATTATGGTGCTGCTGACCCCAGATGGGGGTTGACTGTCACAGCTCAGTAGATGTGTCCCCCAAACTCCATAATCAGTCCACAGTGTCTGAGTTTAAAAGTTTAAACAGGCCAGGTGTGGTGGCTCACACCTGTAATCCCAGCACTTTGGGAGGCCGAGGCAGGCGGATCACCTGAGGTCAGGAGTTCGAGACCAGCCTGACCAACATGGAGAAACCCCGTCTCTACTAAAAATACAAAATTATCTGGGCGTGGTGGCGTGAGCCTGTAATCCCAGCTACTCGGGAGGCTGAGAAAGCACTGAACCCAGCAGGCGGAGGTTGCAGTGAGATGAGATCATGCCATTACGCTCCCACCTGGGAGACAGAGCAAGACTCTGTCAAAAAAAAAAAAAAAAAAAAAAAGTTTAAACCGTCCTGAGAAACCACTGACACCAGTGTTCTCAATCTGTGTATTTGGGGAAACATTTGTATCCTGAAATATGTCAATAGGTGCTCACTGGGAGAAAAAAAAAAGCATTCAATATTCAAGGAACAATGGAAAACCACAGCAGGAGTCTCCCTGCTGGAGAATAACAATACTCCACATGTTAAAGGCACTGAGAAGTGCTGCAATTTCGGAGTCTACTTAAACCATGGCACAGCTAAAGGAACTTGGAGGCTAAGAGGAGTTACGTGCCTTGCCCAGAGTCATCCACCTAGGAAGAGGAGGAGGTGGGACTTGGGTACAGTCTATCCATATTGGCAACCAATATGCTTAGGATTTAGCAAGATGATTCCTTTATTATTGTTGCTGTTTGTTCTTGTTCTCCTGATTGGAGAAAGAGAAGGCAAACAGCATAGTGCCCGGTCAGAAAGTCATGCCCATGAAAGTGGCCAGGGTCAGGCACAGTGGCTCACACCTCTAATCTCAGCACTTTGGGAGGCCAAGGCAGAAAGATCGCTTGAGTGCAGGAGTTTGAGACCAGCCTGGGCAACGTGGCAAAACCCCATCTCTACAAAAAAATGCAAAAACTAGCCTAGCATGTTGGCATGTGCCTATAGCCCCAGTTACTCGGTAGGCTGAGGTGGGAGGATCACCTGAGCCCAGGAATCGAGGCTGCAGTGAGCTGTGATCATGCCACTGTGTTCCAGCCTGGGCGACAGAGCAAGACCCTGTCAAAAAAAAAAGAAGACGAGAAGAAAAAAAAAGAAAGGAAGGAAGGAAGGGAAGGAGGGAGGGAGAGAAGGAGGTAGGAAGGCTGAATCCTCAGCCTCCCTCAAAATCCCCTTCTATTGCTGGGTCTGGCACCATGGACTGTGTGACCTAGGGTAAGTCTTGGCCCCTCTCTGGGACTGAGATGTCCTATATGTGGACTGGATGACCCCTGAAAACCCTTCTAGCTCTGCTGTCTGACCCTCAGCTCCTCTGTCTCCCTCCCTGCCGCCGCATCCTCTCCCTGCTCCCAAGTCCCCTTCTCTGTCAACAGCTGAGGCCTGCCCTCTGGGCTGAGCCCCTTGGCAAGGCTGAACTCTGGCCAGTGGTGGGCTAAGCACTATTCCTCCCTGCCTAGCCCCTCACCATCCTCACTGTGACTCACCTGTTTAGTGTTTCCAGATCTGACTCAACATCATTTCTCAAGGGTGGATGAACTGGGTGGATTTTTGCATCTGGGGCCCGGGAGAACGGGTTTTGCAGAGAGCTCCAAGTGATGGGACGTGAGGTAGAGAGGCCGTACCCACCCCCACAAGGAAGCACCTACCAAACGTGTCCTCTGCACTTCCTCTGGTCTTGGAAGTCCAGCTTTCATATACAGGTAATGCAATCACTTGACCCTTTGGAAAGTTAGCTAAACATTTTGTGTCTCAGTTCTCACATCTAACATGGAGCTAATCATACTCGCCTCCCTGTTGAGGAGGCAATAAAATAATACATGACGCAGCCAGCACAGTGCCTGGCACCCAATGGTACTCAAGTGATAGTCGTTATCATATGCTGCTAGTAAGCTATATATTTTTTTATTTTTTAGAGACAGGGTCTCACTGAGCTGCCCAGGCTGGAGTATAGCGGTACCATCATAGCTCACTGCAGCCTCAACCACCTGGGCTCAAGCCATCTTTCCACTTTAACCTCTTGAGTAGCTGGGACCACAGGTGCACACCACCACACCAGGCTAAATTTTGGTTTTTTGATTTTTTTGTAAAGATGGGGTCTCACTATGTTGCCCAGTCTGGTCTTGAACTCCAGGGCTCAAGCAACGCTCCCACCTCAGCCTACCAAAGTGCTGGAATTTTACAGGTATGAGCCACACCCTCAGACTACAGCCTATCAAACTCTAGAGGGTTCACTGAATTGTTTTCTCATCTCAATCTCTCTGAGTCCCATAGGCAATAGAGGACAGGAAGTAGAAAAGGTGGCAAATGTTTGATTCTTACAGGTTCCTAGAAACCTGAAATCTTACACTTACGAATTATTAGAATTGGTAAAGACTCTAGATTCTCAATCTACCCATCTCACAGAAGAGGGAACTGAGGCTTAGGGTAAAGGCGGGAGCAAAGTGAAATGTTGCCCAAGCTCTTCTGGCTGGTTCAAGGAAGAAGTGGGATTATAACCCAGGCAACTGGCTCCCAGTCCGGTCCCCCTCTGAGGCCCTGGAGGAGTGAAAAGAGTAGAAGTCCAGGAGTCTGGGATGCTGGGGTTCTGGTCCCAGGTCAGCCCCAAGTGGCTGCAAGATGATGAGCCAGGGGCTGAGGCCCACTGGAGCTCCAAGGCTTCGTGATAAAACTTAGGGGGTTGTAGGGATTGGGGTGCCCCAAACTCGGGTGGGCAGAATGCTAGTGCCCCACAGGATCCTATCAAGTGATTTGCCAAGGAACGGACTCATGCTCAGCTGAGCAAAGTTTGGCGAGGAACAGAGGGATTTCAGGGGAGGGCTCCAGAGTTAGAGGGTCAGGTTCAAATTCTGCCATTTACTAGCTGTGTGACTTGGGGCAAAATATCTACCCTTTCTGTTCCTCAGCTGTGTCATCTATAAAATGAAGATAATGACCATCCATACCTCACAAGATGACAAGGGATTGAAACAAGAGGCTGGATGCGGTGGCTCACGCCTGTAACCCCAGCACTTTGGGAGGCTGAGGGGAGCAGATCACTTGAGGTCAGGAGTTCGAGACCAGCCTGGCTGATATGGTGAAACCCTGTATCTACTAAAAAAAAAAAAAAAATTAGCCAGGTGTGGTGGCACACACCTGTAGTCCCAGCTACTTGGGAGGTTGAGGCAGGAGAATCACTTGAACCTGGGAGGCAGAGGTTGCAGAGAGCCAAGATCACACCACTGCACTCCAGCCTGGGTGACAGAGTGAGATTCTATCTCAAAAAAAAAAAGAAAAAAGAGAGATTGAAACAAGATCATGAACGGTGCCTGGCACACTTCAGGCCTGCAGTGGACATTGGTTATTTTTTCAATCCTATTGGTCACATTTCATATTATCTCTGCTTTACAGGTGAGGGAACCAAGACTCCAGTGAGGTGAGACACCTGCCCAAAGTGACAGAGCTCATAGCGCAGGGCTCTGGGAAATGCTCCCATCTCACCCTCCCCCCAGCCTCTGCCTGGCATCTGCCCTCCCCAGCGGGGACTGCCTCCCTCACTGGCCTCATGTGACCTGTTAATCGAATCCTGCACCAGCCCCGTGGATTTTTCCCATCACTCACTGGGAAGGAAGCAGATGCCCAGGAACTGCTTAAATAACCCATGCAGCTCCAGGAAAGCCCCAGTCCCGGCTCCCAGCAGCAGCCCAGCTCCTTCTGCCCGGAAGCACCAACTGTTCTCTGAGACTGCAAAAAGGCAATGTTTAAAGCTACACAGGGACCTGTGGACGGTGACCTTCAACGCAAGCCTCCAGTGAGCCCCTCCTTAGGGTTACTCACCATCCGCTTCCACCCCTGGGACTGTGGTTGTTTCCGTTAGGAGACCAGTCCCAGCCCGGATGCCCTGGCACCCTGTGCGACCTCAGGCAAGTTGCTGAACCTCTCTGACTCAGAAATATTTTTGGAAAAGAAAAATTAGCAGAATTTGGGAAGGAGTAAGGAAGCAGCAGCGTTCAGAGAATGACCTAGAAATCAGAGAGCCTTTTTTTTTTTTTTTTTTTTTGGAGACAGAGTCTTACTCTGTCACCCAGGCTGGAGTGCAGTGGTGTGATCTCAGCTCACTGCAAGCTCTGCCTCCCAGGTTCACGCCATTCTCCTGCCTCAGCCTCCCGAGTAGCTGGGACTACAGGCGACTGTCACCACGCCCAGCTAATTTTTTGTATTTTTAGTAGAGATGGGGTTTCACCGTGTTAGTCAGGATGGTTTTGATCTCCTGACCTTGTGATCCGCCCACCTCAGCCTCCCAAAGTGCTGAGATTACAGGCATGAGCCACCACGCCTGGCCAGAGAGCCTTTTAACAGCCTTGAAAGCTCTCCCTGGTAACTCCTGTTCCTTGCAGCACAATCTCTACCTCAAACAAAAAGTTCTAATCCCATCATCCCCTGGCTTGAAACAGGTGACCGGCTCACAGGGCCCACAAGATAAAGTACAAGCCCCCAGTGCAATGGACAGAGGTCCTGAGCAGCACCCCCTGCACCCTCCCTGACATGGCCCTGCTATTGCCTTCCCCGAGCCTCGACACATGCCTGGAATGCCTCCTGCTTCCTGACCTAACTCTGCCTTTTCCACTGCTTGGCTTGGACACTCCCCTGGGAAGCCTCCTCAGGGCTCCTCCACCTGCATCAGGCACCGTCCACCCTTCAGCTGTTGCCCGTCCGCCTCCCTCACCAGACTAAGGGACGCCATACTTTACTCATCTTGGAATCTCCAGTTCCTTGCCCAGCACACAGCATTCAGTAGGTGCTCAGTAAATATGTGTTGGAAGAAGAGGAATGCAAGGACAGACAAATGAAAACAAATTAACGAAATCACAAGCTTTGGTATCCTCCTCTGCAACACGGGAATGCCGTGGGCGAAGGAGCTGGACTGCCCCCTTGGTGTGAATCCTCACTCCCCACGCAGTTGTGCACCTGTTGGCCAGTGCGCTGGGTCACCTCTGGGCCTCTTTCCCCTTCCATAAGGTGAAAAGCATAACAGCACCTGCACCTCACAGACTTATTGTGAGGACCAGGGGCCGATCCTCCCCAAGTGCTGAGCTCAGCACCTGGCACTAAAAGTAAGTTCCTTGCACCCATCTTCCCCCAGTTCCCAGGCTGCCCGCCCTGGCTCCTCCTCCTCCTCCTCCACCATACTATAAATATAAGAGCTCCCAGAGCTCACCTCCCTGTGGAGGGATCTTTCCTCCGAATTGTCCCTCTGGGTGGTCATACCTGTCCCCCTTATATGTTAAGGATGCCCAAGTTTGCATCTCCACCCCAGAGGCCCTCACTACCCGCTTGGACTTCTTTGGGGTTTTGGGGTTTGTTTTTTTTTTTTCTTTTTTTAGACGGAGTTTCACTCTCATTGCCCAGGCTGGAGTGCAATGGCACAGTCTCAGCTCACTGCAACCTCCACCTCCTGGGTTCAAACAATTCTCCTGCCTCAGCCTCCTGAGTAGCTGGGATTACAGGTGCCCACTACCACACCTAGCTAATTTTTGTATTTTTAGTAGAGACGGGGTTTCACCATGTTGGCCAGGCTGGTCTCAAACTCACAACCTCAAGTGATTCTCCCACCGTGGGATTACAGGCATGAGCCACCGCGCCCGGCATACCCCCTTGGACTTCTAATCAGCCTCTCAATGTGAACCTGTCCCAGACCTAACCCTTGGTTTCTCCAAAAGCCATGCTCCTCACTCCCTCTTAACCATCTCCTTTCATGACACCAGCATTCACTCAGATACTCAAAAGAAGAATCTAGAAGTCATGCTCAGTTCTTCTCTTTCCCCCACCCCTGTGTACAATCCACCAGAAATTCCAGTTGATTCCAGCCGATATATAACCCGAACCCAACACTTTTCTCCTATTCCACTGCCAAATGGGAACCTTTCCTTGCCTTTCCTCTAGTTCCCAGCTCCACCTCTCCACCCTGGCTCTCTACAGCCAGTTCTCCTCCCAGCAGACATGGGATCTTTGGCAAAGGTAAATCAGTCACTCCCTGCCCTTGACCCTGTGAATGTTTGTAGTCTTGTTTGCTGGACCGTGGGTTATTGGAGCCTAAAACCTCACCTTATCTTTATATCCATCCATCATCCCACAGCACTGAGTCAAGTGCTTCCACATCATAGGCACTCAGTAAATTATTTTTGAATAAATTATTGGGAAAAGGTGAATTTCTTAACAGAGTTATTACTAGCTGGAATCTTGGAACTATATTTCATTAGTAAAGGTATTTATGGGAAGTAGAAAACAAACCTCGATGGCTTCCTTTTGCACCTAGAGTAACAATCCTAACTAACACGGTCTCTGCTACACCCTCCTCTCCCCGCCACGCAGGCCCAGGCCGTTCTGTTGCTCAAACAAGCCAAGTTCCTCTGGCCTCAGGGCCTTTGCATTTGCTGTAGCCCCTTTTCCCTCAGATCCTTGCAGGGGGAGCTCCTGCTTGTCATTCAGGTCTGGCTTAAACGTCTCTCTGCAGAGAGGCCTCCCTGACCACCTGCAGATAACGAATCCTGTAACCCCCACCCCCACATACACCCTCTCTACCCTTCATCCCCAGTTATCACCGTCACACCAGTCTGTTTCCTTCACAGGACTTAATGCATACAATGTGGTTACTTTATAAATTCGATGTGTTTGATTTTTGTCTCCTCCACCATCATATAAGACCCATGAGGCCAGGCACTGTAGCTCACACCTGTAATCCCAGCACTTCGGGAGGCTGAGGTGGGAGAATCACTTGAGGTCAGGAGTTCGAGACCAGCCTGGCCAACATACTGAAACCCCATCTCTACTAAAAACACAAAAAATTAGCCATGTGTAATGGCAGGAGCCTGTAATCCCATCTACTCAGGAGGCTGAGGCTGGAGAATCACTTGAACCCAGGAGGCATAGGTTGCATCATTGCACTCCAGCCTGGGTGACAGAGCAACACTCCATCTCAAAAAAAAAAAAAAAAAAAAAAAAAACCAGGGCAAGGTTAATGTCAGCCTGCTCACTGTTGTAACTGAAAAAGATCAAAATATGCCATCTCAGGGCCAGAAGTCATAGTTCACACCTGTAGTGCCAGCACTTTGGGAGGCTGAGGCAGGAGGATCATTTGAGGTCAGGAGTTCAAGACAAGCCTAGCCAACATGGTGAAACCCTGTCTCTACTAAAAATACAAAAATTATTTGGTTGTGGTGGTGTGCACCTGTAATCCCATCTACTCAGGAGGCTGAGGCTGGAGAATCACTTAAATCCAGGAGGCAGAGGATGCAGTGAGCCAAGATTGGGCTATTACACTCCAGCCTGGGTAACAGAGCAAGATGCTGTCTCACAAAAAAAAAAAAAAAAAAAAAAAGAATTATTTTGAGCTCAAGGTACTTGAGCAGCAGCAGATGCAGGAAGAGCTCTTTGTCTCCCCTTTTCTGCCTATAAGCAGGGCACACATTTCCCTTTGTAAAGGTGATATAAATTTCCATTTGCAAAGGTGTATCCCTCTATCTTATCTGCATCACAAACCTTACTAAACCACCCTTATCTACCATACATTTCCTAGTCACTTTCGTGAAATGCACTGCCCCCCTAAGAGTCCAATCCTTTTCTTTTGTCTCCTGCTTCTCCACAATTTATCGCCCTTTGTTAAAATGTTATGTAAGCTCCCGGGTCTAACTGCCTCTTTGGATTTTCATTTCTTTTCTATGGAGATCCCTTACAGTAAAAAATACATATGTATAGTAACATTAAATAAAATCAATATGCCTTTTCTCCTATTAATCTGTCTTTTGTCAGTTTAATTCATAGGCTCTATCACAGAACCTAACAGGGTAGAAGAAAAGGTATTCCTCCCCTACGTGACAAAAGCCAACATTGCTAAGCTTTGACCTGGGCCGGGCACTATAATGAGCATCCTACTTGCACTTTTGTTAAATCCCCGTGCCTTATGACACAGCTACTAGTGTTATCCCTATTCTACAGATGAGAAAACAGATAAGAGAAGGGTCAGGTGAGTTGCCCAAGGCCCAACATAGAAAGAGCCCCAGCAGGGAGCAGGGTACCCCTCTACTCTCAGAACCCAATACAGTCTCTCCCTTTCTGGGCCCTAAATAGATACTTGCCAAATGAGCAAATGAAATACTGAATACATGAATGATGTGCACCACAATATTGAGAAAGGCTGTCTTTAGGTGGTAAAATGATTTCCATTTTCTTCTCTCTGTATTTTCTCTGTGTTTTCTTCAGTGGTCATGCAATACATATATAACTTAAGAGTAAAACAAATGCCTATTTTAAAAGAAATTCAAAGGTTGTGGGTAATGTCTAGGTTCAGGAATATTTTTCTTCAATTTCGGGAGACTGTTATTTTCCTACTTAATTTAACCATTGTTTTTCTAGGGAAATTGAATAAAAAGCTCACATTTCCAAAGCTCACTCCAAGTCTGCCCACTTCAAACAATGAAGAGAGGGGAGTAATGAGAGCTGGCTCCCGCCTTGTATGCTAATGGCCGGGATTCTGGGATGCATACCAATCAGCCAGTGACTAGAACCAGGACTTTTGCAGAGAGGAGGACACTCTGGGGGCAGGCTCTCAAGGAGAAAGGGGTTCCACAACTCAGAAATGCCACCTCATCTTGGGCCCAACCTGCCAACATGGGCTGGCACCATCACAAACCACCTGCACTGCCCTGGACTGGGGATGTATCTACAAGAAGGTGGTGTTGGGGCCTTGTCTGAGACCACCCTCTCAACCAATAGGCCAGTGGGAAGATGAACCCCATGGCAGGGAGTTCGGTGCTGGCTCTAACCAAGAGGTGGGCAGACCCTGGGCCTGTGGCCAAGTGGTCAACTATCCTTCCCCATTTTCCATGGCATATGGGCACTGCTGCTAGGGGCTGTCAAAGGCACAGCCGAGCCAGGCCCTGGGAGGGTTGGCACTGCTCAAGGAAAGACACAGAGTGGAGAGGCAGGACTCTGGGGCGAGCAGAATGTGGTGCTTCTACCTCTTGGTTGCACAACCCTGGGCAAGTTCAATGGAGGCAAAACATAAATAATGATGCACCCCACCTCTTGGAGTAGCTGAGAACTGAGCAAGCTCCCACAAGCCATGCACTACCAAGGGGCCTGCCACTCTGCAATTTTTAGCCATTAGTATTAGCTCTTTCCTGACACCAGGCCTAGGGGGCCCATGTGGATACCAGGGTTCTATTCTCATCCTTGCCCCTGAGCCACAGGGTAACAAACCCAGCTATGACCAGACTGGGCCTTGCTAACACTGGATTAAAAAAACACACATTAACTCCAAACTAAGAAGGGCAAAGTGTGCTGAGATTCCAGGCATGTGACTAATCTCTCCCTCCCCTCCTCAAAGGGAAAAGGAACACCGCATAAAGGAAGGGAGCATGGGACTGCAGAAAGATCTCAGCACCTGCCGGGTTCGAATCCTACCACTTACAAACACAGTGCCCTTGGATAAGTCTCTGAGACTCAATTTCCTCATCGATAAGATGGGAAAATAGGACCTACTTGCAAGATCGGCATGGAAATTAAATGAATTGATGCATGAAAAATACCTGGCACACATAGGCATAAAGTCAAAATCAGTTGCCTTTAAACAAACAAGCTCTCAATTGTCTGCCTAAATGAAAGACAGAAGCAGCTTTTCTGGTATTAATTAGCAATGGGGGAAGAACAGGAGACCCCTCTTCCCATCCCAATTAAGTTTTGTTTGGCTTGATATTAACATGGATTTTTTTTTTTTTTTTTTTTTTGAGAATCCACCAGCCACAGATGCAGGGGCTGGAACAGCAGCAAGCTTTAGAGACAGCAGGAAACTACCAAGAAACCTTAAAGATTTTCAGGGAAGCAGGGTGATCCACACAGCACAAGGCCCCTGACAGGCGAGGTTTGGCAGACTTCCTTTGCTGGCATCCAGATGATGCTGTGCCCCCTGACTTGAGGAAGGTTCAATGCTTCCCCTGCTCTGTTTCAAACCCTGCAGACTTTTGATTCACCTGACACCAGAGTCAGACTGAGCTCTCAATAATTCATGCCTCTGAGCCTTTGCACATGCCCTTCCTTCTGGGTAGAAAAAACACACATTAACTCCCCTGGGTAGAAGGAGCAGCATGTGCAAAGGCTCGGAGGCATGAACTGTTTCCCTCTCCCTACCCCATTCCCCTGCTACACTCTGCACATCCCTCCACTGTATGTAACTGTGCCGTGTCCATCTCTCAACTAGAGATCACAGGCGGTACAAGAGCAACCGTCTGCTTCTACTCTCTCATGCAGGCCCTGCATCCATATGGACAGGTCATACCCACTGTTGTCTATGCCAGCTCTAGCCACCCATGTCCTGGACGTCACAACTCCACAAGCCCCAAGCTACTTAACTTGTCCATGGTCTGTCCTCAGACGTCACCGCTGTTTTTCCTCCAAGATGCCTGGGTCATCCTGAATAGGGTTATTCAATGGCAAAGTCAGCTCTCAATTAACTGAATCTCCTCCTTGTCCCGTTTCCCCTCTTTCTGGTGCATGGTAACAACTCGCGTGCTGGAGTAGAGAGCTCCCATGATTTGAGGGCAATTTACAACCTCTATCAGCACAGCAGGCCCTGCCCAGCAGCTGCCCTTTAGCCACGAAGACACTAAGATCAGTCCTGGAGTAGCATCACACGAAAATGTAAGTTCAAAGGGAGGGACTGAGTTGCTCATTGCTGGATTCCCAGTGGTGTGCTGGTAAACAAGCTCTTCAGGGGAAAAGATTCTGATTCGCAGTGTTTGCCAATTTATATGGTATAAATATTCTCACTGTGGCCAATTTCAAGCTGCCAACATCACATCACTGAATGGAGTTGAGATATGCAGTAGCACACCACTATGTACATTACACACACACACACACTGACACCCCCTGATATGGTTTGGCTCTGTCTCCACCCAAATCTCATCTTGAACTGTAGCTCCCATAATCCCTGCATGTCATGGGAGGGACGTGGTGGGAGGTAATTGAATCACAGGGGCAGGTTTTCCCCATGCTGTTCTCATGATAGTGAATAAGTTTCCCAAGATATGATGGTTTTATAAAGGGCAGTTCCCCTGCACAGGGTCTCTTACCTGCCACCATGTAAGACGTGCCTTTGCTTCTCCTTCACCTTCCACCATGATTGTGAGGCCTCCCCAGCCATGTGGAACTGTGAGTCCATTAAACCTCTTTTTCTTTATAAATTACCTAGTCTCGGGTATTTCTTCATAGCAGTATAAAAACAGCAGTATGAAAAAGAACTAATACACCCCCCAATGCGCGCACACGCACACATACACACACACACACACGCACACAAAGCAGCAAATAACCACAAATGCACAGCTAATAGAGTAAAATAATTAGAAAAAAAATTGAATATTTATTACTTTATAAAATATAATTTACGGCCTGGGCATGGTGGCTGACACCTGTAATCCCAGTACTTTGGGAGGCTGAGGTGGGCAGATCACCTGAGGTCAGGAGTTTGAGACCAGCCTGGACAACATGGTGAAACCCCATCTCTACTAAAAATACAAAAATTAGCCAGGCGTGGTGGTGGGTGCCTGTAAATCCCAGCTACTTGGGAGGCTGAGGCATGAGACTCGCTTGAACGTGGGAGGCAGAGGTTACTGTGAGCCGAGATCATGCCATTGCACTCCAGCCTAAGCAACAAGAGCCAAAACTCTAACTCAAAAATAATAATAATAATAATAATAATAGTATATGTATACGTATAAAATTTATGGCTGGACACAGTGGCTCATGACTGTAATTCCAGCAGTTTGAGAGGCCGAGGCAGGTGGACCACCTGAGGTCAGGAGTTCAAGACCAGCCTGGCCAACATGGTGAAACCCCATCTCTACTAAAATACAAAAATTAGCCAGGTGTGGTGGCAGGCGCTTGTAATCCCAGCTACTGTAATCCCAGAGGCTGAGGCAGGAGAATCACTTGAACCCAGGAGGTGGAGGTTGCAGTGAGCAGAGATCACACCATTGCACTCCAGCCTAGGCAACAAGAGTGAAACTCCATCTCAAAAATATGTAATAATAGCCGGGCGCGGTGGCTCACGCCTATAATCCCAGCACTTTGGGAGTCTGAGGCGGGTGCATCACCTGAGGTCAAGAGTTTGAGACCAGCCTGGCCAACATGGTGAAATCCTGCCTTTACTAAAAGTACAAAAATTAGCCGGGCATGGTGGTGGGCTCCTGTAATTTCAGCTACTTGGGAGGCTGAGGCTCCCCCTGCACTTGAAACCAGGGGTGGAGGTTGCAGTGAGCTGAGATTGCACCACTTCACTCTAGCCTGGGCGAAAGAACGAGACTCCGTCTTTCTCTCTCTCTCTCTGTCTCTCTCTCTCTCTCTCTCTATATATATATATATATGTAATTTACTTAATGATGACTGTATATACTAAAAAAAAAATTGTTTTTGAGACAGAATTTTACTCTTGTGGCCTAGGCTGGAGTACAATGGCACGACCTCGGCTCACTGCAACCTCCACCTCCTGGGTTCAAGCAATTCTCCTGCCTCAGCCTCCCGAGTAGCTGGGATTACAGGCACGCACCACCACACCCGGCTAATTTTTTTATTTTTAGTAGAGACGGGGTTTCACCATGTTGTCCAGGCTGGTCTCGAACTCCCGACCTCAGGTGATCTGCCTGCCTCAGCCTCCCAAAGTGTTGGGATTACAGGTTTGAGCTACCACACCCAGCCTCAAAATTTGTTATAATGGCTGTGTTTAACAACTGGCTCATAAAATTCCTAAAATTTAGCAATCAGCTCTTATGTGTAGGTATGAGCTAGTTCCCAACTCACCACTGCCCAGGATCCAGCAGAGGCTCTATAAGGACTCCTGGGAATGTCATCAGACCAGGGTCCTGAAGGAAAATGGCTCTGATGCCCTCCACTGAGGTAGAGAGACCAAGAACTCTCTGGGACACGGCAAGGAAAGGACTGAGCTGGGCCCAAGGTGGCACCGTGGGGTGGAACAACTTTGGCACACTCAGTTGTTAAAGAACTTGATTGTCTCCTGGACTTTAGACCCCTTGAGGGCAAGAACAGTGGCTCATTCACCCGTCTAGTCTAGCCGGGTGACAGGAATACAAAAGGCACTGGAGACAGCTGTGCAGAAGAAAGCAAGGACTGCGTGGCCAGGGAGTCCCAGGCTGAGTGCTGGCTCCTTCAATGACTCGCTTCAGCAGTGACATTATATGCTCATCTTCCTCATTAGTAAAATGGGTATGAACCCATCTCCCTGCCTAATTACTAGGGTGTTGTCAAAACAAAGAGAGAGCAGATATGAAAGTGCAATATAAATCTATGTTATTATTATCTTATCACGGCATATATATCACTTACTTTATCTTTCCAAAATTAATCTAAGAAGATTACATGTATTCTTTCTACTCTCTTCCTTCTCAATGTATAAGAGGTACATGCTTAAATCATCTAGCCCAGCACCTGGCACTCAGCGTATATTATAAATGTCTGTTAATTAATATACCATTTGTCCAAGTAACAGCACACTTTCCTCAAATATATATACACATATATATACACACACACACACACACACACACACACATATATATATATTTAAGACAGAGTCTCCCTCTGTCACTTAAGCTATAGTACGGTGGCACAATCACAGCTCACTGCAGCCTCGAACTTCCAGGCTCAGTTGATCCTCCCATCTCAGCCTCCTGAGCAGCTCGGACTACAGGCGTGCACCACCACATCCAACTAATTTTTAAAATATTTTGTAGAGACGTGGTCTCCTGCGTTGCCCAGGCTGGTCCCGAACACCTGGGCTCAAGTGATCCTCCCACCTGAGGCTCCTAAAGTGCTGGGATTACAAGCATGAGCTACCATGCTCAATCTTCTTTTTATTTTTTTTCTTTTGAGATAGAATCTCATTCTGTTACCCAGGCTGGAGCGCAGTGGCACAATATTGGTTCACTGTAACCTCCGCCTCCCGGGTTCAAGTGACCCTCCCACCTCAGCCTCCCAAATAGCTGGGATTACAGACGTGCACCATCACACCCGGCTAATTTCTGTTTTTGTTTTTGTTTTGAAATGGAGTTTCGCTCTTGTCACCCAAGCTGGAGTGCAATGGTGCGATCTCAGCTCACTGCAACCTGCACTTCCCAGGTTCAAGCGATTCTCCTTGAGTAGCTGGGACTACAGGCATGTGCCACTACGCCCAGCTAATTTTATATTTTTAGTAGAGATGGGGTTTCACCATTTTGGCCAGGCTAGTCTTGAACTCCTGACCTCAGGTAATCTGCCCACCTCCGCCTGCCAAAGTGCTGGGATTACAGGCATGAGCTACTGAGCCTGGCCATAATTTTTGTATTTTTAATAAAGACAGGTTTTCACCATGTTGGCCAGGCTGATCTCAAACTCCTGACCTCAAGTGATCCACCCAACTTGGCTTCCCAAAGTGCTGGGATTACAAGCGTGAGCCACCACACCCAACCTCCTCTTATACTAACCTGGTACCTGGGCCCCAGAGCAGTCCACCAGCTTTCCCCCCTCCCCAGACTCCTCCAGAGTTAAAACTTGGAACAGAACTTGGGAACCATTAGTTATTAGAGATTCATTTATTCAGCAACTATGTGTAGTGCACCCACTACGCACCAGGCACTGTTCTGAGCTGTGATCAAGGACAGGCATGGTCCCTGCTCCACTGGAAGACCGTAAAAAAAAGCCCCCCGCCCCCACGACTGGGGCAGGAACCCTCAGAGCATTGGGGCTAGCCTGGCTCACTGGACAGGAAGTAGCTCTGGAGTGAGAAATCAGAGGTGAAGGATGGGACCCACTTCCTGGATAGAGAGAACAGCCCGCAGAGGCTCTTTGGTGGAAGGGGAAGGGACAGGGGGCCTCGGGAAGGCAAGTGCCTGGGGACAGCGAGCATCATATTCGGGCACCACAGGAAGCCTTACAGAAGGGTTCTGAGCTTCACCCTGAGGGCCTGAGGAAGGGGCAGGGCAGTCCCCAGCCCACAGTCACAGGGAGCTTGGAGATTTCCGGAGGCTGACCTGCTATCTAGTCTGTGTGTCCAGGGCCTGAACACCGTGGGGGGCACAGTGCTGGGCGGATGCCAGGAAGAGCTATGCATTTTAATGAGCCCGCACAACCTGCCCTCTCTCCCCAGAATCCTAGGAGGAGCAGATGGGGCTACCGGCAGGTGGGGCGTGGCTTCCCAGTAGCATCCCTAAGGGAAGCCAAGGACTTTGGGGCAGCAATTGAGCTCCAAAGCCAGTGGGGAAGTGCAGTCCACTAGCCACCACCTCTCTGCTTGGCACTGACGCAATGCAGGGCCTCCTGACTTTCAGGGCCAAAGGAAGATTCGAGACCCCTGCCCCAGGGCTCTGGGAGAGGGAGGAAGAATTGTCCCCATGCTCCCTACAGTCAGGCCGACGCTCCCTCTCAGAGGCCATCCCAGACACTCCAAGGAGGCTGGTCTTCATGTAGGGCCCTCCTGTTCCAGAGGGATCCGGACTGGCGGCTCTGCAGCCACGGCCTCCGGCTGACCCGGCATCCTCTCCTCCCACAGTCTCCTCCTGCAGGAGGCCGTCCCGTTCCGCCTCTGGGCGGGGGTCCAGGGTGGGAGAGGCTGACTCACCACATAGGCGACAAGGGCACTCCCTGACTTCACCCGATCCCAGGGACCCCCAAGGTCAGCGCAGGAGGAGGTGGACCACAGCGGAAAGTGAGGCACAGGGTGGGGATGGGGGTTCCCAAACTGTCCTGACCCCAACCGGCTGGAGGCCACACACACACAAGCTGAAGTACAAAGGCCACTCGCCCTAGTAACACCAGAACTCCAGGGACACAAGAAGAGACCCACACCGAGGGGAGACGCGGGCGCGGGGCTCTCACACCCAGACACAGGGACACAGCGGCGGACACAGCCCCCGCCAGCCCACGGCGACACGCCCGGGACCTCCGGAGGACCCTGGCGCCTGGAGCGCCTCCCCCGCACTCGCAGACTCGGGGACACGCGAGGATCCCGCGGAGGCAGGGCCCCCGCGCTCACTCACCCGCCTCGGCCGCCCGGGCCCGCGCCTTTGTCATGCGCGCCGCTCACAAAGGCGCTAGGCGGCCGGCGCCGCGCCTCCAGCTCCTCAGGCCGCCGCGGGCGCCCATGGCCGGGACGGCGCCCCCACCGCCGCCGCCGCCGCCGCCGCCGCCGCCCGAGCCAATGGCCGCGCCGCCCGCCGGCCCGCGAGGTCCGGGCCCGCCGGGACTGCGCCCGCGCCTGCCGCGCTCCGAGGCCTGGTCCCGCCGCCGCCGCCGCCGCCGTGAGCGACGCGGCGCCGCCCCCACCCGCCCGGTCCCGGGGCGCCGCGGCTGAGGTCACCGCTTAACCCCTGGTGGCCGGGGCCGCGGCCGCCGCGCCCCCTCCCTGCTCCGAGCGCGCCGCGAGGGAGATGGGGCCTCCCCCAACCCGCTGCGAGCCCCCAGCGGTCCCGGCAGCCCACCCGGCCCCCTACAGTACGGGGCGGAAACTGAGGCCCGCGGGGATGGGGCCCGTCCCCGGCCACACGACGACCTCCTCGCTCCTTCACCCACCCCGGGGTCCCCGCTTCCCGCCTCCCGCTTCTCCTTTCCCCGTTCTCCCGCGGAGAGATCCCGCAGGCGCGCAGGGTGCTGGCTTCTCCTCCCCCGCTTCAACATTTTGCCCTGAGGTTCCCCCAAATGGGTGAGAGATTCCTGGGCCGGCCCCAGGGGAAACCCTAGACTTATGACCTGCCCCTCAACCAGTCTCAGCGGCCCCCTACTGCCCTCCCACCCCCGCCGTGGCAACATAGGGAACCTTGCAGCCATGCACCCTAACCTCCAAGAACAACCCTGGCGGCTTCAGGCATTAGCGGCTTTGAGACTGACAACACCCCAGTGATGTAGCCCCATTTTCCCCAGAAGAAAACTGAGGCTCAGAACTGTGAGTAACTTGGCAAAGCTCACTGAGCAGCAAAGTGCTGGGACTGAGATCCTATCACTCCCCTGCCTTTGCAGCTCCAAAGCTGCCAAACACTAGGTACTCCCTCCTGAAATTCCAAAGAGGGCCTCTGGATATGATGCAATTAATTACAGTTATCAGGTCATTAATTAAGATTATCCGCGTTGTTGTTAAACACTCCCCCGCTACCTCTCTATTTGCAAGGAAATTCACACGCGGGCTTATCAGCAATTACTCCTGGGTTGATAATGATAAGTTCTGCAGCCTCCAAAGGGTACAGGTGCATGTAGGTTGAAATCATTTTCAGCTTGTGTTCCTTACAGCCTACAGCCGGCAAAAACGTTTTTTTGTTGTTGTTGTTGTTTGGGTTTTTTTTTTTTTTAGTACTCCCTATTTGTCAGGCACCAACCTCAGGGGCTACCAATGAGACGAGGAAGCAGACAGACCCCAGCCCCGCCCCCTCGGAGCTCACAGGCTTAGGAGAAGACACAAATAAACAGAAGGCTACAGTGCAGTGAGACAAGTCACACAGGCCACACTCTGAAATCATCTTATTCACCGACTCGTTGGTTTGTTTATTATCCCTCTCCACACAAGAACATAAGCACCACAGAGTCGTCCTAAGCCCCAGGCTAGGGCAACACTGGCTCATAGTAATAGGCAGTGGATATTCTTTGAGCATTTTTTGCTCTGTTCCACACATCGTTCTAGTCATGCAGGAGACATCAGTGAACACAACAGGCACGGCCCCTGCCCTGATGTGAATAAATGATGGCAGGACAGCAGACAGGAGACATTTGGGGATGCTAGCAAAGCAGGAAGAACACTTCAGATGTCCATTGAGTGACCTCAGGCTCATGGTATTAAGCTTTGGACCAGAATATGGACTTTTGGGTCCTGCTGTCATAGCCAGAGCCAAGTACACGTGCCAGAGCCAAGTACATGTCCCAGACCAACATCGCAGTCTTACACAATTTACTCCAACCCCTTCCTTGGCTATATGTTTTTTTTCTTTCTTTCTTTCTTTCTTTTTTTAAGAGACTGGGTCTTGGCTGGGCGCGGTGGCTCACACCTGTAATCCCAGCACTTTGGGAGGCCGAGGCGGGCAGATCACGAGGTCAGGAGTTCGAGACCAGTCTGGCCAACATAGTGAAACCCTGTCTCTACTAAAAATACACAAAAAATTAGCCGGATGTGGTGGTGTGCGCCTGTAAGCCCAGCTACTCAGGAGGCTGAGGCGGGAGAATCACATGAACCTGGGAGGCAGAGGTTGCAGTGAGCCAAGATCATGCCACTGCACTTCAGCCTGGGTGACAGAAAGAGACTCTGTCTCAAAAAAAAAAAGAGACTGGGTCTTGCCCTGTGGCTCAGGCTGGCACAATCAGCTCAATGTAACCTCAAACTCCTGGGCTCAAGCAATCCTCCTGCCTCAGCCTGCAAGTAGCTGGCACTACAGGTGCGGGCATGGTGGTGCCTGTAGTGCCTGTATTGCCAGGTAGCCATGCCTGGCTAATTTTTTTTTTTTTTTTTTTTTTGGTAGAGATGGTGGTCTTACTATGTTATCCAGGTTGGTCTTGGACTCCTGGGCTCAAGAGATCATCCCATCTCGGCCTCCCAAAGTGCTGGGATTACAGGTGTGAGTCACCGTGCCCGGCCTCCTTTATTATCTTATTTCCCATCTGATCCCGAAATGTCTGACTCCTCCAGCTCAGGACGCCCTTACCTTCTTTTTTTTTTTTTTTTTTTTTTTTTTTTTTGAGACGGAGTCTCGCTCTGTAGCCCGGGCTAGAGTGCAGTGGCCGGATCTCAGCTCACTGCAAGCTCCGCCTCCCAGGTTTACGCCATTCTCCTGCCTCAGCCTCCCGAGTAGCTGGGACTACAGGCGCCCGCCACCTCGCCCGGCTAGTTTTTTGTATTTTTTAGTAGAGACGGGGTTTCACCGTGTTCGCCAGGATGGTCTCGATCTCCTGACCTCGTGATCCACCCGTCTCGGCCTCCCAAAGTGCTGGGATTACAGGCTTGAGCCACCGCGCCCGGCCGCCCTTACCTTCTTTGGTTGTACTGAGTGTTACCCTCCCCTCCAAGAACCATCACAAGGCCCAGAATCCCCAGGAGGCCTTTTCACATGGCCTCCTCCATTCCCTGATCTCCCCCTCCTCTGAGCTCTATAGCACCTAGTTCTTTTGTTATAAGTTGGCTCTGGGTGATAACTGATTTGACCCATCTAGCTTGAGGGCAGCTATGATACAGCCTTGAGGGCAGGGGTCATGCCCCAGACCCCCATTGTCCCCCCAGAGTCCAGCACAGTTTAGGGGCATACTCTTTAGAGGATCATAATGGATTCTAAAGGACACCCTAGAACCCTTATCAATAGAACCCTCTGGGTCTAGGGTTCCAAACCACCTGCTCATAAAACAAATTGAGTCTGCAGAAGCATTTTGTTTTGCCTATAGTGGTTTTCTTGTTGTTGTCAGTTGCCATCATTTAGTCATTGGGAGATTTCCCATAAAAAGTCAGATTGCAGCCAGGAGCAGTGGCTCATGCCTATAATCCCAGCACTTTAGGAGGCCAAGGCAGGAGGATTGCTTGAGGCCAGGCATTTTAGACCAGCCTGGGCAACATCGAGAGACCCCCATCTCTACAAAAATAAAAAATAAACCTAGCCAGATGCAGTAGTGCATGCCTGTAGTCCCAGTTGCTCAGGTGGCTGAGATGAGAGGATCACTTGAGCCCAGGAGTTTGAGGCTGCAGTGAGCCATGATCCCACCACTGCACCCCAGCCTAGGCAACAGCATGACCCTGTCTCTGAAAAAAAAAAAAAAAATTAAAAGCCAGATTTTTAGCTTCTCTTAACAAATCTGAAGATCTGATAATGCCAGGTCCACCTTCCCCCATGGCCACACTCTGCAGGGCCCCAGGAGTGGTGGCCCTTTAGACACAGCTGTGCTCTCTACTTGTCAGTGTCACTCCCAGCCCTCTGTCACTCCTCTGATTTGAGGCCCCTCCTCTGTGATTTAGTGTTTTAATTTCATTTTCCCCCTCTACTCTCCACTTTGATGAGAAAGAATCACATCACAAAACATACGCTGGAAAATAAATAAACCTGCAGCCCTCACAGTCCAGGCCAGCCCTCAGCAGGCCACATCCTCACGTACTCTTGTCCTCCTGACATGCACCTGCCTCTTCACTCTCACTTTCCCAAAAGCACATTCTTTTTTTTCTTTTTTGAAGATAGAGTCTTGCTGTGTCACTGAGGCCGGAGTGCAATGATGTGATCTCAGCTCACTGTAACCTCCACCTCCCAGGCTTAAGTGACCCTCCTACCACAACCTCCTAACTGAGACTACAGGTGCACACCATCATGCCCTGCTAATTTTTGTATTTTTTTTTGTAGAGATGGGGTTTCACTATGTTGCCCAGGCTGGTCTTGAACTCCTGGACTTAAGTGATCCTCCCACTTTGGCCTCGCAAAGTGCCGGGATTACAGGTGTGAGCCATTGTGCCCTACCCCAGTTGTACACTCTAACCTCCACAGCACAAATGAATGCACAGGTGTTTCTCTGAGCCTTTGCTCTCGGCTGGAATACCCCTGACTACTCCATCCCCCAGACACTATGGTTAATTGCTTTTTAGTGCTGTTAACATAAATAGCACCTTCTCTGGGAGCTCTTTCCAAGGACTTCTGCGGTGGGCCCCTGGTTCCTACCCGCAGCCTGCATTCCCTGGTCAGTGTGCCCTGCCTACCATGTGTGGTGGCATGTATGCCACGTGTCTCCTCCCCGGACTGTGAATCCACGGAGGCTGGACTCTGTTGTTTCATTCCGGGTGGTATCCCCGGCACCTGCTCCAAAACCTGCTGCAGCATAGACACGAGACAAATATGTGCTGAATAGATGAGTGGATGGGTTTCAATAGCCACAAAAGGAACAAAAAGGATTTCTGGGAACATTTCCATGTCCCAGAACATTCAATTAACCAGAATCACCCACTCACTGAGCACTCTGGTGAGGGCAGGATTTATTGTGTAAGCAAAATCATCGATGATACATTACATCTGGATGGGACTCAGGAGTCCATCCTCCTTGTCTCCACTGCTGACCTGGGAAAGAGGGAATGAGGGCGTACAGGGGTGGTATTTCCCTGGTCAGAGAGGCTAGGTGACCTGTCCAAGGTTGCTCAGCAATCTGGTGGAAAAGCCAAGATGGGGACCCAGGGCCCTCGCTGCTGCCTCCCAGTCTGGCCCCGCTCCCACCAGTCAGCTCCATAGTGCAGGGGTCCCCAATCCCCTGGCCATGCACCAGAACCAGTCTGTGGCCTGTTAGGAACCAGGCCACACAGCAGTAAGTGAGTGGCAGGTAAGCAAGCTTCATCTGTATTTACAGCCACTCCCATCACTCACATTACCACCTGAGCTCCGCTTCCTGTCAGATAAGCAGCGGTGGCATTAGATTCTCAGAGGACCACAAACCCTATTGTGAACTGCACATGCGAGGGATCTAGATTGCACGCTCCTTATGAGAATCTAATGCCTGATGATCTGTCACTGTCTCCCATCACCCCCAGATGGAACCGTCTGGTTGCAGGAAAACAAGCTCAGGGCTTCCACTGATTCTACATTATGGTGAGTTGTGTAATTATTTCATTATATATTACAATGTAATAATAGAAATAAAGTGCACAATGAATGTCATGCACTCGAATCATCCCGAAACCATCCCCCAGCCCCAACCATGGAAAAATTGTCTTCCACATCCACGAAACCAGTTCCTGATGCCAAAAAGTTTGAGGGTGATCAAAAAAGTAGATCAAAAAGTTTGATCTACCTCTGCCGTAGAAAAGAAACTGGCTGGGCATGGTGGCTCACACCTGTAATCTCAGCACTTTGGGAGGCCAAGGCAGACGGATCACCTGAGGTCAGGAGTTTGAGACCAGCCTGGCCAATATGGCAAAACCCTGTCTCCACTAAAAATATAAAAATTAGCTGGGCATGGTGGCACGCGCCTGCAATCCCAGCTACTAGGGAGGCTGAGGCAGGAGAATCACTTGAACCCAGGAGGCGGAGGTTGCAGTGAGCTGAGATTGTGTCACTGCACTCCAGCCCAGGCAACAGAGCAAGACTCCTTCTCCAAAAAAAACAAACAAACAAACAAACAAAAAAACAGAAAATGGGTGGGCTGGGCATGTTGGCTGGCAAGGCACAATGACTCACATCTGTAATCCCAGCACTTTGGGAGTCCGAGGTATGTGGATCACTTGAGGTCAGGAGTTCGAGACCAGCCTGGCCAACATGACGAAACTTCGTCTCTACTAAAAATACAAAAATTAGCTAGGTGTGGTGGCAGCTGCCTGTAATCCCAGCTACTCAGGAAGCTGAGGCAGGAGAATCTCTTAAACCCAGGAGGCGGAGGTTGCAGTGAGCCAAGATCACGCTGCTGTACTCCAGCCTGGGAGACAGAACAAGACTCCGTCTCAAGAGAAAAAAAGAAAGAAAGAAAGTGGGTGGATGGGAATGTGGACTTCCCAAGTCTGGATATCCGCCTCGCATAGGCAGCATGAATGGAGAGTGCCCAGCCAGCAGCCAGTCCTTATTATGCACTACGTCATCAAGCCAATCGTGAACAGGCTAGTATCAAAGAGAGAATGGGTCACATTTTGCTTACAAATGAGGATGATAGAGTCTGTCTTACCAAGTTGAAACCCTCTTTCCATAACATTCCTGCCCCTGTTCAATAGGACAGGAATTTTGAGGGGAGCTGGGATGCACTAAGCAACCCCTGAAGTCTTCTAGGTTCTTCATAATCCAGGACCTGCATTTGGGGGGAAGCAAGCTAAGGTCAAAGACACAGCCACAGGTGTCCCAGGGGATCAGGCGGAAGGCAGCCTGACTTCCCTGAGCTGCTCCTTTACGGGACTTAGTGTCAGGAGAGACTAGTCTGAGTAGCCCATTCTCCTGGTGATGCAGTGTCAAAATAACCACGGCAGGCCGGCACAGTGGCTCACGCTTATAATCTCAGCACTTTGGGAAGCCAAGTTGGGAGGATTGCTTGAGCCCAAGAGTTCAAGACCAGCCTGGGCAACATAGCAAGACCCCATCTCTACAAAAATAATGATAAAATAATAATAGCAAATGCCTAATAGCACTCTCTATATACCAGGTTCTGTTTAAACACTTCACATGTATTAGCTCATTTAATCCTCACAGGAACCCTATAAAGTGGATACTTTTATCCCCATTTTACCGATGAGGAAACTGAGGCACAAAGACACTCTGTCCTAGCCTTGAATGTTCGTCAAAATGACCTGTTCTTACTCAGCACCCCTTCACTTGAACCACTTGAGTGGATTTTTATTCCTTGAAAGCAAAGAAGCCTATGATGAGAGGAGAGATGAATATTCGGGAGGTGCTGTTTGTCCCTGGCTACTGTCCTGGTGCAGGACGAAGGGGCCATTCCTGAGTCCTGTGCAAGAAGAGTGACCAATTAAGGCACAAGGTATCCCCAGCACCCTGCTTTAACCTTCCTGTATCTCCTAAAACAGAAAAGACCAAGTCGGGGAGGGGCGCGGGTACGGTGGTTCACACCTGTAACCCCAACACTTTGGGAGGCCGAGGTAGGCGGATTACCTGAGGTCGGGAGTTCGAGACCAGCCTCGCCAATATGGTGAAACCCCGTCTCTACTAAAAATACAAAAATCAGCTGGGTGAGGTGGTCTGCACCTGTAGTCCCAGCTACTCGGGAGACTGAGGCAGGAGAATAGCTAGAACCTGGGGGGGCGGAGGTTGCAGTGAGCCAAGATCACACCACTTCACTCCAGCCTGGGCAACAGAGCGAGACTCCATCTCAAAAAAAAAAAAAAAAGTCAAGGGGAAAGGGACAAAGGACAAAGCCTTAGCACAGGGTAAATGTAGGCTGGGGTATCAGAGGCAGTTGCAAACACATACAGCTCCTCTACCCAGCAGGCCAAACCCCGCAGGCCCCAGGGGGCCACCTACTCCTCAGGGCTATCTGCAGCCTCCTCTAGGGATAACAGGCAGAGCACTTGGGGCTGTCTGCTGAGCCAAGGGGAGGTTGCATTTCTCGGCTTGGGGCCTGGCCAAGGAGCCAGAAAGGACAAGGAGACAAGGTCTTTGCTTCCTGGCATCAGATTACTGCTCCAACCCAGGGCTCAGAGCACCAGGCCAGGCTCCCAGGCATAAGAGTTGCTGGTCAGCTGATGGCAGACAGGGCAGAGGGCCTGTTCTAGAAGTTACCGTAAAGATAGAGGGAATGTGTCACTGGCTGCTGAGGAGAGGAAGCAGAGAGAGAGCCCAGGGGACACAGTGAACCTCCAGCCTTGCCAAGCAGACCTGGCTGGAGACTGTGGGCCAGGGCAAGAGGTCCTCAGGAGGGCAGGGCCTAGAGAGAGACTTCAGTGACACTTGGTGGGTGGGTGGCGGGGGGCGGGTGCTCAGCTCCCACTGGCTGGCCTGGGCTGTGGCAGGAGGGCCTGGCCATGGCTGCAGCCTGGCACCAGCCCCAGAAACCTTCATCATCCCACAGTTTCACTGCCCAGGGCGGGGAGGCTCCATAAGCTCCCTGGTCTCCCAGATGAAAGACGCTTTCTAAGAGTCATAAAACCATCCCCACTCAGAACAATGGGCTGTTATCCGGCTGTGTCCTTCACATAAACTCCCATGAGCAACACACCAGAAGCTGCAGGCAGGGGTTTTATAGACTGGCTTTTTGGACCAGCCCCAGAGCTCATTACCATCTACTCCCTTGCCCTCTGCGGAGGCTGTGTGGAGGCGGCATGGAATCACACCCATCTCTCCCGTTTACAGAGGCCCACTGTGTGCCACGCCTCCAGGCAACCCTGCAAGGAAGGTGGCTCTATCCTGCTTTATGAATAAATACAGAGGCCCAGAGAGGTTAAGTGACTTGTCCAAGGTCACACAGTGGGTGAGTGAAAGAGCTGGGGTTTAAATCCAGAGTCCATGCTCCTGCCCCCAGACTGTGTGACCTCTGGTTAAGCTTGCCCAAGTCTTCCCCCAAAACTCAAGAGGTTAAGCTCCCAGATATGACATCTTCTGAGACCTGAAAGCCCAGGATGGTCATGTTGACCCACCTAGTGGGTCAGCAGAGGCACAGGGGGTGGGTCACCTTGGAAGGGAGACTTAGCACGTCAGGGACATGACATGAAAGAGGCCCTGAGCCCCTTCCCTCCACCAAAACCCAGAGTCCCCACTGTATCCCACATCCACCCCTCCAAAGACCTCTCACCCCATTCCTCCTCTGAAGGCCACCTGTGCTGATGATGTCCCCACTTTTATTGTGCATCTGTCTACATTTACCATATGCCAGGCTCTGCAGTCTTCATGCATGATCCCATTGACTATTGCAAGAACTCTGTAGAATGTCTGCCCTCTTTTTTTTTTTTTTTTTTTTTTAAGATGGAGTCTTGCTCTGCTCTGTCACCTAGTCTGTAGTACAGTAGCACGATCTCGGCTCATTGCAACCTCTGCCTCCCAGGTTCAAGCAATTCTCTTGCCTCAGCCTGCCAAGTAGCTGGGATTCTAGGGCGCCTGCCACCATGCCCGGCTAATTTTTGTATTCGGGGTTTTCACCATGTTGGCCAGGCTGGTTTCGAACTCCTGACCTCAAGTGATCCACCCACCTCGGCCTCCCCAGTTGCTGGGATTACAGGCATGAGCCACCACGCCCAACCATAATGGCTGCTTTCAAGATCTCCTTTTTCATACAAGAAACTGAGGTCCAGAAAGGTAAGTAGCGTGCCTGAGGTCACACAGCAAGTAAACAACAGATTCCAGGTCTATCTGACTCTCCCCCACCACACTGCCCCAAAACTTCACAATGTGGGTCCAGCCGACACTCTATCCCCACCTTCTCAATCCCACAATACTGGCTCACAACCCTGGGTGTCACCACAGATGCATGGATAACAACAATAACAGCTGCTCCTTCATGGGTACCTTCTGAGTGCCAACCTCACCACCCCCTGTACCATCTCCTATCTACACAACAACCCTCAATGTTGATATTGCAATTCCTATTCTGCAGATGAGGAAACTGAGGCTCAGAAAGGGGAAATGTCTTACCCATTGTCCCGCAGAGCTGGTAAGTGGGGGTGCCAGGGTTTGAACTCTCTTCTCTCTGGTTCCAGAACCACTGTTCCTTCCAGGTAAGCCAGCATGACAGTCAGACCACACCATCCCAATAAAGACTTGGCATGCATTCAGCAAACATCCCAGGTGCCTAGGGTGTGCCCAGCACCATTCCAGGAGCCGCCAGTGAAAGAAACAAGACTGCTGTGTGGCCAGGTGCGGTGGCTCACGTCTGTAATCCCAGCATTTTGGAAGGCCGAGGCGAGTGGATCACCTGAGGTCAGGAGTTCAAGACCAGCCTGGCCAACATGGTGAAACCCTATCTCTACTAAAAATACAAAAATTAGCCAGGCGTGGTGGCAGGCACCTGTAATCCCAGCTACTCAGGAGGCTGAGGCAGGAGAATCGCTTGAACCTGGGAGGCAGAGGTCACAGTGAGCCAAGATCGTCCCACTGCACTCCAGCCTAGGCAACAAGAGCAAGATTGCGTCTCAGAAAAAAAAAAAAAAAAAGACTGATATGATCCTGGCCCCATGGCCCCATAAGCCCCATGGAAGGTTACCAGGGACCCCCGATCATTCCTGGCTGCTCTGCTTAGAGCCTCACTTATAGCTGCCTCCTCTCATCCTCCAGTGCCACCCCTCTCCTCTGAGCTCCCAGGAACTTCCCAGATAGCCTGCCCCAGCCCCTGCGAAGGCAGTCCACAGCTCTTCATCTCATGGGTCATTTTGCCCTTGGATGCTTCTCAACCAGCTCCTAACTGGGCAAACCAGATAGGCAGCTGTGGTGGCCCAGGCTTCCCTGAAGAACCCCTTAGACCCAGCCCAGAAGCCACGGCTGGCATCCACAGCACCTTTGTGGAGGTGGTTTGCTCATGGGCTTCCCCACCCTGAGAAGCTGGCTTGGGGTCTGCCCTATGTCACCATGCCCTCTACTGTCTGTGGCTGCCAAGGACAAGCCAACTGCTCAGAACAACTCATGGATACATCTGGTTAACTAGTTAATGCCAGACCCTGTGTTAAATGATCTTAATTGGCCGGATGTGGTGGCTCATGCCTGTAAACCCAAGGCATGAGAGGCCAAGGAAGGCCAAGGAAAGTGGATCACTTGAGGTCAGGAGTTCAAGACCAGCCTGGCCAACATGGTGAAACCCTGTTTCTACTAAAAATACAAAAATTAGCTGGGTGTGGTGGTACGTGCCTGTAGTCCTAGCTGCTTGGGAGGCTGAGGCAGGAGATCGCTTGAGCCCAGGAGGTAGAGGTTGCAGTGAGCCAAGACTGTGCCACTGCACTCCAGCCTGGGCAACAGAGCGAGACTCCATCTCAAAAAAACAAAACAAAACAAAACAAAACAAAATGATCTTAATCATCATCATCTGCATCACCATCATCACAACCATCACCATCAACATAGCTAACATTTATTGAACACTTGCTACACGACAAGACCTGAGCCAGCCCTTTACTGTATTATGCCATGGAAACACAATAATCCCATGAAGTAAGTACTGGAACCATCCCACGCAACAGATGAGCACACTGATAAGCAGAGACGTTAAGCCGTAGCACCAAGTACTATAGTGCTTGTTAAATTGTCTGTTACCCCTGCTATACTGTAATCCTCCTGAGGGCAGGATCATGTATCCAGTGCACAGAGCTGTGTCTCCAGAATGCAGTGCCTGGCATAGAAGAGGAATTCAATAAACAGTCTTTAGATGAATGAATGGATGGAGGATGGATGGATGGATGAAAATTATGGGTGGTGGACAAATGGATGGATGGAGGATGTCTGGATGGCTGGCTGGATGGATCGATGGATGCATGGATGGATGGATGGATGGATAGATGGATGGATAGATGGATGGACAGATAAATACAATTGAAAACCAAAAGGAGGACAAGCACAGTGGTTTATGCCTGTAACACTTTAAGAGGTCAAGGTGGGAGGATCACTTGGGCCCTGGAGTTCAAGACCAGCCTGGGCAACATAGTCTACAAAAAGTAAAAATAAATTATACAGGCATGGTGGTGTACGCCTGTGGTCCTAGCTACTTGGGAGGCTAAGGTGGGAGGATCACTTGAGCCCGGGAGTTCAAGGCTGCAATGAACTGTGATCATGCCACTGTACTCCAGCCTGGGGGACAGAGCAAGACTCTGTTTCAAATAAATAAATAAACAAACAAACAAAGAAAATAATTATCTTAACGAATTTTTTTAAAGTAAAGAAAACCAAGAGGAAAAGGAAAGGGGCCGGGTGCAACAGCTCACACCTATAATCCTAGCACTTTGGGAGACCAAGGCAGGCAGATCACTTGAGTTCAGGAGTTTGAGACCAACATGGCAAAACCCCATCTCTACTAAAAATACGAAAATTAGCCAGGTATGGTGGCTTATGCCTGTGGTCCCAGCTACTCAGGAGACTGAGGCAGGAGAATCGCTTGAACCCCGGAGGCATAGGTTGCAGTGAGCCGAGATCGTGCCACTGCATTACAGCCTGGATGACCGAGTGAGACTCTATCTCAAAAAAATAAAAAAAAAAAAGAAAGAAAGAAAAGAAAAAAGAAAAGGAAGAGGAAAAGCACTAGAGGGCAATAACCCTCCTTTCCCAGTCACCCACCCCCTCAGTGAATAGGTCGGAAACTGGATGCAGTTTTTCTGCTAACTGGAAAATCCCCTGGCAAGGATTCCAGGCAAAGCAGAGAAGAGTATGTTGATGTTTTAGGGGTAGGGAAAAAAAAAAAAGGAGCGTCCTGGGGGTGATGAACTTTGAGAGAGCTCAGTAAAGATAGCAGCGTACAGAGTCTGATCAAGCATTTTCCCAGAAGCCACTGGGAATTTAACCTGCTCAATCCCAAACTACAGGTCTCTGGATGAGCTCCGGCTGGGGGGAACGGGTGGTGCCATAAAATGTCTCCAATGTAGTGAGCTCCCTGCCCTGTGGCTCCAGGGTGGGGCCTGGGAACAGAGCCTTGCCAGACTCTCAAGTTCTGTTCAGAGTCAATCCCAACCCATTCCCTGGGTGCTGTCTCAGAATTGTGTGTGGGGCACCTGCCAGCAGCCTAGAACTTTAGGGAGATGATTCTCTGGCGTATTAAAAGATCTCATGCTGACCCACAAATCCTCTGACCACATGAATTCTGATCAGCGGCGTCAGCCAGCCACCCGGTTCTGGGGTGAGATCAATGTGAAGCAGGTTGCCCCCTTCCCCCACCCCTGCATTCCCTGATCAGAGCCCAGGGCTTCCAGTTTCCTGTGAGAGAAGCAAGACTCAGAGATGAAACAACCCGGTAGTCCCAGGAAAGCAGGCATGGAGGCCTGTGGCCCAGTTTCGTAGTTTCCAGAACAAACTTTTCAAGAAAATGAAGAAGAGATAAAGGCTAGAAAGCAGAGTGGGATCCCTGCCCCACTTAGAGACATCCACCGCCTGAATGGAACAAGTCATTGCCGTCCAAGACAGCACAACGAGGCATCCCGCCATCCCTGAGCCTTGTCTTTTTTTTTTCTTTTGGAGACAGGGTCTCACTCTTGTCCAGGCTGGAGTGCAGTGGTGTGATCTTGGCTCACTGCAACCTCTGTCTCACAGGCTCAAGCAATTCTCATGCTTCCGCCTCTAAGTAGCTGAGACTACAGGCACGCACCGCCACGTCTGACTAATTTTCGTATTTTCAGTAGAGATAAGGTTTCGCCATGTTGCCCAGGCTGGTCTCAAACTCCTGGGCTCAAGCAACCCACCCACCTTGGCCTCCCAAAGCGCTGGGATTACAGGTGTGAGTGACTGCGCCCAGCCAGCCTTGTCAATTTGTCAGAAACGGAGTTGGGGCAAACCTGGTGCCAAGACGTGGCCTTCCTTTCACTGAGCATTTGCTATGCACCAGGCTTAGTGATCTGCCTGGGATAACTCTCAACCCTCTCAACACCTCAGTGAGACCAAGTGACTCAACCAAGTTCACACCATCTGAAGGGACAGAGCTGAGATTTGAACCCAAGTCTGACCAAAAAGTCCAAATTTGTCCACTAATAAGGTGGAAAGGACTTAGGAGGCCTTTTCTCCCGCAAACGTTGGCATTCCGGGTTTATTCCAAAAATTGGCCACACAGACTCGGGGCAGGTTTTTACAGAGATCGCTCCAGTCTTGGCCAGTCCCCCGAAAATCAGAAGCAATAAGAACCTCCCCCGCATTCCTGTGCTCCCTGGGCTTTGCGGCCACGCAGGGAGGAAGGAGAGGGGAGCACTGGCAGGGAACCCAGAGAGGGCACCCGGGAGCCACCCATTCGAGCAATTCAGAGACTTTCAGAGCTGGCAGGGCCCTGAGGAATCGGGGGTGGGGTAGAGGGAGTTATTGCCCTCTAGTTATTTTCCTCCTGGTTTTCTTTACTTTTTTTTTTTTTTTTTTTTGAGAGAGAGGGTCTCGCTCTGTCACCCAGGCTAGAGTGCAGTGGCGGGATCTCAGCTCACTACAACCTCCACCTCCAGAGTTCAAGCAATTCTCCCGCCTTGGCCTCCAGAGTGGCTGGGACGCAGGCGCACGCCACCATTCTTGGCTAATTTTTGTATTTTTAGCAGAGACGAGGTTTCACCATGTTGGCCAGGCTGGTTTCAGACTCCTGATCTCAAGTGATCTGCCCATCTCAGCCTCCCAAAGTGCTGGGATTACAGGCATGAGCCACATCACTCAGCCTCTTTACTTTAAAAAAAAAAAATTATTAAGAAAATGATTTTATTTCTTTATTTGGAAAGGAGTCGCGCTCTGTTGCCCAGGCTGGAGCACAGTGGTGTCATCACAGCTCACGACAGCCTCCAACTTCTGGGCTCAGGCGATCCTTCCATCTCAGCCTCCCGAGTAGCTGGGACCACAGGCGTGTGCCACCAGGAACAAGACTAGAACCCATGGCTCAAGCCAACATCCTGCTTTCCTAGAGAGAGAAACTGAGGCCCCAAGAGGGCAAGCATTTGCTCAAGGTCATGCAGGGCGTGAAGAATGGAGTGGGGAGCAGAGGCAGCCTCCTGGCTCCCAGCCTAGGGTCCCATCCGCCACCCCAATTGGCTCAAACCAACCATGACATTGGGACCCTTTTTACCAGATAGAACGGATTTATCAGATTTAATTATAACATTGCTCACGGGGAGAGACAGGGTAGACTAAGATGGGGAGGGAGAAGGTGGGCAGGGGCACTACCTAACCCCACTGGCTCCCTCCCTCTCCTCCCTCCCCCTGCTGGGATATCGGATGTCTTTACAGTAGCTGAGCTGGGTTTGGCTGGGCCAGGAGGAAGGACCAGGGTTACCTGCAGAGCAGGTCACAGTGTGGTCGGGAGAGGTCCTTGTTTTCTTGGTTCCCCTTGAAACAAAGGCTGCCTCTGTTTCTGAGACAAGGGAGGATGGGGGAAGGGGGTCTCTGTCATTCTGCTGAAGGAAAAAATGGGAGCAGGCCTGAGCAGGGGAGAAGAGGACTTACTTTGTGGCAGCACCAGGCCACCTGCCTCAGACCTACCTGCTAAGCTCCTAAACTTTGTTCCTATAAGCCTGGTCTCCTGGAATCCAAGGAGTCCATGCTCCAAACTTGTTCACTGCTTCTTGTCCGAGTACCCTGGGAGACTCTCATTCCCCGGGGAGCTGCCTCTCTACATGACGGGAGGTGCTTACTTCTGGGAACATGAAGACCAGACCAAGTTCAAATCCTTGGTTCCCCATCTCCTGGTCCTATGACCTTGAGTAAGTGAGTTCATGTCCCTGAGTCTCAGCTTCCCTACAATAGAACATGGCTTGTGTTCCTGCATCCCAAAGTCACTTTATACACACACACACACACACACACACACACACACATATATATATATATATATATATATATACATATATAAAATTTTCCTTGAGACAGGGTCTCACTCTGCTGCCCAGGGTGGAGTGCAGTAATACCATCTTGGCTCACTGCAGCCTCGACCTCCTGGGCTCAAGTGATCCTCCTACCTCCGCCTCCTGAGAAGCTGGGACAACAGGTGAGCCACCACACCAGGCTAATTTTTGTTTGTTTGTTTGTTTTTTGTAGAGTTGGGGTTTTACTATGTTGCCCAGTCTGGTCCAAGGTCATTCTTTTTTGTTTTTTTTTTTTCTTGAGACGGAGTCTCCCTCTGTCACCCAAGCTGGAGTGCAGTGACACAATCTCAGCTCACTGCAACCTCCACCTCCCAGGTTCAAGCGATTCTCCTGCCTCAGCTTCTTGAGTAGCTGGGATTACAGGTGCACAACACTCTGCCCAGCTAATTTTTGTATTTTAGTAGAGATAAGGTTTTGCCATGTTCACCAGGCTGGTCTTTTTTTTTTTTTTTTTTTTTTTTTTTGAGACGGAGTCTCGCTCTGTCGCCCAGGCTGGAGTGCAGTGGCGCGATCTCGGCTCACTGCAAGCTCCGCCTCCCGGGTTCACGCCATTCTCCTGCCTCAGCCTCCCGAGTAGCTGGGACTACAGGCGCCCACAACCGCGCCCGGCTAATTTTTTGTATTTTTAGTAGAGACGGGGTTTCACCGTGGTCTCGATCTCCTGACCTTGTGATCCGCCCGCCTCGGCCTCCCAAAGTGCTGGGATTACAGGCGTGAGCCACCGCGCCCGGCACCAGGCTGGTCTTGAACTCCTGACCTCATGTGATCCATCTGCCTCAGCCTCCCAAAGTGCTGGGACTACAGGCATGAGCCACCATATCCGGAGGTCCAAGTTCATTCTAAGGATTAAATATCAAAGCTTTCAGTCACAGAAGAGACTGGAGACATGGCTTGGGTAATTACCTCTCTTCATACTAATTCTCTGTGTGCATGTGCCAGTGTTGAAAAGCATTCCCAGACATGACTATCATTCGCAGGGAATAAATCACCAGCCCCTGCACTCAGATGGTGTGACCCAGGCCACAAGAGATTCAGTGGCTTGTTTAATGTCCTATAAAGGCAGAAACAACTCTAGAATCCATGGCTCAAAAGTCCCACTGTAGCCCAACCCAGAGGCACTGAGTGGGAAGAGCAGGAAATCAGGATTCAGCCAAGCCAGGCTCTAGTCTTGGCTGTGCCATGAACAGTGTGTGACCTTGGGTGGTGACTTAGGGTGAAGTGTGCTTTCAACTTTCTGACTGGTGATTTCAGTGTCATTGACCAGCTATGTGACCCAGGGCAAGTGACTTCATCTTTCTGGACCTCAGCTTCCTCATCTGTGAAATGGGGTTGCCAGGAGGGCTCAATGAGCTATGGCCTAAAGGATGCCTGGCACAGAGCTTGGTATACGGTGGGTGCCCAATAAATGAAAATGTAGCAATGGTGGGCTGGGTGCAGTGGCTCACTCCTGTAACCCCAGCACTTTAGGAGGCCAAGGCGGGCTGATTACTTGAGGCCAGGAATTCGAGACCAGCCTGGCCAACATGGTGAAACCCCATCTCTACTGAGAATACAAAAATTAGCCAGGCGTGGTGGTGGGCGCCTGTAGTCCCAGCTACTTGGGAGGCTGAGGCAGGAGAATCACTTGAACTCAGGAGGCGGATGTTGCAGTGAGCCGGGATCACACCACTGCACTCCAGTCTGGGCAACAGAGCTAGACCCCATCTCCAAAATAAAAAAAGAAAAGAAAAAGAAAATGTAGCAATGGCAATCACAGTTCACTGCAGCCTCAAACTTCTGGGCTCAGGCGATCCTTCCATCTCAGCCCCCCGCGTAGCTGAGATCACAGACGTGTGCCACTAGGAACATGACTAGCATTAGTAGTTAATATTGCTGTGATTAGTATTATCATTAGGAGAAGGAGAAGACGGGATGGGATCAATTTAAGAATCTCTTGTTCCCATGACTGCCCTGGAGAGGAAGTCTAGGAAGAAGATATCGGGGATGTGAATGGAGCCAGGCCAGTCATCCCCCTGAAAGTCCCAAAGTCTCATTAACTGAAGAGATCCAGCCAGAAGGACTCCTGGCATCACACTCAGAGCAAGCCTTTGCGGGGACAGAAGAGAGGGGTAGCCCTCTCTTCTGCCACCTCAGGAGACTCTGATTTAGGGGCCAAAAGCTGGGGAGACAGCCCTGCCTCAGCAGCCCTGACACTTCTGCCCCTGACGAGGATTTCTCTGGAGGAAAAACCACATAGAGGAGGAGCCAGCCTTGGTGTGGAGCATGCTCTGTTAGAAGCCGGGGGTCGGGAGGTTGGAGAGGCAGGATCTGACTCTGTTCCATCACTTAGCTGTGCGGCCCCAGGCAGCTCACCTGACCTCTCTGAGCCTCCATCCCTCAACTATGAGCATTATCACAATTCCTGCCCTTCCCAGCTCCCCAGGCTGTTGTGAGCACCCTTCAGGACGGCGTCGGCTGGCTTTGTAAACTGTCCAGCACCGTAGGATGAGGTGCTGCCCTCATTAACCACCAAGCTCCCCTAAATAGATGGGCAAGGTGGGGTGGACAGGCAGCACATGAGGTGCCACTCCAGGAGGTCAAAATGTTAAGAAGGAAACAGACGCAGGGCCCAGGCCCCTCCTACCCCTCTGCCACGCCCACTCTCACCTCCTGCCTCCTTTGCCCAGGACACTCCAAGGAAACCCTGACAGTGGTGTCGGAGATCCCGAGCCACAGCTTTCAACCCTCCCTCTGTTATTGCACGCAACTGTCCTGGGAGTCATCAGTCATTGGTCCTGGATTCCGGTAGCTGGGGGCTACGTGAGGATAGGGTAATCTGCCAAGGAGGCAAAGCAGGTGACAGGAGAAGAGCTTGGATGGTGGCATTTCAGCCCCAGGAGGCCAACCAACCAGAGCGTCACGCAGTCACCTAAATGTCCCCCTTCCAACCTCAGCTTCACCATGCCAGGCAGGACCCCCTCCCTAGGAAGTCCCGTTCTCCTATGGTAGCAGCCAAGTACAGCAGCTAAGACCTTGGCTGAGCCCTGGAACCACACTCCCTGGGTTCAAAACTCAGCTCCTCCTCCTCAAGCTCTGAAATCTTGAGTAAGTTACTTAACCTCTCTGTGCCTGTTTCCTCTACTATAAAATAAGAGTGATACCAATAACACTTAACTCATTGGGGTGTCGGGGATGAAAGGCATTTGCACACCTACTGTACTTTGTTAGCAAAGTGCTCGCCACGAAGTAAGTGCCCAGTAATTTGCCAGACACTGGCCATGCAAATAAAAGAGACTGCCTCCAAAAACAGTGAGCGCTACGCCTGTAATCCCAGCACTTTGGGAGGCCAAGGCAGGTGGATCACCTGAGGTTGGCAGTTCGAGACCAGCCTGACCAACATGGAGAAACCCTGTCTCTACTAAAAATACAAAATTAGCTGGGCGTGGTGGTGCATGCCTGTAATCCCAGCTACTCGAGAGGCTGAGGCAGGAGAATCGCTTCAACCTGGGAGGTGGAGGTTGTGGTAAGCCAAGATCGTGCCATTGCACTCCAGCCTGGGCAACAAGAGGGAAACTCCATTTCAGGGAGAAAAAAAAAGTGAGCTCTCCATTCCCAGGGATAGTCAAGCTGTGGCTAAACAGCCACCTGTCGGAGGTTCATGGCCTAGATGACCTTCAAAATGCCTTCCAACTGTGAGCCCATAAAATCCCCCTGTGAAATGGCTCCCACCAGCTGCATTCCTCCTCCCTGCTGAGGCCCGGATGACATGGGAGAGAGCTAACGGGGGTGGGTGGCGGGGGGAAAGCAGGGGGAAACAGCCAGGAGCCAGGAGGACCAAGGAAGGAGCCCTGGGCAGGGAGTCAGCCAGTCCAGCTTCTAGCCCCAGTTCCGCCATCAATGCATCAATCCACCTTCGTTACTCCCTCTCCCCCAAGCCTCAGTTTTCCCAGCTGTAAAATGATGCCATTGAACTGAAGCCATCTCAAGCTGCGTCCCTCACTCTGTGACCCTAAGAAGGAAGTGAGGAAAGCACCCCCCTACACATGCCCTTGCAGTCCACCTCTGCCGTTCTCACTCCAGGTTGCCGTGACCTGCCCCGCTAGGTGGCTGCAGGGTTGGGGTCACACCCATAGAGGCACCCAGCATGGTTCTCCTCACCGAGTCCATCCCAAGGTGGCCCCAAGCTCCAGCACCTGCTGAGAGGGAGCAGGGTGTCCCTGGGCCTGATGCACAAGGGTGTCAACGACAGCGGGGACCCCTCCCCCACGACCTCCAAAAGATTTTCCTCCAACTCAGCGAGGGGCAGAGATGGTTAAAAACAGAAAGGAAACTGACCTCAATCCTGTGCAGTCCAATCGCAGTCCTCCGGGAAGGGAGCACAAGTGACAGGGGCAGCCCCCTTCTATTGGGAAGGGTCCCGTCTGTCAGTTGAAGTAGCTGGAAGGACAGGCAGGAGCCCAGAGGGTGAGTACACTGGCTCCCAGGGCTGGGCCCACACAGGGCCCAGGTGTGTGAGTCACTCACTTGCCCGACCTGCCGGGCAGGCGAGGGTGGTGAGCAGAAGGACAGGAGGCGGCCCTGGCAGTCCACGAGGAAAAGCTAGACTGAGCCAAGCCAGCCAGGGCTGGGCCATCCATCAGCCAGCCTGGGAGGGCCAGAAAGCTGGCTCGGGTGAGGAAGGGAGGGGCGAGAACCAAGATGGGGCCTCCAGAGGGGGGTGCCAAGCAGTAGGGCTGAGCTCCGACGACTGCCCGCTGGCCCGGGAGGGCACACAGGGCCCGGGTACAGGGCAGGGTTGGAGGGTCACCCATGGGCTGCACCCCTTTTAGCCAGAGAAGGTGGAAAGGAATATGTTTGACGTCGGAAAGATGCAAGCGCCAATCCCTGCCCTCTCCAGCCGTGTGACATCATGCAACCGGCCTTGTCTCTCTGAGCCTCAGTTTCCCCCTTTTTTTTTTTTTTTGAGATGGAGTCTCTGGTTGTCGCCCAGGCTGGAGTGCAATCGTGCGATCTTGGCTCACTGCATCGCTGCAACCTCTGCCTCCCAGGTTCAAGTGATTCTCCTACCTCACTTGTCCCCAGTAGCTGGGATTACAGGCGCCCGCCATCATGCTCAGCTAATTTTTGTATTTTTAGCAGAGACGGGGTTTCACCAGGTTGGCCATGTTGGAGTTTCCTCCTTTGTTTTCATTTTCTTTTTTTGAGGCAAGGGCTCTCTCAGTCACCCAGTGGCAGGACAATCAGATCATGGCTCACTACAGCCTCAACCTCCTGGGCTCAGGTGATCCTCCCACCTCAGCCTCCCAAGTAGCTGGGACCACAGGTACACGCCACCATGCCTGGTTAATTTTTATATTTTTACAAAAAAAATTTTTGTACAGACAGGGTTTCACCATACTGCCCAGGCTGGCCTTGAACTCCTGGGCTCAAGTGATCCTCCTACCTAGGCCTCCCAAAGTGCTGGGATTACAGCCGTGAGCCACTGTGCCCATCCAGTTTCCTCCTTCTTGACCTGGGGTGATTATAATAGGCCCTACCTGATGGGGTTTTTGTGAGAATTAAATGAGACTGTGTAGGGAAAGGGCTCCTGGCTCTGAGAGAATTGGCACTACTGGTGGCTCTGATTATGCTGATGTCTTTTTTTTTTTTCTTTTTTTGAGATGGAGTTTCACTCTTGTTGCCCAGGCTGGAGTACAATGGTGCGATCTTGGCTCACTGCAACCTCCACCTCCCGGATTCAAGCAATTCTCCTGCCTCAGCCTCCCAAGTAGCTGGGATTATGGGCATGCGCCACCACACCTGACTAATTTTGTATTTTTAGTAGAGATGGGGTTTCTCCATGTTGGTCAGGCTGGTCTCGAAACTCCCAACCTCAGGTAATCTGCCACCCGCCTTGGCCTCCCAAAGTGCTGGGATTACCAGCGTGAACCACTGCACCTGGCACTGATGCCGCTTAAGGGCAGCGGGACCAGCACTCTGAGTTCTTCTTTTTTTTTTTTTTTATTTTTTTATTTTTTATTTTTTGAGACAGAGTCTTGCTCTGTTGCCCAGGCTGGAATTCAGTGGTGCAATCTCAGCTTACCGCAACCTCCTCCTCCTCCCAGGTTCAAGTGATTCTCCTGCCTCAGCCTCCCAAGTAGCTCGTACCACAGGTGTGCACCACCATGCCCAGCTAATTTTTGTATTTTTAGTAGAGACGGGGTTTCACCACATTGACTAGGCTGGTCTCGAACTCCTGACCTCAGGTGATCTACCCACCTCAGCCTCCCAAAGTGCTGGGATTATAGGCTTGAGCCACTGCACCCAGCCTCATTCTGAGTTTGTCTTGTCAGTTTTGATCACCCCTAGATCTTGGCCAACATCTTCCGGGATCATTAAGAGCACAAGTATCTAGACATCAGGAACAAGTCATTTAACCACACACACTTGCTCTACCCTTCTCATGTGCTCCTGAGAACCCAGAATGGGGTTTCAAAGGTAATCAACCCCTTCCCTCAACACACTCACAGATCAGCAGTCTGCACATGGATGCGTGAATTTCACACCAAAGCCCAGCCCCACTTTCTGCTCAGACACCAGCAATAGAAGCCTCAGGGTCCTAGACTGGGGTCCAGCAAACTGTGACCCATGGACCAAATCCAGCCCATCACCTGCTTTGGTAAGAAAAGTTTTATGGAAATACAGCCACACCCATTTGCTAATTTACCATATTGTCCATAGGTACTCTGGAGACACAGCAGCACAATTGAGCAGTGACCGAGACTGAAGGACCCATAAAAGCCAAAAATATTTACAATCTGGTCCTTTACAGAGAAGTTTACTGACTCCTGGCTTAGATGATGAAAATAATAATAATGAAGGCTGGGTGCTGTGGCTCATGCCTGTAATTCTAACACTTTTGGGAGGCCGAGGCAGATGGATCACCTGAGGTCAGGGGTTCGAGAACAGCCTGGCCAACATGGTGAAACTCTGTCTCTACTAAAAATACAAAAAATTAGCTGAGCGTGGAGGTGGGCACCTGTAATCCCAGCTACTCAGGAGGCTGAGGCAGGAGAATTGCTTGAACCCTGGAGGTGGAGGTTGCAGTGAGCCAAGATCGTGCTGCTGCATTCCAGCCTGAGCGACAGAGGGAGACTGTGTCTCAAAAAAACAAGAGAAGGAAGGAAGGAAGAAAGGAAGGAAGGAAGGAAGGAAGGAAGGAAGGAAGGAAGGAAGGAAGGAAGGAAGGAAGGAAAGGAGGGAGGGAAGGAGGGAGGGAGGGAGGGAAAAAGGAAGGAAGGAAGAGAGAAACAGAGAAAAGAATAATAATGATAATCCTGGCTATTGGCTCTTACATGTGTTACAGTCTAAAAACCTTCGGTGGTGGCTCACACCTGTAATCTCAGCACTTTGGGAGGCCAAGGTGGGCAGATCACTTGAGGTCAGGAGTTTGAGACCAACCTGGGCAATATGGCGAAACTCTGTCTCTACAAAACTTTGCCAGGCATGGTGGCACATACCTGTAGTCCTAGCTACTCGGGAGGCTGAGGCACAAGAATCACTGAACCTGGAAGTTGCAGTGAGCTGAGGTCGTGCCACTGCGCACTCCAGCCTCAGCGACAGAGCGAGACTCGGTCTCAAAAATAAATAACTAATGATAATAAAACACACCTCTCCATACTGAATTTCATATAAGCTTCACAACAAGATTTCCCCTTTTTATAAAGAGGGAAACTGAGGATTCTCAGAGCTAAAGTAACTTGCCCAAGGTCACACTGAGAGTCTGTAGTACACAAATGTTTTGAATGAAGGGCTGACCAAATCCAGTCTCTGGCTCTCCTGGTTACCCAAATGAGGAAGTCCCTGTTGGATTGAAAAGTCCTGGAGCATGAGAGAGTAAACAGGTGCCTGGTTGACTGGGTTCCCTCCTGGGAGGCTGCCGACCTTTGCACCAGAGACTGCCCAGATTTGAATCCTGGCTCTGATTATGAAATAGGAACACAACCATGCAGGAGAATTAAATGCAGTTTTGCCTATACAGCACCTAGAACAGCGTCCACCAGGCAGAAAGCCTCTTGCCACTGTGGGAGCTTTGTGGTCCTTATTTGAAGGCTTGGAGTGTGAGAGGAGGGAAGGTGGAAACGGGCTGCTCCACCTGCAGACGCAATAGCGTGGAGACCTCTTCCTTGGTGGGGACCTGGCCAGAGATGGGAGGGGCGATTCCAGGTTCCCTTGTTCTGGGGTTTTGCAGGGGGTGATGCTGCCCCCTCCCACCCCCTAGCCTTGATTCCTGCACTTCCCTTAACCCTGGCAAGGAGGAGGTTGCAGCAGTTAGGAGGCTGCATTCTTGTTCCCAGATCCCCACCCACCCGGAAGGCTGACCTGGGCTTTTCACTCCCACAGCAGCAGCCACCGCAGCAGAGGTCAGGGGACAGGGAGGGGAGTGTGGAGCAGCCAGAGCTGACCTTTGTGTGTTCACTTGAAACCCTGGACCAGCCTCCATTTTCTGAAGCGTGGAAAGGTCTCTGGAATCTCCTCTCTTGCCCTGTAGAGGGAAGGGGACTTCTCTACCTTTGCCCCTCTTCACTCCACCCATACCCCCAGCCTGCCCTGGAAAGGCCTGAGGAGGGCAAAGGAGGGGCTGAATATTAGTTGAGAAGGAACCACAAATTCAGAGAAAAACAAATCAGTAAATCCACCTCCACATTTTTTTCCCCAAACTGTTGGTCACTCCAAAAGGTGAGGGGAGGCTTGCTTTTCCCCACTGGTAGCATGACGAGTTTCCTAAGCCACACTCCACTCAACAAGGCTGCCAGGCGACCAGCTGCCCCAGCACACTGGAAGCAGCCCTTGTCAGCAGCAGCTGTGCCCACCTACAGTCACTTAGTCACTGAGACAGTACCCCAAGGAACCCCTCACCAAGCCTTTAGTCTTCTCTGCCATCTGTACAGGACCCCAAAGCGGTACCATGCCGGGCTCACCATTAACTGAGGCTAAACTTTGATTTAGAAGCAGTATCTGGGCAGGTGCAGTGGCTTACACCTGTAATCCCAGCATTTGACTCAGGCGGGCAGATCTCTTGAGTCCAAAAGGTCAAGACTAGCCTGGGCAACATGCAAAACCCTGTCTCTACTAAAAGTATAAAAATTAGCTGGGCATGGTGGCACACACCTGTACTCCCAATTACTCGGGAGGCTGAGGTGGGAGGATCTCTTGAGCCCAGGAGGCACAGGTTGCAGTGAGCCGTGATTGTATCACTCTACCCTAGCCCGGGTGACAGAGCAAGACCGTCTCAAAAAAAAAAAAAAAAAAAAAAGGCCGGGCGCGGTGGCTCAAGCCTGTAATCCCAGCACTTTGGGAGGCCGAGACGGGCGGATCATGAGGTCAGGAGATCAAGACCATCCTGGCTAACACGGTGAAACCCCATCTCTACTAAAAAATACAAAAAACTAGCCGGGCAAGGTGGCTGGCGCCTGTAGTCCCAGCTACTCGGGAGGCTGAGGCAGGAGAATGGCGGGAACCCAGGAGGCAGAGCTTGCAGTGAGCCGAGATCCGGCCACTGTACTCCAACCTTGGCGACAGAGCGAGACTCCGTCTCCAAAAAAAAAAAAAAAAAAAAAGGGAGAGAGAGAAAGAAAGAAGAGAAAAAGAAATATCTGGCAGGGCACAGTGGCTTGAGCCTGTAATCACAGCACTTTGGGAGGCTGAGGCGGGAAGATCACCTGAGGTCAGGAGTTCGAGACCAGTGTGGCCAACATGGTGAAACCCCATCTCTACTAAAAAAAAAAAAAAAAAATACAAAAATTAGCCAGGCATGGTGACTATGCCTGTAATCCCAGCTACTCTAGAAGCTGAGGCAGGAGAATCCCTTGAACCCAGAAGGCAGAGGTTGCAGTGAGCCAGGATCGCACCACTGCACTCCAGCCTGCGCAGCAGAATGAGACTCCGTCTCAAAAAAAAAAAAAAGAAAGAAAAAGAAATAGTATCTAAGTGCCCACTATGTACCCTGGCCTCCCCTACAAGATGGCAGGAGCACACTCTCCCACACTTCTGTCAGCCAAAAATGTCTGCAGACATTACCTAATGCCCCCCACCAACCACCCAGGACCAATTTCCCGACATTGAGGACCCTTGTTCACAGCCGTCAATTTCATGTGATTCCCGCACCAGCTTTCTGAAGAAAGCAGTCTGGGCATCTTTAGCCGTTTTATCCATAGGAAAGCTGAGGCTTGGTGCTATCAAGAGCGTGTCCCATTTCAAACAGTCAGTGGTTCATGCTCCGAAAACAGAAGCTGGAAAGGGAATAAGTCACTCCCTGGAGGAGCTGAAGGACAACTGGTGCCGGGGTTAAAATGGACTGCACGGGGCCGCTGGCACGAGAGGCTCAGAGGCCGCAACTGGGGCTCCCTCCTCCCCCACCTCCAGCCAACTGGCCTCCAAGCTGAGCAGGTCCCCAGGCCAGGTCAAGGTGGTAGCCTAACCAGGACCCAGGATGACTTTTAGAGGCCCCGCCCCTACATACACACACCTCAAAAGCAATAAGCCAGAAGACACAAAAGATGTATGTAAGGCAAAATGAAAATAGCATCTTTCTAAATCTTCTGATTGAAAATTCCCAGATGATTTCATCAGAGTGGAAGTGATTCCATAGAGGGGTGTCCTGATTCGTTTCTTATTGAGGAGGAGGTTGTCCAATCCCAAACAACCCTCCCATTTCCTTCCTGAGAAGCATGCTCCAAGGATGGATCCAAGGATGGATCCCAGCAGGCAGAGTGATGATGTCATGTGATCCATCCCACGGCTTGCCTACTCAACAGGCACATTCTCTGCCTCAGAAATTTGGAACTGGCCGGTCGGGTGCAGTGGCTCACGCCTGTCATCCCAGGACTTTGGGAGGTTGAGACCAGCAGATCACTTGAGATCAGGAGTTCAAGACCTGCCTGACCAACATGGCAAAACCCCGTCTCTACTAACAATACAAAACTTAGCTGGGCGTGGTGGCAGGCACCTGTAATCCCAGCTACTCAGGAGGCTGAGGCAGGAGAATCGCTTGAACTCGAGAGGTGGAGATTGCAGTGAGCTGAGATAGTGCCACTGCACTACAGCCTGGGTGACAGAGCGAGACTCTGTCTCAAAACAAAATTTTTTTTAATGTATGTTATGTATATTTTACTACAATTGAGAGAGAGAAAATGAAAGAAGCACTGCCTGGTTTCCTAACCCATGTCCAGCTCCTGAGTCTGCCTCTTATGAGGCCAGGGCAGCTCCCTAGTTTCCAAAACATCCCTGAATCCTCAGAAGATATACCCTCTCTTTTTTTTTTTTTTGAGACAGAGTCTCACTCTGTCTCCCAGGCTGGTATGCAGTGCTGCAATCTTGGCTCACATCACCTTCCACCTCCCAGATTCAAGCAATTCTTGTTCCTCAGCCTCCCAAGTAGCTGGAACTACAGGCGTGCACCACCACACCCAGCTAATTTTTGTATTTTTAGTAGACACAGGGTTTCGCCATGTTGGCCAGGCTGGTCTTGAACTCCTGGCCTCAAGCGATCCGCCTGCCTCTGCTTCCCAAAGTGCTGGGATTACAAGCACGAGCCGCTGTGCCCAGCCTACATTCCCTCTTTTGCTTAAGCACATTCAAGCAGGGCTCTGTCCTTGCAAATGAAAGAATTTTGGGCTGGTCGTGGTGGCTCACGCCTATAATCCCAGCACTTTGGGAGGCTGAGGCAGGCGGATGACCTGAGGTCAGGAGTTCAAGACCAGCCTGACCAGCATGGCAAAACCCCATCTCTACTAAGAAAAATATAAATAATTAGCTAGGTGTGGTGGCAGGCACCTGTAATCCCAGCTACTAGGGGGGCTAAGGCAGGAGAATCATTTAAACCTGGGAGGCAGGGGTTGCAGTAAGCTGAGATCATGCCACTGTACTCCAGCCTGGGCGACAGAGGGAGACTCTGTCTTTAAAAAAAAGAAGAAGAAGAAGAAGAAGAAGCTGGACGTGGTGGCTCATGCCTCTAATCCCAGCACTTTGGGAGGCTGAGGCGGACGGATCACCTGAGGTCGGCAGTTCGAGACCAACTTGACCAACATAGAGAAACCCCATATCTACTAAAAGTACAAAATTAGCCAGGCATGGTGATGCATGCCTGTAATCCCAGCTACTCAGGAGGCTGAGGCAGGAGAATTGCTTGAACCCGGGAGGCGGAGGTTGCGGTGAGCCGAGATTGGGCTGAGCTGAGATTGTGTCATTGCACTCCAACCTGGACAACAAACAATACAAAACTTTTGAGATGGACAACTCCGTCTCAAAAAAAAAAAAAAGATAGCAAAAAAAAAAATAAATTCCACGTGACATCTGGGGACAGTTGTTTCTGGAAGGGCATCACCCTCTGCCCAAGGTCAGCCCTCCAAAACTGATACTGCCAATTTAAAACCCCAGATTTCTCTTTCTGACCCATGTGAGAATCATCCTCCAAACATGTTTGACTGTGAAACTGCTTAAAGCAGCTCTCCGGCCCTCCATGATTGAAAACCTTTCTCTACCTTCCCCAACCTGCATTTCATTTCCATTTGTCCTTGTCAGTATTTCCCAGCTCAAATCTTCACCCAAAGTCATCAGTCTTGGATCCAAAGGATTTCTTGCTAATTCCAAACACCAGGCCGACCCTTGGAGAATGAACGCACGCACTCTCCACGGAGCACATTCAAAGCTGTGCCCAGGCTCTGAAGACATTTCCAAGAGCAAAGTTCCCAGGAGCGTCAGGGTTCAGGTGTGCCGCTGGAGGAGGCGGAGCCTTCTAACTGTAACTGCAATAACCCTTTATTGCAATTGAATAACCTTGTTCATGTAAGAGACTATTGTAAGAGACAACAGTCTCTTACATGAACAAGCACTCCTGCGGTTAGAACAAAATCACAGAAAAAGTGGCTATGGGCCACACCCTGTTTTTCCATGGCATTTGGGGAACTGCTGCCAATACCCCACGTTCCTGGAAGAATAGGATTTGACTCGACCAAGGCAGTATGATCATCCAGAAACCAGGCAAAGTCATTTACATAAACCGTCTGGTTTACTCCCAGACAGCCTGAGCTGCGGAGCTTTTTTTTTTTTTTTTTTAATTTATTGATTTTTTTTTTGGAGACAGAGTCTTGCTCTGTCACTCAGGCTGGAGTACAGCGGCACGATCTCAGCTCACCGCAACCTCCGCCTCCCGGATTCAGACAATTCTCCTGCCTCAGCCTCCCAAGCAGCTGGGATTACAAGCGCCCGCCACCACACCCAGCTCATTTTTATATTTTTAGTAGAGACGGGATTTCGCCATGTTGGCCAGGCTGGACTCCAATTCCTGGCCTCAAGTGACCCGCTGCCTTGGCCTCCCAAAGTGCTGGGATGACAGGTGTGAGTCACCGCGCCTGGCATCATATTGTGTGCCTGTAGTCCCAGTTACTCGGGAGGTTGAGGCAGGGGGATCACTAGAACCCAGGAGGTCCAGGCTGCAGTAAGCTGAGATCATGCCACTGGACTCCAGCATGAGCAAGAGAGCAAGACCCTGTCTCAAAAAAATTAAATGTAGTCAGGGCGCAGTGGCTCAGGCCTGTAATACCAGCACTTTGGGAGGCCGAAGCAGGTGTATCACTTGAAATCAGGAGATCGAGACCATACTAGCCAACATGGTGAAACCCTGTCTCCACTAAAAATATTTAAAAATTAGCCAGGCGTGGTGGCAGGCACCTGTAATCCTAGCTACTCAGGAGGCTGATACAGGATAATCACTTGAACCCGGGAGGCAGAGGTTGCAATGAGCCAAGATCACAGCACTGCACTCCAGCCTGGGTGACAGCGAGACTCCGTCTCAAAAAAAAAAAAATTTTTTTAATTTAAAAATGAAAAATGAAAGGTGAGGAAACTGAGGCTAACAGAGGTTAAATAATCTAACAAGCCATATAGCTATTAAGTGGGAGTACTGGTATTTAAATCTATGTTCTTTCATTTCCAGGGCCCAGGTTCTTAACCACGGGGAGAAATGGATTGAGGCAGCCAATGGCAGGTGGTACCAGAAACAGGGAGTCCAGATTCTGGACTCAAGGTTCTCTAACTGGCTCCCAACCTCCTAAGCCACCCGCCCGCAGCCTTGACAGCATAAGAAGTCGACGCCATGTGACAAGGTGGGCCTCTCGTGCTGCATGAGTGCAGAACGGGAACCCTTATCCCCACCCCTCATCCTCATCCCACTTTTGCAAACAAGGTTGAGACCAGAGGCCCATTTTCAGGGTCAACCTCTTGGAGACAGAGGCCATTTGCTCCCTTTCACTATGGGACAAATTGCTGGGTTGGGCCTTGACTTCAGCAACTTCTAGCTCAGATGGGAGGCCTCACCCCAGGTGAGGGGATGTGACCTACTTGCCCCTTCCGGAGTTGCTGTCTCCCAAGCCTCTAGCCACACAGCCTTAAGAGTTCCCAGCTGAGATGGAGACGCAGCAACAAATACCATAGGTCTGTAATTACAACAGGGAGGGATCAAACGAATCCAAGTTGGAATCCAGCTTCATTAGCAAGCCCTGTGACTTTGGGCAAGCCACTTGACCCCTTGACCTCCATATGCCCGTCTGTAAAATGGGGATAAAGACACTCAACTATAAAGGCTAGTGTAAGGAATAAACGAGCTTATTTGTATAAAGCACTTAGACTGTAGCCTTAGCAGGCCATTCATTATGCAGGGACCACGGGCGCGCTTATTATCGTTTTTTATTCTATTATCCTAAAAAAAAACCTTCAGACTTCATGGAACTGAAACTTACTTTTGTATCATTTAAGTTTTAATAAGCAAATTGTTTGTTTTTTCCAAAGCATTTATTACAATCACTAATGAGGTGATATATCTGTTGGCTTCGATTTTATCTGTGCCCTCAATTGGGTCATAAAGTCCATGGAAATTCGAGTCTGCCAACCTGATTCGCCGGTGTCCCTACTGCCTAACCCAGTGCTGAGCACATAGTAAGGGGCTGATGAGCATGTACTGAAGAAATGAATAAATTTAAGAAAGCAAAATGAACACCGTGGAAGCCCCATGTACACTCCTGATGGCCAGGATAACCGCAAATGCTTCTTATCTGTCATTTAAACAGATCTACTGAAAACCTCCACTGGACCAAAATGCAGAGGAGAGATTAAACTCTTGCCTTGGCGCTCAGGATTTCAGCTGCCCCATCAATGCTGGACTGTCCTGAGTTGAGGGGCAGGGGTAGGTAGGGTCTAGGTGGAACAGAAGTGGGGAAGCCTTACATAAACGGTTAGGGCTCTGAGGGGAAGAGAATTTGGCAGCTAAGGACAGGCACGGTGGCTCACACCTGTCATCCCAGCTACTTGGTGAGGCTGAGGCAGGAGAATCACTTGAATCCAGGAGCTGGAGGATGCAGTGAACCGAGATTGCACCACTGCACTCCAGCCTGGGAAACAGAGTGAGACTATATCTCAAAAAAAAAAACCAGGAATTTGACAGCTGGCATTTTCTGGGTGCCTGCTCCATCCCCACCACTGAGCCACCTTTACTTGTTTCTGCCAAGATTCACCCCACCTATTTGTAATAGGTTTATTATTATCCCCATTTTTTTAGAGGTGGGGTCTCACTATGTTGCCCAGGCTGGTCTTGAAATCCTGGGCTCAAGTGATTCTCCTGCCTCTGCCTCCCAAAGAGCTAGGATTACTGGTGTGAGCCACCGTGCCTGGCCATTATCCCCATTTTGTAGATGAGAACATTGAGGTTCAAAGAGATTTAAGAGTCTTGTCCAATCATCACAAAGCGAGAAAGAGGCAGAGTTGGGATGTGGAGCTTCTTCTTCCTTCTTCTTCTAATTTGGGCCTAGTTTGGTCAAATGTCAGCCCGTCAGCGACTGTCCCAAGTTGGAGTCCTGATAGCAGCATCCAGGCGGCCGCATTCCTCAGTGTCAGAGGCTGATACCACCGCAATGTGGAGCAATCCCTCCAGCTGCCTTGGCCAGGGAAGGAGGATCCCTCTGGGGCCCCTCCTACTGCTAGAGATGGGCAGAGTATAGGGCCCAGCCCAGGGAAACCAAGGCAGGCAGTCAGGTGCAAGGCACAGGTAGGGCCAGGTAGGCCATAGAGGGCCCTTCCCCCTCCTCGTTCATAGGCAAAGCCCACGCAGGCCAGGCCAGCACTGGCAGTTGGAGGTGACAGAGCCTTAGTCCTACCACATTGTACAACTCGAGAGGTGCCTTTGCAGCCTGGGGACGGAGCCCCCAGAGTCATGAAGTGCTCCGCCCTGACATCAGGCACCTGGACTGCACCAAAGGCAAGGCTGCCCCAAGTGCTGGGAAATTTAAAGGCTGATTCACTGAAAATCTGTCCCTTCCAGAGACCCCACAAGGCTCAGAAGAGGCTTCACTTTCCCCTCGCCCCACCCCTCTGAAGCCAGTGAGTTCCTGGGCTTTCAACATTGAATGCAGCTTCCTCAAAGACTTCCTGTTTGGAAGTCATTAGACCTCAGGATCACCGATGAAACCGGGGAGGAAGGAACTTTTTAAAGTTAAGTGATTTCTGGCCGGACACAGTGGCTCACACCTGTAATCCCAGCACTTTGGGAAACCGAGGCAGACAGATCACCTGAGGTCAGGAGTTCGAGACCAGCCTGGCCAACATGGCGAAACCCTGTCTCTACTAAAAACACAAAAATTAGCTGGGCATGGTGGCAGGCACCTGTAATCCCAGCTACTCGGGAGGCTGAGGCAGGAGAATTGCTTGAACCTGAGAGTCAGAGGTTGCAGTGAGCTGAGATCACACCACTGCACTCCAGCCTGGGTGACAGAGCAAGACTCTGTCTAAAAAAATAATAATGATGATGAAAATAAATTAAGTGATCTCTATTGCCAATAAAGCTCCTCAGTGGGGCCCCTGATGAGACCCCACCCTCACTTTCCAGACAAGTGTCAGCCAGCCAAGGACAACTATGGAAGTCATTGCTCATTGGGGCTGGCACCATCCATGACTCGGGGGAGGAGGTCATGGAGAGGAGAAGGACGGGGTGCGAGCCGGGGTGGATGGGCAGCCATGGAGCTTGGCGCTGGGAGGCAAAGGGGCAGGAAAGAGGGCAGGACAGAGCTGGGCACAGTGGCTCACACCTGTAATCCAGCACTTTTGGAGGCTGAGGCAGGCAGATCACTTGAGGTCAGGAGTTAAAGAGCAGCCTGGCCAACATAGTGAAACCCCGTCCCTACTAAAAATACAAAAACTAGTCAGGCATGGTGGTGTGCGACTGTGGTCTCAGCTACTCAGGAGGCTGACACAGGAGAATTGTTTGAACCCAGGAGGTGGAGGTTGCAGTGAGCCAAGATCATACCACTGCACTCCAGCCTGGGTGACAGAGCAAGGCTCCATCTCAAAAAAAAAAAAAAAAAAAAAAAACCAGAGGTCAGGACAGGTGCTCAGGGGCCCGTGTTAAGATGAGCTGTGTCTCAGAGCTCACGTGGAGCAGAGCAGGGAGGAGCAGCGAGGCGTCTAGAAAGGCAGTGCGGCCTCAACCTCTGCATCCCAAAATAGGTGGGAAAGGGTCACCGTGAACAAAGGCCACGAGGAACAGAGGATGGGGTGCTTGGTGCCCAGTAGCTGCCTGTGCCTAGAAGGGGCCGCTGCTGTTGTTCCTGTGGCATGTCGCCAGTCACGTTCCTTTTTCCCAGAGGGCAGTGTCTGCTGTGCGCCGGGCCCTGATGCCCACCTGCAGCCCAGCATGGCATCCTACAGCACAGCAGGCAGCCCAGGGCAGAGGCCCTGAGATTAGTTCATTCTATACCGACGGGAGCACCTCCAGAGACCTGTCTCCACTCGCTTGCTCGTGTAACCACCGGAGGCTGCTCCTGGAACTGCACCCAGGAGCTGTGATGGACAAGGCAACCATCCACGCTCTCTCCCCAACCTCCCAGCAGATCCATGAGGACCAGTGGCTCATAAACTTACTTCCTTGGGTTCAGGGGGCACCTGCAGCAAAGCAGGAATGCAAGAAGCTGTCGTTAACCACCTACTAAGTGCCAGGTGCTTTCATAAGCCTCTCTACCTCCCAACAAGCTCGCGGGGGGGGGGTGGTGCCATTAGCACACCCATTTTCCAGATGAGAATGCTGAGGCCCACAGTGGGACAGTGCCTTGCCAGAGTCAAAAAGACATGATCTGGCTGGGCACAGTGGCTCACACCTGTAATCCCAGCCCTTTAGGAGGCCGAGGCAAGCAGATCACTTGAGGTCAGGAGTTCCAGACTAGCCTGGCCAACATGGTGAAACCCTGTTTCTACTAAAAATTCAAAAATTAGCCTGGCATGGTCGTGTTTGCCTGTAGTCGCAGCTAATCAGGAGACTGAGAGGAGAAGATGGCTTCAGCCCAGAAGGCACAGGTGGTAGTGACTACAGGTGCCCACCACCACACCCGGCTAATTTTTGCATTTTTAGTAGAGACAGGGTTTTGCCATGTTGGCCAGGCTGGTCTCAAACTCCGGACCTCAAGTGATCCACTGCCTCGGCCTCTCAAAGTTCTGGGATTACAGGTGTGAGCCACAGAGCCCAGCCAGGACACTGGATTTGAACCAGGTGGCCAGTCTGTGACCTTGAACTTGTCCCAGAGCCTCGGATACCATGTTTGTAGAGTTGGAGTCATAATAAGTTCTTTGGTCATCTCTTATGTGAGTGCATGTGCGTGCGTGTGGCGGAAGGTGCCTAGGGGAGAGCAGAAGAGCTCAAGAACTCAAGAATGTAAGAGCCCTTTATACCTTAAGGTTAGAGGTGAAGACGTGGGGTGAGGCTGCCTGAGTTCCAATTGTGGTTCCTTACCAGCTATAGGACCTTGGACAGGACACATACCTCTCTGTGCATGTGTTCCCACTTGCGTAAAATAGGGATAATAGCAGAGGGTTTGGGGAGCTTTTAATAAGAAAATGCTCACAAAGCCCTTAGCATAGCGTGAGTAGACAGTGCCGGTGCAGTCAATACAGGCTATTGCTATGAATGGCTGTGCGAGATGAGGAGTCGCCATCAGTCTGATGGGGCTAAGGAGGCCCTGTGCCTCTTGACTACCTCAGCCTATACTGGAATTCCTCAAAGGAATTTATAGCACAAAACTGGAAGGATCGGGGGAATGAAGGTGCAAAACCAGACAGTTCTTGTCTGATTTCTTTTCTATTCAGAGATGCGGGTCTCACTATTTTGCCCAAGCTGGTCTTGAACCCCTGGCCTCAGGGGATTCTCCTGCCTCAGTCTCCCAAAGTGCTGGGATTACAGGCATGAGCCACTGTACTTGACCTATTCTTTGCTGATTCCTGATCATAACTGACAGGAGTCCAGATGGACCAGTCCAGTGGATGGACAGCCTGGTCTGGCTCCTTGCCTAATCTCTGGGACACCTTGGTCAGCCTTTAGGGAGCATTAAAAAGGGGTCACAGCTGGGCACGGTGGCTCACGCCTATAATCCCAGCACTTTGGGAGGCCGAGACAGGTGGATCACCTGAGGTTGGGTGTTCAAGACCAGCCTGACTAACATGGAGAAACCCCGTCTCTACTAAAAATACAAAATTAGCCGGACTTGGTGGCCTATGCCTGTAATACCAGCTACTCGGGAGGCTGAGGCAGGAGAATCGCTTGAACCTGGGAGGCGGAGGTTGTGGTGAGATGAGATCGCGCCATTGCACTCCAGCCTGGGCAACAAGAACAAAACTCCATCTCAAAAAAAAATAGAGTCCTGGATCCAAATCCTGGCTCTGCCACAAACCTGGCCATGCCAGGCAGGTCCCTTACACTCTCTGAGCTTCATCCTGCACTAAAAGGGGGACAATAAGATTGATCTAACGGGGTTCTTGTAAGGATTCAATGACACAGATTAAAGGCCTGTCCCTGTGCTGGCATACAGTAGGTACTCAATACGTGGAACTGCTATTATGCTCTTGTGACTTCTATTACCACTGCTTCCAGCCAGGCGCAGTGGCTCATGCCTGAAATCCCAGCACTTTAGGAGGCCAAGGTGGGTGTATTGCTTGAGCTCAGGAGTTCGAGATCACCCTGGGTAACATGGTGAAACCCGTCTCTACCAAAAATACAAAAATTAGCTAGGCATGGTGGAGGGCACCTGTAATCCCAGATACCCAGGAGGCTGAGGCAGGAAAATTACTGGAACCTGGGAGGCGGAGGCTTCAGTGAGCCAAGATCACGCCACTGCACTCCAGGCTGGGTGACAAAGTGAGACCCTCTCTTGAAAAAACAAAACAATATTGGTTCGTTTTATTTTCACTTTACTACTCTCCCGACTTGAGGGCTCAAGCAGAAAGCAATACCCAACACGCATTCACTGCTCATATGAAGTCATAAATGTTGTTCACCAAATATTTCCAGCTCTCCCCTTCTAGAAAGAAAGATGGGCCCTTTGGGTGGGTGGGACTGATGAGTTCTGAACTCCCTCCTGAGTTTCTCTTTTCTCTCTGGTGCAGTGGCCAGCAAAGTGCCAAGATGAAGAACATCACCAGCTCAGGACTCTACGTGACCGTAATGCTCACAGCTCCTGGTCCACCTACTGTGGACATGTAACAAGGGCAAGGAATAGACCTTTGCTGCTTTGTTGTTGTTGTTGTTGTTGTTGTTGTTGTTGTCATTGTCGTTGTTTGAGATGGAGTCTCACTATCTTGCCCAGGCTGGAATGCTGGAATGCAGTGGCACGATCTTACCTCACTGCAACCTCTGCCTCTTGGATTCAAGCAATTCTCCTGTCTCAGCCTTCTGAATAGCTGGGATTACAGGCTCCTGCCACCATGCCTGGCTGTTTTTGTTTTGTTTTGTTTTGTTTTGTTTTTGTATTTTTAGTAGAGTTGGGGTTTCACCATGTTAGCCAGGATGGTCTTGATCTCCTGACCTTGTAATCTGCCCACCTCGGCCTCCCAAAGTGCTGGGATTACAGGCGTGAGCCACCTCACCCGGCCTTTTTTTTTTTTTTTTGAAACAGAGTATCGCTCTCTCGCCCAGGCTGGAGTGCAGTGGCACAATCTCGGCTCACTGTAACCTCTACCTCCTGGGTTCAAGCGATTCTCCTGCCTCAGCCTCCAGAGTAGCTAGGATTACAAGCACGTACCACCACACCCAGCTAATTTTTGTATTTTTATTTATTTTTTATTCTATTTTATTTTTTTCCGAGACAGAGTCTTGCTCTGTCACCCAGGCTCGAGTGCAGTGGCGTGATCTCGGCTCACTGCAACCTCTGCCTCCCAGGTTCAAGTAATTCTCCTGCCTCAGCCTCCCGAGTAGCTGGGACTACAGGCGCCTGCCACCACACCTGGCTAATTTTTGTATTTTTAGTAGAGATGGAGTTTCACCATGTTGGCCAGGCTGGTCTCAAACTCCTGACCTTGTGATCTGCCCACCTCTACCTCCCACAGTGCTGGGATTATACACCTGAGCCACCTCACCCGGCTAATTTTTGTATTTTTATTAGAGATGGGGTGCTACCATATTGACCAGGCTGATCTCGAACTCCCGACCTCGTGATTTGCCCACCTCCGCCTCCTAAAGTGCTGGGATTACAGGTGTGAGCCACCGGACCTAGCCGACCTTTGCTGTTTCAAATCACTAAGATAGGCCTGGCGCGGTGGCTCACGCCTGTAATTCCAGCACTTTGGGGGACCGAGGCAGGCGGATCACAAGGTCAGGAGATCCAGACCATCCTGGCTAACATGGTGAAACCCTGTCTCTACTAAAAATACAAAAAATTAGCCGAGCATGTTGGCGGGCGCCTGTAGTCCTAGCTACTCAGGAGGCTGAGGCAGGAGACTCTAGCCTGGGTGACAGAGCGAGACTCCTTAAAAATAAATAAATAGGCCAGGCGCGGTGGCTCAAGCCTGTAATCCCAGCACTTTGGGAGGCCGAGGCGGGCGGATCACAAGGTCAGGAGATCGAGACCACAGTGAAACCCCGTCTCTACTAAAAATACAAAAAATTAGCCGGGCGCGGTGGCGGGCGCCTGTAGTCCTAGCTACTCAGGAGGCTGAGGCAGGAGAATGGCGTGAACCCAGGAGGCGGAGCTTGCAGTGAGCCGAGATCGCGCCACTGCACTCCAGCCTGGGCAACAGCGTGAGACTCCGTCTCAAAATAAATAAATAAATAAATAAATAAATAAATAAATAAATAAATAAAATCACTAAGATTTGGGGTTGCTAATTTTTTTTTTTTTTTTTTATGGAGTCTTGCTCTGTCACATAGGCTGGAGTGCAGTGGCATGATCTTGGCTCACTGAAGCCACCGCCTCCCGAGTTCCAGCAATTCTCCTGCCTCAGCCCCCCAGGGTAGCTGGGACTACAGGCACGCACCACTGCTCCTGGCTAATTTTTGTATTTTTAGTTCAGATGGGGTTTCACCATGTTGGCCAGGCTGGTCTCAAACTCCTGACCTCAGGTGATCCACCCGCCTCAGCCTCCCAAAGTGCTGGGATTACAGGCGTGAGCCACCGCTCCCAGCCTGGGGTTGCTAAGTATGGCCGAACCACCAGGCCCATTCCAGCTGATATTCTCCACGTCAGACACTGTGCAAGCAACCTTATGAACATCTAACTTATTCCTCATTTTGCTTCTCTGGGACAGAGACCACTATCATGTATTGTACCTGTCACACACATAAAGAAATTGAGGCTCACAGGAGTATGCAAATGGACCATGACCATTTCACTATAATTAGCCATATCGGTTCATGGTTGCTACATAATACACTAATCTAAATGGAATGACTTATAGAGTGATAAGCCTCTATTACAGTTCAGGATCTACAGGTTAGCCGTGTGGTTTTGCTCGCCAGGGTTGAGCTAGGTTGATCTCAACTGGACTTGGCTTGCTCATGAATCTGCTGTCAGCTGGCAGGCCAGCTGGGGACAGGCTGGTCTAGGATGGCCTTGCTTGGGACACTCTCCTCCACATGGTCTCTCATCCCCCTGCACTCTAACCCAGGCTCATATCACACCAAGGTCCGAGAGAGAGAACGTGGAAGTGGGCAAGACCTCTTGAGGTCCTGGCTTGGAAGCCACGAGTCCTCCATCACTTTGTATTGGTCCAAAAGAAGTGGAAAAATATGCCTCAACGATGAGAGAAATGAAGCATGGTGGCCATTTTTGACACACACACACACACACACACACACACACAGTGGTTGGGTCAGGATTGAAACACAGACCCGTCACTTCACTATTATGTCATCCTGACCCTAGTTCCAGCTCAAATTGCCAACAGGCACCTTGTTGAGGATGGAACTTGCAATCTCTTCCGTTTCCAGCTCAGGCCTGTAAACATTCTTCTGAGGATGAGTGACCCCACGGAGAGCTTCAGAGGCACAACTTATTTACTTATTTATACCTATTTGCCTGGCCACCCATGCATTTATGAGATTCCCGTTGCATCCGTCCTCTGCAGGAATTAAATTCACATCACAGGCAGCTGGGGCACAGGCAAGACATTGCAGAAAGGAAAGCAAGTAGGAGGAGACCTCGGAGCACATGGCTTGGCAGGGGCCCAGTCCCCAAGGGGCCAGTCATGAGTATCATGGGTCATTCCCATTTATAGTGCTGTCCTCACGAAACCATCTTCGCAGAAATCCATCGCAGGAGGCAGCAGCTGCACCCCGAGGGCTGGGAAACCACAAAGGGTTCTTCGATGCGCACGGCGCCCCCTGGCGTCATGAACTGAGCAGCACCTCCAGGACTGAGGGGACTGTATGAAGCGCATGACCCTGGGCCCCTTCCCCCGCCCCAGAGGTAGCCTCTGGGCTTGCAGGAGTGGACCTGGAACAAGTCTCTCAGTGTTCTGGAGCCTCAGTTTTCTTGTCCACTAATCAGGATTATGATGCTACCTCTCATCCTGGCTCCGAGGAATCAATGAAATAAAAGGTTAGTGTCTGGTGGTGGCCACAGAGCGTATTTCCTCTATCCAGAGGGCAGTAGCTCCACCTCCCCAGTCAGAAACAGCAACACAGCGGGGCGCGGTGCCTCACACCTGTAACCCCAGCACTTTGGGAGGCTGAGGCAGGAGGATCAAGAGGTCAGGAGTTCGAGACCAGGCTGACCAACATGGTGAAACCCCGTCTCTACTAAAAATACAGAAATTAGAAGAGCATGGTGGTGGGAGCCTGTAATCCCAGCTACTCAAGAGGCTAAGGCAGGAGAATCGCTTGAACCCAGGAGGTGGAGGTTACAGTGAGCCAAGACCGTGCCACTGCACTCCAGCCTGGGCGACAGAGCGAGACTGTGTCTCAAAAAAAAAAAAAAAAAAGGAAGAAAGAAACAGAAATATGAATGCTGACCAATGCGGAACTCAGGGTCACCCCTCGCTATTAGTCTCAGGGTGCTCACCTGGACAATATACTCTTGTATTGCTCTAGTAAAAATCACATGGAAACCCTGCAGGAGATAAAAGTTTTCCTTTTTTTTTTTTTTTTTTTTGAGACAAAAGTCACTCTGTCACCTAGGCTGGAATGCAGTGGCATGATCTTGACTCACTGCAACCTCCACCTCTCAGGTTCTAGCAATTCTATGCCTCAGCCTTGATCCACTTGCCTCAGCCTCCCAAAGTGCTCATATTACAGGCATGAGCCACTGCGCCCAGCCGAGAAAAGGTGTCTTTTTCTCACCGGCTGAGCCACCTGTAACAAAAAACAAATTAAGAGAAAAGCATAGTGATGTGTTTAATATAAGTCCTACATGCCACGGAGGCTTCAAAAATGAAAACCAAAAGAAACAGGGAAACTTCCCAGCCAGAGTAATCAGGCAAGAGAAAGAAAGAACGAGCATCCAAATTGGAAAAGAAGTCTAGCTCTGTTTGCCGATGATATAATCATACACCTAGAAAACCCTACAGACTCCCCCAAAAGAATTCTAGATTTGTAAACGAATTCGGTAAAGTCTCAGGTTACAAAATCAATGTACACAAATCAGTAGCACTGCTATATACCAACAACAACCAAGCTGAGAATCAACTCAAGAATTCAATCCCTTTTACAATAGCTGTAAAAATAAAGTAAAATACCTAACAAAATATTCTTTTTTAAAAAAATAAAGACGGGGGGGTCTCACTATGTTGACCAGGCTGGTCTCGAACTCCTGGCCTCAAGTGATCCTCCCATCTCAGCCTCCCAAAGTGCTGGGATCACAGGTATGAGCCACCATGCTCTGCTTTTTAGGATTATTCTTAACCAAGGATGTGAAAAATCTTTCTGGCTGGCGTGGTGGCTCACACCTGTAATTGCAGCATTTTGGGAGGCCAAGGCAAATGGATCACTTGAGGTCAGGAGTTCGAGACCAGCCTGGCCAACATGGTGAGACTCCGTCTCTACCAAAAAAATGGAAAAATTAGCCAGGCATGGTGGCACACGCCTGTAGTCCCAGCTACTCGGGAGGCTGAGGCACAAGAATTGTTTGAACCCGAGAGGTGGAGGTTGCAGTGAGCCGAGATGATGCCACCACTGCACTATAGCCTGGGTAACACACAAGACTGTCTCAAAAAAGGACTCTGTCTCAAAAAAAAAAAAAAAAAAAAAAAAAAAAAAAGAACTGAGGAGAACTACAGAACGCTGCTGAAATAAACCATAGATGACACAAACAAATGCAAACACATCCCATGCTCATGGATTAGAAGAATCAATATCATGGAAATGACCATGCTTCAAAAGTGGTCCACAGATTCAATGCAATTCCTATCAAAATACCAACATCATTTTTCACAGAAAAACAAGGGGCTGGGCGCGGTGACTCATGCCTGTAATCCCATGACTTTGGGTGGCTGAGGTGGGTGGATCACGAGGTCAAGAGATCGAGACCATCCTAGCCAACATGGTGAAACCCCATTCTACTAAAAATACAAAAATTAGGCCGGGCGCGGTGGCTCAAGCCTGTAATCCCAGCACTTTGGGAGGCCGAGACGGGCGGATCACGAGGTCGGGAGATCGAGACCATCCTGGCTAACACGGTGAAACCCCGTCTCTACTAAAAAAATACAAAAAACTAGCCGGGCGAGGTGGCGGGCGCCTGTAGTCCCAGCTACTCGGGAGGCTGAGGCAGGAGAATGGCGGGAACCCGGGAGGCGGAGCTTGCAGTGAGCTGAGATCCGGCCACTGCACTCCAGCCTGGGAGACAGAGCGAGACTCCGTCTCAAAAAAAAATAAAAAATAAAAATAAAAATAGAAATACAAAAATTAGCTGGGCATAGTGGCTCGTGCCTGTAGTCTCAGCTACTCAAGAGGCTGAGGCAGGAGAATCGCTTGAACCCAGGAGGCAGAGGCTGAAGTCAGCTGAGATCACGCCACTGCACTCCAGCCTGGCAACAGAGCAAGACTCCGTCTCAAAAAAAAAAAAAAAATCCTAAAATTCATATTGAACCAAAAAAGACCCCAAATAGCCAAAGTAATCCTAAGCAAAAAGAACAAATCTGGAGGCATCACATTACCTGACTTTGAATTATACAAGGCTATAGTTATCAAAACATCATGGTACTGGTATAAAAGCAGACACATAGACTAATAGAACAGAATAGAGAACCCATAAATAAAGCCAAATACTTACAACCAACTGATCTTCAACAAAGTATACGACAACATAAATTGGGGAAAGGACACCCTATTTCATAAACGGTGCTGGGAAAACTGGCCACATGTAGAAGAATGAAACTGGGCCGGGTGTGGTGGCTCATACCTGTAATCCTAGCACTTTGGGAGGCTGAAGTGGGTGGATCACCTGAGGTCAGGAGTTCGCAATTAGCCTGGCCAACATGGTGAAACCTCGTCTCTACTAAAAATACAAATATTAGATGGGCATGGTGGCAGGTGCTGTAATTCCAGCTACTCAGGAGGCTGAGGCAGGAGAATTTCTTGAACTCAGGAGGTGGAGGTTGCAGGGAGCTGAGATTGTACCACTGCACTCCAGCCTGGGCAACAAAGCGAGACTTCCTCTCAAAAAAAAAAAAAAAGAAAAATGCCGGGCGCGGTGGCTCAAGCCTGTAATCCCAGCACTTTGGGAGGCCGAGACAGGCGGATCACCAGGTCAGGAAATCGAGACCATCCTGGCTAACACGGTGAAACCCCGTCTCTACTAAAAAGTACAAAAAACTAGCCCGGCGAGGTGGCGGGCGCCTGTAGTCCCAGCTACTCGGGAGGTGGAGGCAGGAGAATGGCGTAAACCCGGGAGGCGGAGCTTGCAGTGAGCTGAGATCCAGCCACTGCACTCCAGCCTGGGCGGCAGAGCGAGACTCCGTCTCAAAAAAAAAAAAAAAAGAAAAGAAAAGAAGAATGAAACTGAATCCCTATCTATCTCTCACCTCATAAAAAAACTCAACTTGAGATGGATCAAAGACTTAAATCTAAGACCTGAAACAATAACAATTCTAGAAGACAACATTGGAAAAACTCTTCTGGGCATTGGCTTAAGCAAAGAATTTATGACTAAGAACCCAAAAACAAGTACAACAAAAACAAAGATAAAAATGGGACCTAATTAAACTAAAAGCCTTCTGCACAGTGAAAGAAATAATCATCAAACAGACAACCCACAGAATGGCAGACAATATTTACAAACTATGCACCCGACAAAGGACTAATATCCAGAATCTGTAAGGAACTCAAACAAATCAGCACGAAAACAAACAAATAATCTCATCAAAAAGTGGGCAAAGGACATGAATAGATATTCCTCAAAAGAAAATATACGAATGGTCAACAAACAAATGAAAAAATGCTCAACATCACTAATCATCAGGGAAATGCAAATTAAAACCACAGCGAGATACTACCTCACTCCTGCAAGAATGACCATTATTAAAAAGTCAAAAAAAAAATAGATGTTGGCATGGATGTGGGCAAAGGGGAACACTTGTACACTGCTGGTGAGAATGTAGATTAGTACAACCTCTGTGGAAAAGAGTATGGAGATTTCTTAAAGAACTGAATACCGGGTCTGTCCTGCCGACCCTGGCTGATGGATGAAATGAGTACTCAGACACAGGTATGCAGTGTTAGAGCAGCTAGGTGGCTGCCTGGCTCTCGTGGCCAGAGAGCAGTCCGGAGAAGCTGGGGCTGCTTGCTTTTATTCAGTGCAGGCACTATGCCAAAAACCTGGAGTCAACACAACCTGCAAGTAATTAACATTTATTGTTCCCCTTTCAGGGAACTCACAAGTGCCTGCGGATGATCAAAGGTCAGTTCCTGGTCAACATAAGTAAACAAGCCTGTTTAAGATCAATTCCTCTACACTCCCTTGTACCTACTCCTTGCCCTCTGTCTCAGGATTATAGAACAATTACCTTCAACTATTCTCCCCTGGGGCTCTGCAGAACCTTCCGACCTTTCAGAAGATTTGCATCCTTTCCTTATAGTTTTTCCCACAACTAAAAGTAGATCTACCATTCAATCCAGCAATCCCACTACTGGGTATCTATCCAAAGGGAAAGTAGTCATTAGGCTGGGTGCCGTGGCTCACACCTGTAATCCCAGCACTTTGGGAGGCCGAGGCATGCGGATCACCTGAGGTCAGGAATTCAAGACCAGGCTGGCCAACATGGTGAAACCCTGTCTCTACTACAAATACAAAAAAGCCTATAATCCCAGCTACTCAGGAGGTTGAGACAGGAGAATTGCTTGACCCCAGGCGGCAGAGGTTGCAGTGAGCCAAGACTGTGCCACTTCACTCTACACAGAGCAAGACTCTGTCTCAAAAAAAAAAAAAAAAGAGGAAAAGAAAAAAAAAAGATACCTGTATGCATATATTTATTGCAGTACACTTCACAGTTGCAAAGATATAGAACCAACTTCAGTGCCCATTGACCAATAGGTGGATAAAGAAAATGTGGTATGTATACACCATAAAATATTACTTGGGAATAAAAAAGAATGAAATAATGTCTTTTGCAGCAACTTGGATGGAGCTGGAGGCCATTATTTGAAGGCCATTATTCTAAGCAAAGTAACTCAGGAATGGAAAACCAAATACTGTATGTTCTCATTTATAAGTGGGAGCTAAGCTATGGGTATGTAAAGGCATACAGAGTGGTATAATGGACTTTGGAGACTCAAAAGAGGGAGGGTGAGAGGGGAATGAGGGATAAAAAAGAGATAGGGTCTCATTATACATAGTGGGTGCAATGTACACTACTCGGGTGACAGGTGCACTAAAATCTCAGACTTCATCACTATACAATTCATCCATGTCACCAAACATACTTGTACCCCAAAAGCTATTGAGAAAATATTTTTAACAAGAAGAAACATGGCTGGGCACAGTGGCTCATGCCTGTAATCCTGACATTTTAGGAGGCCGAGGCAGATGGATTGCCTGAGCTCAGGAGTTTGAGACCAGCCTGGGCAACATGGTGAAACCCTGTCTCTACTAAAATACAAAAAATTAGCCGGGCGTGGCAGCGTGCAGCTGTAGTACCAGCTACTCGGGAGACTGAGGCAGGAGAATTTCTTGAACCTAGGAGGCAGAGGTTGCAGTGAGCCAAGATAGCGCCACTGTACTCCAGCCTGGGCGACAGAGCAACGCTCCGTTTCAAAAAAGAAAAAGAAAAAAGAAACAGGTAGCCAGGCATGGTGGCTCACAACTATAAATCCAGCACTTTGGGAGCCTGAGGCGGGTGGATTGCTTGAGCCCAGGAGTTCAAGACCAATCTGGGCAACATGGTGAAACTCTGTCTCTACTAAAATATAAAAAATTAGGCAGGTGTGGTGGCACGTGCCTGTAGTCCCACCTACTCCCAAGGCTGAGGCATGAGAATTGCTTGAACCCAGGAGGCGGAGGTGGCAGTGAGCCGAGACTGCGCCACTGCACTCCAGCCTGGATGATAGAGTAAGACACGGTCTCAAAAAAAAAAAGAGGGAGAAGAAGAAACAAGTAAATTTGTGTACTTTTCTGCTTTGGTTTGATGAAGAGTAGGCAGTTGTGAAGAAGTATAATTGGAGAACAGAAGAGTCTGATCTAACGATGATAGATGAGGGGCGGGGAGAGGTGGCAGGACAGTGGAAACGGGACTTAGCACGGCCCGATTGCTCAGATTCTTCTTGGCATCTCTGTGTCTTTGGCTCCTTTCCTCTGGGAATAGGGAGGGCACCTCCTCAGTGAAAGCTTTATGGTCTGATCAGGGAAGAAGGGAGCAGCAAAGGTGAGAGAGTGCCCATCTGCTTCTGCTGTTTTCTCCAAGGTTAAAATGCCATGGGCCGGCTGTGGTGACTGACGCCTGTAATCCCAGCACTTTGGGAGGCTGAGGCGGGCAGATCACCTGAGGTCAGGAGTTCAAGACCAGCCTGACCAACATGGAGAAACCCTGTCTCTACTCAAAATACAAAATTAGCCGGGTGTGGTGGCCCATGCCTGTAATCCCAGCTACTCAGGAGGCTGAGGCTGGAGAATCAACTGAACCCAGGAGGCGGAGGTTTCAGTGAGCCGAGATTGTAACACTGAACTCCAGCCTGGGTGACAGAGTGAGATTCCGTCTCAAAAAACACAAAAACAAAAAAAAAACTGGGTGGGTGCAGTGGCTCACACCTGTAATCCCAATGCTTTAGGAGGCTGAGGGAGGAGGATAGCTTGAGTCCAGGAGTCTGAGACCAGCCTGGGCAACATGGCAAGACCCTGTCTCTACAAAAAATTTTAAAAATCAGGCCAGTCACAGTGGCTCACAGCTGTAATCCCAGCACTTTGGGAGGCTGAGGCAGGCAGATCCCCTGAGGTCAAGAGTTTGAAACCAGCCTGGCCAACATGGCGAAACTCTGTCTGTACTAAAAATACAAAAATTAGCCAGGCGTAGTGGCAGGCGCCTGTAATCCCAGCTACTCAGGAGGCTGAGGCAGGAGAATTGCTTGAACCTGGGAGGCAGAGGTTGCAGTGAGCTGAGATTGCGCCACTGCACTCTCCAGCCTAGGGAACAGAGCGAGACTCCATCTAAAAAAAAAAGACTGGGTATGGTGGCTCACGCCTGTAAACCCAGCACTTTGGGAGGCCAAGGTCAGTGGATCACCTGAGGTCAGGAGTTCAAAACCAGCCTGGTCCAATATGGCGAAACCCTGTCTCCACTAAAAATACAAAAATCGGCGTGGTGGGCCGGGCGCGGTGGCTCAAGCCTGTAATCCCAGCACTTTGGGAGGCCGAGACGGGCGGATCACGAGGTCAGGAGATCGAGACCATCCTGGCTAACACAGTGAAACCCCGTCTCTACTAAAAATACAAAAACTTAGCCGGGCGAGGTGGCAGGCGCCTGTAGTCCCAGCTACTCGGGAGGCTGAGGCAGGAGAATGGCGTGAACCCGGGAGGCGGAGCTTGCAGTGAGCTGAGATCCGGCCAGGGCACTTCAGCCTGGGTGACAGAGCAAGACTCCGTCTCAAAAAAAAAAAAAAAAAAAAAAAAAAAAAAAATCGGCGTGGTGGCAGATGCCTGTAATCCCAAGTACTCAGGGGGCTGAAGCAGGAGAATCGCTTGAACCCAGTAGTTGGAGGTTGCAGTGAGCCGAGATCTCGCCTCTGCACTCCAGCCTAGGCGACAGAGCGAGACTCCATCTAGGGAAAAAAAAAAAAAAAAAAAAAAAGCCCAGGCACGGTGGCTCACGCCTGTAATCCCAGCACTTCAGGAGGCTGAGGCAGGTGGATCATGAGGTCAGGAGTTCGAGACCAGCTTGACCAACATGGTGATCCCCCATCTCTACTAAAAATACAAAAAATTGGCCAGGCGCATTGACTCACGCCTGTAATCCCAGCACTTTGGGAGGCTAAGGTGGGCAGATCACGAGGTCGGGAGATCGAGACCATCCTGGCTAACACGGTGAAACCCTGCCTCTACTAAAAATACAAAGAAAACTAGGGCATGGTGGCGGGCACCTGTAGTCCCAGCCACGCGGGATGCTGAGGCAGGAGAATGGCGTGAACCCGGGAGGCGGAGCTTGCAGTAAGCCGAGATCGCACCACTGCACTCCAGCCTGGGCGACAGAGTGAGACTCTGTCTCAAAAAAAAAAAAAAAAAAAAAATTAGCCAGGCACGGTGGTGCGTGCCTGTAATCCCGGCTATTAAGGAGGCTGAGGCAGGAGAATCTCTTGCACTCAGGAGATGGAGGGTGTAGTGAGCCAAGATCCCGCCATTGCACTCCAGCCTGGACAACAAGAGCAAAACTTCATCTCAAAAAGAAAAAAAAATTTAATTTAAAAATCAGCCAGGCATTGTGGTGCATGCCTGTAGTCCCAGATACTTGGGGGCTGCGGTGGGAGGATCACCTGAGCTTGGGCAGTCAAGGCTGCACTGAGCAGTGATCACACCACTGCACATCAACCTGGGTGACAGAGCAAGACCCCGTCTCTGAAAACAAACAAACAAAAGACAAAGACCAGAGGCAGTGCAGAGGGTACATGTACCAGATGCCTCCTGAGGGGCACAGTCTCTACATACCCCCATCAAGCCCCACCCTCTGCCCTGCCCCATCCCCTTCAGATGATGGCTGTAAGGCTGGCCCTGCCACCAGTCTCCCTCTCCTCCCTGCTGCCTCTGCTTCCTGTCTACAGGGGACATTTTTTTGGTTTTTTTGGGGAGTTTTTTTAGACTCACTCTGTTGCCCAGGATGGAGTGCAGTGGCGCGATCTCAGCTCACTACAACCTCCGCCTCCTGGGTTCAAGTGTTCAAGCGCTTCTCCTGCCTCAGCCTCCTGAGTAGCTGGGATTACAGGCATGCGCCACCACTCCCGGCTAATTTTTGTATTTTTAGTAAAGACGGAGTTTCACCAAGTTGTCCAGGCTGGTCTTGAACTCCTGACCTCAGGTGATCTGCCCCCCTCGGCCTCCCAATGTGCTGGGATTACAGGAGTGAGCCACTGCACCTGGCCTACAGGGGACATCTTCATAGAGGGCAGGGTCTGCTCAGGGACTCAGGAAAGCCTGGGATTCTGTGGGGGCCTCCAGATGCCACCTGGCGCCCAGCTCAGGCCAAGCGCCTCCACTAACCCCTCAGGGGAAAGCTGGCTATGGATCCTGCCCCTACCTAGGGTAACAGCTCCAGGAGAGCCCAGGGACTAAAGGTGGTGCAGCCTTGGCCGGGCACAGTGGCTCACACTTGTAATCCCAGCACTTTGGGAGGCCAAGATAGGCAGATCACAAGGTCAGGAGTTCGAGACCAGCGTGACCAACATAGTGAAACCCCACCTCTACTAAAAATACAAAAATTAGCCAGGTGTGGTGTCAGGCGTCTGTAATCCCAGCTACTTTGGAGGCTGAGGCAAGAGAATTGCTTGAATCCAGGAGGCAGAGGTTGCAATGAGCCAAGATCGCGCCACTGCACTCCAGCCTGGGTGACAGAGCAAGACTCTGTTTAAAAAAAAAAAAAAAAAAAGGTGGTGCAGCCTCTACCCTACAGTCATCATGGGTGCGACATGGCAGGTGAAAGTCGGAGCTGGGCCATTCTCTCATTAACCAGCAATAATAATAAAGGAAATGATAACACAGCTCTGGCCATGTGCCTGGCGCTCTGCTTCATGTTTTATAAATAACTCATTTAATTGTCCCAACAGCCCTATGAGGTGGTTACAATTATCCCCATTTTGCAGGCGAGGAAACTGAGGCACAGAGAAGCAAAATCACCAGTCCATGGTTACCCAGCTAGCAAGCGGTGCCTCTAAGCTCAGCAATGCATTGATGATTTTATTAGAGACTCACAAACTCCCCAAGGTAATACAGCCAATTTATAGATGAGAAAATCAAGAAATCAAGGGTCAGATGGGAAAGTCACAAACTCCAAGATCACACAGCTAGCAGTGTCTGCACCCAAGGCCTGGGCACTTAACCACTCGGGACCTGGTTCTCAAAGAACAAAGGAAGTCTCCCCTCTGTCCTGAAGCCTCCTGAGGACACGGAGGTTGGCTGCGGCCACACCGGAGGCTGGACCCACCTGGGCAGAATCGTGGTACAGAGGCGCCCTCTGCTGGCAGCAGGGAAACGACCAGCAAGAGGCGTCTTCCTTTCCTCCCTTTGCTTCTGGCCTAGAGCAGGTTCCTGAGCACCTCCTCTGGGCCTTGCCTGGCACTGGGGATGCTAAAATGGATGAGTCATCATCGCTCTGTTATCCCCTCAGAGGAAATGAACCATTTTGAAGGGATTATCAGCAGAGGGCTGGGGAGAAACACTTGACCTAGCCTGGGCAGTCTGAGAGGGCTTCCTGGAGGAGGTGACCTGCATTGAATGAAAGGTAGCCTGATTCAGTTCAAGTCTCTAGGACCAAAACAATTTAGGCTTCATTGGCCAGGGTAGTTATCACAGGCCACCCTGCCCGTGATGTCAAGAAAAGCCAAGACCCAGACATGGTAGCTCATGCCTGTAATCCCAACAGTTTGGGAGGCCAAGAAGGGAGGATCGCTTGAGCCAAGGAGTTTGAGACCAGAGTAAGCAACATAGCAAGAGCCTGTCTCTACAAAAAAGTTAAAAAAAATTAGCCAGTGATGGTGGCACACCCCTGTGGTCCCAGCTACTTAAAAAGCAGAGGTGGGAGAATCCCTTGAGCCCTGGACATCAAGGCTGCAGTAAGCTGTGATGGTGCCACTGCACACCAGCCTGGGTGACAGAGCAAAACCCCATCTCAAAAAAAAGAAAAAAGAAACCCCACAGAAATGAAATGTAAATGAGGGCTCTGATGAGCCAAGGAATTTCAGGGGAAAATGCCTTCCAGGCGAAAGGAACAGAGAGGGCAAAGGCTCTGAACACAGAAGGTGAGACAGCCTGAGGAACAGCAAGAGGGCAGGTGTGGCTGGAACAGGGTGGGCAGAGGGGAAGGCAAAGAGTTAGGGAAGGGAGCTAATAGAAAAAGTATGACTTTATGTGTGGGTGTGCTGCCTAACTCACCCAATCCACCTTTCATTGTCTTTTTTTTTTTTTTTTTTTGAGACAGTCTCGCTCTATTGCCCAGGCTGGAGTGCAGTGGCACAATCTCGGCTCACTGCGACCTCCGCCTCTTGGGTTCAAGTGATTCTCCTGCCTCAGCCTCCCAAGTAGCTGGGATTATAGGCACACACCACCATTCCCGGCTAATTTTTTGTATTTTTAGTAGAGATGGGGTTTCACTCTGCTGGCCAGGCTGGGTCTCAAACTCCTGACCTCAAGATTCATCTACCTAGTCCCCCGAAGTGCTGGGATCACAGGTGTGAGCCACCATGCCCGGCCTCATTGTCTTTAAGGAAACTTAAAACGAGGTAAATAATAAAAAACCGTGTGGGAGGCCAAGGCAGGCGGATCACGAGGTCAAGAGATCAAGATCATCCTGGCCAACATGGTAAAACTCTGTCTCTACTGAAAATACAAAATAAATTAGCCAGGCATGGTGGTGCACGCCTATAGTCCCAGCTATTCAGGAGGCTGAGGCAGGAGAATCGTACGAACCCAGAGGCAGAGGTTGCAGTGAGCCAAGATCGTGCCCCTGCACTCCAGCCTGGCGACAGAGCAAGACTCTGTCTCAAAAATAAATAAATAAATAAATAAATAAATAAATAAATAAATAAATAAAACTGATAGCAATGCGAATCACTTTTCATAAAAATGTGAATTGTGTCCCTGGAATACAATTGATTTAAAGATTCATCTGCATACGAAAGTCTCATCTGCATACAGACGGTAATTAAAGCCTAGAGACTAAGTGAGAGTAGCTAAGGTTGCATTTAACCAGGGTCAGGATTTCACCTAGTGAGTATCATTTGATGAATGGATGGATGAATGGACAGATCCATGAAACAAAAGGAAAGGAGGAGAAGAGAGAGGGGTGAGATGGTTAATACCGAGTGTCAGCTTGATTGGATTGAAGGATAGAAAGTATCGATCCTGGGTGTGTCTGTGAGGGTGTTGCCAAAGGAGATTCACATTTGAGTCAGGGGGCTGGGGAAGGCAGAACCACCCTGAATATGGTGGGCACCGTCTAATCAGCTGCCAGCAAATATAAAGCAGGCAGAAAAACGTGAAAAGGAGGCTGGCCTAGCTGCCCATCTACATCTTTCTCCTGTGCTGGATCCTTCCTGCCTTCGAACATCAGACTCCAAGTTCTTCAGTTTTGGAACTTGGACTGGCCCTCCTTGCTCCTTGGCCTGCAGCCTATTGTGGTACTTGTGATCATGTAAGTTAATATTAATTATATATATACACACACACATACATATATATACACACATACACATATATATATAATCTCCTATTAGTTCTGCCTCTCTAGAGAACCCTGACTAATACAGATGATTTTGGTACCAGGAGTGGTTCTAGAGGAACAGAATATTAAGGATGGAGTTCTTTCTTTCTTTTTTTTTTTTTTTTTTTTGAGACGGAGTCTAGCTCTGTTGCCCAGGCTGGAGTGCAGTGGCCGGATCTCAGCTCACTGCAAGCCCCGCCTCCCGGGTTCACGCCATTCTCCTGCCTCAGCCTCCAGAGTAGCTGGGAGTACAGGCGCCCGCCACCTCGCCCGGCTAATTTTTTTTTGTATTTTAGTAGAGACGGGGTTTCACCGTGTTAGCCAGGATGGTCTCGATCTCCTGAACTCGTGATCCGCCCGTCTCGGCCTCCCAAAGTGCTGGGATTACAGGCTTGAGCCACCGCGCCCGGCCGGATGGAGTTCTTTCCTTAGTTTTGGGGTTTCTGGAGTTGGCTGCTTAATATGATTAGACTCAAAAATGCAAAGGACTCTACTTCATTTTTTTTTTTTTTTGAGACAGTGTCTCGCTCTGTTGCCCAGGCTGGAGTACAGTGGCCTGATCTTAGCTCGCTGCAACCTCCGCCTCCCGGGTTCAAGCAATTCTCCTGCCTCAGCCTCCCAAGTAGCTGGAACTACAGGCATGGACCACCATGCCTGGCTAATTTTTGTATTTTTAGTAGAGAAAGTGTTTCACAATGTTGGCCAGGCTGGTCTCAAACTCCCGACCTCGTGATCTGCCCACCTCGGCCTCCCAAAGTGCTGGGATTACAGGCGTGAGCCACTGCGCCCGGCCTAAGGACTCTACTAATAGTATGGAGAATACTGATAGTCCTTCACATGAACTGTTTAGAGAGTTATGCAAAAATAAATGTGTTTGACACTCCTGATTCACTCCTCATTGAGTGGCAAGGAGTTTAGTGACTCAGTACATAATACCTTTGACTATAAGTGGAGAACCAAGCCAGATAATGAAGCTGGTTGGTTGCTACTAAATTCAGTGGACAAAGTAATAAAAGAAAATGATGAACTCGGCCGGGCGCGGTGGCTCAAGGCTGTAATCCCAGCACTTTGGGAGGCCGAGATGGGCGGATCACGAGGTCAGGAGATCAAGACCATCCTGGCCTACACAGTGAAACCCCGTCTCTACTAAAAAATACAAAAAACTAGCCAGGCGAGGTGGCGGGCGTCTGTAGTCCCAGCTACTCGGGAGGCTGAGGCAGGAGAATGGCGTAAACCCGGGAGGCAGAGCTTGCAGTGAGCTGAGATCCGGCCACTGCACTCCAACCTGGGCGACAGAGCGAGACTTCGTCTCAAAAAAAAAAAAAAAGAAAATGATGAATTCAGAGATTCTGTCTCCTGGCTTCAGAAGCAGATACTGAGCCTCAAATCTGCTAAGATTGCCCTGAGTGAGAGTCTTATCTCCTGTGGAGAAAGTGCTGAAATTGTGGAAAAACAGATACAAGCTCTTATTATGTGAGTGGCTGATCTGCAATGAAAGATGCATGCACAGCTGAGTGCGGTGGCTCACGCCTGTAATCCCAATACTTTGGAAGTCCGAGGTGGGTGGATCGCAAGGCTAGGTGTTTAAGACCAGCCTGGCCAAGATGGTGAAACCCCCTCTCTACTAAAAATTACAAAAACTAGCCGGGTAGGCCGGGCGCGGTGGCTCAAGCCTGTAATCCCAGCACTTTGGGAGGCCGAGACGGGCGGATCACAAGGTCAGGAAATCGAGACCATCCTGGCGAACACGGTGAAACCCCGTCTCTACTAAAAAAATACAAAAAAACTAGCCGGGCGAGGTGGCGGGCGCCTGTAGTCCCAGCTACTCCGGAGGCTGAGGCAGGAGAATGGCGTAAAACCCGGGAGGCGGAGCTTGCAGTGAGCTGAGATCCGGCCACTGCACTCCAGCCTGGGCGACAGAGCCAGACTCCATCTCAAAAAAAAAAAAAAAAGCCGGGCGCGGTGGCTCAAGCCTGTAATCCCAGCACTTTGGGAGGCCGAGACGGGCGGATCACGAGGTCAGGAGATCGAGACCATCCTGGCTAACACAGTGAAACCCCGCCTCTACTAAAAATACAAAAACTTAGCCGGGCGAGGTGGCAGGCGCCTGTAGTCCCAGCTACTCGGGAGGCTGAGGCAGGAGAATGGCGTGAACCCGGGAGGCGGAGCTTGCAGTGAGCTGAGATCCGGCCACTGCACTCCAGCCTGGGTGACAGAGCGAGACTCCGTCTCAAAAAAAAAAAAAACAAAAAACAAAAAAACAAAAAACTAGCCGGGTGCAGTGGCAAGTGCCTGTAATCCCAGCTACTCAGGAGTCTGAGGCAGGAGAATCGCTTGAACCCCGGGTGGGGTGCACCACTGCACTCCAGCCTGGGTGACAGAGTGAGACTCTGTCTCAAAAATAATAATAATAATAAAAATAAATAAAAGTTTTTAGGACAGGGTGCAGTGGCTCATGCCTGTAACCCCAGCACTTTGGGAGGCTGAGGCGGGCGGATCACCTAAGGTCAGGAGTTCGAGACCAGCCTGGCTAACATTGTGAAACCCCCACCTCTACTAAAAAATACTAAGTTAGCCAGGCGTGGCGGTACACACCCGTAATTTCAGCTACTCAGGAGGCTGAGGCAGAAGAATCGCTTGAACCTAGGAGGTGGAGGTTGCAGTGAGCCGAGATCACACCACTGGAAAAAAAAAAAAAAAAAAAAAAAAAAGCTTTAAGGAGTGAAATTCCTTCCTCGCGAAGGACAAGGTGGCCATCCTGGTTCTCCGTGAGTTCATGCTTAATTAACATTAGACTTACATTCTCTTGGAAACCACTTGTTTTTCCAAATCAGGTACATAACACTGACAAGAAAATTTGGTTTTTTTTGTTTTTTTTTTTTTTTTTTGAGACAGAGTTTCGCTCTCGTTACCCAGGCTGGAATGTAATGGCACAATCTTGGCTCACCGCATCCTCTGCCTCCTGGGTTTAAGCAATTCTCCTGCCTCAACCTCCCGAGTAACTGGGATTACAGGCATCTACCTGCAGGCAAATTTGGTTATTTCTATGGTTTACAATAACTTAGCATAATAGCCATAATTATAATTGATAGCATATACTTAGACATTGGAATTTTGGAAATCCCATACCATTTTGGAACATATATTAGTATTATTCACAAAAATAGAACCCAAAGAAGACTGACTGCCTGGCCGCTGCACTGTCTGGGACATGAGGAGCGCCTCTGCCCAGCCGCCATGCAACCCTCCAGGTGTGAAGTGGCAGCCTTGTGTGAGATCTTTCTGCCCTCCCCAAGTTTGCATTTTGGACAGTAAAGTTTACTTTTAAATTAAAAGATTTCAACTGGGGAAGATTGAAAAAAGAAGAAGATTGAGCATCATTTTGGCAATCTCATGTTGAATAATCCTGTTTACCTCCTTTCTGGATGTTTTCAGCGGCCCTCTGACCCATCCGAAATGGCAGGCGTTAGGAAAGACGATTCTGAAGTTTGATTTTGGAATTCCAGATTACCGTCAGTTCTTTATTTTGCCAAAATGATGACTCAGAAATTTTAAAGAAGGAAAAACTTTGTATAACCCTTTTGACTTTAGTCAATACGTTCACACAGAGAACCTCTTCTGCAAATTAATTGCGACAATTCTTCCACCACTTCTTTGAACCTTCGGCTTTTTCTATCTAACTCAAAATAATCATTTAACCCTAGGCAAAAGTTTACATTTCCATCCCTTCTTATCACCTTTTACAAAAAAACACATTTTACTGTTCTTATACACCTTGCATGTAAATCTATTTCTAGTAGTCTCACTCTGTCACCCAGACTGGAGTGCAGTGGTGTGATATCAGCTCACAGAAACCTCCACCTCCCGTGTTCAAGCAATTCTCCTGCCTCAGCCTCCCCAGCAGCTGGGATTACAGGTGCATACCACCACACCCAGCTAATCCTTGTATTTTTAGCAGAGATGGGGTTTCACCATGTTGGCCAGGTTGGTTTCGAACTCCTGATCTCAGGTGATCCACCCGCCTCAGCATCCCAAAGTGCTGGGATTAGAGGCATGAGCCACCATGCCCAGACGTATTTCCAGTACTCTTGATTGCATGTTACAATGGTGTCTCTTTGGCAATGTTAACTGTAATATAAAACCTGGTAAGTTACGTTCTGATAAGATTTGACTGTTTTCAGCATAGCTAGGTCATTGCCAACGCCACATGTCCCCAGGCCTTACCTAGCTGGAAAGCAGACAAGTAAAACAATTTTCAAAAGCCAAAGTAGCTTATGATCTTAAGCATTTAGCAATCCTAATATTTGAACATAATTTAGACCACATGTTTACACTTTGAAGACAATTGTATTTCACCAAAAATTTTTAAAACTGTCTTTATTGCTGGGTGCAGTGGCTCATGTCTGTAATCCCAGTACTTTGGGAGGCCAAGGCGGGCAGATCACCTGAGGTCAGGAGTTCGAGACCAGCCTGGCCAACATGGTGAAATCTCGTCTTTACTAAAAATTAGCCAGGTATGATGGTGGACGCCTGTAGTCCCAGCTACTCGTGAGGCTGAGGCAGGAAAATCACTTGAACCCAGGAGGCGGAGGTTGCAATAAGCCAAGATCACACCATTGCACCCCAGCCTGGGTGACAAGATCAAAACTCTGTCCCCCCAAAAGAAAGGAGGCCAGGGACGGTGGCTCACGCCTGTAATCCCAACACTTTGGTAGGCCTAGGTGGGCGTATCACCTGAGTTTGGGAGTTCAAGACCAGCCTGACCAACATGGAGAAACCCCATCTCTACTAAAGAAAAATACAAAATTAGCTGGGCATGGTGGTGCATGCCACTAGCAGCTACTTAGGAGGCTGAGGCAGGAGAATCGCTTGAACCCGGGAGGTGGAGGTTGCCATCAGCCGAGATCGCCATTGCACTCCAGCCTGGGAGCAATGACAGCAAAACTCCTTCTCATTTAAAAACAAAAACAAAACAAACAAACAAAAAAAAACAGGCCCGTGCAGTGGGTCACACCTGTAATCCCAGCTTTGGGAGGCTGAGGCAGGTGGATCGCTTGAGGTCAGGAGTTCCAGACCAGCCTGGCCAACATGGTGAAACCCTGTCTTTACTAAAAATACAAAAAAAAAAAAAAATTAGTTGGGCGTGGTGGCGGGCACCTGTAATCCCAGCTACTTAGGAGGCTGAGGTACGAGAATCACTTGAGCTCCGGAGGCAGAGGTTGCAGTGAGCCGAGACTATGCCATGGCACTCCAGCCTGGGCAACAGAGAGAGACTCAACCTCAAAAAAAAAAAAAAAAAAAAAAGCTGGGCACAGTGGCTCGTGCCTGTAATCCTAGCACTCTGGGAGGCCAAGAGGGGCGGATTGCCTGAGCTCAGAAGTTTGAGACCAGCCTGGGCAACGTGGTGAAACCCTGTCTCTAGTAAAAAGAACAAAAAATCAGCTGGGCGTGCTGGTGGGTACCTGTAATCCAGCTACCCAGGAGGGGTAGGCATGAGGCATGAGAATTGCTTGAATCCGGGAGGCGGATGTTGCAGTGAGCTGAGATTTTGCCTATGCACCCAGCCTGGGCAACAAAGAAAAACTCTGTCTAAAAAAAAAAAAAAAAAATATATATATATATATATATATATATATATATATATATTTGGTGGGCGTGGTGGTGGATGCCTGTAACCCCAGGTACTCGGGAGGCTGAGGCAGGAGAATCACTTGAACTCAGGAGGTAGAGGTTGCAATGAGCCAAGATTGCACTCCAGCTTGGGTGACAGAGCAAAACTCTGTCTTGAAAAAAAGAAAATAGAAAAAAAAGAAAAAGAAAAAGAAATGCAAAAACTTGAAAAGACATCCCAAAAAACCAATCATAGGTTCTACCATAGTGATGTTCTCTGCAAGAGTAATTAGGGAAGTTGCAAATCTTAGAACCTCTGGAATAATGGCTGGGAATTATTATTAATTCGGGCCCCTCTCACTCTCCTAATTTGGTGGCTTTTCATTAGTTTTACATGAATAGTTTTGGGGGAATGGCTATTATCATTTAAACTAAAAGGTAAATTTCTCCCAAAGTTAGCTTGGCCCACAGCCAGAAATGAGCCAAGGCAGGCAACCTCTGAGGCTAGAAGCAAGATGGAGTCAGCCATGTCAGATTTCTCTTACTGCCTAGTTTTACAAAGGTGCTTTCAGCACTGGAAATCAAGAACACACAATTTAGGCCGGGCGAAGTGGTGCATGCCTGTAATCCCAGCACTTAGGGAAACCAAGGTGGGCAGCTCACTTGAGGCCAGGAGTTAAAGACCAGACTGGCCAACATGGCAAAACCCTGTCTCCACAAAATTTAGCCAGGCATGGTGGTGCGCTCCTGTAATCTCAGCTACTCAGAAAGCTGAGGCAGGAAAACAACTTAAACCCAGGAGATGAAGGTTGCAGTGAGCGGAGATCGCGCCACTGCACTCCAGCCTGGTGACAGAGCAAGATCCTGTCTCAAAACAAAACAAAACAGCTGGACGCGGTGGCTCATGCCTGTAATCCCAGTACATTGGAGGCTGAGGTGGGCGGATCACGAGATCAGGAGTTCAAGACCAGCCTGGCCAACATAGTGAAATCCCGTTTCTACCAAAAATACAAAAAATTAGCTGGGCAACGTGGTGGCAGGTGTCTGTAATCCCAGCTACTCGGAAGGCTGTGAATCGCTTGAAGCCGGGAAGCAGAGGTTGCACGTTGCAGTGAGCAGAGATCGCGCCACTGCACTCCAGCCTGGGTGACTGTGTGAGACTCTATCTCAAAAAAAAAAAAAAAAACCCACAGAATTTAGCAGTTAAACCTCCTTTATGCAAAAGCCAACGTGTGTGTGTGTGTGTGTGTCTGTATGTTTGTGTATTTCTTTAAATCAGCCCCTGAAGAAACATCAAATTTTCTAAGAACATTTAAGCCAGTTCAGCACAAAGCAAAAAGCCATTAAATGACCTCTCAGGCTCCCTTCTAACTCTTTGATTTTTGTACTTTCTGGAAACAGACACCACCTGACCACTGGATGGACAGATGATCTTCACATTTAGTTTTGTTTTTCCAGAAAGCTCAACATCATGAGGCTATGAGGAAACTTTCGCTGCAATTGTGCCTGGAATCATGGTCCAGGGTAGCAATGACGAATTTGCATTTACTGGGCAGGTCAATTGTAGGCCATACACTCTACTGGGCACCTTCCCATCTCTGAGTACCTTTGATCCTCCTAATCCAGAGAAACCAAGTCACTTGCCTGAGGTCACACAGTCATGTAGAGCTGGGACAGGATCCAATCCCAGTTCACACTTCTCTTTCCCTCCATAGAATGAGACCTTTCTTCGTTAACGAAAACATCACTTACTGCCATCACTTTTCACTGTACCCAAGTGAGCCTGGAAATTCTCTCCTCGGAATCCTCCCCCATCTCCAGGACAGTTGATAAATGCCGTAGGGTGAAGAAGTCAGTCTCTGAGGCCCCATGGAGATACAAAACACACATGGCTGTAAAGTCGGCTTGAGTGTTACGATCAAAGCTACACATCTGGTTCTGGCCACTTTCCCCTCTACAGGCCCCATGCCAGCACCCCAGCTCTGACCACCACAGCTGAAAACAATTCTTTCCAGTAACTAAGTGATTCCTAACTGGGAAAAGGACGGTGATTTGGCCCCCAGGGAACATCTGTCAATGTCCAGGAAATATTTTTTATTTTTGTAACTGGAAGAGGCGGGTGCTTCGGCATCTAGTATGAAGCCCGGGATGCGGCTAAACAACCTCCTGGCCAGGCACAGTGGCCCTGTAATCCCAGCACTTAGGGAGGCTGAGGCAGGTAGATCACCTGAGGTCAGGAGTTCGAGACCAGCCTGGGCTACATGGTGAAACCCTGTCTCTACTAAAAAATACAAAAATTAGACAGGCATGGTGGCGGGCACCTGTAATCCCAGCTACTCAGAAGGCTGAGGCAGGAGAATTGCTTGAACCTAGGAGGCAGAGGTTGCAGTGAGCCAAGATCACACCACTGCACTCCAGCCTGGGCGACAAAGCAAGACTCTGATTCAAAAAAAAAAAAAAAAAAAGCCACTGAGTTAGGAGGGTGAGAGGGGCCAGAATTCTAAATAATTCTCAGCCATTATTTCAGAGGTCCTAAGGTTTGCAACTTCCCAATTACTCTTGCAGAGAACATCACTATAGTAGAACCTACCATTGATCTTTTTGTTTTGTTTTGTGTTTTGTTTTTTTGTTTTTTGAGACAGAGTTTCACTCTTGTCTCCCAGGCTAGAGTGCAATGGCGCAATCTCGACTCACTGCAACCTCCGCCTGCCGGGTTCAAGCGATTCTCCTGCCTCAGCCTCCTGAGAAGCTGGGACTACAGGCTTGTGCCACCACGCCCAGCTAATTTTGTATTTTTATTTTATTTATTTATTTATTTATTTATTTGAGAGAAGTATCGCTTTTATCCCCCAGGTTTGAGTGCAATGGCGCGACCTCGGCTCACTGCAATCTCCTCCTCCCAGGTTCAAATGATTCTTCTGCCTCTGCCTCCCAAGTAACTGGGATTAAGTCACCTGCCACCACACCCAGCTAATTTTTGTATATTTTAGTACAGACGGGGTTTCATCGTGTTGGCCAGGCTGGTTTCCAACTCCTGATCGCAAGTGATCTGCCCGCCTCGGCCTCCCAAAGTGCTGGGATTACAGGCATGAGCCACTGCGCCCGGCCTCGTTTTGTATTTTTAGTAGAGATGGGGTTTCTCCATGTTGGTCAGGCTGGTCTCAAACTCCCAACCTCAGGTGATCCACCCACCTCAGCCTCCCAAAGTGCTGGGATCATAGGTATGAGCCACCGCGCCCAGCCCCATTGATCTTTTCGGATGTCTTTTCAAGTTTTTACATTTCTGACTACCAGCTGGCCCCACCTGGACCCTCCAACTAGTCTGTGGTCCCCACCCAGGAACTGACTCAGCACAAGAGAACAGCTTCCATTCCCTGTGAGTTCATATTCAACCCAACCAATCAGTATGCGCCCTACCCTGGCTCCCTGCCCACCAAACTATATTTGAAAAACCCCTAGCCTAGGCTGGGCGTGGTGGCTCACGCCTGTAATGCGAGCACTTTGGGAGGCCAAGGCAGGTGGATCACCTGAGGTAAGGAGTTCAAGACCAGCCTGGCCAACATGGTGAAACCCCGTCTCTACTAAAAATACAAAAGTTAGCCGGGCGTGGTGGCATGTGCCTGTCATCCCAGCTATTTGGGAGGCTGAGGCAGGAGAATCACTTGAACCTGGGAGGTGGAGGTTGTAGCAGGCCGAGATCACGCCACTGCACTCCAGCCTGGGCAACAAGAGTGAAACTCCATCTCCAAAAAAAAAAAGAAAGAAAGAAAGTTCGGGCGGGGTGGTTCACGCCTATAACCCCAGCACTTTGGGAGGCCAAGGAGCCCAAGATGGGCGAATTGCCTGAGCTTAGGAGTTTGAGACCCACTTGGGCAACACAGTGAAACCCCATCTCTACTAAAAATACAAAAAAAAATTAGCCAGGCATGGCAGCTTGCACCTGCTACTCGGGAAGCTGAGGCAGGAGAATCACTTGAACCCAGGAGGTGGAGGTTGTAGTGAGTCAAGATTGCACCACTGCACTCCAGCCTGGGCAACAGTGTGAGGCTTCATTTCAAAAAAAAAAAAAAAAGCAAAATTCCGCCTAGTGTGTTGGTGCATGCCTATAGTCCCAGCTGCTCAGGAGGTTGTGGTGGGGGGATAGCTTGAGCCTGGAAGGCAGAGGTTGCAGTGAGCCGAGATCTCGCCACTACACTCCAGTCTGGGCGAAAGAGATAGACCTTGTCTCAAAAAGAAAACAAAAGGAAAAGCAATAACAAACTGGGTGTGAGAATGGGTGCTGGTCTTGCCAACAAGGTCTTATTCCTAACTTTGTCATCACCGGGATATGTGACCTAGAACCAGCATCTTCATCAGCTCAATTACAATCAACTCTGCTATAACAAAATACCATAGACAACAGTAATGTATTTCTCACAGTTCCAGCAGCTGAAAAGTCCAAGATCAAGGCATTGGTAGGCTTGGTGTCTGCCAAGGGCCCCTTTTCTGGTTGACAGATGGCACTTCGCTGTGTGTCCTCACATGGCAGAGGGGTCAGCAAGCTCTTGGGAGCAGCGAAGGTCTCTTTTATAAGGTCACTAATCTCATTCATGAGGGCTGTGCCCTTAAGACATAATCACCTCCCAAAGCCCCACCTTCTAATACCGTCACATGCGGGGTACGTTTCAACACACGAATTTTGCAGGGATAAAACATGTAGTGACAGTCCCCAACGTTTTTGGCACCAGGAACCGGTTTCGTGGAGGATAATTTTTCCACAGACTGAATGGGGAGAGGAGGAAAGGATGGCTTCTGGATGATTCAAGTGCATGAAATTTATCATTAGATTCTCATAAGGAGTGAGCAATCTAGACCCCTCACATGTGCAGTTCACAATGGGGTTCACGCTTCTATAAGAATCTAATGCTGCCGGCCGGGCGCGGTGGCTCAAGCCTGTAATCCCAGCACTTTGGGAGGCCGAGACGGGCGGATCACGAGGTCAGGAGATCGAGACCATCCTGGCTAACACCGTGAAACCCCGTCTCTACTAAAAATACAAAAAACTAGCCGGGCGAGGTGGCGGGCGCCTGTAGTCCCAGCTACTCGGGAGGCTGAGGCAGGAGAATGGCCTAAACCCAGGAGGCGGAGCTTGCAGTGAGCTGAGATCCGGCCACTGCACTCCAGGCCGGGCTTCAGAGCAAGACTCCGTCTCAAAAAAAAAAAAAAAAAAAAAGAATCTAATGCTGCCATTTATCTGATAGGAGGAGGAGTTCAGCTTCCCTAGAGCCCACTGCTCACCTCCTGCTGTGCGGCCGGCTTCCTAACAGGCCACAGACAGGTAATGCTCTGTAACCCAGGGGTTAGGGACTCCTGATCTATAGCAATAAATAACCTCCCCTTTCTGGGCTTCTATTAATACTTTCCCGCCCCCCGCCCCCTCCGTGAAATGTGAGTCTTGGATTGGAGGAGCTGCAGGGGGCCTTCCAGTGCCATGGATTCTGCTCCTCTGAGGATCCCATGCACTTCAAGGCTTTACGTGATCTATCTCCCTGAGGTGGACAGACTCCCATATTTCTTTTTTTTCTTTTCTTTCTTTTTTTTTTTTTTTTGAGACAGAGTCTCACTTCATTGCTAGGCTGGATGGAGTGCAGTGGTGCGATCTTGGCTCACTGCAACCTCTGCCTCCCCGGTTCAAGCGATTCTCCTGTCTCAGCCTCTCGAGTAGCTGGGACTACAGGCACGCGCTACCACGCCTGGCTAATTTTTGTACTTTTAGTAGAAATGGGGTTTCACCATGTTGGCCAAGATGGTCTCAATCTCTTGACCTTGTGATCTGCCCGCCGTGGCCTCCCAAAGTGCTGAGATTACAGGCATGAGCCACCACGCCTGGCCAGACTCCCGTATTTCTATCTCTAGGCCAGACCTCTCCAGATTCAGAGAGCCAACTGCTTGTGCAGCACCTCCACTGGGATGCTGACAACATCTTGTGTCCATGTGTCCCGGACTGAGCTCCCAAGTACACAGTCCAACCTGCTCCCCACACCATTGGTCCATCCATCTTCTCGTCTTCATTGATGGCCATGACTCCAGGCTTCCAGCAGCTTAGGGTACAAACCGTACAGTTATCCACACCCAACAACCAGTGAATCCTAATGGCTCCTCCTTCAAAATAGATCTCAAATGCAACCATGTTTGACCACTTTGCCTTCCTGCCAACATCCTGAGCAAACCGTGTTCACCTCTCCTTTGGATTTTCACCGTGGTTGCCAACCCACCTCCATGCTACCAACAAGGGGCAAGCACAGCATACCATTATTCCTTTTCAACATAGCAAGCACAGCATTTCACTAAAAAATAAGACAAGTCAGCCACGCATGGTGGCTCACGCCTGTAATTCCACAACTTTGGGAGGCCTACGCGGGCAGATCACGAGGTCAAGAGACTGAGACCATCCTGGCCAACATGGTGAAACCCCATCTCTACTAAAAATACAAAAAATTAGCCAGGCGTGGTGGCGGGCGCCTGTAGTCCCAGCTACTCGGGAGGCTGAGGCAGGAGAATCACTTGAACCCAGGAGGCGGAGGTTGTAGTGAGCCGAGATTGCGCCAGTATACTCCAGCCTGGCGATGGAGTGAGACTCCGTCTCAAAAAAAAAAAAGAAAAAAAGAAAGAAATGAACCGGGCATGGTGGCAGGCACCTGTAGTCCCAGCTACTTGGGAGGCTAAGGCAGGAGAATCACTTGAACCCAGGAGGCGGAGGTTGCAGTGAGCCGAGATTGTGCCACCAAACTCCAGTCTGGGCAACACAGCAAGACTCTGTCTTAATAAATAAATAAATACATACATACATAAATAAGACAAGTGATGTCCCCTCCATTCAGTGCATTCCACAGGTGAAAGGTCCTGCACCCTGCACCCCTTACCTCTCCCTCTTCATCTCCTCCCCATCACTTCTCACTCCACTCCAGTCACACCAGCTCCCTTGCCTGTGTAGCCTCAACACAATGGGCACACTACAATGGGCACACTCCTGTCTCAGGGCCTTTGCACCTGCTGGCCTCCTGAATGCTTCTTTCCCAGTGAAATCTTCTCTGGCCACATCCACACCTGCAGTTGTAAACTTTCCCTGCAACGGAGGTCTTCCCTCACAGACCCCACAGTTCATTCTCTCCTTTGTTCAATGACTGCTTCCCCACATTAGAATGGAAGCCCTGGGAGGACGGGATCTTTTCTTTTTTTTTTTTTTCTTTGAGACGGAGTCTCGCTCTGTCGCCCAGGCTGGAGTGCAGTGGCCAGATCTCAGCTCACTGCAAGCTCCGCCTCCCGGGTTCCTGCCATTCTCCTGCCTCAGCCTCCCGAGTAGCTGGGACCACAGATGCCCACCACCTCGCCCGGCTAGTTTTTTGTATCTTTTAGTAGAGACGGGGTTTCACCGTGTTAGCCAGGATGGTCTCGATCTCCTGACCTCGTGATCCGCCCGTCTCGGCCTCCCAAAGTGCTGGGATTACAGGCTTGAGCCACCGCGCCCGGCCAGGAGGACGGGATCTTTACTGGAATTGGTCACTGCTGTATTCCCAGTGCCTGAAGCCAACAAGTACTTCCAACAAGCGGCTTTTGGAAAACGTCATGCTGGGGCATGTACCTATGGAAAATAAGGTCAGCTGGGCACGGTGGCTCACGCCTGTAATCCTAACACTTTGGGAGGCCAAGATGATTGCTTGAGCTCAGGAGTTCAAGATCAGCCTGGGCAATATGGTGAAACGCTGTCTCTCCAAAAAAGAATTAGGCTGCACGCAGTGGCTCACGCCTGTAATCCCAGCACTTTGGGAGGTGAGGTGGGCGGATCACAAGGTCAAGAGATGGAGATAATCCTGGCCAACATGGTGAAACTTCATCTCTACTAAAATTACAAAAATTAGCTGGGCGTGGTGGCGCGGGCCTGTAGTACTAACTACTCAGGAGGCTGAGGCAGCAGAATCGCTTGAACCCGGGAGGCGGAGGCTGCAGTGAGCCGAGATCACGCCAACTGCACTCCAGCCTGGCGACAGAGTAAAACTCTGCCTCAAAAAAAAAAAAAAAAAAAAAAAAGGCCGGGCGCGGTGGCTCAAGCCTGTAATCCCAGTACTTTGGGAGGCCGAGGCGGGTGGATCACGAAGTCAGGAGATCGAGACCATCCTGGCTAACATGGTGAAACCCCGTCTCTACTAAAAAATACAAAAAACTAGCCGGGCGTGGTGGCGGGCGCCTGTAGTCCCAGCTACTCGGAGGCTGAGGCAGGAGAATGGCGTAAACCCGGGAGGCGGAGCTTGCAGTGAGCCGAGATCGCGCCACTGCACTCCAGCCTGGGTGACACAGCGAGACTCCGTCTCAAAAAAAAAAAAAAAAAAGAATTAGCCTGGCATGGTGGCACACATCTGTGGTCCCACCTACTTGGGAGGCTGAGGTGGGAGGATCACTTGAGCCAGGGAGGCAAAGGTTGCAGTGAGCCAAGATTCCACCACGGCACTCCAGCCCAGGTGACAGAGTGAGAGTTCATCTCAAAAAAAAAAAAAAAGGAAAACAAGGTCCAATTAATTCTGAGACATTTGCCCTAACTCTGAAAAAGCGCTTTCCTTTTCATTTCTCCTCTCATCTGCCCCTCCTCCTGCCTCCAGTTCCCAGCCCCCTCCCATCAAAATAATTTACAAATGGGCCACCTGTATTAGTCCGTTCTCATGCTGCTATGAAGAAATACTCAAGACTGGGTAATTTATACAGAAAAGAGGTTCGACTGACTCAGTTCCACATGTCTCGAAAGGCCACAGGAAACTTACAATCATGGTGGAAGGGGAAGCAGACACATGCTTCTTGACAAGGCAGAAGGAGAGGCTGGACCCAGTGGCTCACACTTGTAATCCCAGCACTTTGGGAGACAGAGGCAGGGGGATCACTTGAGGTAGGGAGTTCGAGACCAGCCTGGCCAACATGGTGAAACCCTGTCTCTACTAAAAATACAAAATTAGCCAGGCGTGGTAGCACATGCCTCTAATCCCAGCTACTCAGGAGGCTGAGGCAGGAGAATCACTTGAACCCGGGAGGCAGAAGTTGCGGTGAGCCAAGATTGAGCCATTTACACTCCAGCCTGGGCAATAAGAGTGAAATTCCGTCTCAAAAAAAATAAAAATACAGATCTCCCAGCATTTTGGGAGACTGAGGCTGGCAGATCACGAGGTCAGGAGTTCAAGACCAGCCTGGCCAATATGGTGAAACCCCGTCTCTACTAAAAAATACAAAATTAGTTGGGTGTGGTGGAGTAACTGTAATCCCAGCTACTTGGGAGCTAAGGCAGGAGAATCGCTTGAACCTGGGAGATGGAGGTTGTGGTGAGCAGAGATCAAGCCACTGCACTCCAGCCTGAGTGACAGAGCGAGACTCCCTCTCAAAAAAAACAAAACAAAAGAAAAGTCTGGGCACGGTGGCTCATACCTGTAATCCTAGCACTTTGGAAGGCGAGGCGGGCAGATCATGAGGTCAGGAGTTCAAGACCAGCCTGGTCAAGAGACCAGCCTGGTCAACATGGTGAAACCACATCTCTACTAAAAATACAAAAATTACCCAGGCATGGTGGCGGGTGCCTGTAAATTCAGCTACTCAGGAGGCTGAGGCAGGATAATTGCCTGAACCCGGGAGGTTGCAGCGGGCCGAGATCATGCCATTGCACTCCAGCCTGGGCAACAGACCGAGACTCTGTCTCAAAAAAAAAAAACAAAAAAAAACAAAAAACAAGGCAGCAGGAGAGAGAAGGAGTGCCAGCAGGAGAAATGCTAGACACCTGTAAAACCATCAGACCTCCCGAGACTCACTCATTATCACAAGAACAACATGGGGGAACCACCCCCATGATCCAATTACCTCCACCTGGTCCCTCCCACAACATGTGGGGATTATGGGAACTACAGCTCAAGATGAGATTTGAGTGGGGACACAGCCAAACCATATCACCACCCCTTCCCTCATTTGCAAAAAAATGTGCCAGGTCTGGCCGGGCGTGGTGGCTCACACCTGTAATCCCAGCACTTTGGGAGGCCAAGGTGGGCGGATCACCTGAGGTCAGGAGTTCCAGACCAGCCTGACGAACATGGAGAAACCCCTTCTGTACTAAAAATACAAAAAAAATTAGCCGGGCATGGTGGCCCATGCTTGTAATCCCAGCTACTCGGGAGGCTAAGGCAGGAGAATCGCTTGAACCCAGGAGGCGGAGGTGGAGGTGAGCCGAGATCGAGCCATTGCACTCCAGCCTGGACAACAAAAGCAAAACTCTGTCTCAGAAAAAAAAAAAAAAAAGTGCCAGGTCTATCTCCCAGATCTGGGCTCTGGGATTGAATAAACATCACGAATAAATCAGGTGAGCCCTTGCTCCCCCTCCTGACAGGGGCACTGTTAAAATAAAATTATTCTGCCGGGCGCAGTGGCTCAAGCCTGTAATCCCAGCACTTTGGGAGGCCGAGACGGGCGGATCATGAAGTCAGGAGATCAAGACCATTCTGGCTAACACGGTGAAACCCCATCTCTACTAAAAAATACAAAAAAACTAGCCTGGCGAGGTGGTGGGCGCCTGTAGTCCCAGCTACTCTGGAGGCTGAGGCAGGAGAATGGCATAAACCCGGGAGGCGGAGCTTGCAGTGAGCCGAGATCTGGCCACTGCACTCCAGCCTGGGCAACAAAGTGAGACTCCATCTCAAAAAAAAAAAAAATTAATTAATTAAATAAAATAAAATTATTCACCTCCCTCACTCTGCTCCTTGGCTAGGTAGAGTGGCAAAATATGTCACGCCAAAACATGCAGCTTCGGCATAAGGAACATGCTGAGCTGAAGCCAATTAAGAAGCAGCAGATACAAGAAAAGCCCTCTGCCCTTCCCCTAGTTGACAAAAAGCAAGATGTAAATTTACAAAGGTGGCTGGGCATGGTGGCTCACGCCTGTAATCATAGCACTTTGGGAGGCCAAGCCGGGTGGATCACCTGAGGTCAGGAGTTCGAGACCAGCCTGACCAACAGGGTGAAACCCCATCTCTACTAAAACTAAAAAAATTGGCCAGGCATGATGGTGTGCACCGGTAATCCCAGCTACTCAGGAGGCTGCAGCAGGAGAATCACTTGAACCTGGAGGACAGAGGTTGCAGTGAGCTAAGATCGCACCACTGCACTCCAGGCTAGGTGACAGAGCAAGACTCCGTCTCTAAATAAATAAATAGATAAATAAATTTACTAAGGTACCCACCTCAAGACCACTAGAAAGGACTGAAGTTAATCCCAGAGACAGCTGTAGATTCTTATCCGCCTGGAATGGCACTGGAGGAGTCTACATAACCAATCGACCAACTCGCCCTCATCTTCCATTCGTTCCCCCATATATTGACCCTCTCATGATTTGCTGCACTAGAAACTCAAAGTGATTTCCCTTCATCTTGTCTAAAAATACTTCTTTAAAAATGTATTACTCGTCGGGCACGGGGGCTCACGCCTGTAATCCCAGCACTTTGGGAGACCGAGGCGGGTGGATCATGAGGTCAGGAGTTCAAGACCAGCCTGGCCAATATGATGAAACCCCATCTCTGCTAAAAGTACAAAAATTAGTCGGGCGTGGTGGCATACACCTGTAGTCCCAGCCACTGAGGAGGCTGAGGCAGAAGACTCGCTTGAACCCGGGAGGCGGAGGTTGCAGTGAGCAGAGATCGCCTGGGTGACAGAGCACTCCAGCCTGGGTGACAGCGAGACTCCATCTCAAAAAAATAAATAAATAAAATAAAAATGTATTACTCTTGACCAGGAGCAGTGACTCATGCCTGTAATCCCAGCACTTTGGAAAGTCAAGGTAGGCAGATCCCTGGGAGTTCAAGACCAGCCTGGCCAACATGGTGAAACCCCGTCTCTACTAAAAATACAAAAATCAGCTGGACATGGTGGCGGGTGCCTGTAATCCCACCTACTGGGGAGGCTGAGGCAGGAGAATCACTTGAGCCCAGGAGGCAGAGGCTGCAGTGAGCTAAGACCACACCATTGCACTCCAACCTGGGCAATAAGAGTGAAACTCCGTCTCAAAAAAAAAAAAAAAAAAAGGATTACTCTTTTGTTAAGCTACTATACAAGCCCCAGTTCTTATTTTTTTCTTTCTTTTTTTTTTTTTTTTTTCTTTTTTCAGACAGGGTCTCGCTGTGTCACCCAGGCTGAATGGAGTAGCGTGATCTTGGCTCACTGCAACCTCCACCTCCTGGGCTCAAGTGATCCTCCCACCTCAGCCTGAGTAGTAACTGGGACTATAGGCGTGATGGTGCCACCATGCCTGACTAATTTTTGTATTTTTTGTAAAGACAGGATTTCATCATGTTCCCCAGGCTCATCTCAAACTCCTGGGGCGAAGTGATCCACCGTCTTTGGCCTCCCAAATCTTTGGAATTACAGGCATGAGCCACCATGCCTGGCCTCCCTCCTTCTAATTGCCCTCCTGAGTTACTTATCTCTGGGTGTTCCCACGTGTATGTGTAATGCACATGTGAACAAAACCATCTGTTTTTCTCTGTCAATCTGTCTTTTGTCAGCCCAATGTACAAGGCCCCAGCCATATAACCTACAATGACTAGTTGAAAAAAATTTTTCCACCCCTATGGCTATAAATCCTCAGCTGTCTGTGCTGTATTCATGGTTGTGTTCAATCTCTCCACCACTGTAATAGACTTGAATAAGTCTTGCTTGCCATTTTTAACAAGTTTCCAATGCAACTTTTTCCTTTTACTAGCACACATCGTCATTGTGATTTTTTTTGTTTTCTGTTTTTTTCCTTTTTTTTTTTTTGAGACTTAGTCTTGCTCCATTGCTCAGGCTGGGGTGCAGTGGCGCTATCTCAGCTCACTGCAACCTCTGCCTCCCGGGTTCAAGCGATTCTCCTGCCTCAGCTTCCCTGGTAGCTGGGACTACAGGCATGTGCCACCACGCCCAGCTATGGTTTTTGTTTTTGAGATAGAGTCTTGCTCTGTTGCCCAGGCTGGAGTGCAGAGGTACAGTCTTGACTCACTGCAACCTCTGCCTCCTGGGTTCAAGTGATTCTCCTGCCTCAGCCTCCCAAGTAGCTGGGATTACAGGTGCCTGCCACCATGCCCAGCTAATTTTTGTATTTTTAGTAGAGACAGGGTTTTGCCATATTGGTCAGGCTGGTCTCGAATTCCGGGCCTCAAGTGATCCACCTGCCTGAACCCAGGAGGTGGAGGTTGCAGTAAGCCAAGATAGTGTCATTGCACTCTAGGCTGGGCGACAGATCAAGACTCCATCTCAAAAAAGAAAAAAAAAAAGAAAAGAAAAGTGCTGTCAACCATATATAACAATATTCAGAAACTATGATTAAGTACAGAGTTTATTCCAGCTCAGAGCTTCAGAATGGCAACCCAGGAGCATAGATTCAGGCTGTTCTGAATACACAGTCTGACTCACAGCAGTTAAAGTGGGTTTTTGGCCGGGTGCAGTGGCTCACGCCTGTAATCCCAGCATTTTGGGAGGCCGAGGCAGGCGGATCACAAAGTCAGGAGTTCAAGACCAGCCTAGCCAATATGGTGAAACCCCTCTCTACTTTCATGCAAATTATTGGTAAATTTGCATGTATTGCTAAAAAATACAGAAATTAACCCGGCATGGTGGCTTACGCCTGTAGTCCCAGCTACCTGGGAGCTGAGGCAGGAGAATCGCTTGAACCCGGGAGGCGGAGGTTGCAGTGAGCCGAGATTGAGCCACTGCACTCCAGCCTGGGCAGCAGAATGAGACTTGGTCCCCCCCAAAAAAAATAAATAGGCCGGGCGCAGTGGCTCACGCCTGTAATCCCAGCACTTTGGGAGGCCAGGGCGGGTGGATCACAAGGTCAAGAGATTGAGACCATCCTGGCCAATGGAGTGAAACCCTGTCTCTAGGCTGGGCACAGTGGCTCACACTTATAATCCCAGCACTTTGGGAGGCCGATGTAGGAGGATCACCTGAGGTCGGGAGTTCAAGACCAGCCTGACCTACACGGAGAAACCCCATCTCTACTAAAAATACAAAATTAGCTGGGCTTGGTGGCGCATGCCTATAATCCCAGCTACTTGGGAAGACTGAGGCAGGAGAATTGCTTGAAACTGGGAGGTGAAGGTTGCAGTGAGCCGAGATCCCGCCATTGCACTACAGCCTGGGCAACAAGAACAAAACTCCGTCTCAAAAAAAAAAAAAAAAGAAACCCCGTCTCTACTAAAGAATACAAAAATTAGATTAGCTGGTCATGGTGGCTTGTGCCTGTAGTGCCAGCTACTCGGGAGGCTGAGGCAGGAGAATCACTTGAACCTGGGAGGGGGAGGTTGCAGTGAGGCGAGATTGCGCCACTGCACTCCAGCCTGGTGACAGAGCAACACTCCATCTCAAAAATAAATAAATAAATAAATAAATAAATAAATAGACCGGGCACGGTGGCTCACACCTGTAATCCCAACACTTTGGGAGGCCGAGGCGGGTGGACTATGAGGTCAGGAGTTCGAGACCAGCCTGGCCAAGATGGCGATACTCCATCTCTACTAAAAAATACAAAAATTAGCCGGGCGCGGTCGCAGATGCCTGTAAGCCCAGTCACTCGGGAGGCTGAGGCAGGAGAATCGCTTGAACCCGGGAGGCGGAGTTTGCAGTGAGCCGAGATCACGCCACTGCACTCTATGCACTTAGCCTGGGCAACAGAGCAAGACTCCGTCTCAAAAAAAAAAAAGATATATATATATTAATTAATTAATGGAATAAAGTGAGTTTTTGAGGAAAAAGAAGAGTGAATTCCTAAGTTTTTACCAATAATTTGCATGAAAGTTACATAAACTATTGATCAGCTATACGTTGTTCTTAGTTATCACAAATTCCAGGAACAGGAAGATAATGGGTGAAGAAGTTAGGAAAGAAATGCCTCTAAACAATTGCCCCCAGGGCTTGGGGGGTAGGAGTGGGACTGAAGTCCCAAACTAGTGCCTCTCTGGGCCTGATAAATTTTACATTCCTCACATAGATTAGACTGCTGTGAGGGATTTTTCTTTTCTCAGTGCCCGTCTCTAGTATTGTAATGATAACTTTGCCAGTACCTAGTAAGTCCTCGTACAAGCTACCTATATTATTGTATTATTACTATTGCGTTTTTTTGAAACAGAGTTCACCCTGTCGCCCAAACGGGACAGCAGTGGTGTAATAATGACTCACTATAACCTTGAACTCCTGGGCTCAAGCAATCCTCCCACCTCAGCTTCCTAAAGAGGATTACAGACCCATGCCATCATGCCCAGCTAATTTTGTAATTTTTTATAGACATGGTGTCTTAAGCTGCATGGTGGTTCATGCCTATAATCTTAACACTTTGGGAGGCCAAGGCGAGAGGATCTCTGGAGTTCGGGAGTTCAAGACCACCCTGGGCAACATGGCAAAATCTGTTTCTAAATAAATTTTTGTTTTTTGTTTTCTTTGAGATGGAGTCTTGCTCTGTCACCCAGGTTGGAATGCAGTGGTGCGATCTCGGCTCACTGCAACCTCTGCCAACCAGATTCAAGCAATTCTCCTGCCTCAGCCTCTCAATTAGCTAGGATTACAATTTTTGTGTTTTCAGTAGAGGTGGGGTTTCAGCATCTTGGCAAGGCTGGTCCTGAACTCCTGACCTCGTGATCCACCCATCTTGGCCTCCCAGAGTGCTGGGATTACAGGAGTGATCCACCGAGCCCAACCTTGTTTTTTTTGGCAATGGAGTTTCGCTCTTGTTGCCCAGGCTGGAGTGCAATGGTGCGATCTCAGCTCACCACAACTTCCGCCTCCCGGGTTCATGTGATTCTACTGCCTCAGCCTCCCGAGTAGCTGGGATTACAGGCATGTGCCACCATGCCCGGCTAATTTTGTATTTTTTAAATAGAGACAGGGTTTCTCCATGTTGGTCAGGCTGGTCTCAAACTCCCGACCTCAGGTGATCTGCCCGCCTCAGCCTCCCAAAGTGCTGGGATTACAGGTGTGACCCACCGTGTCCGGCCAAGGCCTTGTGCTTTTTCTAGGGATAATCAGGTACTTATCACACATTATTTTATTCCTTCTTGGGAGGTGGGCATTGTTACCTCCAGCAACGGGAAGCTCAGAGTGATGGAATTTATTAGCTTCATTTCGCTTACACAGTCGGTTTGTGCTAAAGGTTATGTAATAATCCCGGCACTTTGGGAGGGTCCATTGAACCCAGGAGTTCAAAACCAGCCTGGGCAACATAGTGACACTTGCATTTTTGTTTAAAATTTTTAAAAAAGGCCGGGCACGGTGCCTCACTCTTGTAATCCCAGCACTTTGGGAGGCCGAGGTGGGCAGATCACATGAGGTCGGGAATTCGAGACCAGCCTGACCAACATGGAGAAACCCTGTCTCTACTAAAAATACAAGATTAGCTGGGTGTGGTGGCTCATGCCTGTAATCCCAGCTACTCGAGAGGCTGAGGCAGGAGAATCGCTTGAACCCGGGAGGCAGAGGTTGTGGTGAACCAAAATCCCGCCGTTGCACTCCAGCCTGGGCAACAAGAGTGAAACTCCATCCTCCCAACAAAAAAAGGAAAAGCACAAGGCCAGGCATGGTGGCTCATGCCTGTAATCCCAGCACTTTGGGAGGCCAAGGCAGGCTGATCACATGAGGTCAAGCGTTCAAGACCAACCTGGCCAACATAGTGAAACCCCATCTCTACTAAAAATACAAAGATTAGCTGGACATCGTGGTGCACGCCTGTAATCCCAGCTACTCGGTAGGCTGAGGCAGAAGAATCGCTTGAACCCAGGAGGTGAAGGTTGTAGTGAGCCAAGATCATGCAATTGCACTCCAGCCTGGGCAACAGGAGTGAAACTCTTTCTCAAAAAAAACAGAAAGGCCAGGTGCAGTGGATCATGCTTGTAATCCCAGCACTTTGGGAGTCCGAGGCAGGCGGATCACGAGGTCAGGAGATCAAGACCATCCTGGCTAACGCGGTAAAACCCTGTCTCTACTAAAAATACAAAAAATTAGCTGGGCATGGTGGCGGGCGCCTGTAGTCCCAGCTACTCGGGAGGCTGAGGCAGGAGAATGGTGTGAACCCGGGAGGCGGATCTTGCAGTGAGCCAAGATCACGCCACTGCACTCTAGCCTGGGCAACAGAGAGAGAATCTGTCTCGGAAAAAAAAAAAAAGAAAGGAAGGAAGGAAGGAAGGAAGGAAGGAAGGAAGGAAGGAAGGGAGAGAAACCCTGTCTCTACTAAAAATACAAAAATTAGCCCAGTGTGTTGGTGCGCGCCTGTTATCCCAGCTACTCGGGAGACAGAAGCAGGAGAATCACTTGAACCCAGGACACAGAGGTTGCAGTGAGCCGAGATCCAAGATCACACCACTGCACTCCAGGCTGGGTGGCAGAGCAAGGCCCTGTCCCAAAAAACAAGAAAAATTAAGGCCACCAAAGCAAAACATGCCGACGCTGAGTCCATGCTCAGGCCAAAATGCAGAGTAGCAGAGAAACACAACTGTGGTTCCTGAGGCAGAGTCAGCGGGTTTCAAGGCTGAAAAGGGAGTCAGTTGCACTCTGCAAATGAGGCCTGGAAAACCAGTGCCCGGGAGAGGAACGAATGGGTCCGCAGGTCTGAACACAGTTGGTCCTACTGCTCATTGATCAGGAAAACTTCTTCCATTAATATCTGCTGAGGTCCTGGCCATTCCAACTTCAGGATCTTTTATCAGCTTCAGCTCACCAGAGCCCCTTGTGGTGAAATACAACACTTAGGTTTGAAGGCTTCTAGAAAGTGCTGCTATAAATGGAAAAAACAATTTACGAAGTGAAGTGTCAATGGACAACCTTTCTTCTCCCTCAACTTCTTTTCTGTAATTTTTTTTTTTTTTTCTGAGATGGAGTCTCGCTCTATTGCCAGGCTGTAGTGCAGTAGGGCGATCTCAGCTCACTGCAACCTTCACCTCCCGGGTTCAAGCAGTTCTCCTGCCTCAGCCTCCCAAAGTAGCTGGGACTACAGGCACGTGCCACCACCCCCAGCTAGTTTTTGTATTTTTTAGTAGAGACGGGGTTTCACCATGTTGGCCAGAATGGTCTCGATCTTTTGACCTCATGATCCACCTGCATCAGCCTCCCAAAGTGCTGGGATTACAGGTGTGAGCCACTGTGCCCGGCCAACGTTTTCTGCATTTTTCTACTTTCCCTTCAGTGATCCTCTGTATTATTTTAATATTTATAAGAGACGGCAGGGCGTGATCTCTCATACCTGTAATCCCAGCCCTTTGGGAGTCTGAAGCGGGCAGATGATTTGGGGTCAGGAGTTTGAGACCGGCCTGGGCAACATGGTGAAACCCCATCTCTACTAAAAATACATAAATTATCCAGGAGTGGTGGCGTGCCTGTAATCCTAGCACTTTGGGAGGCCAAGGTGGGTGGGTCATGAGGTCCAGAGTTTGAGACCAGCCTGGCCAATATGGTGAAACCCCCTCTCTACTAAAAAATAACAAAAATTAGCGGGGCATCGTGGTGTGCACCTGTAGTCCCAGCTACTTGGGAGGCTGAGGCAGGAGAATCGCTGGAACCCAGGAGGCGGAGGTTGCAGTGAGCCAAGATCACACCATTGCACCCCAGCCAGGGCAACAGAGCGACACTGCATCTCAAAAAAAAAAAAAAAAAGAAGAAAAGAAAAGAAAGAAAGAAGTAATAAAGATCAGAAATCAATGAATTAGAAGAAGGAAGAAAATAGAAAAAAATTATCAAAAACAAAAGTTGGGCCAAGAGACGTGGCTCATGCTTGTAATCCCAGCTACTTGGGAGGCTGAGGCAGGAGAATCACTGGAACCTAAGAGGCAGAGGTTGCAGTGAGCTGAGATCCTGCCACTACATTCCAGCCTGGGCGACAGAACGAGACTCTGTCTCAAAACAAACAAACAAACCCACAACAGTTGGTTATTTGAAAATATTCAAGCCGGGCGCGGTGGCTCAAGCCTGTAATCCCAGCACTTTGGGAGGCCGAGACGGGCGGATCACGAGGTCAGGAGATCGAGACCATCCTGGCTAACAAGGTGAAACCCCATCTCAACTAAAAAATACAAAAAATAACTAGCCGGGCGAGGTGGCGGGCGCCTGTAGTCCCAGCTACTCCAGAGGCTGAGGCAGGAGAATGGCGTAAACCCGGGAGGCGGAGCTTGCAGTGAGCTGAGATCCGGCCACTGCATCCCAGCCTGGGCGACAGAGCGAGACTCCCTCTCAAAAAAAAAAAAAAAAGAAAAAAAAAGAAAATATTCACAACATTGATAAACCTCAAGCAAGACTAATCAAGAATACAAAAGTGAATTAGCCGGTCGTGGAGACGCACGCCTGTAATTCCAGCTACCCAGAGACCGAGGCTGGTGAATCGCTTGAACCTGGGAGGTGGAGGTTGCAGTGAGGCAAAATTGCACCTTTGCACTACAGCCTGGGTGACAGAGCAAGACTCTGTCTCAAAAAATAAAAATAAAAAAATTTAAAAGTAGGCCTGGCACGGTGGCACACGCCTCTCCTCCCAGCACTTTGGGAGGCCAAGGCAGGTGGATCATGAGTCAGGAGTTCGAGACCAGCCTGGCCAATATGGTGAAATCCTGTCTCTACTAAAAATACAAAAATTAGCTGGGCATGGTGGCACACGCATGTAGTCCCAGCTGCTCAGGAACCTGAGGCAGGAGAATGGCTTGAACCCAGGAGGCAGGGGTTGCAGTGAGCCGAGGTTGTGCCATTGCACTCCAGTCTGGGGGATAAGAGTGAGACTTCTTCTCAAAAATAAATAAATAAATAAATAAATAAATAAATAAATAAATAAAAATTAAAAAGTAAAAAACACAAATTCCTAACATTAGGAATTAAAGGATATCATTATAGATTCTAACACATAACAAAACTTGTGCCAGCAGACAGAGTGACTCACATCTGTAATCACAACACTTCAGGTGGTCATGACAGCAGGAAGATCAGTTGAAGCCAGGAGTTCAAGACTAGCCTGGGCAACATAGCCAGACTCCATCTCTACAAAAAAATTTTTAAAAAATTAACTGGGCTTGTTGGTGTTTCCTACAATCCCAAAGGCTGTAGTGACCACAGGCACACATGACCACAGTTGGCTAATTTTAAAAAGAATTTTTTTTTTTTTGAGACAGAGTCTTGCTCTGTTACCCATGCTGGAGTGCAGTGGCGCGATCTCAGCTCACTGCAAGCTCCGCCTGCCAGGTTCACTCCATTCTCCTGCCTCAGCCTCCTGAGTAGCTGGAATTACAGGCGCCGCCACCACGCCTGGCTAATTTTTGTGTATTTAGTAGAGACAGGGTTTCACCATGTTTACCAGGCTGGTCTTGAACTTCTGACCTCAGGTGATCCACCCGCCTCAGCCTCCCAAAGTGCTGGGGTTACAGGCATGAACCACCACGCCCAACCTCAGAATAATAGTTGACCAAAGTTCTTGTTACCAGAAAGGGGTCCTGATGCAGACCCCCCAAGTTCCTGGATCTCTCCCAAGAAAGAATTCAGGGCGAGTCTGTAGAGTAAAATGAAAGCAAGTTTATTTGAAAAGTAAAGGAACAGATAGGTACTCCATAGGCAAAGCAGCCCCGAGGGCTGCTGGTTGCCCATTTTGATGATTATTTATTAATTATACGCTAAACAAGAGGTGGATTATTCACGTTTCTCCTTTTTAGACCTTACACAGTAACTTCCTGTCGTTGCCATGGCATTTGTAAACTGTCATAGCACTGGTGGGAGTATAGCAGTGAGGACAACCAGAGGTCATTCTTATCGCCATCTTGGTTTTGGTGAGTTTTAACTGGCTTCTTTACTGCAACCCTGTTTTATCAGTAAGGTCTTTATGATCTGTATCTTGTGCCAATCTCCTATCTCATGCTGTGACTTAAAATGCCTTAAATGGGCCAGGTGCTGTGGCTCAGGCCTGTAATCCCAGCATTTAGGGAGGCCCAGGCCAGTGGATCCCTTGAGGTCAGCAGTTCAAGATCAGCCTGGCCAACACGGTGAAACCCAGTCTCTACCGAAAATACAAAAATTAGCCAGGTGTAGTGATGCATGCCTGTAGTCCCAGCTACATGGGGGGCTGAGGCGCAAGAATTGCTTGAGCCCGGGAGATAGAGATCACGCCACTGCACTCCAGCCTGGGCAACAGAGACAGACTCTTGCCTCAAAGAAAAGAAAAAAATGCCTTAACCATCTGTGAATGCAGCCCAGTAGGTTTCAGTCTTACTTTACCTAGCTCCTATTCAAGATGGAGTTGCTCTGGTTCAAATGCTTCTGACGGTTGGGAGAACTTGTGGTCCAGTCAAGCTGACAAATGAAATTAACCATTACAGGTATAGTTCAGTGCAACAGAGGGTGCTGGGACAACCAGATATCCATGTGGGGATAAAATTAAACTGAAGGCCAGGCGCAGTGGCTCTCGTCTGTAATCTCAGCACTCTGGGAGGCCAAGGCAGATGGATCACCTGAGGTCAGGAGTTCGAGACCAGTCTGGCCAACATGGTGAAACCTTGTCTCTACTAAAACTACAAAAATTAGCCAGGTGTGATGGCACGTACCTGTAATCCCAGCTACTTGGAGGCTGAGAAAGGAGAATTGCTTGAACCCGGGAGGCGAAGGTTGCAGTGAGCGCAGATCGTACTACTGCACTCCACCCTGGGTGACAGAGTGAGACTCTGTCTCAAAAAATAAACTAATTAATTAATAAAATAATTAACCTGGACTCATATTTCACACCTTACACAAAAACAGAATTCTTTTTTTTTTTTTTTTTGAGACAGAGTTTCCCTCCCTCTGTTGCCCAGGCTGGAGTGCAGTGGCGTGATGTCGGCTCACTGCAACCTCCGCTTCCCGGGTTCAAGTGATTCTTCTGCCTCAGCCTCCCAAGTAGTTGGGACTACAGGCGTGTGCTGCCATACCTGGCTAATTTTTGTATTTTTAGTAGAGACGGAGTTTCACCATCTTGGTCAGGCTTGTCTGGTTTTGAACTCCTCACCTCGTGATCTGCCCGTCTCGGCCTCCCAAAGTGCTGGGATTGCAGGTGTGAGCCACCGTGCCCGGCCAAGTTCTTTTTTTAAAAAAAAAGTGTCTCCACCAGGCACAATGGCTCACACATATAATTCCAGCACTTTGGGAAGCCGAGGATCGCTTGATCCCAGGAGTTTGTGACCAGTGTGGGCAACATGCCAAAGTCACATCTCTATAAAAAATACAAAAATTAGCTGGGTGTGATGGCACATGCCTGAAATCCCAACTTCTAGGGAGGCTGTGGTGGGAGGTTTGCTTGAGCCAGGAGGTTGAGGCTACAGTGAGTTATGATCATGTGGCAGAGTGAGACTCCATGTCCAAAAAAAAATAAAAGAAAAGAGGGTCTTGCTCTATCGCCCAGGCTAGACTGCAGTGGTGCAATTATAGATTACTGTAGCCTTGAGTTCCTGGCCTAAAACAATCCTACGAGCTCAGCCTCTTGAGTAGCTGAGACTACAGATATCCATATCCACCACCATGCCTAACTAATTTTTAAATGTTTTGTAGCGACTAGGTCTCACTATGTTGCCTAAGCTGGTCTGGAGCTCCTGTTCTCAAGTGATCCTCCCTTGTTGGCATCCTAAAGTGCCGGGATTGTAGGCATGAACCACCACACCCAGCCCCATTTTTTTTCATGGGCAGTACACTTGAACAGACATTTCATAAAACAAAGTAGATGAGTATGCCATAAGTACATGAAAAGATGTTCTATATCATTAGTTATCAAGGAAATGCAAATTAAATCACAATGATCAAATTAAAATCATAATCACTTCTACTAGAATGGTTATAATTTTAAACATTTTGCCAAAACACCATGACTCATGCCTGTAATCTCAGCCCTTTGGCAGGCCAAGGCCAGAGGATTGCTTGAGCCCAGGAGTTCAAGACCAGCCTGGGCAATACAGTGAGACTCTGTCTCTACAAAAAATTTAAAAATTAAAAAAAAAAAAAAATAGCCAAGCATAGTGGTGCACACCTATGGTCCCAGCTGCTCTGGAGGCTGAGGTGGGAGGATTACTTGAGCCCTGGAGGTTGAAGCTGCACTGAGCCGAGACTGTGCCACTGCACTCCAGCCTACGTGACAGTGGGAGATTCTGACTGGAAAAAAAAAAAAAAAGATTTACAATATCAAGTGTTGTAGAGGATTAGGAGCAAACAGAACATTCATAATTTGCTGGTGAGGATGTAATATAGTACAGCCTCTTTGGAAATAGTTTGTCAATTTCCAATCCACACAACATAAGACTTACCAATCTCACTCCTAGATATTTATATGAGAATTGATACCATGTGGCTACATAAGACTTTTACCTGAATATTCATCGCTGCTGTGTGCACAAGAGCCCCAAACTGGAAAGAATCCAAATTTCCATCAACAGGAGAATGGATAAACAAATTGTGGTATATCTGTACAGCGTGGAAAACTTGCAGGAGGCCAGAAATATGCCACCCCAAAATAAGACTGCAGGAGACCAGAATATGCCACCCCAAAATACGCCTCATTGGCATAAGGATTATTTAGAGCTGATTATTTTGAGAAACTGCAGACACAAGAGAAGCTCTAAAAACAGAGTAGGAGTTACTCTTTTGTAAGGGAAATTTGCATCTCCAAAGGAAACCTCCATTTGTGAGGGTATCTCCCTCTCCATATCAGGAAGAGAAGGATGACTCTAAATTACTAGAAACTCTTATCAATGGAGAAATCATCAGTTTCAATCTGCATAACAAACCCTTGTTCACTGAGCTGTTTTTCCTGGTCATCTCTCCATTGCTGCCCTCCACCCCCACACACCTTTCTTTCTTTTTTTTTTTTTTTGAGAAGGAGTCCCGCTCTGTCTCCCAGGCTAGAGTGCAGTGGCGCCATCTGGACTCACTGCAACCTCCGCCCCACCTCCCGGGTTCAAGCAATTCTTTTGCCTCAGCCTCCCAAGTAGCTGGGATTACAGGTGCCCACCACCACGCCCAGCTAATTTTTGTATTTTTGGGAGAGATGGGGTTTCACTATGTTGGCCAGGCCGGTCTCAAACTCCTGACTTCAGGTGATCCACCCACCTTGGCCTCCACCTGGGCCTCCCAAAGCGCTGGGATTACAGGATTGAGCCACTGTGCCATGTCTCCTTTTTTTTGGAGTCTGGCTCTGTCACCAGACTGGAGTGCAGTGGGTTGATCTCGGCTCACTGCCTTTGCCTCCCGGGTTCAAGCAATTATCCTGCCTCAGCCTCCCAAGTAGCTGGGATTACAGGTGCCCGCCAACATGCCTGGCTAATTTTTGTATTTTTAGTAGTGACGGGGGTTTCACCATGTTGGCCAGGCTGGTCTCGAACCCCTGACATCAGGTGATCTGCACGCCCCTGTCTCCCAAAGTGCAGGGATTAGGGGCCTGAGCCACCACATCCAGCACCCCCACCCCCACCCCCACCCCCACGCCTTTCTTCATGTTAGTTGAAGATAGCATTTAAGCCACTTCTTGGAGATTTCCGTTTCTCTGGGCTTCCCCCACGTATACATAAGGTAAACGTCTTAATCAACTTGTTTTGTTTTTCTCTGTTTAACCTGCCTCTTGGTACAGGAGAGGGCTCCAGCTTCCTCCCCTGTCCTGTGCACCGTGAAAAACTTCTCATCAATAAAAAGGGGTGGATTTGGCATAGTGCGGTGGCTCACGTCTGTAATCCTAGCATTTTGAGAGGCCAAGGCGGGCGGATCACCTGAGGTCAGGAGTTCGAGACGAGGCTGGCCAACAGGGAGAAACCCCGTCTCTACTAAAAATACAAAAATTAGCTGGGCATGGTGGCGCGTGCCTGTAATCCCAACTACCCTGGAGGCTGAGGCATGAGAACAGCTTGAACCCGGGAGGCAAAGGTTGCAGTAAGTAGAGGTCTTGCCACTGCAATCCAGCCTGGGCAGATAGTGAGACAGTGAGGTCCTATCTCAAAAAAATAAATAAGGGCAGGCGCAGTGGCTCATGCCTGTAATCCCAGCATTTTGAGAGGCCAAAGTGGGTGGGTCACTTGAGCTCAGGAGTTAGAGACCAGCATGGCCAACATGGCGAAACCCAGTCTCTACCAAAAAATACAAAAAATAGCCAGGCATTGTGGCACGTACCTGTAATCCCAGCTGTTCAGGAAGCTGAGGCAGGAGAATCGCTTGAACCTGGGAGGCGGAGGTTGCAGTGAGCTCAGATGGTGCCACTGCACTCCAGCCTGGGTGACAGAGTGAGACTCTGCCTCTAAATAAATAAATAAACAAATAAAGTTTTAGGACAAGCAAAACTGAGCCATAGTGATAGAAATCAGAACAGAGGTTGCCCGGGGGAAGAGGGTGGGAGATGAGAGATAGCAAAGGAGCTGGAGGAAACACCCCTGGGGCCTGGACATGCTCCACATATGACAGTTAGATGAATGCTCGTATTTCTCAAGAGTCAGGGCAGAGCGTGGTGGCTTATGCCTGAGATCTCAGCTCTGTGGGAGGCTGAGGCGGGCAGGTCATTTGCGGTCAGGAGTTCGAGACCAGCATGGCCAACATGGTGAAACCCCATCTCTGTTAGAAATACAAAAATTAGCTGAGTGTGGTGGGGGCATGCCTGTAGTCCCAGCTATTTGGGAGGCTGAGGCAGAAGAATCGCTTGAACCTAGAAGGCGAAGGTTGTGGTGAGCAGAGATCACACCACTGCACTCCAGCCTGGGTGACAAAGAGAGACTCTGTGTCAAAAAAGAAAAAAAAAAAAAGAATCATGAACTGTACACTTAAAATGTGTGCATGCATTTTATGTGTACATCATGCCTCATCGTTTAAAAGAATGAAGAAACATTGCCGAGCACGGTGGCTCGGGCCTGTAATTCCAGCACTTTGGGAGGCTGAGGTGGGTGGATCACCTGAAGTCAGGAGTTTGAGACCAGGATGACCAATCTGGTGAGACCCCGTCTCTACTAAAAATACAAAAAATTAGCCGGGCGTGGTGGTGCATGCCTGTAATCCCAGCTACTCGAGAGGCTGAGGCAGGAAAATCGCTTGAATCTGGGAGGCAGAGGCTGCAGTGAGCCGAGATCGTGCCACTGCACTCCAACCTCCTGGGCGGTTGAGTGTGAGTCCCTCTGTCTCAAGAAAAAAAAAAAAAAAGAAGAAGAAGAAATGTCATATCAGTATGTAACATAGCAGAGGCATTCTGTTTTTGTTTTTTATGATAAAGTGTGCTCACAAGATGCCAGGAAAACTCAACATCTGCTTTGAGAGTTGTTGGCAAGTTTTCTCACAGGTTGAAGGAGCTGGTTATGGAATTTATAAAGGGATACATGAATGGGCTCTTGTGTGCCAGGCAGGCTGCATGAGAAGTGCATTATAGATATTACTTAATACTTAAAGCCGGACATGGTGGCTGATGCCTGTAGTCTAATCAGTTTGGGAGGCTGAGGCGGGTAGTTTGCTTGAGCTCAGGAGTTTGAGACCAGCCTGGGCAACATGAAGAAACCCCGTCTCTATTCTTAAAAAAATTTTATTATTATTATTATTAATTTTTTTGAGATGGAGTCTCACTCTGTTGCCCAGGTTGGAGTGCAGTGGCGCGATCTCAGCTCAGTGCAACCTCCACCTCCCGGGTTCAAGCGATTCTCCTGCCTCAGCCTTCCAAGTAGCTGGGATTACAGGCATGCACTACCACACCCGCTTAATTTTTGTGTTTTTAGTACAGATGGGATTTCACCATGTTGGCCAGGCTGGTCTCAATCTCCTGTCTTCAGGTGATCCACCCACCTCTGCCTCCCAAAGTATTAGGATTACAGGCGTGAGCCACTTTGCATGGCAAAAACTTAAAAAAAAAATTTATTTAATACTTAGAAGAAGACTTTGAGGTCAAGAATTTGTTATTCCCGTTTTACAGAAGGGGAAAGTAAGGCACAGAGAAGTTCAGTAGCTCAATGTAGCTCAGAAATGGGAGCCAGGGCCGGGTGCAGTGGTTCATGCCTATAATCCCAGCCCTTTGGCAGGCCGAGGCAGGCAGATCATCTAAGATCAGAAGTTCGAGACCAGCATGGCCAACATGGAAACCCCATCTCTACTTAAAAGTACAAAAATTAGCTGGGCGTGGTGGTACACACCTGTAATCCCAGCTGCTTGGGAGGCTGAGGCATGATAATTGCCTGAACCCTGGAGGCAGAGGTTGCAGTAAGTGGAGATCATGACACTGCACTCCAGGCTAAGTGACAGAGCAAGACTCTGTCCAAAGGGGGAAAAAAAAAAAAAGAGACTGGACTGGGCCCCTGAGTCAGGAACAGTGCGGGGAACCTTCCAGCAAGGCAGGGGATGAGATGGAGATCGGATGGGATCTCCCTGAAGATGGGACAGCGCTCCCTGCCCCTGAACCTGAGCAAATCTACTTTCCCTCCCGAATCCCACCCACCTGTTCTGGGCCCCGCTTCTCAGACTCCTCTGAAGGTTGACAGATACAATAGCCCAAAACATGCCACTTTGCAATGAGGATCCTGTTGAGCTGAAAGCAAATGAGAAGAAGTAGATACAAGAAAGGCTCTCTCTGCCAGGGTCAGTGGCTCCCACCTGTAATCCCAGCACTTTGGGAGACCAAGGCGGGTGGATCACTTGAGGTCGAGAGTTTGAGACCAGTCTGACCAACATGGAGTAATTCCGTCTGTACTAAAAATATAAAATTAGCCGGGCGTGGTGGCACATACCTGTAATCCCAGCTACTCGAGAGGCTGAGGTATGAGAATTGCTTGAACCCTGGAGAAGGTTGCATTGAGCCGAGATAGCACCATTGCACTCCAGCGTGGGCAACAAGACCAAAACGCGTCTCAAAAAGAAAAGAAAGAAAAGCAAGCCAGGCACAGTGGCTCACGACTGTAATCCCAGCACTTTGGGAGGCCAAGGTGGGTGGATCAGGAAGTCAGGAGTTCGAGACCTTCCTGGACAACATGGTGAAAACCCACCTCAAAAAAAAAAAAAAAAAAAAAAAAAACCATCTCTACTAAAAATGCAAAAATTAGCTGGGCTTAGTGGCACGCATCTGTAATCCCAGCTACTCGGGAGGCTGAGACAGGAAAACTGCTTGAACCCGGTAGGTGGAGGTTGTGGTGAGCTGAGATTGCACCATTGCACTCCAGCCTAGGCAACAAGAGCAAGATTCCGTCTCAAAAAAAAAAAAAAAAAAAAAAGAAAAGAGAAGAATAGCTTTCTGCCCTTCCCGTAGCTGCCAAAAAGCAAGACATAAATTTACAAATGTGCCCACCCCGCAAAAAAAAAAAAAAAAACCACCAGGAAGGACAAAAGTGGATCCCAGAGACACCTCTAGACCCTAAACTGCCTGGGGCCCAGAGGAGTAGACTTAAGCGACTCCACTCCTAGCTCCCATCTTCCATTCATCCCCCGTATATTGACCCTCTCAGGATTTGCTGCCCTAGAAACAGTCCTTTCCCTTCCTCTTTTCACTTCTCTAAAATGTATTCTTCTTTTGTTAAGATGCTATATAAACCGCAGTTCTAACCACCCTCTTGAGTCACTTACCTCTGAGTACTCCCATGTACAAGTGTCATAATTTCTCTTGTTAATCTGTCTTTTGTTGGTCTAATGAAAAGGGTTGCAGTCAAAGAATCGAAGATGGGTACACGCCCTACCCGCTTTCCTTCTCCCTTCCTCAAGATTCTGAGCTCTCACTGCGGTTTAATCATCTCTACCTGTGCCTGTTCTCTCTTTTCTTTTCTTTTCTTTTTTTGAGATGGAGTTTTGCTCTTGTTGCCTAGGTTGGAGCACAGTGTTGCGATCTCAGCTCACTGCAACCTCCACCTCCCAGGTTCAAGAGATTCTCCTGCCACAGTCTCCCAAGTAGCTGGGATTACAGGTGCACACCACCATCCCCAGCTAATTTTTGTATTCTTAGTACAGACAGGGTTTCACCATGTTGGCCAAGCTGGTCTTGAACTCATGACCTCGGGTGATCCACCAACTTCGGCCTCCCCAAGTGCTGGGATTACAGGCATGAGCCACTGCACCTGGCCTGTGCCTGTTCTTATACTGTCCCTGGCCAAGCCTCTCATACTCCACCATAATTTCCTCATCTGTGAAATGGGGATTTCAAGAGTACCTACTTCCTGGGCACATATGTGAGGCATGAGGACTAAACTATGATTTTTTTTTTTTTTTTTGAGACATTGTCTTGCTCTGTTGCCCAGGCTGGAGTGCGGTGGCACGATCTCGGCTCACTGCAAGCTTTCCCTCCCGGGTTCATGCCATTCTCCTGCCTCAGCCTCCCATGTAGCTGGGATTACAGGTGCTCGCCACCACGCCCAGCTAATTTTTTGTATTTTTAGTAGAGACGGGGTTTCACCGTGTTAGCCAGGATGGTCTCCATCTCCTGACCTTGTGATCCGCTTGCCTCGGCCTCCCAAAGCGCTGGGATTATAGGCGTGAGCCACCGCGTCCGGCCTCAACTCTGGTTTCTATCTTGCCCAAAGTCTGGGGAGCCATGCCCTACAAATCATAAATTCTCATCAGATGGGTTTTATTTAACCCTAGGTATTGTGACTGACTTTCCAACCTGACTGACGCTGGCATAACATTATGAGACAAGGAAGAAAATCAAAATATTTGACCCCAAAACATGTTTCTTTGTCATATTTTGAAATGTTCCTACAAAGCTGTTCTTTGCGAGGGAGAATTTGCCTCTGTGAAGAATCTCTATTAACATAGCTAGATTGGCCAGGTGTGGTGGCTCAAGCCTGTAATCCCAGTACTTTGGGAGGCCGAGACGGGCAGATCACGAGTTCAGGAGATCGAGACCACCCTGGCTAACATGGTGAAATCCCATCTCTACTAAAAATACAAAAAAAAAAATTAGCCGGGCGAGGTGGCAGGCGCCTGTAATCCCAGCTACTCAGGAGGCTGAGGCAGGAGAACGGCGTGAACCCGGGAGGCAGAGCTTGCAGTGAGCTGAGATCCGGCCACTGCACTCCAGCCTGGGCGACAGAGCAAGACTCCATCTCAAAAAAAAAAAAAAAAAAAAAAACATAGCTAGATCTTTTCCTTCCAGACCCTCCCAGATCCTATAGAGATTAACTAAGATCTGAATAGAAAACATTTGCCATGCATTGTCTCTAAGAGCAGCCCCTATAAGACTTCAAAAGAACTTTGGTGTCCACAATATTTATCTTTTTTTTTTTTTCTGAGACAGAGTTTTGCTCTTGCTGCCCAGACTGGAGTGCAATTGCATGATCTCGGCTCACTGCAACCTCCACCTCCAGAGTTCAAGCGATTCTCCTGCCTCAGCCTCCCGAGTAGCCGGGATTACAGGCATGTACCACTACGCCTGGCTAATTTTGTATTTTTAGTAGAGACAGGGTTTCTCCATGCTGGTCAGGCTGGTCTTAAACTCCTGACCTCAGGTGATCTGCCTGCCTTGGCCTCCCAAAGTGCTGGGATTACAGGTGTGAGCCACTGTGCCTGGGCTCACAATATTTATCTTAACCTGAACATTCCCTTTCTATGAATCCCAGGTCTTTGGACAAATTCAACCAATTGTCAACCAGAAAGTGTTTAAATTCACCTATAGCCTGGAAGCAACCCCACCCTGCTTCAAGTTGTCCTAACTTTCTAGACCAAGCCGACATAGTTCTTAAATGTAATTGATGTCTCATGTCTCTCAAAAATGTATAAAAGCAAGTTGTGCTCCAGCCACCTTGGGCACACGTTCTCAGGACCTCCTGAGGGCTATGTCACAGGCCATGGTCACTCATATTTGGCTCAGAATAAATCTCTTCAAATATTTTACAGGGTTAGACTCTTTGTTGGCAGGCATATATAAAGAAGTTTGTTGGCCGGGCGCGGTGGCTCAAGCCTGTAATCCCAGCACTTTGGGAGGCCGAGACGGGCGGATCACGAGGTCAGGAGATCGAGACCATCCTGGCTAACACGGTGAAACCCCGTCTCTACTAAAAAATACAAAAAACTAGCCGGGCGAGGTGGCGGGCGCCTGTAGTCCCAGCTACTCGGGAGGCTGAGGCAGGAGAATGGCGTAAACCCGGGAGGCGGAGCTTGCAGTGAGCCGAGATCGCGCCACTGCACTCCATCCAGCCTGGGTGACAGAGCCAGACTCCGTCTCAAAAAAAAAAAAAAAAAAAAAAAAAAAGAAAAAAAAAAAAAAGAAGTTTGTCGGGCACGGTGGCTCACGCCTGTAGTCCCAACACTTTGAAAGGCCGAGGTGGGTGGATCACCTGAGGTCAGGAGTTTGACACCAGCCTGGCCAACATGGCGAAACCCTATCTCTACTAAGAATACAAAAATTAGCCGGGTGTGGTGGCGCATGCCTGTAATCCCAGCTACTCAGGAGGTTGAGAGAAGAGACTTGCTGGAACCCGGGAGGCGGAGGTTGCCAGTGAGCTGAGATCACACCACTGTACTCCAGCCTGGGCGACAGAACGAAACTCCATCTCCAAACAAACAAACAAAGTTAAAGTTAAGATATGCAAAAGGGGGCCTGGCATAGTGCTCACATCTGTATTCCTAGCACTTTGGGAAGCCAAGGTGCGAGAATTGCTTGAGTCCAGGAGTTCAAGACCAACTTGGGCAACAAGGTGAAACCTCGTCTCTACAAAAATGTGTAAAAATTAGGTGTGGTAGCATGTGCCTGTGGTTCCAACTACTGAGGTAGGAGGCCAGGAGGTCGAGGCTGCAGTAAGCCACAATTGCAACACTGTACTCCAGCCTGGGTGACAGAAGGAGATGCTGTCTCAAAAAGAAAAATCACGGCCGGGCGCGGTGGCTCAAGCCTGTAATCCCAGCACTTTGGGAGGCTGAGATGGGCGGATCACGAGTTCAGGAGATCGAGACCATCCTGGCTAACACGGTGAAACCCCGTCTCTACTAAAATACAAAAAAAATTAGCCGGGCGAGGTGGCGGGCGCCTGTAGTCCCAGCTACTCGGGAGGCTGAGGCAGGAGAATGGTGTGAACCCGGGAGGCGGGGCTTGCAGTGAGCTGAGATCTGGCCACTGCACTCCAGCCTGGGCAACAGAGCTAGACTCTGTCTCAAAAAAAAAAAAAAAAAAAAAAAAAAAAAAAAAAAAAGAAAAATCACAACAAACCCTTCTTCCCTTCATGTGTTCAATAAAGATGTGTTGGCCGGGCGCGGTGGCTCAAGCCTGTAATCCCAGCACTTTGGGAGGCCGAGACGGGCGGATCACTAGGTCAGGAGATCGAGACCATCCTGGCTAACACGGTGAAACCCCGTCTCTACTAAAAAATACAAAAAACTAGCCGGGCGAGGTGGCGGGCGCCTGTAGTCCCAGCTACTCAGGAGGCTGAGACAGGAGAACGGCCCGAACCCGGGAGGCGGAGCTTGCAGTGAGCTGAGATCCGGCCACTGCACTCCAGCCTGGGCGACAGAGCGAGACTCCGTCTCAAAAAAAAAATAAAAATAAAAATAAAAAATAAAGATGTGTTAGAAATTTTATTTTTATGTATTTATTTATTTACTTAGAGCCTCGCTCTGTAGCTCAGGCTGGAGTACAGTGGTGCAATCTCGGCTCACTGCAAACTCTGCCTTCTGGGTTCAAGTGATTCTCCTGTGTTAGCCTCCTGGGTAGTTGGAATTGTAGGCACCCGCTACCACGGCTGGCTAATTTTTGTATTTTTAGTAGAGATGGGCTCTCACCATGTTGGCCAGACTGCTCTCGAAATCCTGACCTCAAGTGATCTGCTGCCTCAGCCTCCCAAAGTGCTGGGATTAAAGGCATGAGCCACTGTGTCTGGCTAGGTGTTAGGAATTTTAAATGCAACACTGATGTCAGGACCTGAGAGGGTCCTGCTGTGCACTGCTTTTGACAGGTAGGAAGCACCACTTGCTCTTTGGGTGTGCAGTTTGCATCAAGAGTCTTAAAAATAGTCATGGCCGGGCGCGGTGGCTCAAGCCTGTAATCCCAGCACTTTGGGAGGCCGAGACGGGCGGATCACGAGGTCAGGAGATCAAGACCATCCTGGCTAACACGGTGAAACCCCATCTCTACTAAAAAATACAAAAAAAAACTAGCCGGGCGAGGTGGCGGGCGCCTGTAGTCCCAGCTACTCGGGAGGCTGAGGCAGGAGAATGGCGTAAACCCGGGAGGCGGAGTTTGCAGTAAGCTGAGATCCGGCCACTGCACTCCAGCCTGGGCGACAGAGCCAGACTCCCTCTCAAAAAAAAAAAAAAAAAAAAAAATAGTCATGCCCATGGCCGGGCGTGGTGGCTTACACCTGTAATTCCACCACTTTGGGAGGCTGAGGTGTACTGATCACGAAGTCAGGAGTTCGAGACCAGCCTGGCCAATATGGTGAAACCCCATTTCCACTAAAGATACAAACAATTAGCCAAGCGTGGTGATGTGTGCCTGTAATCCCAGCTATTCCGGAGGCTGAGGCAGGAGAATCATTTGAACCTGGGGGGTGGAGGTTGCAGTGAGCTGAGATGGTGCCATTGAACTCCAGGCTGGGCGACAGGGTGAGACTCCGTCTTTAAAAAAAAAAAAAAAAAAAAAAAAAAAGTCCTGCCCTTTACCCCAGAAATTCTACTTTGGGGAATCTAGCCTGAAAGAAAAAAAAAAAAATTCCTAACTACCGAAAAGTCCTGTGATTTGTTTAGTCATCAATTCAGACTTTCCTTCCTTCCTTCCTTCCTTCCTTCCTTCCTTCCTTCCTTCCTTCCTTCCTCTCTTTCTTTTTTTTTTTTTTTTTGAGACGGAGTCTCACTATGTCACCCAGGCTGGAGTGCAGTGGTACGATCTTGGCTCACTGCAATCTCCGCCTCCCGGGTTCAAGGGATTCTCCTGCCTCAGCTTCCCTGGTAGCTGGGACTATAGGCGCCTGCCACCACACCTGGCTAATTTTTGTATTTTTAGTAGAGAGGGGGTTTTACTATGCTGACCAGGCTGGTCTGGAACTCCCGACCTCAGGCGATCCGGTGTGAGCCACTGCACTCCGGCCAAAAATGGTTTTTAACACACGCATAAAATGGTTTGGAAAGCAGCCTTTCTCTAATGCAAGGTGTGGCAAGCATTCGTGGCCAGGTTTAATGCGGTCTATATTTCAGGTTGAGGTTTCTGCTTTGAGGCACTCCCGATGACTTGAAGGTTTTTCTTTTTTCTCTGAGCAGAGTTGCTTGGCTGAAGAGCTCCGATGTCCCCTCCCCAGGGTGCATGCCTGTCACCTGCCACCCTGGAGGAGCCCCTGGGAAGCCAGCATCTTGCATGTGGAGATTTTGCCTGAAGCATCCTCCTTGGCATCTGGCACGGCCAGGCTGGCATCTGGAGAGTCCGGGCTGCCTAGCTGAGGGTCATGCCAGGCAAAGCAGGTTTGAACTTGGTGGATGATCAGAGGCCCCTCCCACTCACTCTCACGCCACTGACTCCACATCCTTCAGGCGCCAGGCCCCGGAGCACCCTGCACTGAGCTGGGCAGGAGGAAGGCGGTGGCTCTGAGGAATCCAATTGGGACGCAGAGAAGGAGGCAACTCCAGAACCCACCCTCTGGATGGTGGAGGACTCCAGGGAGTGAATCACACCCAGAGAACTTGGGTTTCACTGGTCCTTAGAGGAAGCTGTGACACAGCGAAGGGAAGGGTATAGACTCTGGGATTCCACAAGCCTGGGTTGAATCCGGCTCTGCCACTTTCCGGTGTGTGACTTCTGGGAACTTAGGTCATCTCTCTGAGCACCTATAAAACAGCAATGGTAAAAACAGGCCGGGCACGATGACTCATGCCTATAAGCCCAGCACTCTGGGAGGCTGAGGTGGGTGGATCACCTGAGGTCAGGAGTTCAAGACCAGTCTGGTCAACGTGGTGAAACCCCATCTCTACTACAAATACGAAAAGTGGCTGGGCTTGGTGGTGCACACCTGTAGTCGCAGCTACTGGGGAGGCTAAGGCAGGAGAATCTCTTGAACCTGGGAGGTGGAGGTTGCAGTGAGCTGGAGGTTGCAGTGAGGTGGAGGTTGGAGGTGAGATTGCACCATTGCACTCCAGCCTGGGTGACAGAGCGAGACTCTGTCTCAGAAAAACAAACAAAAAAACATTAGCCAGGCATGGTGACCTGCGCTTGTAATCCCAGCAACTTGGGAGGTTGAGGCAGGAGAACAGTGTGAACCCGGGAGGCAGAGGTTGCCGTGAGCCGAGATCACGCTATTGCATTCCAGCCTGGGAGACAAGAGCAAAACTCCATCTCAAAAAAAAAAAAAGCAATGATAACAATAATAATACATGCCCCAAGGTATTATAACATTTACCCAGACTTGGCTGTTATGAAGATTTCATGACCTTGTAATTTATGAAGCACCTGATAGGGACTCAAAACTTTTTTTTTTCTTTCTGGGACAGAGTCTTGCTCAGTTGCCCAGGTTAGAGTGCAGCGGCGTGATCTCAGCTCACTGCAATCTCTTCCTCCTGGATTCACGTGATTCTCCTACCTCAGCCTCCCGAATAGCTGGGATTACAGGCACAAGCCACCACTCCAGGCTAATTGTTGTATTTTTAGCAGGGACCGTGTTTTATCATGTTGTCCAGGCTGCTCTCAAACTCCCGACCTTACTTGACCTGCCAGCCCCAGCCTCCCAAAGTGCTGGGATTACAGACGTGAGCCACTGTGCCTGGCCAGATTCAAAACTTGGAACACAGATGTGTGAAAATAGTCCTCTGTTATGGAAGCAGTAGTGTGTGTGGCTGAGATCACTGACTCTGATAATAGGAGGACCTGCATTCAAACCCTACATTACCTCTGTTCAAAAAAAAACAAAGTTGTTCAACCTTGGACTAGATACTTTACCTCTCTGGGCCTCAGTTTTCTATTCTGCGAACTGAGGTTTGTAACAATAATCCCTGCTCTATATCATCATCCCTATCCTCATTATTGGTAAATCAGGGAAGGCTTCTGGGAAGCCTTGGAAAGAGCTTTGAAGGGTGAATAGGAGTCTGACAGATGGTGAGCAAAGGCTCTAGACACGAAGTCTTGCCATGGGATGGCATTCTTTCTGGGGTATATGTTTGGTTGGTGTGGGGAAAGTTAACATTCAGGAGTGCCTGGATCCTAAGGTGGATGGCTGGGTGGTAGGAACACAGTGGAGGGTCTGAAGATAAAGGTTGCTGCCCACTGGAATGGAAGCCCCTCAAGGGCAGAGGGTAGTTTTTTTTTTTTTTTAAAGACGAAGTCTCACTCTTGTCCCCCAGGCTGGAGTGCAATAGCACAATCTTGGCTCACTGCAACCTCCACCTCCCGGGTTCAAGGGATTCTCCTGCCTCAGCCTCCTGACTAGCTGGGATTACAGGTGCCTGCCACCATGCCCGGCTAATTTCTGTATTTTTAGTAGAGACGGGGTTTCACCATGTTGGCCAGGCTGGTCTCGAACTCCTGACCTCAGGTGATCTGCCTGCCTCAGCCTCCCAAAGTGCTGGGATTACAGGCATGACCCACCGCGCCCGGCCAGCAGAGGGCATATTCTTTTTTTTTTTTTTTTTAAACGTAGTTTCACTCTGGTTGCCCAGGCTGGAGTGCAATGGTGCAATCTCGGCTCACAGCAACCTCCACCTCCCGGGTTCAAGCAATTCTCCTGCCTCAGCTTCCCGAGTAGCTGAGATTACAGGCATGCGACACCACGCCAGGCTAATTTTGTATTTTTAGTAGAGACAGGGTTTCTCCATGTTGGTCAGGCTGGTCTCAAACTCCCGATCTCAGATGATCTGCCTGCCTCAGCCTCCCAAACTGCTAGGATTGCAGGCATGAGCCACCGTGTCCAGCCTTTTTTTTTGCAACCTCCCCATCCTGGGTTCAAGGGATTCTCCCACCTCAGCCTCCTGAGTAGCTGGGATTACAGACATGCACCACCATGCTTGGCTAATTTTTGTATTTTTAGTAGAGATGGGGTTTTGTCATGTTGCCCAGGCTGGTCTCGAACTCTTGGCCTCAATCAATCCACCTGCCTAAGCCTCCCAAAGTGCTGGGATTACAGGTGCACACCACTGCACCTGGCCTGTGTTAAACTTTTCACTGAGGCATAATATATGGATGGATGGATAGATAGGTAGGTAGTTAGATAGACAGATAGATACATAGATACATAGATAAAGCCCACATATCATACATGTACAGCGGAATAAATTTTCACAAATGTAATACCTCATGTAACCAGCACTCAGATCAAGAAACAAAACACAGACTGGGCAATATAGTGAGATCCTGTCTCTACAAAAACATTTAAAAATTAGCTGGGCAGCTAGGTGCAGTGGCTCATGCCTGTAATCCCAGCACTTTGGGAGGCCGAAGCAGGCAGATCACTTGAGGTCAGGAGTTTGAGACCAGTCTTGCCAACATGTAAAACCCTGTCTCTATTAAAAATACAAAAATTAGCTAGGCATGGTGGCGCGTGCCTGTAATCCCAGCTACTCCTGACACAGGAGAATCCCTTGAACCCGGGAGGCAGAGGTTACAGTGAGCTGAGATCACGGCACTACACTGTAGCCTGGGCGGTATGAGTGAGACTCCATCTCTTAAATAAATAAAAATTTGCAGGGCATGGTGGTGCATGCCTGTGGTCTCAGCTACCCAGGAGGCTGTGGCACGAGGATCTCTTGAGCACAGGATTTCAAGACTGCCGTGAGCCCTGATCACACCACTGCACTATAGCCTGGGTGACAGAGTGAGACCCTACCTAAAAAAAAAAAAAAAAAAAAAAGAGTAGTTTGGCAGGCTTTTTCTGTAAAGGCCTAGAAAGGAAATATTTTAGCCTTTGCGAGCCAAGAGTCAAGCCCAAGGACATAGCTGTATGTGGGACTCATATAATGAGAGAAAACAAATTTTCACAAATGCGTTATTGTTTTTTTCTTTTTCTAATTTTTTTTTTGGTATTTTTTGCAGAGATGGGGTTTTGCCATGCTGCCCAGGCCGGAGTGCAGTGGTTCAATCTCCACTCATTGGAACTTCCGCTTCTTGGATTCAAGTGTGATCCTCCCACCTTAGCCTCCCAAGTAGCTGGGACTACAGGTGTGCACCACCACCTGGACAATTTTTGTATTTCTAGTAAAGACAGGGTTTCACCATGTTGGCCAGGCTTGTCTTGAACTCCTGGGCTCAAGTGATCCACCCTCCTCAGCCTCCCAAAGTGCTGGTATTATAAACATGAGCCACCACACCTGGCACAAATGCTTTATTGTTTTATAACGAATTCTAAAATAATGGTAGTAATTGAGTAGAATTTTTGTATCATCTGTCCACTGATGAGCAGAATGAAATCTGAATGGTGGGGAAATAACATTTTGCTTAACTGAGGCTCAAATGTAAAAAACATTCTTAACTCGAAGGTTGAATTTGGCCTCTCCTTTGCCTGAAGTTCTCAGAGCATTTATCACAAATTCCCTCCTATCATTTGTTGGAATTTGCTAGATCTTGTTCCAACAAAAGGAGTGCCAGGGATGTTCACCCAAACTCTGCTACAGGTTAATTTTATCACCTTGGGGATCACTGTAGCCATAACAGGTCCTTCGTCCAGTACGTGGCAAGTTAAACCCTGAGACACTAGGTTGCAGCAGACAAAGAGGTTCAATCATAGGGCTACTTACGGAGGAGACAGAAGGAAACCTCAAATCCATCTCCTTGAGGAGTGTAGAGCTAGGGTTTTTTTCTTTTTTTTCATTTTTTTTTTGAGATGGAGTCTCACTCTGTCACCCAGGCTGGAGTGCAGGGCGTCATCTTGGCTCACTACAACCTCTGCCTCCCGGGTTCAAGGGATTCTCCTGCCTCAGCCTCCCGAGTAGCTGGGACTATAGGCATCCGCCACCACGCCCGGCTAATTTTTTTTTTTTTTTTTTTTTTTGTGAGAGCGAGTCTTGCTCTGTTGCCCAGGCTGGAGTGCAGTGCAGTGGCGCAATCTCCCCTCACTGCAACCTGGATTCAAGCGATTTTCCTTCCTCTGCCTCCCTAGTAGCTGGGATTACAGGTGCTTGCCACCACGCCAGGCTAACTTTTTGCATTTTTAGTAGAGACAGGGTTTCACTGTGTTAGCCAGGATAGTCTCGATCTCCTGACCTCGTGATCCACCTGCCTCGGCCTCCTAAAGTGCTGCGATTACAGGCATGAGCCACTGAGCCCAGCCTTTTCTCTATTTTTTTTTGTTTTTTTTGAGACAGAGTCTTGCTCTGTCATCCAGGCTGTAGTGCAGTGGCACTATCTTGGCTCATTGCAAACTCTGCCTCCCGGGGTCAAGCGATTGTCCTGCCTTAGGCTCCTGAGTAGCTGGAATTACAGGTGCCTACCACCACCCCCACCTAATTATTGTATTTTCAGTAGAGACAGGGATTCACCATGTTGGTCAGTCTGGTCTCGAACTCCTGACCTTGTGATCTGCCCACCTTGGCCTCCCAAAAAGCTGGGATTACAGGCATGAGCCACAGCATCGGGCCTATTTATTTATTTAGAGATGGAGTCTCTGTCGCCCAGGCTGGAGTGCAGTGGTGTGATCTTGGCTCACTGCAAACTCCGCCTCCAGGGTTCCTGCCATTCTCCCGCCTTAGCCTCCTGAGTAGCTGGGACTACAGGCGCCTGCCACCACGCTGGCTAATTTTTTGTATTTTTAGTAGAGACGGGGTTTCACCGTGTTAGCCATGGTGGTCTCGATCTTCCGACCTCATGATCCGCCCGCCTCGGCCTCCCAAAGTGCTGGGATTACAGGTGTGAGCCACCGCACCTGGCCTAATTTTCTATTTTTAATAGCCATACAGGCGTGAGCCACCACATCCAGCCTATTTATTTTTTAAGAGATGGGTTCTTGTTCTGTCATCCAGACTGGAGTGCAATGGCACAACCACAGCTCAAACTCCTGGGCTCAAGCCATACTGCCATCTTAGCCTCCTGAGTAGCTGGGGCCATAGACCTGCACCATCACGTCTAGCTAATTGTCTCTTTTTTTTTTTTGAGACAGAACCTCATGCTGTCGCCCAGGCTGGAGCGCAGTGGCGTGATCTCAGCTCACTGCAAGCTCCACCTCCCAGGTTCATGCCATTCTCCTGCCTCAGCCTCCCAAATAGCTGGCACTACAGGCGCCCACCACCACACCCAGCTAATTTTTTGTATTTTAATAGAGACGAGGTTTCACCGTGTTAGCCAGGATGGTCTCGATCTGATCTTCATGATTCGCCTGCCTCGGCCTCCCAAAGTGCTGGGATTACAGGTATAAGCCACCACGCCTGGCCTAATTTTCTATTTTTAATTTTGTGTACAGACAGGGTCTCTCTATGTTGCCCAGGCTGGTCTCAAACTCCCATTTTCAAGAGATGCTCCTGCCTTGGCCTTCCCAGGTTTTGGGATTACAAGCATGACCCACTGTGTCCCCCTGGCTGTAAACAATATTTAAACAAAATCCTTATGATTCTAATGTCAGAAATCCTAATCTATAGAGGTCGGGTGTGGTGCCTCATGCCTCTAATCCCAGAAGTTTGGGATGCTGAGGTGGGCGAATCACCTGAGGTCAGAAGTTCAAGACCAGCCTGAGCAACATGGCAAAACCCCCATCTCTACTAAAAATACAAAAATTAGCCAGGTGCGGTGGTGTGCACGTGTAATCCTAACTACTCAGGAGGCTGAGGCACGAGGGTTGCTTGAACCCGGAAGGCAGAGGTTGCAGTGAGCTGAGATCATGCCACTGCACTCCAGCTTGGGCAACAGGGTGAGACTCCATCCAAAAAAGAAAAAAAATTCCTATCTGTAGGAATAATGGGGATACAAATAGTCAATATCTAATGCTAGGTGACTTTTGGTTATAAGGAAATGGGTCAAAGTGAATCCTGATTAATGCTTAATTATAACATTCTTTCTACCTGGATTTCTTGTTAACTTGTGAGGACAGCTGCATTACTGCACTCATCTGCAGAATATTTGCTGAACAAATACTATGTTCTGGAAGCTGTGCTTGAGCCTGTGGACACAGCAGGAAACAGGGTAAGTCTGAGCCCTCCCTCTCGAAGCTTCAAGTCTAATAAAGGGAGACAGAAAAGTTAAAAGGTAAGACCCTTGACCTTTCTGAGTCTCAGTTTCCCATACTATAAAATGGACATAATAATCTGTGGCCCATGTCCTCACCAACTGGTCGTGAGGCCCAACAGGGAAGATGAATGTGCTTTGTAAACTTGAAACCATCTTACTGATGTGAGCCAGGACCTTCCTCATGTATTATTTTTAGCTGCTTTTTCTGGTCTAAAACAAGAATTTTTTTTTTTTTTTTTTTTTTTTTTTTTTTTTTTTTTGAGACGGAGTCTCGCTCTGTCGCTCAGGCTTTAGTGCAATGGTGTGATCTTGGTTCACTGCAACCTCCGCCTCCCGGGTTCAAGCAATTCTCTGCCTCAGCCTCCCGAGTAGCTGGGATTACAGGCATCCGCAACCACATCCGGCTAATTTTTGTATTTTTAGTAGAGACGGGGTTTCATCATCTTGGCCAGGCTGGTCTTGAACTCCTGACCTCGTGATCCACCCACCTCAGCTTCCCAGAGTGCTTGATTACAGGCGTGAGCCACTGCGCCCGGCTGATTTGTTTGTTTGTTTTTGAGACACAGTCTCACTCTGTCGCCCAGGCTGGGGTGCAATGGTGCCATCTCAGCTCACTGTAGCCTCTGCCTCCCGGGTTCAAGCGATTCTCCTGCCTCAGTCTCCAGAGTAGCTGGGACTACAGGCACATGCTACCATGCCCAGCTAGTTTTTGTATTTTTTAGAAGAGATAGGGTTTCACCATGTTGACCAGGATGGTCTCAAATTCCTGACCTGAAGTGATCGTCCTCCTTCGGCTTCCCAAAGTGCTGGGATTACAGGCATGAGCCACTACAACCAGCTAGAGCTGGGATTTGAACCCAAACACTTCCAGAGCTATCTCTTGCTCTAGGCCACCCTTTTCAGCTGCCCCAGAAGGGTCCTGCTTGAGATTGTGGGGTCACCTGTGCCATCCCTGCTCTGTGAGTCATCTGGAAACTCCCTCTGTATCAGACAGGTTGCCCAGACATCCCAAACACCCTGTTTTGGACACACAGCATCAGGTGGCGATGGTATGGGAGGAAAATGCTTCTGTGTCAGCCAAATTCCCTCCTTCCCTCTGAAGCAAGGAAGGGGAACCAGCTCAAGTCTCGAGAAATTTAATGAGGTTTAGTAAGGAATGCACTCTTTTGAAAAATGCGTGCATAATAACAGTGATTTAAACCACCGAGAAGATGAAAAATAATGAGTGGTTTCGTTGTCAGAGCTGCAGGGACTGAGCCACAGCCTCGAGGGCGTAGACATATGGTCCCCCTCCATTTGATTCAGACTTGGAGACAGCTCAGCTTCCCTGGGTCTTAGTTTTCTCATTCCTTAAAGGAAGATTGGATTCCAGCTAGAAAATGATACTTTGCAGGGCAACTAGTGGACACAGAAATGACTGTCTTGGCCCTGTGCAGTGGCTCACGCCTGTAATCCCAGCACTTTGGGAGGCTGAGGCCGGCAGATCACCTGAGGTTGGGAGTTCAAGACCAGCCTGACCAACATGGAGAGACCCTGTCTCTACTAAAAATACAAAATTAGCCCAGTGTGGTGGCACATGCCTGTGGTCCCTGCTGCTTGGGAGGCTGAGGCAGGAGAATCGTTTGAACCTGGGAGGCAGAGGTTGTGGTGAGCTGAGATGGTGCCATTGCACTCCAGCCTGGGTGACAGAGTGAAACTCCGTCTCAAATAAATAAATAAATAAATAAATAAATAAATAAATAAATAAATAAAATAACAACAACAAAAGGAAAATCGACAACCTGGCTCTTGCCTGTAATTCCAGTACTTTGGGAGGCCGAGGTGGGAGGATCATTTGAGTTCAGGAGTTCAAGATCAGCCTGGGCAACACGGCAAGCCCTCATCTCTTACCAAAAATTTAAAAATTAGCTGGGCACGATAGCACACGCATATAGTCCCAGCTACTCCGGAGGTTGAGACTGGAGAACTGCTTGAGCCCAGGAGACTGAGGCTGCAGTCCAGCCTGAGGGACAAAGCAAGACACCATCAGCCTGAGGGACAAAGCAAGACACCATCTCAAAAAAAAAAAAAAGAAAGAAAGAAAGAAAAGAAAGAATGGGTTCATGGGTGCAGAGTTGAGCTACTTACGTTGAAATCTTGGCTTCACCATTCCCACCTGTGAGACTGTGAACACCTTTCTTAACCTCTTTATGTCTTGGTTTCCAGATCTGTAAAATGGACTATTAGGGAATGAATATGTCCCCCCGAGTTCACATGTTGAAGTGCAAACCACCAGTATCTCAGCACATGACTGTACTGTGTTTGGAAACTGGGTCTCAAAAGATGTAATAAAGTTAAAAAGAGGTCATGACACTGGCCCTAATGCAATGTGGCTGGTATCCTTATAAGAAAAGATGACACAGACACACTCAGAGGGAAGACCACGTGAAGACAGAGAGAAGGTGGCATCTACAGGCCATGGAGAGAGGCCGCAGAAGAAACCAACCCTGCTGACCTTGGTCTTGGACTCACAGCCTTCAGAACTGTGAGAAAACAAGGTTCTGATTTTAAGCCACGCTGTCTGTGGTACTTTGTTATGGCAGCCCTAGCAAACTAATACAGGGTCCCACAACAGTATCCATGTTGCATGGATGCTATGAAGATTAAACCAGCTTTTTACGGGGAGTGCTTGGCCCAATGTCTGGCGCAAGGTGAGAGTTCAGGGCACACCAGAGCATCTTGGTTCTATTTAAGAACTCCTCCGCTTCATCTGGCTGACTCAGGCCACTTAGTGAATGTGAAAATCAGATAGTCCAGATATTTGGCACTGTAGGGACTCCCCACGGGATCGATTTCTTCATTTTTCAAAGGGTTATTATGGTTTTGCATGACATGACGTGGCCTGAAATGCAATGATTCCCAGCCACCAGGGCCACTTGATACATTAAACAGGCGGCACTCCTTCTGGCCTTGTCATTAACCTTCCCGGCAAATGACACAGTTCTGTAGCTGGGCCCAAAGCCTTGGTTTTTCTCGTCCATTCCAACTCTCATGGTTCTTGACCTCACCCAAAAGTCGCCCGCCTGCTGGGCTTCATTTCGCAATCGACGCTGGATGAACAGCTGTGGGACCTGAACTTTGTTTGTGCCTCTGTCTCTTTTTCTTTTTGAGATGGAGTCTCACTCTGTCACCCAGGCTGGAGTGCAGTGGCATGATCTCGGCTCACTGCAACCTCCGCCTCCCAGGTTCAAGCGATTCTCCTGCCTCAGCCTCCTGAGTAGCTGGGATTACAGGTGCCTGCCACCATGCCTGGTTAATTTCTATAGTTTTAGTAGAGACAGGGTTTCCCCATGTTGGTCAGGCTGGTCTCAAACTCCTGACCTCAGGTGATCTGCCTGCCTCAGCCTACCAAAATGCTGTGATTATAGGTGTGAGCCACCGTGCCCAGCCAGTTTCTCTTTTTCTAGTCTCATGGCTATACATCCATATTGCCCACCGGCAGGGAAGATGGAACCTCTGCAGAAGATAGCTTTTATGGCCGGGCGCGGTGGCTCAAGCCTGTAATCCCAGCACTTTGGGAGGCCGAGACGGGTGGATCACAAGGTCAGGAGATGGAGACCATCCTGGCTAACACGGTGAAACCCCGTCTCTACAAAAAAAAAATACAAAAATCTAGCTGGGCGAGGTGGTGGGCGCCTGTAGTCCCAGCTACTCGGGAGGCTGAGGCAGGAGAATGGCGTAAACCCTGGAGGCGGAGCTTGCAGTGAGCTGAGATCCGGCCTCTGCACTCCAGCCTGGGCGACAGAGCGAGACTCTGTCTCAAAAAAAAAAAAAAAGAAGATAGCTTTTATTTGCAAGCTTAGGTGAGAGATAGTCTTAGAAAATGACTGGAGAGCTATTTTTTTTTTCTTTTTTGAGACTCAGTCTTGCTGTTACCCAGGCTAGAGTGCAGTGGCGCTCTTGGCTCACTGCAATCTCTGCCTCCCGCCTCCCGGGTTCAAGCGATTCCCTTGCCTCAGCCTCCTGAGTAGCTAGGACTACAGGCGCGTACCACTAGGCCCAGCTAATTTTTTATATTTTAGTAGAGACGGGGTTTCACCATGTTGGTCAGGATGGTCTCAATCTCCTGACCTCATGATCCGCCCATCTTGGCCTCCTGAAGTGCTGGGATTACAGGCATGAGCCACCATGCCCGGCCGACTGGAGAACTATTGATTACACACCAGCTTTACAAATTGTGGCTCTATCTCAAGCCAGGAACACAACATGAATGCAGACACTCCTGCAGATTGGGAGCGACCCGTGGTTAGAAACTAACAGGCAGACGTTGATGAAAGTGATTTCGATCCTGTTTTTCCTGGGTCTGAAATATTAGATTTAACTCCCAAGGTGTCCTCATTTTCATTTCAAATTTCTCCTGTACTAAAGGAGGAAGAGCGGACCCAGCTGGTGGCAAAACTGTGAAGTGGTTGCTTACTCCTTCAGATGCAGGGAACTGGCGCTGCAAAAGTGTGAGCTCCTCCAACCCTCAGGAATAGAAGTGGGTGCACCAGCTGCCAGGCCCGGGGCAGTGGAGAGGCTCAGTAAATATCTGCTGAATTTCCTTAAGTCTTCATTAGGCCAGTGTATTAGTCCAATTTCACACTGCTATAAAAATACTACCTGAGACTGGGCAATTTATAAACAAAGGAGGTTTAACAGACTCATAGTTCAGCATGGCTGGCGACGCTTCAGGCAACTTACAATCATGGCAGAAGGGCAAGCAGGCACCTTCTTCAAAAGGCGGCAGGAGGCCAGGTGTGGTGGATCACTTGAGCTCAGGAATTTGAGACCTGCCTGGCCAACATGGTGAAACCCCATCTCTACTAAAAATACAAAAATTAGCCGGGTGTGGTGGTGTGTGCCTGTAATCCTAGCTACTTGGGAGGCTGAGACAGGAGAATTGCTTAAACTTGGGAGGCAGAGGCTGCAGTGAGCCAAGATCACGCCATTGCACTCCAGCCTGGGCGACAGAGTGAGACTCCATTTCAGTAAATAAATAAATAAATAAATAAATAAATCATGAGATTTGGGTGGGGACACAAAGCCTAACCACATCAGCCAGCTTGGTGAGTCTTGGCATCCTGCATCCTGGACCTTCTCACCCTGGACTAGATGCATCTTAAAGTATGAGAACCCACCTTTTGAATGGCTTCCACAGGGCATGGAAAAGTGGTATGATTTCAGTAGCACTTCTCATACTTTTTTTTTTTTTTTGAGACGGAGTTTCGCTTTTGTTGCCCAGGCTGGAGTGCAATGGCGCGATCTCGGCTCACCACAACCTCTGCCTCCGGGGTTCAAGCAATTCTCCTGCCTCAGCCTCCCAAGGAGCTGGAATTACAGGCATGGGCTACTACGCCTGGCTAATTTTGTATTTTCAGTGGAGACGGGGTTTCTCCACGTTGGTCAAGCTGGTCTCAAACTCACGACCTCAGGTGATCTGCCTGCCTCGACCTCCCAAAGTGCTGGGATTACAGGTGTGAGCCACCATGCCTGGCCGCACTTCTCATACTTCAAGATGCATAAAAATCACCTGTTAAAAATGCACATTCTGGGCTGGGTGTGATGGCTCATGCCTGTAATCCCAGCACTTTGGGAGGTCAAGGCGGGTGGATCACCTGAGGTCAGGAGTTTGAGACCAACCTGGCCAACATGGCAAAACCCCGCCTCTACTAAAAATACAAAAAATTAGCTGGGTGTGGTGGCAGGCACCTGTAATCTCAGCTATTAGTGAGGGCGAGGCAGGAGAATCACTTGAACTGGGAGTTGGAGGTTGCAGTGAGCCCAAATTGCCCCACTGCATTCCAGCCTGGGCAACAAGAGGGAAACTCCAACTCAAAAAAAAAAAAAAAAGCACATTCTGATTCAGTAGGTCTGGGGCTGAATCTGATATTCTGTGTTTTTTTTTTGAGACAAGGTCTCACTCTGTCACCCAAGCTGGAGTGCAGTGGCACGATCATGGCTCACAGCAGACTGGACCTCCCAGGCTCAGGCGATTCTCCCACCTCAGCCTCCTGGGACTACAGGTTTGCGTCACCATGCCTGGCTAATATTTTTCTTTCTTTCTTTTTTTTTTTGAGAGAAGTCTAGCTCTTATCCCCCAGGTTTGAGTGCAATGGCTCGATCTCGGCTCACTGCAACTTCTGCCTCCCAGATTCAAACGATTCTCCTGCCTCTGCCTCCCAAGTAGCTGGGATTAAGTTGCCTGCCACCACGCCCGGCTAATATTTGTATATTTTAGTAGAAACGGGGTTTCACCATGTTGGCCAGGCTGGTTTCGAACTCCTGACCTCAAGTGATCCACTCACCTCGGCTTCCCAAAGTGCTGGGATTACAGGCATGAGCCACTGCGCCCAGCCACTCCTGGCTAATTTTTTTCTAATTTTTGTAGAGATGGGGTCTCACTATGTTGTCCAGGCTGGTCTTGAACTCCTGGGCTTAAGCAATCGTCCTGCCTCCGCCTCCCAAAGTGCTGGGATTACAGGCGTGTACCACCACACCTGGCCAGATTCTGTATTTCTGGCAATCCTCCTACTGATGGCAGATGCCTGTATACTTCCTGGCTCTCCTATCTGCCAGCTGTGTGGCCTCAAGAGGCCTCAGCATCTCCCTTGGCTTCAGTTCTTCCACTGGATATTATTTAGATGAACAAACATATATTGACAGCTTACTACATGCCAGGTTGCTCTGGGTGCTTGCTAGAAAAACAAAGATGAAGAAACCACAAGTCAAGCCCAGGCGGGCCTCGCAGACTGGGGACTTAAAGGTCCAACTACAATATTTAAAGACTCTTTGGGTTTGAAAATTTCATGACTCATTGGCAGATATAGGACCACTGGATCTGCATCTCCTAGAAAACATCCCTCCAAACACTATACTGGGACTGCTGTCCTCAGAATCAGGGAATAAGAAATCCAGAAGTAACCTCAAGAGAAATTTAGCCCAAACTTTATCTTGCCATTTTACAGAGAGGAGAAACTAGAGAACAGATGCAGAAAGAGTTGGGTCCAGAGGAAATTACCGGTTTTCCAGCTGTGCTTTCGAAGGCAGTGATGTCCAATAGGAATAACATATGAGCCACAAAAAACTTAATATGTAATATTAAATTTTGTGGTAGGCACATTGAAAAGAGTAAAAAGAAGCCAGGCACGGTGACACATGCCTATGATCCTAGCACTCTGAGAGGCCAAGGCAAAATGACTGCTTGAGGTCAGGAGTTTGAGACCAGCCTGGGGAACATAGTGAGACCTTGTCTCTACGAAAAAATTTTAAAACTTAGCTGGGCGTGGTGGTGCACGTCTGCAGTCTCAGCTACGAGGGTGGCTGAGGCAGGAGAATTGTTTGATCCCAGGAGGTCGAGGCTGTAGGGAGCCAAGATTGCGCCACTACAGTCCAGCCTAGGTGACAGAGTGAGACCCAGTTTCAAAAAAAAAAAAGAAAGATTCATTTATATTGGTTGGTGCATCACTCCCAGGATCATTGGTTTCATTTTTATAGACACTGGATCAGAAAATTAATCTTCCAAGTACAGGTGGAGCTTTCTGTAGCCAAGTTGAATAGAATTACACTTCTGAGGCTGGGCGCAGTGGCTTACGCCTGTAATCCCAGCACTTTGGGAGGCCAAGGCGGATGAGTCACGAGGTCAGAGGTTCGAGACCAGCTTGGTCAACATGGTGAAACCCTGTCTCTACTAAAAATACAAAATTAGCTGGGCGGGGTGGACGCCTGTAATCCCAGCTACTTGGGAGGCTGAGGCAGGAGATTGCTTGAACCTGGGAGGCAGAGGTTGCAGTGAGCCGAGATCGCACCACTGCACTCTAGCCCAGGTGACAGTGCGAGACTCTGCCTCCAAAAAAAAAAAAAAGAAAGAAAAAGAAAAAGAAAAAAAGAAAGAATTATACTTTTGAGGCTGTGCACAGTGGCTCACCCCTATAATCCCACAACTTTGGGAGGCTGAGGTGGGAGGATCACTCGAGACCAGCCTGGGCAACAGAGAGAGACCTTGTCTCTATAAAACATTAAAAAAGAAAAAAAAATTAGCCAGGTGTAGCTGCCCATGCCTGTGGTCTCAGCTACTTGGGAGGCTGAAGCGAGAGGATCGCTTGAGCAAGAAAGGTAGAGGCTGCAGTGAGCTGGGATTATACCATCACCCTCCAGCCTGGGTGCTGGAGGAGCAAGATTCTATCTCAAAAAAAAAAAGGAAGGAAATAAGGAAAGAATCACACGTCACCCCTGGAAGAGAACTTAAGCGTAGCTGAATCTAACTTGCAATATGATTTTGCTGAAGACGAGGTTAAAGAGTGATGGCAGGCTGGCACTTGGAGCCACAATTTCCAAAATTCTGGGTGTAAAATACTCAGCACAGTGCCAGACACCTGTGCCCCAAAGTATCAGGCAAATCTCGGCCATCTTCTTTCGCTTCCCCTCTCCAGGTTTTGCACCAAACCATCCTGTCCCTGGAGAAGTTGCTCAATTAAAGCGAGGTGAAATTCCAAGCGCAGTTTGAAGGAGGAAGTGTCATTTTCAGCTTGCCTGTAGGTGCACCTCGCTATGTAGCATTTGTTACATAAGTGGCAGAATGACACACCTAACTGATGAATGTCTGTTGCACACCCGATTCCAGCCAGGAGGGTCACACAGGCTTCCCCTGGGAGAACAGTGGTGTGGAATGGAGGCACGGAGTTGCAAAAATTACTTTTGTCATCTAACAAGTAGGGCCAGTTCCAGGGTGTTATACCCAAAGTGCTTTTCTACTGCAGCATAACCTCAAGAAAAACCAGTTTCGGGAGCACCACACCTAGGATCAGATGATGCAATATGATATTAGCGTCTCATTGCATCAGTGTGTCTGACGCATGTGTCTTTTAAGCTGGCAAAAAGCATTATACAGGGGCAGGAGAAAAAAAGAAAAGACTTCCAGACTGAAATCCAAAGGTCCTGTCAGTGCTGTTCCTAATTGGCCACACAGGGTGTTTAGAGGATAAACACCCAGCCGCCCGCCTCGGCTGACAAGCATCAGCATGCCATTTCCTGAAGGGGACTTGACGGCATATTTAGGAGAAATTCTTTTCTGGTTGGTTCTACTTATGCTTTATATCAAAGCATCAAAGTTCAATCTCTAAAAAATCTTTTCAAATGCAGGTCTATTAAGAAGAGGCTTTCAAAGGGTGCTTCTATTCTGTCTTGACTTTTCTGAAAAACTCTGAAATGTACCGGTTGATTTCTCATTTCCAAAGTTCTTTTACATAAGCACTCTCAGCTCCCTTGACACGCAGACTTTTGACTTTGATCAAATACCTTAGATTTGGGCCTCTTGGTTTCTCTGTCTTCCTTTGAAGGACACTTGATACTTCCCAATCCTGTTTCTTGCACTAACAATGAATGAATGAATCACAAAAATCCTAGAACTCTATCCATTTTCAGGAAGTTGCCTAAAGAAGGAACTTCCTTGTGCAGTACGCCTAAGGAAAAAAGAAGCAGGAGAAAAAGCACTGAGAGGAGAGCAAGCGATGGTGAGATCGTAATGGAAGTGGGGTGGAGAGGTGGAGGGTGGAGACCGGTAGGAAGCAAGCAAGCCTTTTTTCACCCCTCCTAGGACACGCGAACGAGATCAAGCCTCACTGCGGTTCACTAGGGTCTATGCAGGCCCTCGCACCCCTGCCTACCTCCTCATAACCCAGCCTCTTAGCTCTTCTCACCCCAGCCCCACCAGACAGCTTCCCTCCCAGGAGGTGTCTCTCAAGATCTCGAAATGTGGAGCGTCCCGTTCACTCCACCTGGCCTGGAATACTTTTCCTGCCCCCTTTCATCGGGTCTTATTCATCCTCTAAGTTGTTCAGCATAACTTTCCGCCTTCCCTGGCCCTGGACTAGGATAAATCCCCTCGCCATAATGTTGCTACACAGGCATCACTTTGTAAAGCTTATCACTCTTGTAATTGCTTGTTTACTGATCTGTCTTTCCGTTAGGCTGTGCGTTCCACTAGGGTGCAAACTTTGTTCCCTGGCTCTGCAGCCCCGGGCACTGTGGGTCTTGCATGTACCGGGGGCTCAGTAAATATTTGTCAAAAATGAAACATTTCCCCTCAAAACCAGCTTCCAGTGCCTCCACGGCCCTCAAATTAATTATGAATTAATTCACGAATACAGCAAACCTTTATGTCATTCTTCCGTGTCACAGCAGCTTGCTACATACTGAGGACACATCCATAGGCAAATAAAACTCAGCTTCTCTCTGCACAGGAAAAATTATTCAAATTGTATTCATCTTTCATTCCAATCACTCAATTAGGGCACGTCCCTTGTTGGCTGCTGCGTGAGCGAAGTAACTATCTTCCAGCGAGTGTCCTCAGGTGACCTGTCTAGACGTGCCCAGGAAAAACAATCCAGCATCCTCCTAAGCCGCAAAGAAGTCCCTGACGCGCAGACCGCACTGCGTGGAAGGCCCGAGGCGCGCTCGCGGGCCCGCGAAAGCCGCAGGAGCGGCGGAGCCGAGGCGGGCGGCGTGGCGCGCGGCGCGGGGCGCAGGCTCGGGTGGGCCGGGACGGGCGGGGCGGGGGCGCCGGCGCCGGGTCCGCCGGCCGGCAGGGGGCGCGCGCGCCCCCGGGCCCCGCGCCTCCCGCCCCGCCGCGCGCTCGCTTGCCGCGCGGCCGCACATGTGTTTCTGTTTTGTGTTGTAGCATTTGTTCTGGAAGCTCGTATTTACATTTTAAGTGTATCTGGTGAGTGGGCTGGAGCCCTTGTCTGGGCCGGAAAAAAAAAAAGCCCTCCGATCCATCTTTTAGTTGCTTCTCTTCCTTTTTTCTCTCCGGTTTCTCATCACTCCAACCAGGTAGGGTCTGAAAATCGGCAGTGATCAGTTTGTGGGGTCTGGGAAAGTTTTTTTTTTTTCCTTTTTTTAAAGAGAAAAGGTTAAAAAAAAAAACCTGGAGGAGGGGGGGGCTGGGTGATTGAAGCAATAAAAAGAGGAAGGAAGGCGGATCCACGTGGTTTAATCGGAGACAGACAGAGATCCCATTGTTCAAAATCAATAAAAAAAAAAAAAAGCAGACAGGGGAGAGCGCAGGGACGCCGGGGAGCTGGTGGCGGCCCTGGGCACTTTGCATTCGGACCGGAGACCGGCCGGACCGCGCGGCCGGCAAGGGGGCTGGGAGAGAGTTGGGCACCATTAAAGTTTTTATTTTTCGTGTCTGTGCGAGCAGGTGTTTGGGGCTGGGGTCCGGCTTTCTTCGGGCTCTTCCCCCGTCGCCCGGGGCAGTCTGCCTGAGGGATTCGGCCAACTAGAGCCCGAGGTCGGAATCCCTGAGCTGGGGCCGAACGGGGGTCCAGGGCTGACACGGGGTGGGGGAAGAGTGTTGCATTAAATGCGATGAGTGGGTTTGGGGGGGAGGCTGCGGAGACAAAAGCAGCAGGTGGGGTGGCCGGGGAACAGGGACTCCCTTACCCCCAAGGTGCCAAGGGGGAATCCTGGAAGTGTCCCGAAGCCTTCTTTAATGAAAATCTAGGGGACTGGAGGCTGCTTTTACTTTCCCTTTACTTTTGGGGGAGCGAGGTTGCAACTGCGATGCTTTGTGGGCAAACCTAACTTAAGGATAGGCCGGGGGTCTCCATTCTCCCTCCAGCGGGTTGCCTCTGGGGCTCCCGGCTGCCCTGCGGGATTCCCCGAAGGAGCCGCGCCGGGGCCAGGGAGGGGCGCGATTTCCTCTCCCAACTCGCCCCCTCTCCGCCCACCCTGCGGCCGCCACTTTGGGGAGGGCAGGGGAGGAAGTGGAGGCCGGGTGGCTCGTCTCCGCTCCCCTCCCCCCGCGCAGTTTATAACCCGTCCATTGTGCGCCGCTGCCCCGTGTCTCCCTCCAGCCGCGACCATGCCCAGGAAGAAGGCGGCGGCGGCGGCGGCCTGGGAGGAGCCGAGCTCGGGCAACGGCACTGCCCGCGCCGGGCCCAGGAAACGCGGCGGCCCGGCGGGCAGGAAGCGCGAGCGGCCCGAGCGCTGCAGTAGCAGCAGCGGCGGCGGTAGCAGCGGCGACGAAGACGGCCTGGAGCTCGACGGGACCCCCGGCGGGGGCAAGCGCGCGGCGCGGCCGGCGGCGGCAGGCAAGGCGGGCGGTGCGGCCGTGGTCATCACCGAGCCCGAGCACACCAAGGAGCGCGTCGTGAGTGAGGGGCAGGGCGGGCGGGTGGACGCAGGGCCAGGACCGGCGGGGGCAGCGACGCGGCACGGCGCGCGTTCTGGCGGGGGCCTCCTCGCGTCACGCTCCCTCCCGGCGGCCGGGCCGGCACAGGCCGCGGGCTGAATCATTGCCTCCGCCTCCGCGCAACAAAAGGGCTCGGGCCGGGGCGCGCGGCCCGCGGCCTACCCGACCCCGGGCACCGCGCGGGCGGTTGGCGGTTGGGGCGCGCGCCCGGGCCCGCGGCGGGGGAGGGGCGGCCGAAGCCCGCGCGAGGGGGTCATGGCCCCGCCCCCACGGCTCCCTCTGCGCCCCTCCCCCCCGCCCCGGGAAAGGGGACCTCGGTAAGTTCGCCCGGCCTGGAAGAGGGGGCGGCCAGCCAGCGCCACACGTCCGTGGCCGGCGGTGGGCCCGGGCGCCGCGGGGAGGGGGCGGCCGGCGCTCTGCGGGGAGCGGCCGTTTGCACCGGGGCTTTGAGGTTCCCGCCGCCTCGGCTCCGGCGCCCGGGGGAGGCGGGGCCTGACGGCCGCCGCGCATGCCCCGTGCGGCCCTGCGCCGGCTCGCGCGCCGGGAAGGCGGGGGCGGCGGGCGCCGGGGCGGGGTGCAAGGGCGCATGCTCCGCAGAGCCCTCCCCCGAGGTCGGGGAAGACCCCCGGCTGAGCGGTGCTGAGGCTTTTGTTTGCCGCTGGTGGTCCGAAGCTGCAGGATGCTGGGGGTGGGCTGTGTTGTAGCCCCCCAGTGAAGAAGCATCTCCAAGGGTCTTGGGCGGGCTTCTGTTTTCTCAAATTTTAATTAAGGTCGTGGCTGACTCAACGTTCCCGAAAAAGCCTGCAGGGCCGGAGATCTGAACCTGGCATCTGCCGCTACATCATCCCCCCCGCTACCAGAACTTTCTGCAAGTTTGGTGTGGTGTGGGACATGTTTTTCAGAAGAGGGTCTAAGTTTTCACCAGATTCTCAGATAACCCCCAGAGAGTAAGAACGTCCACCTGGGGTTTAGAGCCTGACACCCGGTGAGGTTTTTTTCCTTCCATGAGGGCCCATCTCCTAAGGGTGTTTAAGGGTTAACAGCAGAGTGCTTTCCTCCAGAGAAGCGCAGGCAGTGTCTAATAACACATTTTATACGTCTGCCCTATAGATAGGGAAACTGGGGCACAGAATTTGAAGGCTTTGTCCAGAGTCATGGATGGAACTGGATCTCCAAATGCTGTAACCCCTGATGTCCCTGCAAATTGCACATGGGAATATGGTTTGTAAAACTGCCCTCTGGGTGAAAGGGTTAACATGTTAGGCAGTGGAGGAGAACCCGTCAAAAGCTGTCAAAAGCTCCTGCCCAGGGTCTTGGATCAGGCTAGACTTAGACAATGGCCAAAGTATTGAGAAATTGGAACACAGGAACTGTTTTCCTTTGATATCTAATCTGCTGTGCCAGACTGCAGACATTTGCCCTCCCAACACAGTATGTTAGGACAAAACTAAAAAGAAAGGCCAGGTGAGCTTCCGCCTCTCCTGTATCCTATTTTGAGTGAGTTTCCAAAAGCAAGATTGTGTTTGGACATCCAAGACTCCAGTTGTCAGCTGTACAGCTCCAGGCTGTTGGAGCACTGAGTTTTGCCATCAGAGTAAAAGATCCCCCCCATGCTCAGGTTGACCCAAGAAGGTAGTGACAGGGAGTGTGTGAATGACACTGGCTCTCCCTGGCCCACCTCTGCCTCCAGCTGTGCTGCTTGAAGCTGGTTTGTCAATGGAAATGGCACATTTGCTCGTCTTTTTTTTTTTTTTTTTTTTGAGGCAGAGTCTCCCTCTATGGCCCAGGCTGGAATGCAGTGATACAATCTCAGCTCACTGCAACCTCCGCCTCTCAGGTTCAAGTGGTTTTTGTGTGCTGATCAGCCTCTCGAGTAGCTGGGATTACAAGTGTGCACCACCACACCCGAATAATTTTTGTACTTTTTGTAGAGACTGGGTTTTACCATGTTGGCCAGGCTGTTTCGAACTCCTGGCCTCAAGTGATCTGCCTGCCTCAGCCTCCTCCCAAAGTGCTGGGATGACAGGCGTGAGCCCTTTGTTGGGCTACACGTTTGTAAGTCTTAATGTGAGTAAACAGCAGTCCATTGCAGCTTTCAAGTTCCTGTTTATACACATAAATACGTTATTATTTCACATATGTGTATAAGCAGGACTCTAAAAGCTACATCTTCCCTTCTCCATCCACTTAAAAACCAAGAGGGCCCATGATGCCCATCCTTTGGGCTGTCGGTGCTGTTCTAGAATCAGAGCACCTGGGAGGCTGAGGGTTCGACAAATGATGCCCCTTTATGGCTCATGGAAAGTACACATCTTGCATTTAAGTTTTGCTTTTGTTTTTTTGAGCTGGAATTTAGCTCTTGTTGCCCAGGTTGGAGTGCAATGTCATGAGCTCACTGCAGTCTCCATCTCCTGGGTTCAAGCAGTTCTCCTGTCTCAGCCTCCCGAGTAGCTGGGATTACAGACGCCCACCACCACACCTGGCTAATTTTTTGTATTTTTAGTAGAGACGGGGTTTCACCATGTTGGCCAGGCTGGTCTCGAACTCCCGACCTCAGGTGGTCCACCCACCTCGGCCTCCCAAAGTGCCCCACGTTTAAGTTTTGTTAGCATCTACTGAGTCTGGTTCATGGTCAGGGCTGGGTCCGTGCAGCCCCATTGCCTTTCCATAGGCCTAGGGTGGTCCTCTGCCCCTTGTCCTGGGTTGGCCTCCTGTCCAGTCTCCCTGGCCCCAGGTTTCTGGTCTCTGTCTCTCTGTTGAGCAGTCCTAGGGACTCTGCTACCACAGGCAGACAGCAGTCCTTGATGCAGAAAGAACCTTTTTTACTGAGTATTTTGCACGCCTTCCCCCTGCACAGGGTTGCTAGGAGGAGGTCTGTGTGAAAGCAGCCGCCCAGGAAACATCCAAAACCATATTGCCTTCAGTGACTCCAAAGCTGCAGGTGACCCCAAAGCTGCTTGTAGAAGATGAGCCAAATACTTACATTGTTGAGGGGCAGAGTTGCCTTGAGTAAAATATGTGCATTTTATAGAACATTCTTATGGCAGACGCATTGTCATTGCCTAAGTGTTAAGAAGAAACTCACATTTTTGTTTTTTCTTCTGCTCTCTCACCACGCAACAACCAACACAAGACTTCTTCCCACCCCCGCCACCCCCAGACAGAGTCTTGCTCTGTCTCCCAGGCTGGAGTACAGTGGTGCAATCTCAGCTCACTGCAGCCTCCACCTCCTGGGTTCAAGCAATTCTCCTGCCTCAGCCTCCCGAGTAGCTGGGATGACAGGCACCTGCCACTGCGCTTGGGTGATTTTTATATTTTTAGTAGAGACGGGATTTCACCATGTTGACCAGGCTGATCTTGAACTCCTGACCTCGTGATTCGCCTGCCTCGGCCTCCCAAAGTGCTGGGATTACAGGCGTGAGCCACCGCGCCCGGCCTCCCAACGCAAGACTTACATGACCAGATGTAAAGGGAGGTCTCCCCCTACTATCAAGCAAGTAATCAGTTCTGTAGCACACACCGGCAGGGTGTCCTCCAGCTTATCTGTGACACTATCCACCTGGAGGTAAATTTCCTCAGCTTGAGGGCTCAGTCCCCAAGACTGTCCCTTCACCCCAGACAGCAGTGGCAAGTCCAGGCCCTGGTAGCTTCTGACCAACTAGCCTCTAGTTGGGGTTCCCATTACCCCCTCTTTGGGGTCGATTAATTTATTGAAATGGCTCACAGAACTCAGGGAAACACCAGTTTATTATAAAGAATGTTACAAAGGCTAGATTTTTCTTTACAAAAAATAAAGAGACCTGTAAGGCTAGATGTGGGGGAAGAGGCACTGTGCTTCCGTGCCCTCTGCAGACCACCTACCTGGTACATGTTCAGCTCTCCACAAGCTCTGTGACCTGGTCCTTGCAGGTTTTAATGGAGGCTTCATTATGTAGGCATGGTAGATTAAGCCATTGATCATCACTTTAACCTTCAATCCCCTCCCTTCCTGAGGTTGGAGGGTGGGGCTGAAAGTCCCTAGGCTCCCACTGCCTGGGGGCTGCCAGTGTCAGTCATTAGCATACAAAAGACTTTGCTTTGGAGATTCCAAGGATTTGAGAAATTAATGCCAGGAACTCCAAATATTTATGGCGCAGTGTCACACTAGGGTAGATTCAGTCCTAATTCTTTGTAAACTTCATAATCTCCTAAAGCAAGTAAAGGCAGCAGCCTTGGCCAAATCCTAGAAAACAGGTGAGTGTCGCAAACTGCCCAGATCTTTGTAGTTTTTTCAGTCTTGAGTTGCCAAGGTTTTGTGGACCCTGAGACAGATGTGTTGAATCTGAAAGGACCAAATAAATAAAACTGAAAGCCGAGCTGGAAGTCTGTTTCAGTTGATGGCCCTTAGGTAATTGGTCGATGCCGGCATGGTTCCCAGGGGTCTTACGTCCCCGGGAGCAGCGGTCTTCTAAATGGACCTGTGTTAAAAGGTTGACTCATGCACCTTGCATTTGGATCATAATTCAAAAATTGCTTTAGACTAGAAATCCCATTTTGTTGATTGAAGAAGCTCAGTGCCTTTTCTGTCCGTGGCCATGTGTCTGCCCAGGTTATGTGACCAGGTTGCTAGAGGCAGCCAGGTGAAATGACATGAAAATCACTCGTCTTGTTGGGGACACTATTTGCCAGGCTGTCTGCTGTGTGACCTTCATACACAAGCAGTGTAGCAGACACTGAGTTCAACCAAAAAACATCTGTAGACCCGTCGGGGAAGGCTGAATTCAGCCTGGGAGGGAACATTGAACTTCAGACACCCACACACCCACTGGCACCACCCCCGGCCCCCGGACCAGGGAGCCCCCAAGTACGGGAGTCTCTCCCACGATTGGTGGTTTCCAGTCTCTGACAAAGAGGAGCACCCCTTAAGTGAGAAGGGGTGCTGGGAGTTCTCTGTTACTCAATTTAAATGTTAATTCCACGTAAGACAGAGGAAAGAAGTTACAGAGAATAAAAGAAAGCAGCTTAGGGCAAACAGTTGTGTAAATAATAACGAAATACAGTAACCTCCATCTAATGTGTGAGGAAATAGGGTCCATCACGTAAAAACTTGACTAACGGTTAATGTCCTTCATAGGAATCTGGCCACTGTCACTGGAGTAGACTCAGTTTACCAGGGTTTTTCACACACGTGTGTGTGTGTGTGTGTGTGTGTATATATTTTTGTTATTTGAGACGGAGTCTCGCTCTGTCGCCCAGGCTGGAGTGCAGTAGCGCAATGTAGTGTCACTGCAAGCCCCGCCCCCTGAGTTCACGCCATTCTCTTGCCTCAGCCTTAGCCTCCCGAGTAGCTGGGACTACAGGCTAGACCCACCATGCCCGGCCCACAAATATATTTTTATTGACGCGGTTGGGTTTGCGTATAAATGCTTAGCTAGCCTGATGGGTCTGTCTTCATGAGCCCTTGAGCAAATGTCCAGGTCACCCAGGAAACTCCCTCCTGAAGGCCAAGGCCACTGCGATTAAGCGCTGGCTGTCTGAACTTGCCCTGAACCATGCCCTCTGGCCTGATGGAGCTGAGGGTTCTGGTGTGGCCTCAGCGCTGTGAAGTTTTGCTGCAGTGATTGTATCTCAGTGTTGGGTGGTTTGACTTCAATGGTGCGTGCTGAGCACAGGTGCACATGAACCTCCGCCTGCCTGGTCCACGGTTGCCGGCATTCCAGGGCTCTTTTCCAGGCTGCTCTCTGGCCTGGGAGCTTGGTCTCCAGTGCCTTAGCGCCATTCCTGGGTCTCCACTGCCCCCTCCATGCCAACTTGGTAGGCTTGGGCAGAGGACTCAGGCCCCTCCTTCCACAGGGACTTTGACAGAACCCATTGACTGTAGACCTGTAGCATATTCCAGCCAGGCCTGCCAGTTAAACAAAGAAGGCGAGATAATCGGGAAACTAGGCTCCAATTCAAGTAACCTGAGTTGTGGGTGCTGCAGGGGCTGGGCCACCCTCTGATTAAGGTCATTTTCTAAATAATTTAAATGTGGCAAAGTTGTTCTCCCTTTCCGTGTTGTTTCACTTCCCTCCCCACCGCCTGTTTTTCTTTTTTTGAGACGGAGTTTCGTTCTTGTTGCCCAGGAGTGCAATGGCGTGATCTTGGCTCGCTGCAACCTCTGCCTCCTTGGTTCAAGCGATTCTGTTGCCTCAGCCTCCAAAGTAGCTGGGATTACAGACAGCCAGCTAATTTTTTGTATTTTTAGTAGAGACAGGGTTTCACCATGTTGGCCAGGCTGGTCTCGAACTCCTGACCGCAGGTGATCCAACTACCTTGGCCTCCCAAAGTGCTGGGATGACGGACGTGAGCCACCGCGGCTGGCCTCACTTTCCCTTTTCGTGACGACTGCAGGATGCATTCCTGTAGACTGACCATCTTTCTCCTGTTACATAATGTGGTGGGGTGGGCAAGCGTGACGGAACCTATATTTTGTTGGACGCCCTAATCAGGTTTGGGTTATGTAAAGGTTCCTATGAAATGGAATTCATCTGTGTGAAGATATGTAATCTTTTTTTTTTTTGAGATGGAATCTCGCTCTGTCGCCCAGGCTGGAGGGCAGTGGCGTGATCTCAGCTCACTGCAAGCTCCGCCTCTGGGGTTCAGGCCATTCTCCTGCCTCAGCCTCCCGAATAGCTGGGGCTATAGGCGCCCGCCACCACGCCCAGCTAATTTTTTGTAATTTTAGTAGAGACAGGGTTTCACCGTGTTAACCAGGATGGTCTTGATCTCCTGACCTCGTGATCTGCCTGCCTCGGCCTCCCAAAGTGCTGAGATTACAGGCATGAGCCACCGCACCTGGCGAAGATGTGTAATCTTAGAAATGCATGAGCCGTACTGCCAAAGCATACTGGTGGGGTGATCACACTGTAGAGGTTAGAATGATTGGGCCTTTTTCTTTCTCTCTCTTTTTTTTTTGAGACAGGACTGGCTTTGTCACCACGGTTGGACTTGAACTCCTGACCTCAGGTGATCTGCCTGCTTCGGCCTCCCAAAGTGCTGGGATGACAGGTGTGAGCCACCATGCCTGGCCCACAAATACATTTTTATTGGTGTGGTTGGGTACTTTTATCGGCGTTATTTTATTGACGTTTTATCGGCACTTTGGGAGGCCAAGGTGGGTGGATCACCTGCAGTCAGGAGTTGGAGACCAGCCTGGCCAACATGGTGAAACCCTGTCTCTACTAAAAATACAAAAAATTAGCTGGGTGTCTGTAATCCCAGCTACTTGGGAGGCTGAGGCAGGAGAATCGCTTGAACCTGGGAGGCAGAGGTTGCAGCGAGCCAAGATCACGCCATTGCACTCCAGCCTGGGCAGCAACACTGGGAGTGCAGTGGAACGAGCTCGGCTCACTGCAGCCTCCACCTCCCGGGTTCAAGTGATTCTTCTACCTCAGCCTCCTGTAGCTGGGACTACAGGCGCATGCCACCATGCCTGGCTAATTTTTTTGTGTTTTTAGTAGAGACGGGGTTTCACCGTATTGGCCAGGCTGATCTTGAACTCCTGACCTTGTGATTCGCCTGGCTCGACCTCCCAAAGTGCTGGTGAGCCACTGTGCCTGGCCCTTTTTTTTTTTTTTTTTTGAGACAGCCTGGCTTTCTCACTCAAGCTGGAGAGCGGTGATGTGATTCTGGCTCACTGCAGTCTCCAGCTCCTCAGCTCAAGCAGTCCTCCCACCTGAGCCTCCCAAGTAACCGGGACCACAGGCTCATTTTTGTATTTTCTTTAGAGACAAAGTTTCGCCTTGTTGCCCAGGCTGGTCTGTAAGCTCAAGCAATCTGCCCGCCTCGGCCTTCCAAAGTGCTGGGATTACAGGCGTGATCCATTGCGACTGGCCAGCCTTTTTTCCTGAAGCCTTCCAAGAACAATTCTGTAAACGGAAGGAAATCCCTTTCCTTTTCACATCCAGGAAAGATAATGTGTAAGAGCAGAAAGTGATAGTAATGAATGCTGCCCTTGCCAGTGTGGACTGAGTGGGGAGTTCAGAATTGAGTTTTCCACTAACAGCCTACTTGAAAAAGTATATTTTGACATTTAAGGAAGCAAAGTGCTGAGAATATTATGAGTGCCACTCAGAATTGAACAATGGCCTTTTTAAATGGCGTAGATTTTCGTTGACAGTATGAGAGTTGGTGGCCCTGATGACTTTCTGTGTTGAGAGACTAAGGATGAACATTGGAGTATGCTGGCTGCTGTGACAGCTTGTTCCTCGAGAAGCCCAGCCTCTGGGAGGTCCTGTTTCACTCACCATTGGCCCCTGGGCTCATGGAGAGCGGCTGAGGGTGCCATCAAAGGCTGCCTGCATCAGACCCCCGCATACTCACCAAAGCTGTGTTCTGCCTGGTCTCCCTTCAGTGGAGAAACCGAACCTTGTTCTCTACTTTCTTCCTGAGTCCCCATGGAAAGGTTCTCGGCAGAGTGGGCAGCAGAAGTGATGTGGGGCTCCTAAGGTTTGAGGTCCCGGACTGTGCTTACCATGTGAAATGGAGACTTGGCCCTAGGACGAGCCTGATGTAATGCCCCTGAGTGGCCGGCAGGCTTCCTGCAAATACCTCTGTACATCAGTTTGCGAAGGAGGCATGTATTTGGGTTATTTCTTTTGGTGTTTTGCAAAAGCTATTTTAAAGGGAAGTCAAAGGATAAAAATGAGCCTGGGCTTAGCAAGTGAGCGGCTGGGGGCAGGTTTGGGGTTGCCCGCATTGCCACTTGCCGATGAGGGAGGGGAGTGCGGGGAGACTCTGTTGGTGTGGAGGTCACAGGTGACATAAGGGCTAACAAGTGAGTGATTTTCTTTCGTTTCGTGCTGTCGTTGGACGGCCTTGGGAAGCTAGGTGCAGACTTACATGCTAATTCTTTTTTCCTTTCTCTGTCTCTGCAGAAACTTGAAGGGTCAAAGTGCAAAGGGCAGCTTTTGATTTTTGGGGCAACCAACTGGGACTTGATTGGTCGAAAAGAAGTGCCTAAACAGCAAGGTATGAGAATGGTGTCTTTAAACCCATTGAATGCCTCTTAAGTGCTAGGTTCTGTTGACCACCTGCCTGGTAGGTATTCCCTTCATTTACACATGCATGTTCAGAGAGGCCAAATGACTTGCCTGAGACCACACAGCCACTGCAGTGGTAGAGCTGGATTTGAACCCTGATCTTAGTCTTTTAAAGGCACAGTTTTGCAGTGACTCACTAATTCCGTTAAGATTAATCAGGAAAATATAAGTAGTATCCTGAAATATGAACACTGCCACCTTTTCCATCTTCCCTCTCACGTCACTTGTTTTCATTAGAATGAAGAGACTGGCTCTGTGAGATGGTGTCAGAATGTCCTAGACATTTGTCAAATGTCAGATGTCAAAATGTCAGACATTGCAGAAGAGTCCATGTTTCTTTGCAAGCTGCCAAATTGTTGTAGGAACTGGTTTGACGGAACAGTCTGGAGCGGGGGAAAGCAGAGAGGTCCTTAAGAAGAAATGTTTTGTCCCGTTACCTTTGGAAAACTGGTGTCTTACCTTAAGGGAAATGGCCCATCTGGCACGTAGCCAACTTTTATGGCTTCTTGATTTCATCTGGAAAGACTCCCAAAGTGCTTTCCAGCATTGCTTTGCCCCATGAACAAATATTTGCATGCTGGTACGTCTTGGCACCTTGAAACAGGGGCGTTGGAAATCACCTTGTTCCATGAAAACAGCTTATGAATCAGCAGCACCTGGGGGCTAGCTGAGTTAGAAATGGATTTAAGTTGCAGGTAGCAGCAACGTCTTGTTTGGAAAATGCCCAGCCTTCAGGCTCAAGCCAGGAGGGGGCCACATCCACACAGTGGCTGGTGTCCCAGAGAAGCGCCTCCTGGTCTGCAGTGACGTAAGCCCAGGTGCTGATGGTGCCTTGCTGCCAGTCCTGTGCCCGTATTGCATCATTTTTCAAAGCTGTTCTTCAACTGAGCAGCCACTTGACACTGAAGATACAGAAGCCCAGAGAAGGGCAGTAAATACCAAAGGAAGCGAGTGGCAGGGCCAGGGTGGGAGTCCCACCCTCTAGTTAACTCTGTTGCCTCCTGTACATGTATGTTGCTGTAGATCTGGTGAAAACCAGCACCCTGGATGTCTTGTTTTTTGCAAGATAGCCCAGCAATCCACACATAGCTCTGTGATTAGGACCAGACCCCAGGGATCCGGAGGCCATGGGAATTGACTTCTCAGTCTGACCGCAGGGCCTGGGACTGCTGCAGGGCATTTAATTTGACTTGCTCCCCCGCCTGATCCCTCCAGTCCCTCCAGCCCTTCCTTGGGAGGCCAGAAGAAACCCAAGCCTGCTCCTCAGGAGCTGATGGCATCCTGGGCACTGCAGGGAAAGATGCTTTGGTAAGTCCAGGAGCATCTGACCACCTGAGACTCCCCTTGGCTAATCTAGGTCAAGTGTGGCACCACACCCTTGCCTGGCATCCCCTGGCCTCCTGTGCCGTGGCACAGGGTCGTGATGATACTCGTCAGTCATGCTGTCATTTTGTCTTCATGACAAAGAGACCTTAGGTTTCTCTTTTTCCCTTCTAAGTTTTGTATTAATACAGTTCCTGAATCTTAATTTAGGTGCCACCTCCTTGGGTTTTTCTTAAGTTTTGTTTTTTTTTTTTTTTTTTTGAGACGGAGTCTCGCTCTGTCGCCCAGGCTGGAATGCAGTGGCCGGATCTCGGCTCACTGCAAACTCTGCTTCCCGGGTTTACGCCATTCTCCTGCCTCAGCCTCCCAAGTAGCTGGGACTACAGGCGTTCGCCACCTCGCCCGGCTAGTTTTTTGTACTTTTTAGTAGAGACGGGGTTTCACCGTGTTAGCCAGGATGGTCTCGATCTCCTGACCTCGTGATCCACCCGTCTCGGCCTCCCAAAGTGCTGGGATTACAGGCGTGAGCCACTGCGCCCGGCTTTTTCTTAAGTTTTAATATAGACCATGAGGCTTTTATTTTTGGTTTGCTCTTTCCCCAGGAAATTGTTGATGTTCTTTTTCCTCCTTTCAGGGGAGGTGTCTGCAGGTGTGCTGCCTCAGGTGCCAGGTGGGATAGGCTGGCCCCTGCCCCCTGCGACCAGGAGTCTTGCCCACTTGCCCCTGCACCTGAATGAGGGAGCATGTGGCGCCCTCTGCTGGGAGCGGAGGGTGGGGCACAAACGAACTTCACAGATACTTTCCAGGGAGCCAGGCGCTTGATAGAGACATTGTAGCCTTTTGATCAGTTCCTACATTGGGTCAGTCTTACACACTGGATTCGGCAGTGGCTAGCATTTCAGGATAATCACCGCAGTCCTGGAAATATTCTTGAGCATCTCAATTTCAAAAATTAAGATTGCTGGGCATGGTGGCTCATGCCTGTAATCCCAGCACTTTGGAAGACTGAGTCGAGTGGATCACTTGAGGTCAGGAGTTAAAGACCAGTCTGGCCAACATGGTGAAGCCCTCTCTACTAAATGTACAAAAATTAGCTGGGTGTGATGGCACACGCCTGTAATCCCAGTTACTCGGGAGGCTGAGGCAGGAGAATCGATTGAACCTGGGAGGCGGAGGTTGCAGTGAACTGAGATCACGCCACTGCACTCCAGCCTGGGCAACAGAGTGAGACTCCGTCTCAAAAAAAATAAAAAATTACTTAAAAAAATTAAGTGAAGGGCCGGGCGCGGTGGCTCACGCCTGTAATCCCAGCACTTTGGGAGGCCGAGGCAGGCGGATCACAAGGTCAGGAGATCGAGACCACAGTGAAACCCCGTCTCTACTAAAAATACAAAAAATTAGCCGGGCGCGGTTGTGGGCGCCTGTAGTCCCAGCTACTCGGGAGGCTGAGGCAGGAGAATGGCGTGAACCCGGGAGGCGGAGCTTGCAGTGAGCCGAGATCACGCCACTGCACTCCAGCCTGGGCGACAGAGCGAGACTCCGTCTCAAAAAAAAAAAAAAAATTAAGTGAAACATTGGCCCTGTCCCATCCACTAATAGGGTGTGAAGTGGGGTTTGTGAGGAAGGCGCTGTTTCTTTTCTCTCCCATTGAGCGCTCACTGCGTGCCAGGCATTTGTGAGGGTCTAGGCTGGAGGGAGCCTACAGCTTTGGCCCTGGGTGGCTTCTCATGGAGTGGGAGGGCCGGGGAGCTCAGGAAGAGAGCTGTGGTGGGCTGAGCAGGGCTGAGCAGGGCTGGGGCAGGGGAGCCCTGAGGGAAGGAGATTTCTCAGTGGACATTGCCCTGGAGAGCTCCCCCAAGGAAGGGAACTGGTGCTTGACTTGAGCTTTGAGGAATAAGTCGGAGGTGGGAAGGACATTCTAGGGGAAGTGAATATATGGGTGGAGGTGGGGAGTCATGAAGTGGCTGCCACTCTGGACGGGTGAGAAAGGAGGGGGAGGTGGGAGGGATGCTGTGTGAGCAGTGCCCCTCCTCGAGGGGCCTGATGGACCTGCTGGAAACACTGGAAGACAGGACACTTGGGTCACTCCTCAGAAAGAGCCTTCTGGCCCAGGGCGGAGGCCGGAGATGGAGGGCAGGAGAGCCTGGGAAAGGAGAGGTGGGGCGGCAGCAGGGAGTGAGGAAGAGGGGCAGGTGACTGTCGGGGCGAGCGGGGTTTCCTGGGTCAGCTTCTTCCTCAGCTGACGGCTGTGGAAAGCCAGCACTCCTGCCTCCTGGACAGGCCTCGCACCAGGTCCTAGGCACTTGCGGGTGGGCGTGCTCAATGGCAGAGTACGTGGGGCTGAGGCCTGTGAGAGGTGGGACCCATAGAAGGGGCTGGGGCCGAATGGGTGTAAAGGTGGCAGGTGACGCCAGGCCTGTGCCAGCTCCTGGGCATTCTGTTTTTTGGGCCTTCAGAGGCATCACAGAGATTAGAAGTGCAAACCCGATCCTTGTGCAGCCTCCCAACAGCCACGTCAGGGCGGCACCCAAGGAACACCTGTGTGTGGTAACCTTGGGAAGTGGCTTCTTGGTGGCTAGTGACATTTTGGAGGTCACCCCACCCACCCCCAGGTGTCTGATCTGCATTCTCATTCTCTCTGCAGCTGCTTACCGCAATCTCGGTCAGAATTTGTGGGGGCCCCATAGGTATGGGTGCCTGGCGGGGGTCCGGGTACGGACAGTGGTCTCGGGCTCCTGTGCTGCACACAGCCTCCTCATCACCACGGAAGGGAAGCTGTGGAGCTGGGGTGAGTACCGCGTGGGGGCTGGGCACTGGGGACCGCTGTCACCAGCTGTCCCCACGCAGCATTTTCTTCTGTTTGCCTGGAAAAGAGACTCGCGTCTTAGAAGGCTGGGTTCCTTCGTTCACAGCCCACGTCTTTTTTCCTGATTCCCAGCTCGTCTCTTGTCTACACGCTACATGCAGATCCCCTTCCTCCCCCTGACATTTTTTGCCAGTACGCAGCCCCTACTTCTTCGATTCCTTGTGTTTAAGCAATATTTTCTTGAATCTTCTGCCCGGAGCTTGATCTTTCTGATACTGAGGTATGTGAATGTGTTAGGCAGGCTGGCCTTCCAGCAGACAGTTTCCTTCCTCTTTGAGGCATGATATGACATGAGACCTCTGTTCCTGCCACTTGAAATGCCACTGGCTTTTATACCTGCCACCTTATGTCATAGGATGCTGCGTCCCTGCCGCCTTGCCCTCGTGTCTGAGGTCTGCGCAAGTCTGTTCTGTAGGCTTGGTTGCTCACTGTCCGTGTTGTCTGCTTCTTAGGATATTCCCCCAAATACCTCAGTTTCCTTTTTTGAAGTTGTTTGCCTTTCCCTTCAGTTTTTCCTCACCTGGGCACTCGGGATGGGTTCCAGTTCTTCCGTTAGCCTCTGTCCACAGCACTGTCCTCTGCAGCTGGCCAGCCCATTCCTGCCTGTGTCCTCTTCCAGATCATTCCAGCCTCTTCCAGATCATTCCAGCCATAGGGTGTGGGCTAAGGCTCATTTTATCCCCAGCCCTTTGGGTGGCTCCTGGCCTCTGCCTCCAGCGGGGTATGTTGGCATTTGTCCCCACCCTTTGTTGCTGGTCCTCTGGCTAGCTTTTAGTCCATATGTGACTGCATTTTTATTTTGGGCTGTTTGAACTGTTTTTTGTGATTTCATGAGCTGCTGTACCAAAGTCCAAATATATTAACATCTGTTGTCTTCCCTGCACACGGCTAATTTTGTAATTTCTGTTGAAAAAAGCTAAAGTGTGTCTGGCCCAAATTTATACTTTATAGTCTCTTGATGGCATGCTGACATTGCCAGAGTTTTTGTTTTCCCCCGGTTGGCATCCCGGTTGGCACAGATGTGTGTCCCTTCCCCCAGAGCACCCCTCCTACTTCGTGTTCCAACACTGAACACAGCCTTTTATGTCAGTGTTCCAAACCTAAAATACCTTAGTTCTGATCTCTCGCTGAGCTTCACTTGCTTGGTGGCTCTAAAAGCGCCCTCGGTTCTGACTCTGTGGGCAGGGACAGTGTATGTCCCGCCATCGAGCCGTGTGATCCCTGAGCAGACAGTGCAGTACATGAGGACAGGGTTGGAGGTATCACAGGCCCACTGCTTGCCACTCCAGAAGGCAGAGGGGCACCGTCTGGTGTGAGTGTAGAGTGTCACTGGAGGGTGGCTGACGCATTGCTCGTGGGGGGTCTCCGTCTGTGGCCCGTCCTGCGGCAACTGGGTCCGCTGAGCCTCGCTCTTGTTGCTCTGTATTCACCTGTCTTTCACCGTGAACTTGGGCAGCTCCCATTGGAAGCTGGTGTGTCTGCCTCTCCTGCTCGAGTGCCAGTGTTGGCCCTTCAGCCTGCCATTCTTTAGAGAGCGAGTCAGAGGCTGGTTTCCCTTAGTCGCAATTCCTTCTGTAGTCAGAGGCTGCTCCTGCAGGCCTTCTCCAAGGCAGCTGGAACTTATCTTAATGGCTCTGCTGTCTGCCTTTATCACGACCTGAGGGTGAAAAGTTCATTGCTGGAGAAGGTTGCAAAACCCCCTAGAATCACTCTTGACTTCTCACCCCTGTAAGATCTCCATCAGTATCCCCAAATGTTAGGTTACAGGTGTGGTTCTTCTCTTGTCGGGAGGGATCCGAGAGGGGCTGGTTGAATTTTTGTTTTGGAACTTGGTAGTCTGTGTTGAAACGTAGATGAGGTGTAGGGGCTCCCAGCCCTCCTTTTGGCCCACCCAACTTCCACGTCTGTTTTGGAGCTGAATTTGGTGCTGCAGAGGACTCGGGGGCAGGGGTTGGCCCTCAGGCCTGCCTTCAGCTGGAATTCACAGGTGCAGGGCCTTGGTTGCACCTGCAGCAGCCCTGGAGGTGGGGCTGGGCTTGTTGTGTTCAGGGCAGATCTGTGCTTTGTCACCAGGGTTCCTGTTGCTGAGAGCCCTTGAGTGGTGATCCCTAGGGGTAGGATTGGCACTGTTCTGTGAGCACCATTTACAGGGTAGAAAAAGGAGGAGAAATATTGGGCAGACAGCAAATAGTCCTCAGTGGATGCCCAGAGCACCAAAGGGATTAAACTCTGGTGAGCCAGGTGTCAAAATGGGTGCTGTCTTAAAATACATCTCAGAGGGTAGCGACGGGGTGGTTGTCTTGCGGGCACTCCAAGTGGGAACAGCGTGTTTCTGTGAGCATGCCCGCCTGTGCTTGGTGTCCGTACCACACGGAGCCTCTCGTTTCCCTTTGTAGCAGAGATGTGGGAGGTGCGCACGGGTGGTCCCGCTGCTGCCCCAGGGAAGGAGGTCGGGGGAGCTGCAGCAGGTGCCATTCCAGTGGGTGGAAAGCCGGGATGGTCTTTGCTCTGGATCTTGGCTGCTGTTGGGAATTTGGAGGGTGCCTTCCGGAGGCACAGATGGGCGTCATTTGAGAGTGTGTTGGTACTCGCCTTCGCCTGGTGGTGCCACCTGGACCACCCTCTGTCTTTTCTACTTTCTCTCATGTGATCTGCAGGTCGAAATGAGAAGGGGCAGCTGGGACATGGTGACACCAAGAGAGTAGAAGCCCCCAGACTCATCGAGGGTCTCAGCCACGAAGTGATTGTGTCTGCAGCATGTGGGCGGAACCACACCTTGGCCTTGACGGGTAAGGAGGGGGCTGCTGGTGTTTCTTAGTTTAGCAAGAGGCCAAATGGTCTGCCTCGGGGATGGGGCATGGGGGGAGGGGTGGAGTTACCCTTGTGACTCTTGGTCAAGATCAGAAAGAGGCCCTGAGAACCTGGGTATGGAGTGGCTTCTTGAGGGCATTGGGAGCCTCCCCAGTGGCCATAGGAGGCCCATCTGGGAGTGGGAGACGCTGCCCTGCGTATCTCTGCACACCCAGTTTCTGATGTGAAATGACTTCGCTGTGAAGCGTCTGCACTGCCAGCTTTTGGGCAGTCTCACTTGCCTTCTGCCTGGCAGATGAGCTGTTTTTATTATTTTGATGCTTTTGGTTCTAAATGTAGTTCAAAACATTCACTATTATCTTCCCTTTTGTGATATTTTTCTTTCCTTCCAGAAACGGGTTCCGTGTTTGCTTTTGGGGAAAACAAGATGGGGCAGCTGGGCCTTGGCAACCAGACAGACGCCGTCCCCAGCCCCGCGCAGGTGACGCCTCCTCAGCTCCGGCTCCACGGCTTTTCCTTTCTCTTTACTTTTGTGTGTGATTTTCTGAGGTGGGGTCTCCGTTGTTTGAGTTAATTCACCCCTTGTAAAAAGAGGTCCTGGATGTTTAGTTATATGCTGTAGGGTTTTTTTGTTTTTGTTTTTGTTCTTGTTTTTGTTTGAGAACAGAGTTTCGCTCTTGTCGCCCAGGCTGGAGTGCAATGGTGCAGTCTCCGCTCACTGCAACCTCCGCCTCCCAGGTTCAAGTGATTCTCCTGCCTCACCCTCCAGAGTAGCTGGGATTACAGGCGTGCACCACCACCCCTGGCTAATTTTGTATTTTTAGTAGAGACAGGGTTTCTCCATGTTGGTCAGGCAGGTCTGGAACTCCTGACCTCAGGTGATCTGCCCACCTCGGCCTCCCAAAGTACTGGGATTACAGGTGTGAGCCACTGTGCACAGCCTTGCTGTAGTTTTTAAAACAGGCGTAGTCTGTGGTCAGGTTGAAAACCATCCTGAAAACATTTTGTTTCCAAGTGGAGAAATGTGTTAGAAATGCCTTGTCGTAAGCCTGTTCTGTTCCAAAGAAAGTGAGACATGTTGTAGCATGTAATTGTACTTACCTGCAAATACTTTGTTTTGACCTTGTATAAAGTCACCAGCCAGGTTCTTAGAACACAAATAAAAGATAGGCAGTCTTTTTTTTTCCCTAAGAAACTTGAGTTGGAAGGGTGAGATTTATACCTTAAAAACAAACTACTGCTAATGGCAGAAGAATGCTAAGTGCTTAATTAGTGGTTTAGGTGATGAAGGAAGGGAAGGACTTGGTCTTATTGATCTTAAAAAGAGACAGTGGCTAGGCTTTGAACTGTGCTCTGTGCTGGCAGGTCGGGGGTGTGAGGGTGCTTCTTTACATATCTTCTAAGCTTTGTGTTCTAGAAATGCCGTCAGCTTTTGCCTTCAGAATTGTTGAGTTTATTAAACTTCCCTTTGTAACCTAGTAATTGTTTCCCACCAACATGCAGAGAGGTAGAGGCTTTTTATCAGTCTTTAAAAAAAAAATGAAAGTCTCCTTTCTTTTCTTTTCAGATAATGTACAACGGCCAGCCAATTACCAAAATGGCCTGTGGGGCTGAATTCAGTATGATAATGGACTGCAAAGGAAACCTCTATTCCTTTGGGTGCCCTGAATATGGTCAGCTGGGTATGGAAGTACATTTTTTTTAAAAGCTCTAATCTAGTTGTGTATATTCAGAACCAGAGATCGCTGTGTGGCTGCACACACGTGTTAGAAATGTGGGTAATTGATCTCAGATAATAGCCTTTGTCCATTAAGTGGATCTCACGTTCAGCGGAACAGCGCGTCCTCATTCACAGGATTGTGGAGTATGGCAACACTGCCTCAATGGAAAAGTTGGGACTGGAGTGTGACAAAAGATTTCTTTTTTTGTGATTTAGGAATTCATTTATATAAAAGGATTTCAAAGTTTAAAAAAAAAAATCAGGCCACCTTCATTCAGTTTCACATTTAAAGATTATGCCTTTATTGAAAATGAGAAAATTACACAAGGTGAAGGTTGTTCTGGAAACCCTGGCCTGGGCGATTATTTCAGGTTGCCACGTGAGGAGCCCCGGTGGACCCCCTCCCCGTGCGTCATCCCTAGCCAGAATCTGGTTGTCCAGAGACTTGTTTCTTCGATCTAATTGGTAGAAAAGGAGAATTCAGGAATCAGTTCTCAGTCAGTGGTGGGAGTGTCTTGCGACTTGGTGGTCTCAGTTCTTCCTGTCCCACCCCGAAGTGTGGTTCCTCTTTGCGGCTCCGCCTCCAGCCTCTCTAGGGAGGCCTCCGCGAGGTGTGGCGCGGGCGCCCTCTGCTGGCCACGCCTGCTCCTGCAGCCGCAGCTCCTGGCAGATGGAAAAGGTAAAAATAGCGCCGAGCCCGCTGGCCTTAGCCTCGGGGAACAGTGACTTTGTGAAACTAAATATACCTCAAGTCAGAAGTGAATAAGAGAGAACAGCCCCTTACGCACATTACACATTTTGCGTTGGTTGCCCAGGCGGAGCCCGAGACAGTTGGAGAGCGGTTTCCATGGCCACGGCCCTGCTGCGGTGCCCGGCAGCGGTCCGCTTCCTGCCACGTGCGCGCTCCTGCTGCCTCGGTCTCCCCTCTGCACCCTGGCAAGTCGATTTTCCATCAGGAAGCGTGACATGCTGTTGGTGATTAAAAATGGCTCACTTTCATGGAGCAGTGACTGCGTGTGCCAGGCACCATGTAAGTACTTTGTACAAATTCTCAGGTGCTCAGTTACACTCAGCTTGTAGGATTGGCTTGATTTGTAGCTACAGAATCGTTTATTCTCAGTGTATTACTTGTTTTAAGGCAGGTTTTTGTTTCGTTGTCCAAATCCGGGTAGATCACTTTTAGAATGAGAACCTAAATCTGACTGTGGCCGTGTCTCACCCACACAAACTCATGCCTTGTGCCCCCTTTTTTGCAGTGCACTTACTGGGCTGGGCAATGCCAATATAAGAGAGATGGAGTCTCTCTCTGTTGCCCAGGCTGGAGTGCAGTGGTGTGATGTCAGTTCACTGCAACCTCCACCTCCCGGATTCAAATGATTCTCCTGCCTCAGCCTCCTGAGTAGTTGGGACTACAGGCGCCCGCCGCCACACCCAGCTAACTTTTTTGTATTTTTAGTAGAGACGTTTCACCATGTTGACCAGGCTTGTCTCAAACTCTTGATCTCAAGTGATCTACCCGCCTCGGCCTCCCGAAGTGTTGGGATTATAGGCGTGAGCCACTGTGCCCGGCCATGCCATTTAACTTTATTTTAAAGAGCTGTCACCCCTTTAGAGGGACAGGGAAGTCCCCGTTCCATGTTTTCTGGAGTAGTTTCTGTTCTGTTCTTCTGGAGAAAGCAGATGTGTGCAGCTTTTTAAAGGAGATGGAAAAAACAGTCCCCAAATATGCCTCCTCTGCTGTCTGGGGATTGTGTCTGTTCAGTATCCACTGTGTCGGTAGCAAATAAAGGGACTCTAATCATTTGTTGACTGCCGTGCTGAAACCTTGTCCAGAAGAGTGCAAGTGTTTAAAAATACCATTTTTGTGAGAGAAGTAGCATCCATATCCTGAAGTGCATTCTGTTTGCTGTGATGTCCTTCAATTCATCATATCCTAGAAGGTGGGGGAATTTCTTAGTGGGAACCCTCAGACTTTTTTTTTTTTTTTTGGATACAGAGTCTTGCTCTGTGGCCAGGCTGGAGTGCAGTGGCGTGATCTCGGGTCACTGCACCCTCTGCCTCCTGGGTTCAAGCGATTCTCCTGCCTCAGCCTCCCAAGTAGCTGGGACTACAGGTGTGTGCCACCATGCCTGGCTAATTTTTGTACTTTTAGTAGAGACGAGGTTTCACCATGCTGGCCAGGATGGTGTAGATCTCTTGATCTCAGGCCGGGCACGGTGGCTCACGCCTGTAACCCCAGCGCTTTGGGAGGCCGAGGCGGGCGGGTCACAAGGTCAGGAGATCGAGACCACGGTGAAACCCCGTCTCTACTAAAAATACAAAAAATTAGCCGGGCGCGGTTGTGGGCGCCTGTAGTCCCAGCTACTCGGGAGGCTGAGGCAGGAGAATGGCGTGAACCCGGGAGGCGGAGCTTGCAGTGAGCCGAGATCGCGCCACTGCACTCCAGCCTGGGCGACAGAGCGAGACTCCGTCTCAAAAAAAGAAAAAAAAGATCTCTTGATCTCGTGATCCGCTCGCCTCAGCCTCCCAAAGTGCTGGGATTACAGGCATGAGCCACTGTGCCCAGCCAAGACCCTCAGACTTTTAAATGGACAAACATTCCACTGGAATGGATTATGTCAACAGCAGAGAACTGTTGTCATAAGGGAACCTGCTTATGAGTGTTATAAAGCAACGCCCTGTAAACAAGCCCAGTAATTGTACTGTGCGTGGTTTAGTTGTGATTCCAGGGTACGGCTGCTCCTTGGTTACCTGGGGGATTGCTTCCAGTACCCCCTGTGGATACCAAGATCCGCAGATGCTTAAGCAACTTATATAAAATGGCATCGTATCTGCATGTAACCTATATACTTAAAATCATCTCTAGATTACTTCAGTGCCTAATGTGATATAAATGTCATGTAAATAGTTCTACTATATGGTCTTACTTGTATTATTTGTATTATCTTTTTTTTCTTGTTTACCCCTCCCCCCAGATGTTTTTGTACCACAGTTGGTTGAACCTGTGGCTGTGGAGGGCTGACTATTTAAATAGCACAGTGCTCAAAACCACACACACCAGTAAGGGCTGAGGTGCACACAAGCGTGTCATATGGAGGGGGATTAGCCACAAGCTGGGGGGCTCGTTTACAAACTGACACAACCATTTTTTTTTTTTTTTTGGAGGCAGAGTCTTGCCGTGTCACCCAGGCTGGAGTGCTGTGGCCCGATCTTTGCTCACTGCAACCTCCACCTCCCAGCTTCAAGTGATTCTCCTGCCTCAGCCTCCTGAGTAGCTGGGACTACAGGCGCCCGCCACCACGCCCAGCTAATTTTTGTATTTTTAGTAGAGACAGTTTCACCGTGTTAGCCACGATGGTCTCAATCTCCTGACCTCGTGATCCGCCCACCTCAGCCTCCCAAAGTGCTGGGATGATAGGCATGAGCCACCGCGCCCAGCCTTGTGTTTGTTTAAGTAGAGATAGGACTTCACTGTGTTGGCCAGGCTGGTCTTGAACACTTCACTTCAGGTGATCCACTCACCTCGGCCTCCCAACGTGCTGGGATTACAGGCGTGACCCACCATGCCCAACCAAACTGATGATCACAGTGTAGGAATAGGAGCAGTTTAAAACTACAAAGTACTCGGTAGCCCTGCTGCTGCGGGTGCCTGCAGGAGCATGGGTGTCTGGCGTGTTCTCAGGACTGGAGCAGCTGGTCTCCTGTTGTGTGGTGTGCTGAGCTGGGTCCTTGCGAACCAGTCCCTGGGTCAGTCGGAGTGTGGGAAGTGCATGTTTTAGCCACCCATAACCGTATGTTTAGGTTACTGGTAATTCATAAAAACAGGCCTAGGATTGTGTGTGGAGCTTTTCTGTCTATTCTTGGCTCATCAGGGGCTCCCTGTGGTCCCTCCAGTCGAGTAGAGATGTTACTTGATAGACCATTCCTTGATCAGCAGCTTCAACTTTTTTGACTGCAGCCCATTGTAAGAAATAAGTTTTCTGTTGCAACCCAATCTGAACCTATAATACCTTACCTAGAATTGTTATAACATGGTGGCATTATTATGTGTAGAGTATTGTTTGTCATTCTGTTCTATTCGTTTTTAAAAAATAACTGGTCTCAGCTCACAAAATTGATTTCACTGACCCGCTCACTGTGCTGTGCCTGAGATTGGAAACGCTACCCTTGTTGACCATCGTGTGCTAGTATAAGGCCCAGAAGGGCCAGATTGGGGTGATGCCGGGGCTCACTACAGACTCTGTGTGGGCACAGTGACACGTCTCTTGTGCTTGTGCTGCCGCTGATGGCCGGCTCTGTGGTCTCTACAGGACACAACTCAGATGGGAAGTTCATCGCCCGGGCACAGCGGATAGAGTATGACTGTGAACTAGTTCCCCGGCGAGTGGCCATCTTCATTGAGAAGACAAAAGATGGACAGATTCTGCCTGTACCAAACGTGGTTGTGCGGGACGTGGCCTGTGGCGCTAACCACACGGTGAGGCTCGGCTTTTCTCACTTCCTGAGAGTCGCACGGGTATAGAGGGGTCTTCATGCTCCAGTTTCCTGACGCTTGGCTTTGGCTAGGAACGGATTCCAGGTGGACATCTGCTTGCTGCTTCAGGAGGGCTTTGCACCCTGGCCAAAGGGTCCTTGGTCCCAGGGCAGGGTTCCCTGTCACTGCCTCTCCTGTGTTAACTTCTCCCATGATTTAAATAGACACATCTTAAACGAGTAGATGTTTTGCTGTCCTCACCTGCACCTTACGGTAAGCACTTTCTGTTTTTGGCTTTTGTCTAACATAACATCACAGACATCTTTCCAGGTCAATAGATGGTGCCCCATACTGGGGATGTGAGTCGTTTTTAATCAGTAGGTTGTTCCTTTTTTTTTTTTTTTTTTTTAAGACAGTTTCGCTCTTGTTGCCCAGGCTGGAGCGCAATCTCGGCTCACCACAACTTCCGCCTCCCAGGTTCAAGCAGTTCTCCTGCCTCAGCCTCCTGAGTAGCTGGGATTACAGGCGTGCTCCACCATGCCCCGGCTAATTTTGTATTTTTAGTAGAGATAGGGTTTCTCCATGTTGGTCAGGCTGGTCTCAAATTCCCGACCTCAGGTGATCCGCCTGCCTCAGCCTCCCAAAGTGTTGGGATTACAGGTGTGAGCCACCACGCCCCGGCCTAGGTTGTTTCTTTAAAGGTCACTTTAGATAAACCGCAGTGCAATCTTTTGTTTGTGTATCTTTTTTTGTTGTTTTGAGTCGGAGTTTCACTTTTTCACCTAGGCTGGAGTGCAGTGGCGGGATCTTGGCTCACTGCAACCTCTGCCTTCCGGTTTCAAGCGATTCTCCTGCCTCAGCCTCCTGAGTAGCTGGAATTACAGGCGCCTGCCACCATGCCTGGCTAATTTTTGTATTTTTAGTAGAGATGGGGTTTCACCATGTTGGCCTGGGTGGTCTCACACTCCTGACCTCGTGATCCACCTGCCTCGGCCTCCCAAAGTGCTGGGATTACAGGTGTGAGCCACCGTTCCTGGCAGGTGTTAGAGTGTCTTTTAATTTTAATGGCCTTCCTGTGGTTCTTCATTCTGAGAATGCCTAGGAGTCTGTGTTCTGTGCTTTGTTCAAAGAGCCTGGGCCGGGAGTCCAGAGATCAAGTTGGTCCTCCCCACTGAGTGGTCTCAGCCCACCAGCTCCTTCCCTTGGAATCTTCTTCCCGATGAAGAATGCCCAGTGAATTGGGCTAGGACTAGAGTAGGAGATTTCAGTTTGTGCAAGTCCAAAAACTGTGATTTGTTTTGTCTAATGCAGCCGGGGAAATAAAGTTGGCTTTTGTTTAGGACCTTATAGGTCAAGCTTTTTAGTAAGTTGTAGATTCATATGGTTTAGACATGAAACATCAAAGAACTGAATTGGCATGTCAGAAGATGGGAAGACAAGACTGAAGAAGATAGATCTGAAACACTTGAAGTGTCTTTGAGTTCATTTCATCAGTGACCAGGTACAGGTTACCTCTGTGTACCTGTGGACAAGGGGGAAGTCTAAAGAAGAATCCAGGCCGGGTGCAGTGGTTCATGTTTGTAATCTGAGGACTTTGGGAGGCCAAGGTGGGCGGATCATTTGAGACTAGCCTGGGCAACATGGTGAGACCCCCTTTTCTACCAAAAAAACACAAAAATTAGCTGGGCGTGGTGGTACACACCCAAGTCCTAGCTACTTGGGAGGCTGAGGTAGGAGATTCACTTAAGCCCAGGAGGTGGAGGTTGTGGTGAGCCGAGATTGCACCACTGCATTCCAGCCTGGGTGACAGAGCATGAGACCCTCTCAAGGGGGAAAAAAGAAATGAAAAATCCAGGAACAGGTAGACCTTTTCTGTTCTGTTCTTTCTGCAGTGGAATCTGTTTTTTTTTTTTTTTTTGAGATGGAGTCTCACTCTGTCACCCAGGCTGGAGTGCAGTGACACAGTCTCGGCTCACCGCAACCTCTGCCTCCCAGGTTCAAGAGAGTCTCCTGTCTCAGCCTCCCAAGTAGCTGGGATTACAGGTGCACACCAGCATGCCCAGCTTATTTTTTGTGCTGTAGCAGAGACGGGTTTCACCATGTTGCCCAGGCTAGTCTTGAACTCCTGAGTTCAGGCAATCTACCCGCCTCGGCCTCCCAAAGTGCTAGGATTACAGGCATGAGCCACCGCACCTGGCGGAATCTCTGTTGTAATAGGAATCAAGTGGTTGCCCTGCTGTCCAAAGACATAGCCCTGTTGCTTCTGACTAAGGAAAGGGTTAAGACTTGTAGCTTAAATAAATAAACAGAACAAAAAAGGATTGGAAAATGGAGTCCCTGGCAGAGAAATAGCAAACTAGGTTTATTGAATGCATGCCATTTTGCTACACTTGCTCCTGTTGCCTCCTCCCCCACTGCTGGAGGCGAGAGGTAGAGGATCTTTCTGTTGGAGGGAGGCAGAGGATATTTATTTGGTTTTTAGAGACTGGGTTTCACCATGTTGGCCAGGCTGGTCTCGAACTCTTGACCTCAAGTGATCCACCTGCCGTGGCCTCCCAAAGTGTTGGGATTAGACGTGAGCGACCGCGCCCAGCTGGTAGGGGATCTTGGATGTTGCTGTTCCTTTGCCCTTAGCATTTGCATCAGTTTGTCTGGACAGAAACGATGACGCCTCTTGTTGCCTGTTGGAAGCCTGTTTGTTCCAACCCTGTGTTTTCTTTCCTTGCAGCTGGTCCTGGACTCCCAGAAGCGAGTCTTCTCCTGGGGCTTCGGTGGCTATGGCCGACTGGGCCACGCAGAGCAGAAGGATGAGATGGTTCCCCGCCTGGTGAAGCTGTTTGACTTCCCTGGACGTGGGGCTTCCCAGATCTATGCTGGTTACACCTGCTCCTTTGCCGTCAGCGAAGTGGGTTAGTGATTGCTCTCCCTGGCTTATCAGTGCTCTCGTGGGGAACGGTGTAGCCATTGTCCTGTCCCTAGACCATGAACCCCAGTTCTCTTTACCTCCCATTGTTCTTTATTTTTTTGAGATAGGAGCTCATTGTGTTGTCCAGGCTGGTCTTGAACTCCTGGGCTCAAGCAGTCCTACCACCTTAGCGTCCTGAGTAGCTAGGACTGCACAGGCACGCCACCATGCCCGGCTCCAGTTATCTTTTAGACAGAACACTTGTTTGCCATCCTGTCTTCTTACTCTTCACCCTCATAATGCTAAAGATGAGACTCAGCTCTCGATGTCTGGTCACGCTGGGAACATGTTTTGTCTTCCCTCAGGTGGTCTGTTTTTCTGGGGAGCCACCAACACCTCCCGTGAATCTACCATGTACCCAAAAGCAGTGCAGGACCTCTGCGGCTGGAGAATCCGAAGCCTGGCTTGTGGGTAGGTGGCAGCACCTCCTGTGGGTATGAGGTCTCTTCCTTTCTTGGGGGTGTCAGACACACCCATGGGGTGCCCTTCCCTGATGGGGCTCTGTTTCTGCTACCTGTTGGGCTGTCCTCAGCAGGCCATGTGACACACTGAATCCTGGAATCCGGGGGCCCAGGAGGGGAGAGGGCCCATTCGCTGCTAGAACAGATGGCTGTTCCCTGTCTTGTGGGAAGAAAGTCATTTTGAAGGTTTCTGTTCAAAGAAATACACAAGCAGAGCTTGATGTATTCCTGCGTTGCAGGTTGAAAATTACACGTAGTTGGGAACGTAGGACTGGAGTTGCTCTGACACTGGGAAGACGACATTGTCTTGACAGCAGTGGTTTGTAGTTCATTTCAGGACTCCTGTTGAGTTAGCTAGCACTTCTTGCTGAGGAGCTGGATTCGTCAGCTGGCGGGTGTGGGTGGAACAGTCTAAGGGGCGTGGCTTTAATCTGTTGAGGCCTCTAGCCCTGCCCAAATTACTATGCATGAAGGCTGCTCCCTCTGCAACAGGCTTTTACTCCATTGTGATCTGGTCTCTTCCCAAAGCAACCTCCCACTGAGAGAGCCCTAGGACCTAGGGTGGGGTGCACAGCAAGGTCCCCTGCCTTCGGCCCCTAGGCCTGTCTAAGGGCTTTGTCGTTTTGTTGAAACGTTGAGTGGCCCGCACAGAACAATCTTCAGAGTTTAGGAGAAGCCTGTTGGCCCTGTTGTCGTGTTTGCTACTTGGAATGTGTACACCACCTGAAAAGCGGCAGCTCACACCCATGCCCTCGGAGCCGTAGCTGGGTAGGTCCAGGGCGGGGGCTGCTGGGCCTGCGGTGACAGCCTGCCTGTTTGCAGGAAGAGCAGCATCATTGTGGCCGCCGACGAGAGCACCATCAGCTGGGGCCCGTCACCGACCTTTGGGGAACTGGTAAGCTGTCACCTGCGCAGGTCGGGGGAAGTGGAGCCAGTCAGGGTGGCTCTTGGCCTTTGGGTTCTCTCCACCTGTCTCCCAAAACACACAGAAGAAAAACATTTGGGATTCTCCTCCCCTTATCATATTAAGGTCTGCAGCACGATTGAGTCCCATGAGTTTTCAAGGACAATTCTGTGCTAGTCAGATAATTCTGAGTCATCTCTGCACATTTGTAAACTCTGAAAATTGGGACTTTTCAGATCCAGTTTCCCCTTGCATTTTGTAAACCACAGTTGGGATATGGTAGGAAAGGGGCCTGTTTGTTCCCTCTCCCTTGGAGGCCTAAGTCAGTGGGAAACTCACAGTAGTGGGTGATTTGGGGACATTCTTCATTTTTCCAAATTGAGTTTAAACCTGTGTTTTTGTTGTTAATACCAGTTACTTGAGTAATGAGGTTAGAACCCATGGCCCTCAATTTCACACACGTGGCCTTCCCCAAACAAATGTCTTTCATTCTTAGGTCCTGGTGCTAGGTGAGTCTTTTTTTTTTTTTTGAGATGGCATTTCTCTGTCACCCAGGAGTACAGTAGCACAATCTTGGCTCACTGCAACCTCTGCCTGCCAGGTTCAAATGATTCTCAGTTCTCCTGCTTCAGCCTCCTGAGTAGCTGGGACTACAAGCGTTTGCCACCACGCCTGGCTAATTTTTGTATTTTTGGTAGAGATGGGGTTTCACCATGTTGGCCAGGCTGGTCTCAAATTCCTGGCCTTAGGTGATCCACTGCGCCCGGCCAAGGTGGGTCTTAGAGGTTTTGTTAGGAAGACTCGCTTGGCTGTGGAGTGCATCCTGATCTGCCTGCGCTAGTCACGGTTTGATTCTCCGCTTGATTAACTCTTAGTGATCTTAGTTTTAGTCCCTCATTTCTTGTTAGAAAGACAGTCTGCCTCCGTCTCCTGAACCTCAGGGTTGCAAGCTGACGTGTTGTTGGAGAGGAGGGGGAAGGAAGGGCGGTCCTTGGTCCCTCAAGCTGTGGCTAGGATGGATGTTGAATGCACCTTTTTCTCGGGGTTCTGCACGCCCTTGCAGTCTGGCTCAGACGCTCTGCTGGCCCGATTTGAAATGTTGACAGGAAAGAGACAGAACCTGGCCCAGTTTCTACAGATTGTTCTTAGCGGAGGACGGATGTTTTCTGGGGCCTATCAGAAATAGACTTTGACCTTCTAAATATAAATTTTGAAATAAGAGGGGAGCAAGGGAGACTTTCTGGGGAGCTTCTCAAGGGTGAGAAGGTGGCCTGGCACATTGGAGGGAACGTCTACTGTGTGGGAAGGCCGGGGTGGGGCCTGGCGGGAGATGAAACCAGGGACACGTGGGCAGGCCTGGGCTGGGAGGGAGGGTCTGGCTCTCCTGCCCTGTGGGACCCTCTGTTTCAGCTGAGCCGGGGCCTTCAGCCTTTCAATTGCCCAGCTCCACACCTTTGCACAAGACTCCCCCTTAGCTTTGCCAATTCGTCCAGTTCCTTCTACCTCTGGGAGGGAAACTGGTTCCCTGGTGCCATTGCTAATAAATAGTCTCCCTGTCATGCTTAAGCCCTTTTGTTTTGTTTTGGATGGTGATTATTCCACTCTCTGGACGGTGGAGGCATCAGGGGCATCTGGTCATCCGTGTTCTTGGTGACTTTGGTCCAGAAGGGCTGCAGGTGCTGTTCTTCCTGCGCTCGTGGTGTCATCTCCTGTCACCAGTGCCATACTCCCCAGAAGGGACTTGAGCACACGGAAGTCCCGCAGGCTAGAGTCGGGCACCTTGGTCTTCCTTAGGTTAAGCACTAGTCGCCTGCTGGCGGCAGCTTTCGTGGATAAACTTGGATGATTCCACCTGGCCCTCGTGTGCACGGGTGGCCGGGCTTGGTCACGGGCCAGTGGGCATCGTCACTGGCTTCTGGTTGGTGGGGGCTGGGAAACGTTGCCGCGATTCCCCACTTGTGGACTGAGCCACACGGATTCCCGATTGCAGACATCTTGTTTGCTTCGCCAGGGCTATGGGGACCACAAGCCCAAGTCTTCCACTGCAGCCCAGGAGGTGAAGACTCTGGATGGCATTTTCTCAGAGCAGGTAAGCGGGGGTGGCTGTGCCAGCTCGGGGACGTGTCCATACCCAGTGGTACGTCACTCCTCACGCTTTTGATCGTCGCGGTCTGTTTGGGTTGTCTTGTTTAACAACTCCTCAGCTAGCTTTCCTGGTGCCTAACGCTAAGGTTTGCTGAGGGGAAACAGTCATCCGCAGGAGAGAATGCAGAGGGTCGCTGGCCAGGCTGGGTGGCTGTCCTCGCCCTTGATGACAGGTGCCACCAACTGGCTGCAGCAGATCACTCTCGGGGGAGCACGTCGCTCGTGTCTCCGTCACACCCAGGACTCAGATTCGCTGGGCTAGAGGCAGGTCCGCAGGTCCATGGAGTAGAGGCTGTGTGGCTGCAGGAGTCAGATGGCAGAGTGAGGCCCCTGTGGCTCAGCCAGGCTGCCAGCCCTGTCTGCCACGACACAGAGAGGGGTCGTGCACCTCACTCAGGCAGGATCGTGGGCCAGAGAGGAGGATGGAAGTGGAGCTGGAGCCATGTCCCCACCTGTCCCTGCTGACAAGAGGTGGCCCAGTGGGCTTCCTTCCAGCTGGGTCTCTCAGGGCAGCCTGGAAGGCTCTGATTGGCCGAGTGCTGGTGACAGTCACATGGAAACTGGCTGTCTTGGGCAGAGGGGCTTTTTGCGGTTTTCAAGGGCACCCTGTTTTTCTCCATGCTGACCCGCTTTGGCAGCCCAGTTTCCAGAGTCTCCTCAACGCGTTCATTAGCCCAGGCGCTGCAGGCACACCCAATGCTGATTTGTCCCCCAGGTCGCCATGGGCTACTCACACTCCTTGGTGATAGCAAGAGACGAAAGTGAGATTGAGAAAGAGAAGATCAAGAAACTGCCAGAATACAACCCCCGAACCCTCTGATGCTCCCGGAGATTCTCCGACTCCACACCTCTCGCGGCAGCTGTCATTTCCACGTGCACTGGGACGGGAAGTCCAACGAGGAATTGAAAAAGGCAAAAGTTGACCGAAGGTGCATTTTTGTTTAGACTCCCTGAGGTTCCGTTTTACAAATGATCCAACGTTAACTACCTTTTTTTCTGTATGCTTTCCAAAGTCCCTTTCGCCCTTCGTGTTGAATTAAAACACTTGCTCATAGTTGACTTACCATTCCTACAAAAGAGGCCGAAACTTTGAGCAATCTAGGTTTTTGTTTTTTTTTTTTTAAGTTTTTTCTTTCTTCCTCTCCTGAATACACTCCCCAAAACACCCCTTTCCAGTTATAATTAGCATCGTGATCCAAGCGGATGCTACACGGAAGAGGAATCGCCATTTACTCGCAAAAAATGTCCCTTACAGGAACCGGCAGCAGACAGGCAAAGTCGCCGGCCCGCCTCCATCCCAAATCACGCTCGCATGCTTCGGAAGCATCCGGGTCACTCCTTTCCCGCTTTTTCTTGCAGATCGGCCTAGGCCGGTGTTGATTCTGTTTCTCCCCTTGGCTGCCTGTACGCCCACAGCCTTCTGGCTGCGACATTAGAGAATCGGCCGTGTCCCCCCTGGTGGGGGACTGGGGATCTGTGTTTAGCCATTTATATCTACTCTAGCTGTTAAAGAAGTCCAAATGAAAATCAGGTGACTGTGGAACCATGGGGACTTGCGGGTGGGGCAGAGGTGGGAACATTTGTATCAGTTGAGTTAGCTTCGTGGCTCCCTGTGGAGCCAGGGCTGAGCCTTGTCACGTGCACTCGCCAATTAGAGATTGATCAGCCAGCAGTCAAGTGCATTCTCCAGTCCTTGCAAGAAGGATCAGCCCTTTCTGTACCAGCCTCGATCGCCTTGTGCTTTGGTCTCCTTTTCTCCCCCGCCTGGATCCTGCCTGGCGCGGGCCGTCCTGTTGCTGAGACTCGGGGTACCGTTCTGCTGACCCAGCTCCCTTTAGTCACGTTTGCTTGGCTCTGGTACCAAATAGTTGGGATTACCGAAGAGTCCCCTTCCTCGCGTGTCAGCACGGATGCTGTGACTGCCACCCGCGTCCCCGTCAAGTGCCCGTGCCCGAGCTCGCTGCTGTGTGCGCTGCGCTGAGTGAGTTATGAGGTGCCTTTCCCGGAACCCTCCTCTCGCCTGGACCCAAGAGAGGCGACAGCTGTGGCTGGGGCTCTTGGTTTCCAGAGGGTCTGGACTGGTTTGGGTGCTTTAAAATAGATATTTAGTTCAGTGGTGCTTATGGGGGAGATGGGACTAGAACTTAAATGTGAGACTTGGGTGGATGGGAAAGTTAAATATTGGTCTCTTCAAGTTTTTTTTTTTTTTCTCTTGCTATTGTTACCACTTGTCACCGTCTCCATGTTAAAATGCCAAAAATGATCTAGTTGTTGCTTTTTTCCCTATTTTCCACCCTAGTCGCTCCTTACCATGACTCCTACCCTTGGAGGGCACGTAGCAGTGTCTGTCCTGCCAGTCCCAAGGCCCTGTGGGAGGAGACTGGCCTGCATCTCTCTGAGACTTAGTCTGACGCCACGCGCATCTCTTGTTCTGTGTTCAATCAGTAGTCCAGGGGAGAAGCTTCTGCCACTTCAGAGCTTTGCTAAACTAACCCAATTTGTCCAAATCACCCCAGAACCACCATCTCTGACTCAAGCTTCCATGCGACAGCCTGATCCGTTTCCCTGGACAGGTCTCTTTCCTGGAACGCAGCCCAGGCACCTGTGCTCCTGGCACCTTTGAGGTCTCTCCTTTGAGTCGTGGCTACCGAGAGGGTTGAGGACGCAGCATCCGAGGTCCCAGCCTTTGTAGGAGCCGCCCTGGGCGGAGCTGGACTTAGATCTTCGGTGGCCTCCTATAAAGCCGGCAGCCAGCCTCTTCTAGAACTAGCCCAGGGACTGGCGCAGGAAAGGACCTTCGAAGCGAAGACTGCCTTGTCCCGCACTTCTTCCGGCTTCGATGGAAAAATGGGCTTCCTAATGGGTTAAATCCTTTAAAACAAGGAGTTGGGGGGGAAGGGTGTCGTGCACTCCTAGAGAAAGGTACACAGTTGCCCGGCTGGGAACGTGCTTGGCGCTGACCCTGCGGGCATCTGACTGGTCTTCCAGCTCAGGAAAAAGAATTTGAAAGAGGCTTAGCGTGAAGGGGAATCAAAGAGGAGGTTGTGATTTGGTCGAAGGTGCCTGGTTTAGTGCTGTAATTGTCTTATTATTTTTTTTTATATATATATTTCTTGGAGTAAACATTTTAAATAAACGACATCATTGTCTACTGTCCTGGCTTTTTTGCGTTTCTTTTTTGGTTGGAATGGAGCTCTGTTTTTCTTAACTCCTAGTATGTGTACCCGCTAAGCCCTGGCACTCACAGCAGGTGGTGTCAGGAGACACGTGGCCCCAGGGGAGCTTCCAGGTTTAAATCACACTGGTTGAAGTGAGTGGATCCCCCAACTCCACCCCAAATGCTAGGGGAGAGGGACCGTGTCAGTCCCTCAGTTGTCCAATTCAGAAGAGGAGTTCTTCCCATTTTCACGGGGGCTTTGAGAGGGAAAAATAAGTCATGGGAGGCATCCAGAACAGTGACCGCATGTGCTACCCACTCCCCAGACTTCAGGCCCGTGCTGCTCCTTGCAGGCAGTGTGGCCAACTGCCCACCAGAGGGCACCAGGAGGCTGGTCCTCGCTTCTCCAGGGCTGGCAGGCATTCATTCGCCTTTACGCTGCTGCTGAGTCTATACCGGACAGACTCCTAGACAAGACCCTTGCACGGGACACTGGCTCCCTGCAGCCACAGAGATGCCTGGGATCCCTGGAACCTCGCGTGCTGGCCGCCCTGTGTTTACTGGCTGAATAGTGTCCAGACCAGCCCCTCCTGGCAGGCATTCGCCCAGTTTGGGAGAGGAGGAAACCGTCTCCCACGGCCTATTAGCTGCAGAAGCAGCATGTGCACTGTTGCAGGACAGTCCAAATGTAAAACACAGTGTTTTCCCCATCTCCCACCTTGGCAGTTTGGAGCTTCCCATCAGATGCTTCTGTCCTGGAAGAGCCCCTGTGGGCAGGGAAGCCACTGCTGGGGGCAGCGTCCCGGCTGACACACTGGCTGTCATGTACTAGGCACGTGCTGCAAATTGAGTGTTGTGTGTCTCGCCCCTGACTCCTACAGTCTTGTTTATTGTTTTTTTGAGACAGTCTCGCTCTTTCGCCCAGGCTGGAGTGCAGTGGTGTAATCTCGGCTCACTGCAACCTCCGCCTCCTGGTTTCAAGTGATTCTCCTGCCTCAGCCTCCTGAGTAGCTGGGATTACAGGTGCCCACCACATGCCTGGCTAATTTTTTTATTTTTAGTAGAGGCGGGGTTTCACCATGTTGGCCAGGCTGGTCTCGAACTCCTGACCTCGTGATCCTCCCACCTTGGCCTCCCAAACTGCTGGGATTACAGGTGTGAGCCACTGCGCCCGGCCTTGTATTTTTGAGGCGGAGCCTTGCTCTGTCGCCCAGGCTAGAGTGCAGTGGTGTGATCTCTGCTCACTGCAACTTCTGCCTCCTGGGTTCAAGCAATTCTGCCTGTGGCTGGAGGATGGGAGAAGCCTCCTGAAGTCAGGGGCAGAGAAGGCAGGCTCCCCACAGGCAGCTCTGGAGTTTGCTTTTTAAGATGTCCCCCAGGCCGGAGTGCAGTGTCACAGTCTTGGCTCCTCGCAACCTCCCCCTCCTGGGTTCAAGTAATTCTCCTGCCTCAGCCTCCCGATTAGCTAGGATTACAGGCGCACGCCACCACACCCGGCTAATTTTTTTTTACTAGAGGTGGGGTTTCGCCATGTTGACCAGACTGGTCTCGAACTCTTGAACTCAGGTGATCCCCCCGCCGCCTCCCCACCTCGGCCTCCCGAAGTGCTAGGATTACAGGCGTGAGCCACCGTGCCTGGCCTTTGGCTCTGGGGTTTTCTCACCTGCAAAGCTGCTGCCTCCTGCTGCTGTCCTGCCCCGTCAAGCCAGCAGCCTTGCTGGCCAATGTCCTCCACTCAGAGGCTCCTTAGGCTCCCAGGGAACAGCGGAAAGGGCTGGAAGGATGGCGAATGGGGAAGGAGACTTGCCTGTTTCTACCCAGTCCTGCTTTGCCCCAAACACCTGCCCCAGCCCATTGAAGGGCGGGGACCTGCGGGAGGGTCACGTGAGATGGCCACGCTGGAGGGTCTCAGGATCCAGCTTAGCTGGTGTTAACACCAGACGGTAGCAGTGGAGCCCACTCTCCAGACTGGGAGGACTCAGCAGGCAGGGATGCAGGGAGGGGAGAAGGAGAGACAGGAACAGCCCCTTAAATGCTTTGGAAGGGAAATGGGGGTCGCCTCCTTCTAAAAGCATTCCGGGCACTGAAGCAGCCTGGAGGGGAGAGGACTCCGTGCCTTCAAAGAACTAAAAGATGGCCTGTTGCAGGTTGGGAGGCACATGGGAGGGCTGGAATCTCCAAAACCCTTGGCTGCCCTCACACTGGGTCCCCAGCACTGCCCCCCACCCCGCCACCACCCGCCTCTCCTGGCATTTCCTGTCTCCTGGCATTTCCTGTGATTTTTGTTTTGTTTTTTGAGACGAAGTCTCACTTTGTTGCCCAGGCTGGAGTGCAGTGGCATGATCTTGGAGCCTCCGCCTCCTGGGTTCAAGTGATTCTCCCAACTCAGCCTTCCAAGTAGCTGGGATTACAGGTGCATGCCACAACGCCCTACTAATTTTTGCATTTTTAGTAGAGACGGAGTTTCCCCCATGTTGGTTGTTGGCCAGGCTGACCTTGAACTCCTGGCCTCAAGTGATCCATCTGCCTCAGCCTCCCGAAGTGCTGGGATTACAGGCGTGAGCCACCACGCCTGGCCGTCTGTCTGCTATGCAGGCAGTGGAGGCTTTTGTATTTCTACAGAGATGTATTCCCCCAGCCCTCAGCAATGAGAGGTGCCATGTGTCTTCCTAGGGCTTTATGTAAATAACTCCAGTCCTCACAACAACCTTGAGATAGGCACAACTCTTACCCACTTGCGCTGGTGAGGAAACAAGCACAGAGCCCGCTTAGCTTGTTTTCTCACCTTTGACCAGTACAGGGAGCATTTCCTCTCTTTCCCTGCAGCAGTAGTGCAAGCATGGTGCCAAATGACCACCGACCTTTGCAGGGGGATACAATGGGGAGGGGTGGGGCCTGGGGCCTTTTGGAGCACATCTTTGTCTAGAGGGTGTGGCCAGTGGATCTTCAGCCTCGGGCCCAGTGTGATCAGCTCTAAAGACTTGGCAGCAGGAGCCGGAAATCCAGACTGAGTAAATTGTCAGTGCCTAACTTAGAAACGTTTATAACATTGTGCAAGCCAAGTACACCCAGCTCTCTGCTGCAGGCGTCTGCTAACAGCCAGGGCTGGGAGGGCGCCTCCCCAGGTGCCATCAGGGCGGTGCTGCCTGGGAGGTAAAAGGAGAGAAGGGTGTCAAGCTGCCAAGATCTCCTGCGGGACCCTTAGGCAGGCGGCGTGGGAAGGGCCCGGGGCTGACCTGAAAAGCCCTGGGTGAGGTCTAGTTAGGGTTGGAGGAGGGACAAATTCATCCACCCTAAGGCAGCCCTTGGCAGAGGTGGGCGAGTTCCCTGGGAAAAGCCCATGGGGGTGGAAGAGTGGACATTTTGTCCCCCTTCTGGCCCTAGGGCTTCCCTCTCCCCTTTTTCCCTAGAGATGGAGCCCCATCTCTAGATGGACCACCCTTGGGGTCCAGAGTCCCCTATTTCTTTTGGCTTTTCTTGACTATCTGAAAACACAGATGAGCTCATCCATCCCTCCCCATATTTAAGATTCATTTGAGGCCGGGCGCGGTGGCTCAAGCTTGTAATCCCAGCACTTTGGGAGGCCGAGACGGGCGGATCACGAGGTCAGGAGATCGAGACCATCCTGGCTAACACAGTGAAACCCCGTCTCTACTAAAAAATACAAAAAACTAGCCGGGCGGGCACCTGTAGTCCCAGCTACTCGGGAGGCTGAGGCAGGAGAACAGTGTGAACCCAGCGGGCGGAGCTTGCAGTGAGCTGAGATCTGGCCACTGCACTCCAGCCTGGGCGACAGAGCGAGACTCCGTCTCAAAAAAAAAGATTCATTTGAAGGTCTGGTCTGTTTCAGTCCCAGGCTGGTATAGGGGTCAGAGCCATGAATACGACAAGACGTGTCTAGTATAGTCCACAGACTGCACCACCATGGGCAGGCTAATGAGATGTCGTAAGATGTTCTGGGGTAGCTGGCACACCAGGTCACAGCTCCTGGATAAAGACCCACGTCTGATCCAGTGAACAGCCCTGCTGCCCCAACCTTGGCTTCTGCCTCTTGGCTGCCTTGCTTCCTTAGGATGACCCTCCTCCACTGCCCCAGCAGCTGGCAGAGGCTGGCCAGGTCCTGCCTGCTGCCCACAGCCCCGGGTGCTGGGACCAGGGCTAGTTCGAGGCCCAGCTCTGCCTTCAACTCCCTGTGGGACATGGACACAAGGCTCCCTTCTCAGGGCCTACCCTGAGGGTTAGTGTCCTAGAGGAGCCATCACCCAGGAGGAGCAGGGCAGGAGCCACAGCGCCTGTTAAAGCTTAACAGCATCCCTGTGCCATTAACACAGGAATGGTCAGATGGGAATATACAGCTTTGGGCCTTGGGAGGGGCACTTCAGGCTGAGGGTCACCCAGGTCCGCTACTGCTGTGTCTTCTGAGGCCATACCTACAGACCCAAGGAGACCACAGCTTCTACTTGGTGCCCACCGGGCATGGCACCAACCCCACCCCGGGCCTGCCCCCTCCAGGTCCTACCAGGCCCAAGGGGAGGCCCTCAACCTTCCTTCAGCCTGGGCCCTGGACTCTAGACCCAGTCTGTCCCAGTTGCTTAAACCAGAGCAGCATTTGGATAATCTAAGTCCATTTGAATAAGTCCAACCACTTCCTGCCATAGACATAATTTAGAGATGAGGGGAAGGACAGCAACTCATGTAGCCAAGTCTCTTCCCCCCACACAAGGCAGCCAGCATGGCCATAGGCATCTCAGCTCAGCCTTGTCCTCAGCTGGCACACATCCCCTCCCCAAACGAGGAGGTCACTGCCAAGATGCATTCATGCCCACCAGCACTTTATTGGCTATTTAGTAAATGCCATTTGGCTGAACACTTTTCCATCTTTTCCCCACAGGGGTTCAAGCTGGCAGCATTTGCTACCCTACTGGGTCCGAGGGTCGGGGTGGACAGGGAAGAAAGGGTTGTGTCACCTGGACTGTCCAGCCTCTGCTGGGCAAGGAATCTGCTGCATGGTGACAGTGGGCCATCCATGCTGGGGCAGAGCTGGCAGCTCCAGGGCCCGGGTCTAAGGTACCATCTTCCACCATTTGAAGGCAAAGGGCACCCGGCGGACGTTAGCACAGGCACAGATGTCTCCGACCTCCGTCAGGTAACAGTCAAAGTCATTGATGAAGGCGCACTTGAAACCCAGGGGCTCCAGCAAGCGGCAAATCTTTTCTTCCAGGCAGCAGGTCCCTTTGATTTGGGGCCCAAAAGGCTTGGGGATCCCCAGGTTCTTGCCCATCACAATCATCCGCAGCTGTCAGAAAGAAAGGGTAAGGCCCGGGTAGGGATCAGAGGCCTGAAAGCCCGCGCCCCACCTGCCTCTCTGTGGTCAGGCCAGACCAGGCGTAGCAGGCGGGCAGCCGCCTCCTCCAGGTCAGTGAAACCCAGCTCGCTTCTGCTTAGCCCTCCAATGGCTGTTTCTCAACAGCAAGACAACATCCTGCCTGGCCAAGGTCTGGGATTGTCAACTTCTCCAGTTTCTATGTTTTGATTATTCTGGCCTCTTATGGTCTGGATGCAACACACGGCTGCTGCTGCCTCCACTGGAACGCTCTCCCCACCCCCTCTTGTCAGCTGACTGCTGCACATCTTTCATATCTCAACTCCTTCTCAAAGCAGCTTCTTGCCACTACTCACCCCTACCGGACCACACTGAGCTGATCAAGTTAGAAGACACCCATGGCATCAGGGCCTGTGTCCCTAGGACCCAGGGAAGAGGTCAGCAAGTGTTTAGAGAATTGGGGCACCTCAAATGCCTCCGTTCATTTTAAATACCTATATAATGGGTCAGTTGTTACATGAGAAAGTTCAGATGTGAGCCACAGTTGGCATAGGCTTGGTGAAACCAGGACCTCTATGTGCTCACAGCCCCACTCTTGATTATGACTTCTGGTTTAGAATAAGTAGGAACAGAATTTTTAAAGACAAAAATAAACAGTTTTGCTCTTGTTGCCTAGGCTGGAGTGCAGTGGCATGATCTCGGCTCACTGCAACCTCCGCTGGAAGGTTCTAGTGATTCTCCTGCCTCAGTCTTCTGAGTAGCTGGGATTACAGGCATGCGCCACCACAGCTGGCTAATTTTGTATTTTTAGTAGAGGTGGAGTTTCTCCATGTTAGTCAGGGTGGTCTCGAACTCCTGACCTCAGGTGATCCTCCCACCTGGGCCTCCCAAAGTGCTGGGATTACAGGTGTGAGCCACCACACCCGGCCGCAGAATTTTTTTTTGGTTTGGTTTATCAGACAAGGTCTTGGTTTGTTGCCCAGGTTGGAATGCAGTGGCTCATTGCAGCCTCTACCTCCTGGGCTCAAGAAATTGTTCTGCCTCAGCCTCCTGAGTGGCTGAGACTACAGGCATGGGCCACCACACGCAGCTTTTTTTTTTTTTTTTTTGGGTTGGGGCGGGGGGAGGCGGTGGAGACAGTCTTGCTCTGTTGCCCAGGCTGGAGTCCAGTGGTACAATCTTGGCTCACTGCAACCTCTGCCTCCTGGATTCAAGGGATCCTCCTGCCTCAGCCTCTGATTAGCTGGGATTATAGGCATGCACCACCACACCCAGCTAGTGTTTGTATTTACTAGAGATGGGGTTTCAACCATGTCTGTCAGGCTTTTCTTAAACTCCAGACTTCAAAAGTGATCTGCCCTCCTCAGCCTCCCAAAGTGCTGAGGTTACAGGCATGAGTCACTGCATCCTGGCCCCAGCTAATTTTTTTTTTTTTTTTTTAAAGATGTAGGGTCTTACTATGTTGTCCTAGCTGGTCTCCATCTCCTGAGTTCAAGTGATCTTCCCACCTCAGCATCCCAGTGTGCTGGAACTACAGGTGAGCCACCACAACCAGCCAAGCTGAACAGAACATTATTTTTGAGAGACTTTCGCTCTTGTTGCCCAGGCTGGAGTGCAATGGTGTGATTTAGGTTCACTGCAACTTCCACCTCCCAGGTTCAAGCAATTCTCCCATCTCAGCCTCCCAAGTAGCTGGGATTACAGGCATGTGCTACCACGCCCAGCTAATTTTGTATTTTTAAGTAGAGACAGGGTTTCTCCATGTTGGTTAGGCTGCTCTCGAACTCCCAACCTCAGGTGATCCACCTGCCTCAGCTTCCCAAAGTGTTGGGACTACAGGCGTGAGCCACCGCGCCCAGCCTAGAATGTTATTTTAAGTGCTGATGTACCTCCATGTATCGGACACGGCTGCCCTGGACCCTGGGGATAGTGGAAAGACCTACCCTGAGGTAGCTTGCCCAAGACCTCACTGCTGGCAGATGCACAGCAACCTCAACTCTGAGTTACATAGCACCCCATCTGAAGTGGGCCTCACAGGTTCATCCTTTTAGACTAGGGGTACAGCTCACTGAGGCTCCTGAAGCTCCTGGCCCATAGTAACTGCCTGGGGAACCCTCCAAGCCTTCAGGCCCAGTATACCTGCTCTCTGGGAGGGCGTCCCTAACTGAGATGGGGGAGAAGGGGTCTCCTGCCCATTTCCTCATAGGCACCGTTATCTGCTGTCCCTCCCCCATCTCTGCAGTCTAGCACAGTGAGGCGGCAGCCAGTGTTGCCTGGACGGACCCTCCCCCACCCAGGGATGCCCAGTCGTCCCTCACCAGGTCAGGGAAGTATGGCCTCGCGAAGGGCCTCTTGGGCTGCTGGTCAGAGGGGATGTTAGTCATCTTCTCCAAGCAGAACAGCTGAGGAATCTCGATGATGTCCTGTTCCACCAGGCCCAGCTCTGTCTTCAGGATGTCACGGTTCAAGTGAATGCACTTCTGTGGGGTGGGAGGGGCCAGGAGAGCTCATCAGGAATTAAAACCAGTTTCCTTCCATACTGAAGGTAGGCCATGGCCTGACACCACTGCCATCCCCATCACTCACTGTGCGCCAGGAGCCTCACACATCACACCGACCTTCCTAAGTGGGCAGTTCCCTTTTCACCTGGGGAAGTGGGGGCTCAGGAAGCCTCGTCTTTAGTCCAGGATCCCACAGCTAGACAGCGTTGGGCACTTCCCAACCCAGACCAGCTGAGCCCAATACCCAAGCATCTCCCTAGGTCTTGAAATAGGCTTCAGACACCCAGCACACCTGTCTCCCTAGGTCTTGAAATAAGCTTCAGACACAACCCAACACACCCTAAGCTGTCGCCAGGGGCTGGGAGATGCTCTCTCAGCCCCATGCCTGGCTGGCACCCACCCTGCTATGCCAGAAGGGCTGTTCTTCCAAAACAGGGCACCCATGCACTGTGCATGACATAGAACTTTCCCTTAGGAACATTGCTGGGAATGGTAAGGACCCAGTGAGCAAAGCAGTTTTGCTGACCATGCAACCTCAGCCGAGACATTGCCCTTCTCTGGGCCTAAGCTTCTCCTTCTAGAAGTTGGGAAGACTCTGCTCCTCACAGCCAATGATTCCCTTTCTAAGATCTCTGAAGGTTGGTGACCCTGAACACCATTCTCAGGACCACTGTGACAGGCCGCTTCATCCAGAAAGCATTGAGTAGGCCCTCGTTTGAGTCTGACACTCAGCTTCTCAGAAGTAAGGAGCTGGCCTCTTCAAGGAGGCTGCTGAGGTATGTCATTTTCCAGGAAATGGAGCCTAGGCAGCTTGAGTAGCATAATGAGCAACACAGGAACCTGGGAGTTCAGACTCAATCCCCCAAATGATTGTCTTGGGCTAGTGATTTTCCTCTGTGCCTCACTCTCCTCATATGTAAGAGGTGTTTTACTTTATAGGGCTATCTGCAGGGTTTGTAGTGAGGTGTCTTGCACAAGGCTTGGGCCATCGTTGGTTCTCAGCTAGCAACCTGGATAATCAGGGCTTTCCCAGCTTGGGGGAAAAGACCCAGCTGCATAGTCACGGCAAGTAAAGCCCCTGACAGTATCTGCAAGCAGTATCTGTCAACTCTTCTGACACGCCATGGCGCTCCTCTCTGCCCCTGTCCCACCCTGGGTCCTCGGCCATCTGACACCATAGAAAGCTGTGTGACCACTTCCAGCCTTCTTCCAAGCATAAAGGTACATCGTGCTGTGTTTGGCTCCAGAGACCTAACTCCTTACTCCTCTAGTCTCCCTACACTGGCATATATATGGCCAGCTCTAGCCCCAGACCTGGGCCTGTATCAAGACCTGGAAAGAAAGGTGGCAGGCAGCTGTCCCCCCCCCAACCCTTCACCCCTCAGGAGGGGTGGGTGGGAACCTTCCTGCAGGACCTGTGGCACCAGCTCTTTCTTGGGGACGGCCCCCCTCGCGCTGGCCCTACCTCCACGTATTCATTCTGCTTCTTCAGGCTTTCATCAGCCAGAAGTTGGTCGATGGTTCTAGCTTCCCTTCCTGTAGGAAGAAGCGGTCAGGGAATGGCAGCACTGCCCAGAGCTGGGCACACTCAGGTAAGGCCCAGCCACCTGGGTGTGTTCCTGGGCCAGTGATCATGGTGAGAGGAGAGGACTGGCCTATCTCCAGGGACCACACCCTCAGGTCCAGTATCTTCCTTCTGGGGACTGACCAGGGTCTACACCAGAAAGTCCAGGCAGGACTTACTGCCACTGGCCACTCTGTCCCCAGCATGAGGGAATAGCCTGTGCCAGGCTGAGGGATACAGCCTAGAGTTTGTTAGGATGACTTTGGCCCCTACTCCCCTTATGCCGATACAACCTGGCACCTTCTGCCTGTGGCCTTCACCAGGTTACATTACTTTTATTCCTCAATGGCCTCATCTTTGGGACAGGAATGCCCAATTCATTTGCCAGCTCTGAGGTGACAGTCTTTGTCATGTGGTTCATGTTCAGCAGATGTCACCTTCCATGGTGCTTCTATGACCAGGAGTTCCCAGGCCCCACCCCAAAGGCTGAGTATCCAGGAGCTCTGGAGCAGGGTGGAAATCCTGTATTTCTAACAAGCTCCCAGGTGCACTGGCCCTCAGATCACACTTTGGGTACTGAGGGTCTAGAAAAACCTAATACCCCCAGCCCCTTTCTGGGTTCATACAGCCTTTATTATTTTTTGAGACGGAGTCTTGCTCTGTGTCCCAGGCTGGAGTGCAATGGCGTGATCTCAGCTCACTGCAACTTCCACCTCCCAGGCCAAAGCAATTCCCCAGCCTCAGCCTCCCGAATAGCTGAGATTACAGGCACGTGCCACCAATGCCCTGTTGATTTTCACATTTTTAGTAGAGTTGGGCTTTCATCATGTTGGCCGGGCTGATCTGGAACTTCTGGCCTCAGGTGATCTGCCCGCCTTGGCCTCCCAAAGTGCTGGGGTTACAGGTGTGAGCCACCATGCCCAGCCCACTCCCACAGCTTTTAGATCGGAAGTACAATGGCACCAGCCACACCACCTCTGCTTGTCCACCTGTGTGTTTCCTTAATGTAACCAGGAGACCCACAAAGTCCCAGTCCCTAAGTACTTAATCCAATGTGCCCTGAGTAAATCCAAGCACTAGCATTGTTGATACCCGTTTTCCCCCAACTTGGGGCCACTTAAGTGAGTCCCCTTCAAATACATCCTAAAAGCCTCTAGGCCATCCCGGAACATCTGGTCTACTTGTGTTGTCGTAGTACCACTAGAGTAGCCCAGAAACATGACATTCTAATACAACTCCAACAGCTTTTGTGCTTCCCTGCCATCCTTTCTGCCAAGCGTGACAGAATGGCTATGTAGAAAGGGCCCCTGGAAAAAGGAGGAGGACCCCAGTTCTGTTCTGTGGAAAGGGAGTTCCCTTACCATTAGACAAAAGCTGATCTGCTCTAAGCTCGTCAAACAGAAGAGCATCGCCATAGCCTTCCTTCTGTTTCTCTCGGAACAGTTTATAGCAGGCGCTGGGACTGGCCAGGAGCAGCTGGAAGCCCTGGGAAACAGAACTTGGGTCAGAAGCCAGCTTTCTCTGCTGGACATGATGGCTTATACCTGTAATCCCAGCACTCTGGAGGCCGAGGCAGGGAGATCACCTGAGGTCAGGAGTTCGAGCCTGGCCAACATAGTAAAATCCCATCTCTACTAAAAATACAAGAGTTAGCCGCTTGTGGTGGCATGTGCCTGTAATCCCAGCTACTCAGGAGGCTGAGGCACGAGAATCACTTTAACCTGGGGCGGAGGTTGCAGTGAGTGGAGATCATGCCACTGCACTCCAGCCTGGGTGACAGAGTGAGACTCAAAAAACAACAAAAACCAAGAAAAAGCCAGCTTTTTCTCCAGAATCTTCCAAGAGTCCCCAACAGAAGGCATGGGGACATGGTCAGATGTCCCTTCTGCAGACCCCAATACAGACCTTTTTGCCCTCATTCTTGTCATCTGTGGGGATGAAGCACATGAACTCATCCACGTGGCCCGTCATCAGCCAATCTGAGTAGAGCTCCACTGGCGCTTGGACCTGCTGGGCATAGAGGAAGCCTCGGAGGGTCTTACTCATGGCCCGGCCCTCTGCGCTAGAAGGAAGATGGAAAGAACAGCTTTTGAGCCAGTGTGGCCCAGACTGGTCACCTGTCACTTGGTGTCATGCTGCCTCCAGGGAGCTGGCCTCTGTGACCGTTGTGTGAAGGAGGCTGGTCCATAGCAGATAAATTGGTTATGAATCCCTTACTCTGACCCCACTCAGAACAGAGCCTAGTGTTCTAGACACACAAGCCCGGTCACAAGTATCATTTTGGATTTATGGCCACCAAGAAATCCAGCCACATCTCTCTTGAAAATGACATCCTGGTGGACCAAATTTCACTTGTTTCAGTTTAAACCCTGGAATCAAAGAATAAACAGTTTATTCTGATCTTTAGTCTCCACGTGAATCAAAAGCTCAAATGTCCTTCTAAGAAGTGTTCCACAGTGCGTGACTGGCTGAGGTGCTATGGGAAGCAGGCGGGGCCAGGGGAACGACCATGGTCCCTTCCTTTTCATCTGAAGTCGTCTGGCCCGGTGGCTCACCTGGGGTAAAAGCTGCTGCCAATGAGGACTCTGCCCAGGGGGTACTCTTTCTCTTGCACCTTGACAGGTGGGGACACCATTAGGTTCCCAATGGAATCCATGCTGGCCACTTTATGGTCCTCAATGTCCTGGATCATGTAGCCAATACCAGGGCTCTGGGGAGAGACCCAGCGGGGAAGGGGTGTTAGTAGGGGATGGCTTTGGGCCCCAGTGTTATCCCTAAATCCAGGCTCTCAGGTAGACTTCCACATCCCCTCCCCCCAGAGGCCACCTGGGTCCTCTCCCCACTTGGTGCCCCATCATTTCTAGGCAGGTTCCAGGCCTGAGAGATTGGACTGAGCTCAGATTAGCCAAACCAAGTTCCACACCAATGAGTACTTCATGGGGAACTCATCAAGATCGGTGGCCTGAGGCGTGTCGAGGATCAAGGATGTTGTCTTGTGGGGAGCCTGGGTGTAGCAGAAGGCCATCTCATCCTGGAATGGAGAGGAAGACAGATCGTTTGCCAGTCACACATCTCCCTGGGTCCCATTTAGGGAAAAGGTACGGTAAGAATCCCCTTCCTTCCTGCCAACTCGTGCTCAACCCTCAACACCCAGCTCAGATATTGCCCTTTCTTGAAGGCTCTCTGATCCCTCTCTCCCCTACTCTTCAGGTTTAAGACTTGAACATCCATGGCTGGGCACGGTAGCTCATGCCTGTAATCCCAGCACTTTGGGAGGCCAAAGTGAGTGGATCACTTGAGCCTAGGAATTCAAGACCAGCCTGGGCAACATGGTGAGACCCCCATCTACTAAAAAAAAAAAAAAAAAAAAACCCAAAAAAACCAAAAAACAACAAACAGAAAAAAACCCAAAAAGTTAGCCAGGCATGGTGGCTCATGCCTGTAATCCCAGCTACTCAGAGGAGGTAGGAGATAGAGGCTGCAGTGGAGCTGAGATCGTGCCACTGCACTCTAGCTTGGGCGACAAAGACTTGAGCATCCAGATTCTTCCTTTCTTCTTCTATAAAGAATCCATTAGCAAGCCTTACTGGCTTACATTCTGAGTCAACTCTGCGCTGGTGCCACTCAGGAAACCACCGTGTCTCCACCCTATGCCCACTGCAACACCTTCTAGTTTCCCTTCTATTCTTGCCCACTCTTAAGATTTGTTCCCTATATCTTAGCCAGAGGGGTCTTTTGAAAACCTAAACTGTAACCTTTCATTCCTGATTCATGCTTTGAGTGTCTCTTGTTTGCCTTTAGCTGAAAAGGTACCTTAACCAGGTGGTAACCCTGCCTCTCACCTTGGTTCACTGTGATTGGCTGCACCAGCCCTCTTCAAGACCTCCAAGCATACCCCCACTTTTTTTTTTTTTTTTTGAGACAGTGTCATCCAAGCTGGAGTGCCAGTGGTGTGATCTGGGCATACTGCAACCTCTGCCTCCTGGGTTCAAGCGATTCTCCTGCCTCAGTGACCTGAGTAGGTGCGACTACAGGCGCCCGCTACCATGTTCGGCTGATTTTTGTATTTTTAGTAGAGACGGTATTTTGCCATGTTTTCCATGCTGTTTTTAAACTCCTGACCTCAAGTGATCTACCTGCCTCAGCCTCCCAAAGTGTTGGAATTACAGGCGTGAGCCACCACACCCGGCCAGGGACTCCTACTTTTAATCCTGGCCACTCCTACCCCAGTCTCTGCGTGGCCAGCTCCTTGTTTCCTTAAGTTTCATTTGCAGATGTTCCCGACTATTCTTGAACTGCCTCATTTGGTCTAATGACTCACGGTATCTCATTCTCCAACTTTCATAGCACCTAAAAGTTCTATCCTTGCTAACACGGGACAGCATATGTTCCGATTTATCTCTGGTGCTCAGGATAGTGCGCCTAGCACGTGACAATCACTCATCTGCAGAGGACAGAGCTCTAGAACTGAAGGCTGACGGGGGCTTTAGATTTGGTGCTGTTCCAGAGTCAGGTGGGACCCCAGGGCAGTGGCCCAGCTCTCACAGCCTTAGCCAAAGGTGTCAGAGCCTTCTGGGGCCTGGGGGTTAGGGTTCTGTGGTCTTGAACACATGTCCATTCTGGAATGGGAAGGAGGTTAGACTCTAAACTCTATTCCTTAGTGGACATGACTCAGGCAAATCCTCATCTGAGCCTCCACTGAAGTCCTAAGAGCAGCACCACCTCTACCAAGGCTTCGGTCTTTAAGGTTAACCAGAAGTCTGTGAAATTCCTCTTAGGTGGCAAATGCTGAGTCTCCTCACCCCTCCCTCCCCCACAGGGGTTTCCCAGGTGAGGTGTTACCTGGAGCCACCTGCCCAGGCGGTTGGGGTCCTCATAGACAGATGCCACCTGGCTGTTGCTCTTCTCACTCAGCTCCGTCACTGCGTCCACAAAACCCTGCAGCTGCAGCTCTCTGCCATGGGAGAGAAGCCAGTTCTGGCAAGACTTTCACAGCTCCCTTACTGTAAAGTTATGACCTCCCTGTGCCAGGAGAGGGAGAACACCTCCTTCTCACCAGGAGAGGTTACATCCCTGCCCGTGAGGTCAACAGAGCAGCCATCCCCTGACCTTGGCACAAGCCAGAAGCTGAGCCCATCTTGTCCAATGCTACTCAGCTTTGCCCAGAGCCAGGTTGGGAAGTACCAGTGGCAGCCCCTTTCCTGGTAGCCAAGGCCTGCTCTGTTTATACCCTTCGGTCAGATTCTGCAAGTACGCTTCCTTTTTTGAGACAGTCTCGTTCTGTCACCCAGGCTGGAGTACAGTGGCAGGATCTGACTCACTGCAACCTCTGCCTTCTGGATTCAAGCAAATCTCCTGCCTCAGTGCCTCCTTTCTGCCGCCCAGTAGCTGGGACTATAGGCCCCCGCCACCATGCCTGGCTAATTTTTATATTTCTAGTAGAGATGGGGTTTCACCACGTTGGCCAGGCCGGTCTCAAACTCCTGACCTCAGGTGATCCACCCACCTCGGCCTCCCAAAGTCCTGAGATTATAGGTGTGAGTCGCTGTGCCCAGCCTGCAAGTACCCTTCTATCCCAGGGAATCTGGGGACTCCCCCGGGCTCTCCTGCCTCAGCCTATCCAAAGGTATTAGCTGACTGTCTACCCAAGGGGGCTGTATTTTTGTCCTGAGAAGCCATGAAGCTGGGTACCCCACCCTTGAGATGACCAAGAAGGTTGTCATTTTTGTATGTGTGGCATGGGATGGGTCTTGAGCCTGGGATCTTCAAGGCATCGTGCACAGCATCAGGCTCACAGATCTACTGTGGACATCCCTTCCTTGAAGGGAAACAGCAGTGTGTGAGGCTGATGTTAAGACCACTCATCTGGCCGTGTGTGGTGGCTCATGCCTGTAATCCTAGCAGTTTGGGAGGCCGAGGCGGGCGGATCACCTGAGATTGGGAGTTTGAGACCAGCCTGGCCAACATGGTGAAACCCCATCTCTACCAGAAATACAGAAATTAGCTGGGTGTGGTGTCACATGCCTGTAATCCCAGCTACTTGGGAGGCTGAGGCAGGAGAATTGCTGGAACCAGGGAGGCGGAGGCCGCAGTGAGTCAAGATCATACCACCGCACTCCAGTCTGGGCAACAGAGCGAGACTCCATCTCAAAAATAAAAAATAAAAACAAAAAACCAAAACACTTATCTGAAACAAATGGGTCCTCAAAAGTTGGAGGTCAGCAAGGCCCTAGTATTGGGAAATATTGAAATTGGGACTGTAGTCCAGCTTCAGGTCCAAAGCTCATGTTGCTACTAATAGAATACAGCAATGTAACTGCTGGCATAGCACATGCATAGTATGTATGCTACTGCTCCAAAGAACCTATTTCTTGGGTCTATGCAAAGCCACAGGGAGCTACCAGCCTGACAAGGTCTAGAACAGTCTGAGGCTTATTGGGGAAGGGAGTGCAGACCCAGCCTTGTAGGTCATATGCAGCTCTACTGGGTCAAACCGTGCCTGAATACCACGCTGTATGGAAGACTTGGGTTTCCTTGAACAAGTAGATACCCTCTGTGAATGAGAAACCCCTGTCTTCAAATACTCGAGATACCAAATCTCTCTGCTTTATGTCTTCTGTATCTGCCATCAGAATTCCATCAGACCTGCTGAGATTTTACCTTCTCATCCTGAAACCCGGTATTCCTCTGAGGACCACACTCCCCAGCAGCCCTCCCCTGGAAGAGCTGTCTGTCTGGCTTCTACACCCACTGAGCCTGGAAGAGGGGAAGAAGTTTTTTTTTTTTTTTTTTTTTTTTTTTTGAGATGGAATCTTACTGTCACCCAGGCTGGAGTACAGGGGTATAATCTCGGCTCACTGCAACCTCCACCTTCTGGGTTCAAGAGATTCTCCTGCCTCAGCCTTCCGAGCAGCTGGGATTACTGGGGTGCACCATCATGCCTGGCTAATTGTTTTTGTACTTTTAATAGAGATGGGGTTTTACCATGTTGGCCAGCCTGGTCTTGAACTCTTGACCTCAGGTGATCTGCCTGCCTCAGCTTCCCAAAGGGCTGGGATTACAGGCATGAACCACCATACCCGGCAATTTATTTTTTATTTTTATGAGTTTTGCTCTTGTTTCCCAGGCTGCAGTGCAGTGGGGCTATTTCAGCTCACTGCAACCTCTGCCTCCTGGGTTCAAGCGATTCTCCTGCCTCAGCCTCACTGAGTGGCTGGGATTACAGGCATGTACCACATCTGGCTAATTTTTCTATTTTTAGTGGAGACTGGGTTTCACCATGTTGGCCAGGCTGGTCTTGAACTTCTGACCCTCAGGTGATCCTCCTGCCTCAGCCTTCCAAAGTGCTGGGATTATAGGTGTGAGCCACCACACTGGCTACCATTTCCTATTAGTGTTTCCCATCCCTGCTAGAGTGTTCCGTCAGCATTATCCTTTGCCTCCTACTTAAAAAAACAAAGACAGCCTTCACATAAGGAATTTGCAATAAAGGGCAACGTGGTGGAAGTAATCTAGAGGCGGCTGGTGTGGAACGAGTGGGGCGGGGATGTCTTGCCTGCAGACCAATCCCAACTCTAATGGCTGCTCCTGCCACCCGGGCTTGAGCCATGCTGTGTCTAGACTGGTCTCTTGCCTTTTACTTGTACCTGACTTTCCACGTGGCCAGAGTGATCATGCAGACAGAACCCTTGGCTTCCCACTGTTCTGCCTTCAGGATCCTTTCTCCTTTTCTCCCTAGGCATGTGGCTACATGGCTAGAGACTGTGCCTGGATTCCCTGAAGCTGGACGTGGCCCCGTGCGTGTTCAGGCTTTTGGCACGTGAGGCGGTTGAGGAGACTTCCAGACCACTAGCAGCAACAATAGGTTGCAGCGCCCAAATCTTGGCTCTTTCTCCCTCCTAGGGCCCAGGCCTAGACCGAGGATGTGTGTACCCAGCCTCCACAGAGGAGGCAGCCACCCCAGGGGAAAGTATAACAAGACTGAAACGAACCAGGGCCTGTAAGTGGCAGTGGGTGAGCAGTACCATCTTTCTGCAGGTATCCAGGTGACAAAGCTTTCACCACTGTATTTAGAATACGTATGGCCCCAGACACCTCATCCTAACACTCAGGGCCCACAGGTCTCTGGCTCCTTTCACCCATCCCCACACCTCCCCTTCCTGGGCTCACACCTGTTCTCTGGTTCCATAGGAGTCTCATCATCCCTGGGACAGGTTCTCATCCTGACCTCTCCATTCTTCACCCTGCTTTAGAGCACTTGGTACCGTTTAAAACCGTGCCGTTTGACCCTAACATAACTGGGGGACTGTCTCATTCACTGTTCCATGCCCAGCTTTGGGAATATTCAGGCCTGTATTGGACTGTCTTGGGGCAGATCCAGACAGCTCAGACAGAAGTGTTTCAACTCTCCTGGTGAGAGGTCCCAATGATCTTTACCCACCCCACCCTCATACAGAAAGAGGGTGCCAGTTATGAGAACCACCTGGCACAGTCAGCCTGAGGGTCTCTCACCTGCACAGGTAAACCTCCAGAGGCACCTGAGTGCAGGGAACGAAGACGCAGGGAGCCACCCGGAACACCACCGTGTCTTTATACAGCAGAGTCTCTGGAATTGACTGCAACCAGACGAGGTCCTGTTAGCAACCTGCTTCCACATTTACTCCCTCCCCTCCAACCCCCAGGGTTCTGGCCATTCAGCCCAGCCCCCAGCTGGGCCCCACCTGCCTTCTGCAGCTCTCCCCCAGCAAACCTCGAGCTCTGCCCAACTGTGGGAGATGCCTTTTTTCCCCCACCGGAGCATCCTAGTCCAAGGACCCATCTATTGTGGGGACATACCGGGTCTTGAGACTCCTCCACCAGGGACGCAGAGTAGGAGATGAGGCCCGAGAATTCGGCAGACGGGAACGCTATAGCTTCAACGTAGAAGGTCTCTTTCAAGTGGTTCCCAAGGAGGGCCAAGGTATAGGCGTGCTGGCCAGGCCCCAGCACCAACTCAAAGGTACTGGAGTTGTCTTCTAGGAGAGAAAGAAGGGATGGACCAGCCACTGAAGTAACCTGATGTCAGTCACCACATTTGATGGTCAAGGTACCAGCTCATTCCTCGTATCAGAGGCAAGTCTGTGAATTCCAGGAGGGCTGGAGCTGAACTGGCTTGGCTGTCCCTGTTTCTAGCATTCAGGGCTTGGTAGACAACCAGATGTCTGGATACAAGCAACGGCCAGTTCTCTACCAATGTTCCTTGAAGACCTATCACACACCAGGAGTTGGAGCTCAGGTGATGCCTTCTCAAGGCTCCTGCCTGGTATGAAGCTTCAGGGTAAGTGGTTCTGTATTTTGAGCCATGAATCCAACTCCTGTGATAATATCATAAAGTCCTAAAGGTGAGAAACTCTCCCAGGCTGGGCTCAGCAGCCTCATCTGAAAAAGATCAGACACTTACCGATGCTAGAAAGGTCAGTGAGAAACATTTATTGAATGGATTATGCCTCCATCAAGGTTTCTGAGGAAACCAAGTGTTCTTATGATTATACATGTTAAGACTGTCTCCTAGTTTTAGGTCATTCAATACAAAACCATGCACAGAAGAGATCAGAAGGAGGTTGACCACACGTGGTAGTTGTCATTTGCTAACTAGATCCTAAGGTTTTTGTTTTTTGTTTTTTTGTTTTTGAGATGGAGTCCTGCTCTGTTGAGCAGGCTAGAGTGCAGCGGCACTATCTCGGCTCACTTCAACCTCCATCTCCCGGGTTCGAGCGATTCTTGTGCCTCAGCCTCCTGAGTAGGTGACTATAGGTGTGCACCACCATGCCCGGCTAGTTTTTTGTATTTTTAGTAGAGATGGGGTTTTACCACGTTGCCCAGGCCGATCTCCAACTCCTGAGCTCAGGCAATCCACCTGCCTCAGCCTCCCGAAGTGCTAGGATTACAGGCATAAGCCACTGCACCCAGCCCAAGTCTGTCCATTTTCTAGGCCAGAAATTACCCTGACCCAAGCTTCTCCCCCACCTGGGTCACTAGAACTCCTCTTTCCTGGCCTGTCCTCTTTATCTGTTCCCGATGTGGCAGCTGTAGGCCTGATGATGGCTGTTTCTGCTTAAGATTCCAGGTGACTTATTTTCAGGGAATCCTAAGCTAGATTTACCTTGGCCACCAGAACCCCAAGAGATCCAGGAACTGTAGCATCCTCAGACCTTCTGCACAGCACTGCCAGCTGCCTCCATCTCTAGCTCCTCCAACGTGCCAGCAGATGGCTGCAGCTGTGGCCATGGCTGCCGCCGGTCAGGCGCTGTCCTGGGTCCGGGCCCCAGCAGCCCTCCCGACGGACTCTGCAGTTCTCCTGCAGCTCCTCCTTGGAGGCCCTGGGGATGCTGCTTACCGGCCCAGCCTCAGTCCTGCTGCTGGCTGTGAGGGAACTGGGCCCACCAGGACCATTCCTGTGCTGGTTTCCTGCTCCTCATCTACCTAGAGGCTTCACCAACCCTGAGCCAGGCCTCATGGGGCAAGACCAGACAAGGCAATCCCAGGAACCCCTGCAGCTTCCTAGTGCAGACACAGCCCTCTTGACCTGCTATAGCATCGGCCGGCCCACGGCACCCAGCCCAAGAACTTCCACACACCTAGGGCCTGCTCCTGTTCCGGGGACCTGGGCTCCCTGTGGCCATTCCACCCAAGGGTGATTCACCACCAGGCAGTAAGGGTGAGAGGGTCACTGTCTGTGTGCCACAAGCCGCTACTGGCTGGCTGTCCTGTGGTTGACCCTCTGGGGGACCTTCTGATAGCTAGTTTGTTGTGAAGCTGAAGCATAGCTAACATTTCGCTGTGGGCTTACTATCCTTGCTAGTAGCTCTGGTAGGTGTTTCAGGCTCGTGGACTCACATCCTCAGGACCCTTCAAGGCAGGCATTTGTTGTCCCCATTAAAAAGAAGCATGAGGGAGGCCAGAAGCCCTGCGACCCAGGCACGCACAATTGCCTCTGCCTGGAAGGCCCTTCCTGCCCTCAGTCCTCACAGAGCTGCCCAGGAGGCCTTAGCTACCTCAAACTCTCCCTACCCACACTGGGGGCATCTTAAAGGGCTCCCTCCAGCTTCTGCTGGGTCCTTGGCTATCTGTTCATCTGTCGTAGCAGGCTCTGAGAGCAGGTAACATGGTTTATTCTTCCAGAGCTGGATCCTCAGGGCACAGAGCCAATACTGATGATTCGAGCTGAGCTTTTTCCTACCTGCTATATGTACTGCTGGACCTACAGGAAGGTAGGTACCCTTCTTGGTTCTTCACTGGCACTTCCAGGCCATTTCTCTATTCCTCAAGAATCCCAGTTCCTATGAAGTGCTGACTATCAGATAACGCCAGCTACCCCTTTCTTTTGGGGATGATGTCATCCTCTCCATCCTTCGTGGATTGTTCTAGCACTACTTGTCTCCACTGCTGTTGTATCACTGGTATCTGACAATGGACTAGAACATTCAGACATTTTGATCTCTCTTCAACCTTATTTCAATGAACCCGGGTTCTGTACCACCTTAGACATCTATTACAATGGTCATACCACAGACTAGATGCCACCTCCAAGGCAGACTCAGTGCCTTCCGATCTGTTTAACTCACCTATGCTCCCACCCCAGCGAGTCCCCAGTCTCAGTCCCAGATCTTCCTACCAATCCCCACCCTTCATCCTCACTTCCCTTTGACCCTTCTCAGAGCTCAAAAACCCATCACTACATCCTCTCTTATGCACACTGTCCACTCCACTCCCCAACCCTTTTCTAGTTTGTTTTCCTGGAAAACCTCCATTCTGGTCACACCAGGTCTTTAAAGCTCATTCTTGCACCTGAGGAGCTGGAGAAAACTATCACACCCAAAGGCTTCATTTCAGGCTATGACCAGACCTCAAGGCAAGCCACCAACACTACTCAAACACTATTGTCTCATTCCTGTCCACAGACCTGCCTGTATTCCATAGTCCTAAAGGCGATCCTTCTGCCTTGGCCTCCCAAAGTGCTGGGATTACAGGTGTGAGCCACCACGCCCAGCCTGTTTAGAACCTTGTCTTCTGGCTTTCTATCCCTCTGCAAACTTCTCAGATCTTCCCCTAGGATCCATTTCCCCATCCCTGTTGGATCAGTTCCAGCTACACATCTGCCCATGTACTACCAGCTTCAGACACGCTCGACTGCGTGCCAGTCCCCCATAATTACCACAAGTCTCCCTTTACCGAGGATTCTTTCCATGGCCTAGATTTACTGTGCCTACCCATTTCAACCTGACTTTTCACCGCTCTTATCAGTCACTAATGACTGCCATTCTGAGGATTGTGACTTAGGCATCTTAGTCTATCAACAGCGTTTGCCAGGGTTGGCCACGGCCTTACTTCGCCCAGGCTGGAGTGCAGTGGTGCAATGTCAGCTCACTGCAGCCTATGCCTCTGGGTTCACATGATCCTCCCCACTCAGTCTCCCAAGTAGCTAGGATTACAAGAGTAGCTAGGATTATAAGCTAGCGCCACCACACCCAGCTAATTTTGGTATTTTTAGCAGATGGTTTACCATGTTGGCCAGGCTGGTCTCAAACTCCTTACCTCAAGTGATATACCAGTCTTGGCCTCTCAAAGTGCTGAGATTACAGGCATGAGCCATCACACCTGGCCAGGGTTCTTTATAAAAATAATCTTTTATCTTAGAGACACAGGGTCTCACTGTGTTGCCAAGGCTGGTCTTGAATTCCTGTGCCCAAGTAATCCTCCTGCCTTGGTCTCCCAAAGTGCTGGGATTACAGGTGTGAGCCACCACACCCAGCCTGTTTCTAGAACCCTGTATTCTGGCTTTCTATTCCTCTGCAAACTTTTCAGACTCTTTTGCTCTTTTTGTGGTTCAAACTTTAGCATGTTTCAGAGTCACCTGGAGGACCTGTTAAAACATAACATGCTGTGTTGCCCTACCCTAGATTGTCGAATAAGCTTTGTTTTTTGTTTTGTTTTTTTGAGACAGAGTTGTACTCTGTCACCCAGCCTGGAGTGCAGTGGTGCAATGTTGGCTCATTGTAGCCTCTGCCTCCTGGGTTCACTCCTACCTTGGCCTCCTGAGTAGCTGGGATTACAGGCATACACCACAATGCCCAGCTAATTTTTGTAGTTTTTAGTAGAGATGGGGTTTTGCCATGTTGGCCGGGCTGGTCTCGAACTCCTGACCTCAGGTGATCTGCCCGCCTTGGCCTCCCGAAGTGTTGGGATTATAGGCATGAGCCCCGTGCCCAGCCCCTAGATTATTGAATAATTTTTTTAAATTATTTTTTTGAGTCTCACTCAGGCTGGAGTCCAGTAGCGTGATCTCGGGCTGACTACAACACCTCTGCGTTTCGGGTTCCAGCAATTCTCCTGCCTCAGCCTCCAGAGTAGCTGGTGGGCATGCCCGCTACCATGCCCAGCTAATTTTTGTATTTTTAGTAGAGACAGGGTTACTCCATGTTGTCCAGGCTGTTCTTGAACTCCTGACCTCAGGTGATCTGTCTGCCTTGGCCTCCCAAAGTGTTGGGATTACAAGGCATGAGCCACCACGCCCAGCCTGAATATGCTTTGTCAAAGAAACCAGTAGTTCTCTATGATCCACATGATGATGTATGGCATCCTTAGCAGGCTACATGAAGTATCGGACTCCAAGACCTGCCTGGCCTAATCTACCTACTTCAGCACTGGTAGGCTTCCCAGGGCCAGAGTAGCCCTTGTGGCCTGAACTAGACCCAGACCTCTGGTTTCTTAGGCTCACTCCAGCTCACATGTAAGATGGCCACGTCCAAGCTGGGCTACCTTTCCTGGCTAATCCCAGGCTACTTTGAAATCCAGCTGTGACCTATGGTCTGCCAAAGAGATGGAGTAGAAGATGAAGCCAAGGCCCCAGAGTGCAGGCCAGGAAGTGGCAGAAATACTCTCCAATGCTGGCAACAGAGATGGTGCCCTCTGACAACGGGCACAGTATAGACCACAGGGCTCTCTGCATTGCCCAGCTGAAGCTAAGCATGGTTTATAAGAGAAGGTAGCAGGTTGGGCCGGGTGCAGTAGCTCGCACCTGTAATCCCAGCACTTTGGGAGGCCAAGGCAGGAGGATTGTTTGCATCCAGGAGTTTGAAACCAGTCTGGGCAAAGTGAGACCCCATGTCTACAAGAAAAATGAATTGCCAGTTGTGGTGGCACACACCTGTCATACCAGCTACTTGGGAGGCTTAGGTGGGAAGACTGCTCGAGTCCAGGAAGCTAAGTCTACAGTGAGCTGTCATCACACTACTGCACTCCAGCCTGGGTGACTGGGCTAGACCCTGTCTCAAAGAAGAAAAACAAAACAAAACCCCAAAAAGCATGCTGGCACGTCCCTCCAGAAGCAGAGAGCTAGCTGTCGAGAGATTTAGAGGTACGCTAAGTACCGAGTCAGTTCAGGAAAGTCAAAAGACTCACAAGGCTCTTGCTGGAGTTGGGCATGTCTACCTCCTAACCAGTCCTCCATCTATAGAATAGGGTGTGCTACCTGCCTCCCAGCGAGAGGAGGGCTGAAGATGGGTGCTGGACGGCATGGTGGCTGGGATGCAGGTGCTACCATGGCTGCCACTCTAGGTTTTAGCCTCGGATTTCTGGGAATTTAACATAGTGGATCTTGGTTTAGAGTGAAGATGGATTCTCCTGAGAAGAGTCACTGGGAGCTGTGATCTAATCTGTGTAAGGCAATAGCTACTGTTTCAGCTAATATGTCTCTCTCCTCTTCCAGCCTGCAGGGAAGGCACAGCTACCCCCATTTTACAAGTGGAGAAAGTGGCTTAGGGGTGCAATAACTCACCCATGTGTACAGACTTAGCCTATGGTGAAGGTGGCAGCCAGAGAATCCTAGAAACACAAGTACAGCCACAGTAGCCTCTCATCTGCAGCTCTAGGTCTCCAGCAGGCTTCTGCCGGGGACCTTGCTGGGAGGAGGTGGGGGCACAACTTGCCTGGCACGTCGAGAGCAGGCAAAGCTGAAGCTGGCACAAGAACACTCACTTTGGGGCCAGTAGACTCTTGCCTTCTTCGACTCTTCCTTGGAGGTATGCAGGACTAGCCGATATTTCTTTAAGATACAGCTGGGGCCTTGGACACTCAGTGTCATCTGGGACAGATTCTTTATTTCTGGGCAAAAGACAAAGCAAAGGTTAAGGAATGTCTGGAGGCCAGCACTCTGGGGGTGGAGGGAGGAGCAGTAGAGAAGGGCCGGGAGTTTGAACAGAGCACCAAGGACCCCCTGCCTTTCGCTAGGGCCCAGGCCTGAAGCATCACCACTTCACTGCTTGTTCTGGGTGGTTACAGGCAAGCTGCAAACCCCAGGGCCTCCTTTTGAGGGAGGATGGCATTTACCCTATGGTCCCCACAAACAGAACAGGGCCTACCTCGATCAGTTCAGTGAGGGTTCACCTCCAGCCTCAGTAGGAACCAAGACATTCCATTCTATAGCTAAGACCCAGAACCCTGGTCCCAACCACAAGTCAGGATCCAAGACAAAATTTTTTTTTTTTGTTTTTGAGATGGAGTCTTGGCTCTGTCACCTAGGCTGGAGTGCACTGGCGCAATCTCGGTTCACTGCCCGCTTAGCCTCCCAGGTTCACACCATTCTCCTGCCTCAGCCTCCCAACTAGCTGGGACTACAGGCGCCCGCCGCCACGCCTGGCTAATTTTTTGTATTTTTAGTGGAGATGGGGTTTCGCTGTATTAGCCAGGATGGTCTCGATCTCCTGACCTCGTGATCCGCCCGCCTCGGCCTCCCAAAGTGCTGGGATTACAGCGTGAGCCACTGCACCCGGCCCCAAGACAATTTTTCCCCAAGACAGTCCAAAGTTCCTGGCCCAGACTACGAGAGGCTTTTTAGAAAGCAGGGCATATACCCCTATTGTCTTCATTTAGTCTTGTCAGCCAACTGATACATTTGGGAGGGCAACTGTATCATCCCCGTTTTACAAATAGGGAAACAAGATCAGGGAAGGTAGTGTGCTCAAGTTCACAGCTAGGAAATAAGTTTGTAACCACCCGTGCTCTTTGCATGGCACCATGTGACCTCTCTTCCCGATTACACATCTACAACCCAGGACAAAAGATTTAATCAGCCCAGGCGTGGGGACTGGGGAAGAGGGTGTGTGGGGTGGTGGGAGGGGGCGGGGGTGGAGAAAATTAGTCTGGAATCTATATTTGCTGAGAAGCAGGGCAGCAAAGGCTGAGACCCAGAAGGAAAGGCAGAGACAGTCTGAGGTCCTACCCTCTGAAAAGATCACTTTCTTGGTTTTCTTGTCCTCAGGCTGCTGGCCCACATCAGCAGGGTTGCAATTCACAAGCAGGATGGCACCCCAACCGCTGGGACCCCAGATCCATTTTTTCTGCAAATGAGATAGGAACGTTGGCTCAGGAAGGAGCCAAGTAAATCCTCTGCTTCTTGGATGCCACCTCATAGCAGAAAGGCCCAGCTAAGCCTTTCTCCAGGGTCACAGGGACCCATGGAACAGGACCAGTGAGGTCAAGAATCTGTAGACACAGGAAGGTAACATCAGGTAAGGAGGCTAAGAGGAAGGGAAAGAAGCTAGGTTCGGGGTTACCAGTTACCTACCTCATATTTCAGGGTCAGAGAATCAGGAATGAGGCAAACTGGAAAAGAGATGTACCACCTGGCGGCAGCAGCTAATCCTCTCGTCTAGGAGACTCCACAACCAGGGTAGGACATGTGCCTAGAGTTGCCAGATATTCTAGTTTTGTTTTAGTGAGGTAGAGGTTTAATCAGTTCTGATCCCAGTACTTTGGGAGGCTGAGGCAGGCGGACCACTGGGGGTCAGGAGTTTGAGACCATCCTGGCTAACAGTGAAACCCCGTCTTTACTAAAAATACAAAAAAAAATAGCCAGGCATGGTGGCAGGCACCTGTAGTCCCAGCTACTTGGGAGGCTGAGGCAGAATGGCGTGAACCTGGGAGACGGAGCTTGCAATGAGCCGAGATGGTGCCACTGCACTCCAGCCTGGGCAAGAGTGAGACTCTGTCTCAAAAGGAAAAAAAAAAAAGTTAGCCAGGTGTGGTAGCACACGCTTGTAACCCCAGCTACTGAGAGGCTGAGGCAGAAGAATTGCTTGAACCTGGGAGGCAGAGGTTGCAGTGAGCTAAGATCATGCCACTGTACTCCAGTCTGCGTGACAGAGGGAGATTCCATCAAAAACAAAAAACAAAAACCAAAAACCTCACAAAAGAAAAATAATTTAATCAGCTCTGACTTGTACCATGACAGTTTTTTCCCCCGCCCCCCCATATCCATCAGCAATGTTACAGCAGTTTGGCTAGATACTAGGAAGGTCAGAGCAAGTGAGCCTGTGGGCAGATTTGGCTTATAGGGGTCCGTTCCCCGCCCCCTTTTGCTGGCAGACTCACCTTAGCCTGTTTGTCACTTGACATCTCAACTTGCCCACTGCGGTAGATGTCTACCTCTAGAGAGACCTCTGAAAAAGAAAAGGGTGTCCCAGCCACCTAGACCTGCCAGATGGAACCTCAAAGTTACAGGGTATCTCCTGCGGGGCTGCCCAAGGCTGGCATCAGGGCATCCAGCCTTTCTGGCATGCTATCAGTTTAGAAGCAGAAAGCATCCTCAAAGGTGACAGCTTCACACTTCATATCAGCAAGCCTAGAGAGGTCCAAGTAGTCACATGTCTACCCCAAACTTCCCGGGAACTCACAAAACAAGCCCATCATGGTCCTCATGCCATCTCATGCCTTTCGGCCTCTACCCAAGTGATTCTTACTTGCAAAGTCTACCTCTCTAGCCTTCTGGACAACTTTATGCTCCAAGACATAGGAAAGTCTTAATATGGCCGGGCACAGTGGCTCACTCCTGTAATCCCAACGCTTTGGGAGGCTGAGGTGAATAGATCACTTGAGGTCAGGAGTTCGAGACCAGCCTGGGCAACATGGTGAAACCTCATCTCTACCAAAGATACAAAAATTAGCTGGGCATCGTGGAGGGCACCTGTAGTCCTAGCCTCTTGGGAGGCTGAGGCAGGAGTGTCACTTGAGCTTGGGAGGTGGAGGTTGCAGTGAACTGAGATCACGCCACTGCACTCCAGCCTGGGTGACAGAGCAAGATTCTGTCTAAAAAAAGAAAAAAAAATTTCAATACGTGACAATTCTAAGCCCCTTTAAAACTTAAGGATTAGCTGGGCACGGTGGCTCACGCCTGTAACCCCAGCACTTTGGGAGGCCGACGCAGGCAGATCACCTGAGATCAGGAGTTCAAGACCAGACTGACCAACACGGCAAAACCTTGTCTCTACCAAAAATACAAAAATTAGCCAGCTATGGTGGCCGGTGCCTGTAGTTTCAGCTACTCAGGAAGCTGAGGCAGGAGAATCGCTTGAACCCAGGAAGTGGAGATTGCAGTGAGCAGAGATCATGCCACTGCACTCCAGCCTGGGTGACAGAGTGAGGCTCCATCTCAAAACAAAACAAAAAACCCAAAAACAACCCCCCTCCCCCCTACACAAAAAAACACACTTAAGGATCTAGGTTTTTGCCCAGGTACTGTCATAGGGACTGCCCCGCCGCCTTAGCATACCAGCTCCCATCCGTTCCACCACACAGGGGACAACCATGTGGCTCTAGTGTGGTCTTTTGTTCACAGCTCTTGACATCCTGATTCTTAACTGGAACATCAGGGCCACAAATGTGGGACTTGTTTCCTGTTACGTCATCAGCACCTGGCCAGCAGATGCTCAGGGACCAGATGCCCACTGCGAACTTGGCTGCCCCAGGTCCTAGGGATCTAGCAGCGTGCAAGACGGAGACCTCGTCTCTTTAGAGCTTACATGAGCACGTATGTGTGCACCAGGGGAGGGGCAAGCAGATATATCAGTTTAATGGCAATAATCATTGAGGGATATGGGAGAAGGAATGGAGTGGGGTGTTTCAGTTTTAGATGATCAAGGAAGCCTAAGTTAACATTTGAAAAGAGACCTGAAAGAGGCAAGAAAATCTGGGTTAACATCTAGGGTAAGACCCATTAGGGGAAATAGGAAGCCCAAGGTGGCAAGGCCAAGGATCAGTGTAACCAACAGCACCCAGAGCAGAATGAGGAGGATGACGCAGGGGGAAGATTCGCAGGTGGTAAAGACAGAGGCAGCCCAGGGTTACTTGTGTAGTTTTGTGGGCAGTGACTTTGGCTTTAATCCAAGCAACATGGAAGCAGTTGGAAGGAGTTATCCAATATTCCACTTAAAGATGTGCCACTCTGGCTGCTGGATCAAGGCTAGAGGTCTAGTCAGAAGGGCAAGGGTGCCAGCATGAACCCCACTGGGAGGTCTGGGCTGTGACCTAGGTGAGAGGATGGGGGCTCGAGCCAGGGCGAGCACACTGGGAGTATGAGTTGCTGGATTCCGGCGAAACATCAGGTAACACTCACAAGATTCAGACTGCTGTGGGGTAAGAAGAGTCAGGTGATGCCAAGGTTTACACTAGAAGGATGGAGCTACCCGCTACTGTGATGGAGGGACTACTAGAAAAACAGGTTTTCAGGAGTAGAGAATTCATTTGCATTTCAGACATCTGTCAGATACCCAAGCGATCATGCTGGTCACGCAATATCCAAGTCGGGTTTGTGGGAGCAGCCTGTTCATAGGTAACATTAGAGCCATGTGACCAGCCTCCTGAGCTCGAGACACTTCACTGATTGAAAGCAGGGGGACAAAGGACCAGGAAGAGCTCCTCTGAGCTCCAAAGTGTTCTGAGAAGGAACAGGCAGGAGGAAAAATAAGTTGAACATCCCTGAAGCGTTCAAGTGTGTTAAGAAGGTACGTGGCTCACCAGCAGGTACGTGGCTCACGCCTGTAACTCCAGCACTTTGGGAGGCTGAGGCGGGAGGATCACTTGTCAGGAGTTCGAGACCACATTAGGCAATATGGTAAAACCCTCTCTATGGGGGCAAAAATAACAACAAAAAAAGAAAATCAGCTGGGGTTGGTGGTGCATGCCTGTAGTCCCAGCTACTCTGGAGATTGAGGTGGGAAGAGCCTGGGCAACATAGGGAAACCTATGTCTGTATAAAAAATTAAACAGGTATGGTGATGTAACACCTATGGTCCAAATTACTGGAGAGGCTGAGGTGGGAGGATCATTTGAGGCTGCAATGAGCCATGATCGTGTCTCTTCACTCCAGTTCAGCTTAGGCTACACAGTGAGACTCCGTCTCAAAAACAACAAGACCAAATAAAAAAAACAAAAAAAAAAAAACCCAAAAAAACCCCACACAAGCCAAAAACTTAGTGTTGTAGATGTTAGAGTGCTATAAGAACTCCGTTGGTGGTAGGTGTTTAATTTGAGAAGATTCTAGAGAAATTGAGGACACAGATGGCTCCTCAGGAACAGAGGTGGGAGAACAGACTTTAAAAGACAACATAGGCCGGGCGCAGTGGCTCACGCCTGTAATCCCAGCACTCTGGGAGGCTGAGGCGGGCGGATCACAAGGTCGAGTCCCATCCTGGTTAATATGGTGAAACCCTATCTCCACTAAAAGTACAAAAAATTAGCCAGGCATGGTGGCGGGCATCTGTAGTCCCAGCTACTCTGGGAGGCTGAGGCAGGAGAATGGTGTGGACCTGGGAGGCAGAGGTTGCAGTGAGCCAAGATCGCACCACTGCACTCCAACCTGGGCAACAGAGCTAGACTCCATCTTTAAAAACAAAAAACAAACAAAAAAACACCCACAAACCCAAGAACCAGGTTTAAGAGATGTTGTGGCCAGGCACAGTGGCTCACACCTGATAATCTCAGCACTTGGAGAGACTGAGGCAGGTGGATCATGAGGTCAGGAGTTCGAGACCAGCCTGGCCAACATGGCAAAAATCTGTCTCTACTAAAAATATAAAAATTAGCCAGGAATGGTGGTATACGCCTATAGTCCCAGCCGGTGAAGTAGGAGAATCACTTGAACCTAGGAGGTGGCGGTTGCAGTGAGCCAAGATCATGCCACTGTACTCCAGCCTGAGTGACAATAAGACTTCATCTCAAAAAAAAAAAAAGAAAAGAAAAGAAAAAAGAAAAAAAAAAAAGAAAAAGAAAAAGTAGATGTTATAGAGCTTGTTCCTGAGTTGATGGGGGTGATCTAGAGAGCGGGGAAGGGTGGCAGCTTCTTACATTGGTAAGAATTGACAAAGGAATGTTCTTGAATGAGAAGAAAGGATCTAGTGAGGCAAAGATTAACTTTGGACCAGACACGTCAACTGTAACAAAGGAAGAAGGTAGGCACCAGACAGGCGTAGGTGGGTAGATGGCAGCGACACGGAAGTTCTGGCTGTTCTATTCTCAGAATTAGGTCGGCAGTGCATGAAGATGGAGCAGCGATTGAACGTCAAGGAGGGCGTGTGAGTGGGTATCTCAAATGAATCCATTTAGGAGTTTGTTCAGGAGTTCCTGGGGCCCACAGGAAGCATCTTGTTATGGGGAGAATCCTTTTTGGCTCCTCTTGCAATCCCACCCTTTCCCCCACCCCAGCGGTGGGCTGGGCCCCAGGCTCCCAGTTGGAGCAACACTCACCAATGCCAGTGAGGTACACCAGAGCTGTGCCCACGGGGGCATCCTCATTGGGCCCATAGTACGTGATGGAGACCTGTGGAGACAGCATTCCGAACCCACAGGCGGTGTTGAAGGGGAGGGACCAGGAACAGAGCCCCAGGCAATGTGCTGAGTCTAGGCCTGTGACCTTGGTCTGGTGTTACAGCTTCTGAAGTCTCACCATGAGCTGGTACAGGGACCACAGCCCTGCGCTTAGGGCTGAGTCAGTCCCCCGAGGACTTAGAACCTGCCATGACCCCCAACGCCAACCTTGTCGAGAGCCAGGCTTGCAACCACCTGTCCAGGTGAGAGCTGTATCCCTGATGGCAGCGGGATCGAGGGACTTACCCCATACCACTCAAAGGGATTTAAGATCCAGGCTGCCTGGCTCTAGAGCCCAAGTTTGAAACCACACTATACATTCTCCCTGCTAACCCCACCCTCCCAGGTCCCATCCACTACTCCATAAGGTGCACAGTGGGGAAACAGGCCTCTGGTGGCTTAAGCTGCTAAGGACACCCAGGTGGGGAAGCAGCATTGGGACTCAGTCTTTCCTGGGTGCCACACCGCCTCTACTTTATGCTTTTAGAAAGAGACCTGCACTCCAGCCACTGGCCCTGACCACAAGGTCTTGGTCATGAACCAGAGACCCAACCATTGGCCAGAGATTGTGAGAGATCCACCCCGTCCTTAAATAGAAGCTTTAGTCCTCCAAGGTCAAGGTTCTTTGTTGGCCACTCCTGAGGGTGCTGGAGGCCAAGCCCTGGGCAGAGAATGGTTCTCAGGTAGCCTGGAGTTCCACTGGGACCTATTGTGGCCTCCGTTCTTATCCGAGATACCTTTCTTTGCAATGCAGTTTTGTTCTTGTTGCCCAGGCTGGAATGCAGTAGGACAATCTCAGCTTACTACAACCTCCACCTCCTGGGTTCAAGCGATTCTCCAGCCTCAGCCTCCTGAGAACCTGAGATCACAGGCACCTGCCACCACACCCGGCTAATTTTTGTATTTTTAGTAGAGACAGGGTTTTGCCATGTTGGCCAGGCTGGTCTCGAACTCCCGACCTCAGGTGATCTGCCCATCTCAGCCTTCCAAAGTGCTGGGATTACAGGCATGAGCCACCACACCCTGCCAGAGATGCTCAGTTGCTATCTAAGTCCACTACTTGCCTCTCGGGGAATTGCCTGCCCTGGGCACACAGTGCAGGTGGGTGTGTACCCTACTCTGCAGCAGACATCTCCAGTAGGTCCTGCAGGGTGTAGCGGGAGGGAGGAAGAGCTCTCCCAGTCCTGAACTGCTCCATCATGGTTCTCCCCAGCCCCGCATTGGGGGCACCTGGAGAGCTTTAAACCAGAGGCTAGGGTCCTAGCCCTGAGGTTCCACTTTAATTGGTAGAGGGGGTGTGGCCTGGGTATTGATGTTATCAGGTCCTGTGGTTCTCACCTGCAACCAAAGTGGAACACTCCTGCCCTGAATGAGCCACCTGCTTCTACCACAGGAGACCACTGCTGCCCCCTTGTGTACAAGGTGGAGGGAAACCTCCCCACCGTAGGCACTCCGTTAGGGAGACAGCTTACCCAGGGGCAAGAGTACACGCTTGGCTTAAGCTCAAATCCTGGGTCTATCCCACTCTAGGTAGGCTGCTTAGGTTTAGATACGGCACTCTGTGCCTCAGTTTCTTCATATGTGAAGTGATGGTAGGCCAGGCGCAGTGGCGCATGCCTGTAATCCCAGCACTTTGGGGGGTGGAGGCAGGTAGGTCACTTGAAGTCAGGAGTTCGAGACCAGCCTGGCGAACATAGTGAAAGAAACCCCGTCTCTACTAAAAATACAAAATTAGCCCGGCGTGGTGGTGGGCGCCTGTAGTCCCAGCTACTCGGGAAGCTGAGGCAGAAGAATCGCTTGAACCTGGGAAGCGGAGGTTGTAGTGAGCCGAGATTGTGCCATTGCATCCAGCCTGGACAATGAGAGTGAGACTCTCAATAAATAAAATAAATGAAAAAAAAAAAAATAAAGCCATGGTAGAGGCCCACAGCCCAGAACATGATCTAAGCTCTCTGGTATGTAGCATGCATTTAGGACGCCTTAGCTATTACATCTCTTTCAAGTCTCCACATCCAGAAGAGCTGCCTTCACCAAAAGCCTGTCTGAGTTACGCTGCTAACACCTTGAAGCCAGACTGTGGCGCGGCTAGGTCGGAAGCCAGCCCAGCATCACCGTCGGTGGGGGGGCTCGCATGGCTGAGACGAACTCGCCCAGCTTGAATCCCAGTTCTGCTCGTTGCTGACTTGGCAGGGCACCTTCTCTAGGTGCCTCCGTTTCTCTGTAAAATGGGGTCATGGCGTGCCCACCCCACTGGTCTGTTGCAGACACTGGATCAGATCAGACATACAAAACAACGTGTTTCACAGGCTCAAGTCATGTCTGCAGCCAGGAGGGAGCCCCAGTTGCTGTGTTAGCTCCCATCCCTGGAAGATGCCCCTCACCTCTTCCCCTGAGGCTTACCTTATCCGCATCCACAGAAGGGCTGGGTGATATCATCTTCACTGTGGCGTACGTGGGATCAGACAGGGGCCACCAGATGGTGGCGTCCTCCTCCTCAGAAATCACTGTGTTGGCCACATCAATCAAGACCCTCCCAGAGCCATGGATGGTGAAGCACTGGCACTTCTGGGGGGCACATCTGGTTTGCCAGGTAAGAGACACATGTCAGGGCACACTCACTCGCCTTCTCAGCCTAGGAGAAGCCACTCCTATCAGCTGCTCCCAACTGCCCTCTGCAGATATTTGCCCCGACAGCTTCCAGCTGAGTCCTGCAGCAACATGACCAAGTTGACCACTCCAAGGCACCGACTTCCCAGAGCCCCTCCTCTTCCCAGCTGAAGGCCAGGGATGCCTAAGTAACTGGCCTCAGACTCCCCTGGCCTGCAGCTCTGCCGGCACGAGCTGCCTGATAAATTGGTGATGAAGGGGTTCTGATGCCACCTGCTCCCCCGACTCTCAGTCACCAGGAAGCTCAGTCACCAGGACTGGCATGGGGGAGAGGACGGCTCCCAAATCCTCATTCTCCTTAGGGTGTTGAGGCAGAGTGTTCTGGGGTCCTTATTCCCACCACCCCCTCCCAAAGGACCCCAGTGTTTGCTCTCTGACAAGCTGCAGCCCAAACCCCACCCTGCTACCACCACTGCAGAAGTTACCACAGCTACATCTTAGTAATAAGCACCCAACTCCCAAGAAGGGAGGAGCCACAAAAGATCCCCCTAAGGAAAAAGACCAGGGCAAGGGACTCAGGAGGTTGTATTATGACCCTGCTGTCAGTCACCTCCACCTGCAGGCTCCAGCATCTCGCAGTCTCCCTGGCCCACTCCTCACAGCCCCCCGTGGACGAGCCTCCCCACGGTTTCACACACAGGGGGACAGAGAGGCCAAGGCGCTTGGCTCGCTAAGAGTCCATGGCAGCTGCTACAAGGCAGAGGCAGGATTTGAGTCAGAGTCCTGCAGTGGTCGGAACTGGGAGGCCCCCGCTAGAGACCCAAGGCTTCCCAAGATGTGGCAGGACAGTGAGGCTAGAGAAATAACCCCCGACTCCCAGATCAAGGGGACTGGGTCCCAGGCCTGCCTGCCTCTGTCTGCCAGCTCTGGCAGAGCTCTCAGCATCTCACCCGCTGAGATCCAAGCAGATTTCTGTGCCCAACACACAAACGGCATGGGCAGGGCTGTCTAGGGACAGGCGGACGATACTCTGGAAGGACATGGCTCGGCCCTCCACGCTGACCATCCTCAGGCCTGCACCACAGCCCTCTCTCGGCACAGCAGTCTCAGATACCCCAGGGCTCACCCTGTCCTCCCCTGTTATGCAGCCCAGGCCTGTGCAGCCCACCCCCTTGTTAAGAGAGGGAGGGGTCAGCAGCTGCCCAGGTGGCACTGATCTTCCCTCTCAGAGCTTCCTGGTGACTGAGAGTCGGGGGAGCAGGTGGCATCAGAACCCCTTCATCACCAATTTATCAGGCAGCTTGTGCCGGCAGAGCTGCAGGCCAGGGGAGTCTGAGGCCAGTTACTTAGGCATCCCTGGCCTTCAGCTGGGAAGAGGAGGGGCTCTGGGAAGTCGGTGCCTTGGAGTGGTCAACTTGGCCATGTTGCTGCAGGACTCAGCTGGAAGCTGTCGGGGCAAATATCTGCAGAGGGCAGTTGGGAGCAGCTGATGGGAGTGGTCAGGATGGCAGTGTGTGGCAGCATGCCCAGGCTCTAGGGTCTTAGTTCTAGGGTGTGCGTCTCCTGGAAATTGATGAAGGAGTTCGGCAAAGTGCTGGACTGGTGGTTTTGTTTTGTTTTTGAGACAGGGTCTCTATCACCCATGCTAGAGCGCAGTGGCGCAATCACAGCTCACTGCAGCCTCAACCTCCCTGGCTCCAGTGATCCTCCCCATCTCAGCCTCCCAAGTAGCTGGGACTACAGGTGTGCACCGCCATGTCCGGCTGAATTTTGTATTTTTTGTAGAGACCGGATTTCGCCATGTTGCCCAGGCTGGTCTCGAACTTCTCGATCCAAGCAATCCTCCTACCTCTACCGGCTAAAGTGCTGAGATTACAGGCGTGAGCCACAGTGCCTGCCCAGACCAGGTGGTTATTAACCCTCCGGTGGTTTCAAAAATTACCAAGGGTACTTGTTAACATTGCAAATTCCTGGTCCCAGAAGGTCTAGGGTGTGGTCCAGGAACCTGCATCCCAACCCTCAGTGATTAAGGTGAGCTCCTTGCTTACAGCTGTGTCACGGGGGTGGGGGCACAGCAAGTGTTGGTGGAATGAATACATCAAGCCAGCGTCACCAGCTGCTACCCATCTCAGCCGAGCCCACAGAGCAAAGAAATAGGAATTCTTGCTCTGGCACAAGAAACTTACATAACTTACTTTAAAATTGTGTTCATTTCATGTCTTAAGCTTGGATTGAGCTCTTTTTTTTTTTTTTTTTTTTTTGAGACAGGGTCTCCGTCACCCAGGCTGGAGTGAAGTGGCGTGATCATGGCTCACGGCAGCCTTGACCTCCCAGGCTCAAGTGGTCCTCCCACCTCAGCCTCCTGAGTAGCTGGGACTACAGATCTGCACCACCACGCCCAGCTAATGGATTTACATTTTTTCGGCAGAGATGGGGGTCTTGTTATGTTGCCCAGGCTGGGTCATTCTTCCTCTTGAATAGGTACCACATGCACATGGTTCCAAGTTCAGAATCTCCCTCCTGCCCTGTCCCTTACCCACCTGTAGGTGGAGGTAGTGACTGTTATCCGTTTCTTGTCTTTCCACATAAATGTTATGCATGACCAAGTAAACGTGTGTGTATCCGTTTCTTCTTCTCTTCCTCCTCAAATACTAGCATACAGTTAGATAAATTCGAAGGGGCTTTACTGTGAGAAAGGGAAGGACGTGGAGTCTATTTTAAGGTTAAGGGAAAAAGGCTTCTGCAGGTTCCTTCAAGGTGACATCTCAAGACTAAAGAGAAAAGTTATAAAATGCAAAGTTAAGCTGCTTGGTTACAATTACAAACTTTTCAGTTCAGTGGAGATGCCCCTGGAAGCCCATCGGGTTATCTTTTTTGAGGAAGGACAAGGAGGTCATTTAGTCATTTGCTCCACAAGAATTTGTTGAACACCTACTATGTCCGGGGCTCTTTCACTCTTTTCTTCTGTCCTCCTACTACCTCCTTCTTATACAAACGGTAGTATGTGCCACCCAGTATTCCACACCTTGCCTCTTTCACTTCATAGTTATACTGGAGAGAAGTTCTGCGTATCAGTACGTAAAAAGCAGCCTTCGCCCCTTTGTATGGCTGTGTATTTTACATAGGGTTGTACTGTAATATAAACATTTGTTTTCAGCCTTTGCTCTGATATGCAAAGCTGTGAGAGTCACCCGGGTGTACCCAGCACAGGAGATGGAGCCGAGGTACTGAGTGAAGACTGCTCGGTCAGCCAGGCTGGTTAAATTTGCAAGTTGTAGTAAAAAATCCGCTCCCTGGAAGTTTTAAGCATTCAACATAACTCTCAAGGATGACTCTGTTTTAGTTGCTCTTGGAGGCAGGGGGTTGGTCAGCAAGACCCAAAACACCCCTCTGGTTGGATTGAAAGTGGCAAAATTAAACAGGCAGGAGGCACTCAGAGTGCAGAGGCTCTGGCGAGACTCATCCCAAAGGATTCAGCCACCCTCACACACAAGCGGCCAGAGGCAGCTGGAGGTAGAAGACGGGTTGACTGGGGAGGGGTGGCTGAGGCCCAGTCCAGGCTCTGGGGTCTGGAGGAGGGCAGGCTGGAAGCTCTGACCTTCCCTACCCTGGGGCAGCCCTGCCTTGTGCCAGGGCTCTGTCTGAGCACAGTGAGGAAGGTTCCTTACCTAGCCTAGTGGACAGAGATGAAAGGGACTCAGACCCAGAGCACGTCCTGCTCCCCTCCAGGGGCTTCCTATTCACCACTGAATCCCCAGCACCTGCAAAAGAGCCCCGGACATAGTAGGTGCTCAACAAATTATTGTGGAGCAAATGACTAAATGACCTCCTTGTCCTCCCCCTAAAAAGATAATAACCCGGCCGGACACGGTGGCTCAGGCCTGCAATCCCAGCACTTTGGGAGGCCAAGGTGGGTGGATTACCTGAGGTCAGGAGTTTGAGATCAGGCTGGCCAACATGGTGAAACCCCATCTCTACTAAAAACACAAAAATTAGCTGGGTGTGGTGTCACATGCAAGTAATCCCAGCTACTCAGGAGGCTGAGGCAGGAGAATCGCTTAAGCTGGGGAGACGGAGGTTGCAGGGAGCCGAGATAATGCCGCTGTACTCCAGCCTGGCCGACAGAGCAAGATTCTATCTCAAAAAAGGGGAAAAAAAAAAAAAAAAAAGAGAATAACCCAATGGGTTTCCAGGGGTGTCGCCACTGAACCGAGGGTTTGTGAGTGTAACTAAGCAGCTTAACTTCAAATGCATTTTACAACTTTTTCCCCTTCTCTTTAGTCTCAAGATGTAACCTTAAAGCAAACTGCAGAAGCCTTTTCCCTTAACCTTAAAAATAGACTCCACGTCCCTCCCTTTCCCACCATAAAGCCCCTTCACTTTCCTCTAACTGTATGCTAATATCTAATTACTTGCTTACTTAGAAGTTCCAGGCCAGGTGTGGTGGCTCATGCCTGTAATCCCAGAGCTTTGGGAGGCTGAGATGGAAGGATTCCTTGAGCCCAGGAGTTTGAGACCAGCCTGGGCAACATAATGAAACCCTGTCTCTAAATGATAATAATAATAGTAATAATAATAGTAAAAGAAGTTCCAGGGGCTAATCTTGAGACAGACCAAGCCTGGAGATCCAGCTGCAAAATTCAAGAGATTACCTCCAGGCAGCTAGCGAACAACTCAGCACATAGCTGAAATGACATCAGCCCGTGCTTTAGGGGGACTCAGCACATAGCTGAAATGACGTCAGCCCGTGCTTTAGGGGGACTCAGCACATAGCTGAAATGATGTCAGCATGTGCTTTAGAGGAAGAAGACACAGACCTTGTACTCCTCACAATTCCTGCATGCCTCCTGTACCAAATTTTCTTTTCTTTTCTTTTTTTTTTTTTTTTTTTTTTGAGACAGAGTCTCACTCTGTTGCCTACACTGGAGTGCAGTGGCACGATCTTGGCTCACTGCTACCAGTCTTCCAGGTTCAAGCGATTCTCCTGCCTCAACCTCCCAAGTAGCTGGGATTATAGGCGTCTACCACCACGTCCAGCTAATTTTTGTACTTTTAGTAGAGATGGGGTTTCACCATGTTGGTCAGGCTGGTCTCAAACTCCTGACCTCAGGTGATCCACCCGCTTTGGCCTCCCAAAGTGCTGGGATTACAGGCATGAGTCACTGCGCCCAGCCAAAATTTCCCTTCTTAAACTCTTGCCTTCACTCCAGAAAGTCGAAGTGGCTGCTTTTGATGTGAATCCAACCACTCCCCCATTGCTAGTTTTGGTAAATAAAGTCACTTTCTACCTAGTTATTGGGCTGGAGCTCTCCAAGTGGCATTGGCTGGACCTGCTTGGGTTACATGATCATAAAGTAACTTTGTATTGACTCCCGAACTCCTCACATGCTTATTCCATGCAGGGAGTTCTCTCTCGGCAACTCAGGTTTGCTCATTACGCTTAAGCCATCAGAAGTTCCATGGTCACTTGAAGTCACTGTGGTGGGTGCTGTGGTGTGGGTGCCGGCTGCAGCTGGCACGCGGTGATTTCCAACCTATAGTCAGTGGAATGATGACACCCAAGAGATATCAGAGTGCCCCCCTTTATGGGGAGGCACTCACGTCCCCAGCTGCTGCGAGTGTCGTAAGTGTCTCTTCTGGAATTGACTTCTGTGCTTAAGAGCGGCCTAGCACCTGGTTGTGTCCCCTTCTGGGGACAGCCACATCCACTGTGGGGGGGGACAAAGGCCAGGTTGTCTTGTCTGAATGCAGAACAACTCTGAGGCCCTTCCCCAGACCCCAAGATACCCCATGCATTGCCTGAAGCCTTGAGGCAACTGCGTCCCAGTTCAGTGTCTCTCTCTGAGCCCCACACTCCCTCCCAGGCGCGCTTCCTGAAACACCCTCCCCCATAAACCCCCTGCACTCCCTCCCAGGCGGGCTCCCTGAAACACCCTCCCCCATCAACCTCCTGCACTCCCTCCCAGGCGGGCTCCCTGAAACACCCTCCCCCATAAACCCCCTGCACTCCCTCCCAGGCGCGCTTCCTGAAACACCCTCCCCCATCAACCTCCTGCACTCCCTCCCAGGTGCGCTCCCTGAAACATCCTCTAAGAATCTGTTTCCATCTAAGAATCTGTTTCCAGGAAGCAGACATAAAACAGTCTCAATTCAGGAGTTGGAAAGTCGACTCCCACACAAAAGACTCGGTTTAATAAAGGGGAATCTTCACCCTTTTCTATGAGGGCTTAATGCAGGTGCAAGGCCTAGAGCTGTGGAAAGGAGGAGGCTGGCTTCTTTCTTTCCTTTTCTGCCGGCTGCAGCTGGCACGTGGTGATTTCCAACCTACAGTAGGTGGAATAATGGCACCCAAGAGATATCAGGTCCTAATCCCCGGAACCTGTAAGTTATCTCACGTAGAAAGAGTCTGTGTGGCCGGGCGCGGTGGCTCACGCCTGTAATCCCAGCACTTTGGGAGGCCGAGGTGGGCGGATCACCTGAGGTTGGGGGTTCGAGATCAGCTTGACTAACATGGAGAAATCTCGTCTCTACTAAAAATACAAAATTAGCTGGGCGTGGTGGCAGGCACCTGTAATCTCAGCTACTCAGGAAGCTGAGGCAGGAGAATCGCTTGAACCCAGGAGGCAGAGGTTGCGGTGAGCCAGGATCACGCCACTGCACTCCAGCCTGGGCAACAAGAGCAAAACTCCATCTGAAAAAAAAAAAAAAAGAAAGAAAAAAAAAAAAAAAAGAAAGAGTCTTTGTTTGCAGAGGTGAATGAAGATCTTGGGATGGGGAGATTGTCCCGGACTATCTAGATGGGCCCCGAGTATCATCACAAGTGTCCTCATAAGGGAGAGGCAGAGGGAGATTTGACACACACAGAAGAAAAAGCCATGTGACCAGGGAGGCAGAGATTGGCGTGAGGCAGCCACTAGCTGAGGAATGCTGGCAGAAGCTAGAAAAGAAATTCTCCTCCTAAAGCCTTTGGAGCTGGGATGGTCCTGCTGATACCTGAATTTCAGCCCAGCGAGACTGATTTTGATCTCCTGGTCTCCGGAACTGAGAGAGGGTCCATCTCTGTGGTTTTAAGTCATTTAGTTCGTGATGATTTGTAGCAGCTTCAGGAAACGCCTATGTGGTCTCTGGGGAAGGGAGAGGTGGCAGCAAGGCTAAAGGAACAGGGAAGTTTTGTTTGATGGGCACGACCAGGGGATGGCTCTGTGCTCTAGGGGGCTGGTAGCACTTTCTCTCCTCCAGAGACACCTCCCACCTGCAACCCACACGTGGCTGGGGTAACATATGTGCATCCCCATGTCCCCTGATGCCAGGGCTGCCTTATCCACCAGCTTGTCTCTGAGTCCTTCCCCAGCCCTAGCAATCCAGCAAAATCTTCAGTTTTATCTGCTAAGTCCTGTTCACTGCTCCAGGCAGCCCTATCTGCCAGGTTTGGGGCTGAACTCATACCAGCTTCCTCCATCCCTGGCCCCCTTCTGGTCCACAGAAACACTCACGTCCTTTGCTCCAGCACATTTGGGACTGGGGGAACAGCTGATTTTCTTCAGAGCAGCGTGTTTTGACCCAGGTTTTATGGATCCCCTTCTCCTTAGTGGGCAGGGCAGAGGTTTTTAAAAAATATATATACATATACAGTATTTATTTATTTATTTAAAGACACAGTCTCACTCTATGCTCCGGCTGGAGTGCAGTGGCACAATATTGGCTCACTGCAACCTCCGCCTCCTGGGTTCAAGTGATTCTTGTGCCTCAGCCTCCTGAGTAGCTGGGACTACAGGCAAGCGCCACCATGCCCAGCTAATTTTTATATTTTTAGTAGAGACAGGATTTCACCATGTTGGCCAGCCTGGTCTCGAACCCCTAACCTCTGGTGATCTGACTGCCTTGGCCTCCCAAAGTGCTGGGATTACAGGTGTAAGCCACTGCCCCTGGCCCATTTTAACGATTTTTAAGTGTACAGTTCAACAGTGTTAAGTATATTTACGTTGTTGTGAAACAGATCTCCAGAACTTTCTCATCTTGCAAATCTGAAACTCTACACCCATTCAACAACTCCCCTCTTCTTGCTCCTCCAGTACCTGGCAACCACCATTCTACTTTTTTTTTTTTTTTTCCAGACTGTCTTCCTTTATTGCCCAGGCTGGAGTGTAGTGGGGTGATCTTGGCTCACTGCAACCTCCACCTCCCAGGCTCAAGAGATTCATGTGTCTCAGCCTCCCGAGTAGCTGAGATTACAGGCATGTGCACCCCACACCCAGCTAATTGTTCATATTTTTAGTAGAGATGGGGTTTCGCTATCTTGACAAGGCTGGTCTCAAACTCCTGGCCTCAAGTGATCCACCTGCCTCAGATTCACAAAGTGTTGGGATTCCAGGTGTGAGTCACCTGGCCCAGCCTCTACTTTCTGTTCCTGTGAATTTTTCTAGATAACTCATGTAAGTGGAATCATACAGGATTTCTCTTTTTGTAACTGGCTATTTCCTATAGCATAATGTGCTCAAAGCATATTCATGTTGTAACATTGACAAGATTTCCTTCCTTATTTTCAAGACTGGGTCTCCCTCACTCTGTCACCCAGGCTGGAGTGCAGTGGTACAATCACGGCTCACTGCAGCCTCGACCTCCCTAGGCTCAGGTGATCCTCCCACGTCTGACTCTCAAGTAGGTAGGACTATAGGTGAGCACCACCATGCCCAACTATTTTTTTTTTTTTGTACTTTTTTGTAGAGATAAGGCTTTGCTGTGTTGCCCAGGCTGATCTCAAATTCCTGGGCTCAAGTGATTTGCCCACCTTGGCCTCCCCAAATGCTGGGGTTACAGGTGTGAGCCACCGTGCCTGGCCTTCCTTCCTTCCTTTTTAAGGCTGAATAATATTCCATAGCCAGGGTGGGCAGATTGCTTGAGCATAGGAGTTTGAGATCAGCCTGGGCAACGTGGTAAAACCCCCCGTCTTAAAAAAAAAAAAAGAGAGAGATCTTGCTTTCAGATATCTACCCAGAAGTGGGATTGCTGGATCATATACCAGTTGTATTTCTAATTATTTTTAGGAACCTCTATACTTTTTTCCATAGCAGTTGCATCATTTCATTTTACAATCCCATCAAGAGCGCACAAGAGTTCCAATTTCTCAATATCCTCACCAACACTTTTTTTTTGGATAATAGCCATTCTAATGGGTGCGAGGTCACTGTGGCTTTGATTTGCATTTCTCTGATGGTTAGTGATGGTAAGCATCTCTTCAGGTGCTTGTTGGCCATTTGTACATCATCTTTGGAGAAATGTTATACTCGAGGGTTTACTTCCAGGCTTTCTATTCTATTCCATAGGTCTATTTGTCTTTATGACCATGCCGTACTGTTTTGATGACTATAGCTTGTAGTATGTTTTGAAATCAGGAAGTGTGAAGGCAGAGGTTTTTGATATTCATCTTTTCCACCATCATATGTTCTCCATGACCTACATGAAAATAACAGGATCCCTGGGTGTTCTCTGAACATCTCGGACACTTTCAAGCCAATATCTGGTCTCAATTTTAATGATCTCAAGCCATCGAGTTTTATTTTTTACAGAGGAATCTAAGTCTTTATGTCAAAGCCATAAAAGGCAATATACAAAAAGAACACCGAGGAGATGAATTATTCCATTCCACAAAAATCCATCGCTGTCAGTATGTAGGTGAATGCCCAGTTGTAGGTGAATTTAAAGAGGAATATGCCCAGACCCTCAGTGGGGCTGACCCTTCCTCTGCTCCCTCCTCCTCTTCTTGGAAAGGTCCTGTGGGAAACTCAGAATGAACTAGGATCATGCAAAATTTTATAGCCCAAATATATGTCTGGGAGCAAAACACACACACAATAACGTGGCCTTCAGCGCAGCCTGTGAACACTTTTCAGTTTGTTTTGTAACAGTCAATTCAACCATGACAAATGAGTGAATGAATGAATGACACCAACAACATCTTGACCTCATGTACAAAGTGACTTAAAAAAACTTTATTGCAGCTTCTTAGAGCAGAACTGAGTGTGCAATGCTAGGACCATCTTGGGGTCTTCAGAGTGGGAAACTGGGACACAGAAGAAGAAAGCAAGCCAGGGCTGGGAGGGCTGGCTGCCCCCAGGGAGCCACAATATCCACAAGAGCTCTTGCTTGCCACACTGCAGAGGACCCAGCGACATCTGGCCGGGAAGGAGAGGACGCCCGGGAAGATGGGCTCAGGGCACCATGTTCCACCACTTGAAGGAGAAGGGCTTTCTGCGCACATTGGTGCCGCAGTGCACCTCCCCATGCCTGATGTGGTAGGTGTAGAAGTCATTGATGAAAGTGCAGTGGAGGCCCAGAGGCTCCAGCAGGGAACACACCTTCTCCTCCAGGCAGCAGCGGCCGTTGATGATGGGCCCGAAGGGCTTGGGGATGCCCAGGTGCTTCCCCAGCACCAGCATGTTCACCTGCAGAGAAATGAGGGCTCAGGTCACAGGCAGCAGCAGGCAGCCTGCAGCGCAATCTGAGCGGCCCCTCCCTTCTCTGACCTTTGGAAATAACAGCCCCTCCAGGCATAGTGGCTCAGACCTGTAGTTCCAGCACTTTGGGAGGCTGAGGCAGGAGGATCATTGGAGCCTAAGAGTTTGAGACCAGCCTGGGCAACATGGTGAGACCCCATCTCTACAAAAAGTATTTTTAAAAATTAGCTGGGCATGAGGGTGCATGCCTGTGGTCCCAGCTACTTTGGAGGCTGAGGCAGGAGGCTCACTTGAGCCCAGGAGGTCAAGGCTGCAGTGAGCTGTGATTGTGCCACTGCACTCCAGCCTGGCAGCTTGGGCAACAGAGAGAGACTCTATCTCAAAAATAAAAATTGCCAGGTGTGGTGGCTCACGCCTGTAATTCCAGCACTTTGGGAGGCCGAGGCGAGTGGATCACCTGAGGTCAGGAGTTCGAGACCAGCTTGGCCAACATGGCGAAACCCCGTCTCTACTAAAAATACAAAAATTAGCCAGATGCGCCTGTAATCCCAGCTACTCAGGAGGCTGAGGCAGGAGAATCGCTTGAACCCAGGAGGTGGAGGTTTCAGTGAGCCAAGATCATCTCAATGCACTCCAGCCTGGGTGACAGAGTGAGACTCTGTCTCAAAAAAATAAAACAAAATAAGAATAATATCCCCACTTTACAAATGAGAAAACTGAGACCCAGATGTGGAAAATGGCTTGCCTAAGGCCACCCAGCTATTCTAGGACTACAGCTATTAGACTCCAAGTTCCATACTCTTATTTATTTTAAATCTAAACAATTTAGATTCGGGGTACATATGCATATTTGTTGCACGGGTATAGTGCTTACTGGTGGGCACAGGGCTTCTAGTGTATCCATTATGCAAATAGTGAACATCGTACCTGAGAGGTAAGTTTCCAGCCCTCACCTCGCTCTCATTCTCTCCATTTTGGTGGTCCTCAGTGCCTATTATTTCCATCTCTGTGTCTATGCGCACCACTGTTTAGTTTCTACCTATACGTGAGAACATGCCGTATTTGATTTTCTGTTTTAGTTCACTTAGGATAGTGCCTCCAGCTCCATCATGTTGCTGCAAAGGACATGATTTCATTTTTTTTGTTTTTCGAGTGAGACAGAGGGTCTCATTCTGTCACCCAGGCTAGAGTTCAGTGTTGCGATCTCAGCTCACTGCAATGTCCATCTCCTGGGCTCAATCAATCCTCCTGCCTCAGCACATGCCACCATGCCTGGCTAAGTTTTGTATTTTTTGTAGAGACAGAGTTTCTCCATGTTGCTCAGGCTGGTCTTGAACTCCTGGACTCAAGCAATCCTCCCGCTGAAGCCTCCCAAAGTGCGGGATTACAGGTATGAGCCACCCCTCCTGGCTGATTTTATTCTTTCTGCTGCTGCCCATGCTCTTAACACTACACTCTCCTCCCCTGCCTGCCCTCTTCTGGTAAACTCTTTCTATTACTCAGGGCCCAGCTCAAGTGGCAGCCCCTCTGTGAAACTGCTCATGAATCCCTGAGCTCTGGCAGTCACTCTTGCTCTGTGTTCCCATAACTCCCAGCACTGTGCCTTGCACATAGTAGGCACTCAATAAATATCTGTTGACTGGATGGATAAATGACTGCCTCTGTTATGGCACTTTCCATATGTAAATCATGTATGTAAATGACTCTGCTTCCTCCATTTGATTGGCAGGCGGCCCGGTGAGGTGGAAAGGTGAGGATTTTGGCTATAGGCCTATATGGGTTTGAATCCCAACTCTGCTATTCAATAGCTGTGTAGCCTTACGCAAGTCACATTACCCCTCTGAGCCGCATCAGCAAAATGAGCCCAACACACATTCCCGTTGCAATGACAATTAGGTAAGGACACGTAGGCACAGCACTGTGCTGGCACATAGTAGGTGCACAGCCATTTTCCATGGGTCCTCAAGGGGGCGTCTCATTCTTTGCCACCGCCTAGACACAGCTCGTGTGTGCTAAGTGCCTCCCACTGTTCATCTCTCTGCCTGTTTCACTCCCTCTTCCCTGCCTCCCACAGCCAGCTCCCAGGAGAGAGGTCTCATGCTCAGGCTTCCTCTGGGGACCTTGAACAGTGAAGGTGCACAGTCAGCTCTCAGCGTTGCTGACTACCGTAGCCATGAGCATCCACTTTTTTTTTTTTTTTTTTTGAGATGGAGTCTTGCTCTGTCGCCCAGGCTGGAGTGCAGTGGCCGGCTCTCAGCTCACTGCAAGCTCCGCCTCCCAGGTTCACGCCATTCTCCTGCCTCAGCCTCCCGAGTAGCTGGGACTACAGGCGCCCACCACCTCGCCCGGCTAGTTTTTTGTATTTTTTAGTAGAGACGGGGTTTCACCGTGTTAGCCAGGATGGTCTCGATCTCCTGACCTCGTGATCCGCCCGTCTCGGCCTCCCAAAGTGCTGGGATTACAGGCTTGAGCCACCGTGCCCGGCTGAGCATCCACTTTCATTCCTGCACTGGGAAGCCTGGCTTGGCTAAACTGGAGGGAAACAAAATGTTTGGGGTCAATAGTTTAATTTCTTTTGGCCAAGGGACCCTTTATCTACACACAGTCTTTTGCAGAATGTCCATGCAGAAACAGAAAATCGGAACCACTGGATTTGAGGCACTGCCTTCAAACTCAAGGGCCCTAGGGAACCCAGTTTGAAAACCACTGTGGTAGGGCCTGCTGGCTCCTCCTTGAACTGTAACCCCCAGCTCCAGAAGAAGGGGGTGGCTGGAGTTCCCCCGTAGAACTGGGCGAAGTCTCTGCCTGGGCCTCGGGTATGCTCTGAAGAGAGGGAGGAATGGGGCCAAGGAGTGGCAAACACACAGTGGATGATATGAAGACAGCACTCGGGGACACAGTGAACGCTCAGGACAAAGGTGGGACCACTCTCAAGGGCAGCCTCCAGAAGGTGGATCCCACCCACTCAGCCTAGGCAGTGCCAGCCCCACCTCCTCACAGGCGCCTTCCCGGACCCCCCAGTCTGAGGTGGTGCCCCCACGTGTCCCTGTTATGGTGCATAAGGCGACCTGAGGGCGTCTTGTTTGTTGCTTGACTCCCCATCCGTCCCTCCATCCCCGGCACCACCCCCAAGCCCCAGGGAAGCTGCTAGGTGGGAAGGCAGCATGTTGGTTCTGGTGTGGGGTCCGACGTCAGAGCCCTGGCAGAGGCGGCGATAGACTCTGACTCCCGGAATTGTTGTGAGATACCAGAAGGTGCTCTGGAAGTGGTACAGGGCCATGTAAGCCTGTAGAGAGCACCCTTGGCATAAGTGACTCCATCTTAGAAAAAGACTCCATCTTACATTTCAAAAGGCACCATGCTAACAGGAACCAGATGTTTGACTAATCAACGGAGACTGCACCCAACCAGGCAGGGACATAAGCAGGCACACTCTATTACTATCAGTCCACACCAGAGGACTCCAGCTATAAAAAGATCAGGCCTTCACTAGCTCAAGATGACTGTCTTTTTTTTTTTTTTTTGAGATAGAGTCTCACTCTGTCGCCCAGGCTGGAGTGCAATAGTGCAATCTTGGCTCACTGCAACCTCTGTCTCCCGAGTTCAAGTGATTCTCCTGCCTCAGCCTCCCAAGTAGTCGGGATTACAGGCTCCTGCCACCACACCTGGCTAATTTTTGTGTTTTTAGTAGAGATGGGGTGTCACCATGTTAGCCAGGCTGATCTCGAACTCCTGACCTCAAGTGATCCACCCGCTTTGGCCTACTAAAGTGCTAGGATTACAAGTGTGAGCCACTACGCCCGGCCTCAAGGTGACTGTCTTAACAGACACTGTCTTGCTGTCACTAGTGATTAGCACCTGGCACCAGCTCTTGAAGGCTCTGCCAAAATTACACTCTTCCTTGCAAGACATTGATGTCCATTCAGATCAGCCTAGGACCCTCTCCTTGTCCACATCACTCTCCTTGGACTGGTTCATTGACCCCTTTTCCTATCCCTTTCTCTCTTGATGTTAAATATTGCTTTGATGTGGAATGTTTTGTCTATAACATTTCTATGTTGATTAAGTACACTACTATGTATGGTTTGCAGTACTGACTGACTTGTGGAGTGGCTTGAGCCTGCATGCCCAGGGCTCTGCCCACCTGAGAACTGCCCCCGGGGAACTCCGTGCGGCTTGTGGATTTTATGATGGAAATAGCATCAGTAGAAGCCTGACCTCGTGGACAGACACCAACGTGCACGGACCTGGTCATGTCTGACCTTGTACCACTCAGGACAAAGCTACAAGCGGTTACAGAGAGGAGCCAAGCCCTCTGGGCCCGCCCGGGTGCCCTGCTGGCCTCTCGGGCTGAGCTACCTCCATGCCATCCCGTGGGGTTTTAAAGCCGCCACCTCCTCACCATGTTGGGGAAAAAGGCTTCGGCCTTGGAGAACTCTTTGAGCTTGAAGAGCTGCGGAATGTCGATGATGTCACTCTCAGCCAGGCCCAGCTCCCGCTTCAGCAGCTCGCGGTTCCAGTCAATGCATCTCTGAGGGGAGGGGCAGAGGCAGTGAGTGGGGAACTGCCGGTGGTGGGGTTGGTGGGGGACAGTGTGGGAACTGAGGTCCCCTGGCCGAGGGAAGGACCTGGGACAGTGTCAGGAAGGCAGTGAGGGCAGCTGCCAGGGTCCCCTGCACAGAGAGACCTCTGGCCAGTACTCTCGGGGGGCACTGGGGCCTCCTGCTTCCTCTGCTCCCTCAGCCTCTCCCAGTCTCTGCCTCGCCCCTGCTTCTGTGTCTCTGTCTTCCAGCACATCCTGAGATCCTGAGGGAGACTCCTGCGATGTGCCTCTAATCACTGGGAAAGTGGCTGGGGGTGGGGAGTGAGGGGCGGGAAGGGTGGGGCGCCAGGTCTGCTGGGGTGTGGGCACCCAGGCTCCTACCTCCACAAATGAATTATGTTCTCTCAATGTCGTGTTTGACAGAATGTTCTTTATTTTCTGCTGGTTTTTTTCTGTCATGGAGAAAAAGAAAAAGAAAAAAAAAGGCAAATGAATTCAGAGGTCGATTTCCCTCTTCCCAGCCAGTGCCAGGAGGACTCAGTATTCCTACCTATAAAATGGAGGCAGTAATAATTCTTACCATACACGTTTGCTATGAGCGTCTGTGAGTCAAATGCCTTAATACAATATTTTAGCAGTATAAGTTCTCATTAAAAATGTTCTCACCTCATTTAAATTCTATTTTTAAAATATATTTTTATAGTTTAATTAAATTAATTTATTTATTTGAGAGGGAACCTTGCTCTGTCATCCACGCTGGAGTGCAATGGCACGATCTTGGTTCACTGCAACCTCCACCTCCCAGGTTCAAGCAATTCTCCTGCCTCAGCCTCCCCAGCAGCTGGGATTACAGGCACACACCACCGTACCCAGCTAACTTTTGTACTTTTAGTAGAGATGGGGTTTCACCATGTTGGCCAGGCTGGTCTCGAACTCCTGACCTCAAGTGATCCACCCGCCTCAGCCTCCCAAAGTGCTGGGATTATAGGCGTGAGCCACCGCGCCTGGCCTAGTTTAATGTATTTTGATAGCACACTTATAGGAACAGCACAAAACAGACAACATTAAAAATATCTATTTGCATGCAGGACAGACAGCTCAGAAAAGTATAGTGAATAGATGGAATCTACTGTGTGATAAAAATGCTACAAATACCATTTAGTTGCCGTCAATAAGAAATTTCCTTGTTTTGAGCAGGGCTCGGTGGCTCACGCCTATAATCCCAGCACTTTGGGAGGCCGAGGCGGGAGGATCACCAAGTTAGGAGTTCGGGACCAACCTGGCCAGCCCGACAAAACCCTATCTCTACTAAAAATACAAAAAATTAGCCGAGCGTGGTGGTGCACGCCTGTAATCCCAGCTCCTTGGGAGGCTGGGGCAGGAGAATCACTTGAACCCAGGAGGTGGAGGCTGCAGAGAGCTGAGATTGCGCCACTGCACTCCAGCCTGGGCAATAGAGGAAAACTTCGTCTCAAAAAAAAGAACGTCCAGAAAAATGTAACAGGTTTACTTATAATTATTAAAAAGTTGAACCACTGAAACTTGTTCACTAAAATATTTTGTCTTGCATTAATGCTAAATTCTCTTGTCTCCAAAGAGATCCCATCAAGAGAGGAAGAAACAGATCCGCCCTCACCTGACGCCACACAACATACTCAGACCTGAGGTGGAGCTCTCAGCCACAGAGGCTTCTCAGCCCGTGGGCCTGGCCCGTGTTTGTGAGCTCTGCTGAAATATTTCATCTGTGCTCCAGCCAGACCGAACCTCCCCCGGGTCCTCACACACATCACGCTTTCTCCTGCCTCTGAGCCTTCACACGCCCTGTCCCTCTGCCTGCAGTATCTCTCTTCCCGTCATTTCCCTGCCCCGTTTGCCCAGCCAAGTCCTACTTGCATGCTCCTACTTGGCCTTTGCCTCCTCTAAGAAGGCTTCCCTGAGCTCCGTCCACTCAGACACCCCTCAAAGCCCCTGTGTTGCAGTTGTTCTGTTGACTCACTTCCCCTGGCCTGTGAGCCTACTGGGTAGCGAGCTGCTCTGCCCTGTCCATGCAGTCTCCCCAGTGTTTGGCAGAGTTCCTGGCATACAGAGTTCCTGGCATGATTCCCTCCAGGCAACAGCAGACCACGGGAAGCAGGAAGGTGCACGGATGGGAGTACAAGGCAGGGTCGACTTACTCTTGATTCCTTGGAACAGCAGGGCATCCCCGTGGCCCTCATTCTGCTGCTCCTGGAACAGTTTGTAGCAGGACCTGGGGCTGGCCAGGAGCAGCCGGAAGCCCTGGAGGCAGAAACACTGGGGTTAGAAGTCAGCTTTGCCCCTGGGGCTCCCAAGGAGGGTGGATCTGCCGAGGGTGGGAGGAGTGTGGACTTGGACCCAAACTGGCCACCTCCTCTACTCCCATCCTAAGGGTGAAGGAAAAATAGACTCAGACAAGTAACGTTGCTCCCACCCCAGGCAGAGGGTCTGCTTAGGAAGGAGGCATCGCTTCCTGAGGCAGCCCCCAAGACTGTACCTTCCTGTCAGGTGCAGGCACAAAGCTCAGGAACTCGTCCACGTGGCCCACGGTCAGCCAGTCAGAATAGAGCTTCACAGGGGCCTGCACCTGCTGGGCGCTTAGGAAGTCCTGCAGGGCCTGGTGCATCTCCCGGCTGTCACTACTATCATGGCAGGGTTAAAGGGTTGTTATTGGCAGCAAGGACTACAGGGAAGTCTCTGAAGGACAAGGGGCCTGGCAAAAAGGTCAGGGTTCTCCCTCGGTTGAGAAAAGGATGCAGGAGGCTGGAATGCCTTTATTTTATCCCCTAACATTTGAGAAATTAAGGAATTGTCATTCTAGTTTCATTGGGGGAAACTGAAGCACTAAGTAGGACAGAGTTTAGCCTCAGAAAGCACTGCCTCTTGAATTAGACGAGATGCTGGTGTTCTGAGTACAGATGGGGTTTAGAGCCAGACTGACCTAAGTTGGTGATCTCTTGTTAGCCGTGTGGCCTTGGGGACATTCCTTCACCTGTTTGAGCCTCAGTTTTCTCCTAAAAAAAACCCATTAGCGTTCCATTGCCTTGCTCTTACTCTTTTTTTTTTTTTTTTTTTTGAGACAGAGTCTTCCTCTGTTGCCGAGGCTGGTGCAATCTCGGCTCACTGCAACCTCTGCCTCCCGGGATCAAGTGATTCTCCTGCCTCAGCCTCCCGAGTAGCTGGGATTACAGGCATGTGCCACCACGTCCAGCTAATTTTTGTATTTTTGGTAGAGACAGGGTTTCCTCATGTTAGTCACGCTGGTCTCGAACTCCTGACCTCAGGTAATCCACCCACCTCAGCCTCCCGAAGTGCTGGGATTATAGGCGTGAGCCACTGTGCCCAGACTCTTCTTCTTGTTCAATTAGTTCTAGCCATCCTGGCCTTGCACACAGGAGCTCATTCCTGCCTCAGGGCCTTTGCACACGCACTTTCATCTGCATGGAACTCTCTGTCCCAGATCTCCATGTGGCCCTATCCCTTCTGTCATTAGGCCTCAGTTCAAAAGCCCCTTCCCCAAAGAGGCCCTTCTGGTCACCCTAACGTTTCCTCTTCCTCCTGTGCCCCTCTCTTTTGTTTTTGTCACTATTTGAAATTATCTTGTCTACTTTTCTATCATCTATTTCCCCACTAGAGTAGTGGGAAGGACTTGTCTTTCGTGTCCATGGTTGCATTCCCAGCTCCCAGAACATTCCGGATGCTCAGTAAATATTCACTGACTGAAAGAGGGTAAGTGGCAGAGCTGGAACTGAACTTGGGTCTATGGGCTCCAAAGCCTGCATTCCTCACCCTGTACTTGGATTCCCCTCATACTCCCTCAAGCCTGTTGCGCCCTCTAGAGTCGGAAGCAGGTAGGTGAGGCTTCCACTCTGGCCTCCGCTTTTCCACGGCCTCCCTGGGTCCTGGCCGCCCCCTCCTGTTACTCCCCTCCTTACCTGGGATAACAGCTGTCCCCAAAGAGAATCCTGCCCAGCGGGTATTCCTTGTCCCCGACTGTGACCGGGGGGCTCACTTCCAGGTTCCCAAAGGAGTCCAGCCCACTGACACCCCCTGTTTGGGGCCCTCGAGTTACGTAGCCAAAATCTGGACCCTGAGATATGAGAAGGGAGTGCCAAGAGTTAGAGGAATGAGGTCCCTGGTGAAGGGTGCAGGGGTCCAAGTTTAGAGATGAACTTGGGCACAGGAAGTAACTCAGTACTGTCTGCAGCTGGTACATAGCAGGTGCTGTTATCACGTGTGGAATGTTAAAGGAATGTTTAGTTCATTCAGTGGACAAGAAAAGGGACTAGCTAACGCATGCCAGCTGCTTGGGAAACCTTAACTTTGGCATAAAACGAATCTGCAAAACATCATTTTTTCTCCACCTTAAGACAGAGTCTCACTCTGTTGCCCAGGCTGGAGTGCAGTGGCGCGATCTCAGCTCACTGCAACCTTCGCCTCTGGGTTCAAGCAATACTCCTCAGCCTCCTGAGTAGTGGAGACTACAGGCATGCCCCACGACGCCCAGCTAATTTTTGTGTGTGTGTATATGTGTGTGTGTGTGTATATATATATATTTTAATATAGTTTTTTATTATACTTTAAGTTCTAGGGTACATGTGCACAACGTGCAGGTTTGTTACACATGGATACATGTGCCATGCTGGTGTGCTGTACCCATTAACTCATCATTTACATTAGGTATATCTCCTAGTGCTATCCCTCCCCCAGCTTTTTTTTTTTTTTTTTTTTTTTTTTTTTTTTTTTTTTAGTAGAGATGGAGTTTCACCATGTTGGCCAGGCTAGTCTCAGATTCCTGACCTCAAGTGATCTGCCTGCCTCAACCTCCCAAAGTGCTAGGATTACAGGCATGAGCCACCATGCCCAGCCACATTTATCCTCTTAAAGTTCCGGAGGCCAGAAGTGTGAATCAGTTTCACTGGGCTTAAGTCCAGGGATGGCAGAGCTGGTTCCTCCTGGAGGCCCTGAGGAAAGAATCTATTATATTTCCTTGTCTTATTCAGCTTCTAACAGCCGCCTTGGCTGGCAGCCCCTTCTTCCACCTTCAAAGGTCTCTAGTCTCTGCTTCCATCATCACAGGCCCTCCCCCATTCCAGGATAAACCAGGATAATCACCCCAAGATCCCTAACATAATCACATTCAGCAAAGTCCCTTTTACCTTATAAGGAAACGTCAGATTCAGGGGGATTAGGATGTACAGGGGCCATTATTCAGTCCACGGCCCATCTCCCCCGCCTCCCAGGAGAGGGTACATCTAGCCTTCTACACATAGATGGTCCACTCCCTGAGGCTTCATGGGGGCCATGAACTTCCTGAGAGTAGACGCCAAATTGTGTGCCCAGGTGTGAGTTTCTGGGAAGATGAGTAGGTCTCAAGAAGGTCTGTGATCTCCAAATGTACTTCTTCACTGCAGTTTTGACCTCCTGGGCTCAAACGATCCTCCTGCCTCAGCCGCCCGAGTAGCTGGGACCACAGGTGCATGCCATCACAACCTGGCTAATTTTTAAAGTTGTTTTTTCCCTGTAGAGATGGGGTCTCACTATGTTGCCCAGGCTGGTCTCAAACTTGTGGGCTCAATCTTCCTGCCTCGGCTCCCAGAGTGTTGGGATTATAGGTGTGAGTTACTGTACCCAGCCTGATTCCACAAATTTAAAAACCACACTTCCAGTTCCTCTCTCCACTTCTCTCTAAAACCCAGACCAACCCGCCTTCCCCTGCCCATCCAAGATTTCCTTGTCCAGGTCTCCATGAACACACAGCCAAACCCCAAGGGCAATGCCTGGTCCGCACCTTCCCCCTCAGAAGCCCCTGAATCAGCCGGTCATGCCTGTGTTCTTGGCACTCTGTCTGCACTTGGCTTTCAGGACTCTGGGGGATCCTGGTTCACCTCCAACCTCACTCGCCCCTTCAGTGGTCCTGCCGAGTCTCATGGAATTCCATTCCTGAGCCGACAACACTCGTGTTCGCATCTCTGGGCATCCTTTCCCTCCCAAACGTCAGATGTGTACTGGGGCTCACCCGACTTCCCATTTGGATGTTGACCAATTACCTCCCACTTACCCTGAACAGAACTTTGGGCCCCCTCTTCCCACCTCCTCATTCTCCATCAACCTGTTCCTCCTCCCACAGTCCTTCCCTTCCAAGGGATGGTGCCTGCCACCCACAGAGGTCACAGCCTTGCTGTCAGCTTTGGCTTGCCTCTCTCATAGTGGGGGTCCGAATGTTCTGCTGGCTCCGCCTTCTAGACATAGCTGGAATCTTATGGCTTCTCGCCTCCTCCGGCCACGCCCTGCCTGCACTCCCAGCATTCTTCACCTGCCCACTCCCCTCCCCCTTGCCTCTGCTCTCTTTATACAACGCGTAGCAGGGCTTGTTCTCTTTTCTAACAAACCAGATCATAATCCTCCTCTGTTTAAGACCCTGTGATGATTCTCAGTTTCTAAACAATGGCCTTACCAGTAGCCAACAAGCCCAACTCCATCCTGTCATCCTGTCCCTTCCCCATCACCTCTGACCACAGCCTCTCCTACCACCTCCCATCACCTCCCTGACCACCCCTCCTACAACGTCTCATCTCCTCCCTGACTGCCTCTCCTACGGCCTCCCATCACCTCTCTGACCACAGTCTCTCCTACCACCTCCCATCACCTCCTATCTCCTCCCTGACTGCCTCTTCTCCCACCTCCCATCACCTCTCTGACCACTTCTCCTACCGCCTCCCATCACCTCCCTGATCGCCTCTCCTACAACCTCTCATCTCCTCCCTGACTGCCTCTCCTACAACCTCTCATCTCCTTCCTGACTGCCTCTCCTACGGCCTCCCATCACCTCCCTGACCACAGTCTCTCCTACTACCTCCCATCACCTCCTAGCTCTTCCCTGACTGCCTCTTCTCCCACCTCCCATCACCTCTCTGACCACTTCTCCTACCGCCTCCCATCACCTCCCTGATCGCCTCTCCTACCGCCTCCTGTCACCTCCCTGACTGCCTCTCCTATGGCCTCCCATCACCTATCTGACCACAGCCTCTCCTACCACCTCCCATTACCTCCCTGACCACCCCTCCTACCACCTCCCATCACCTCCTGTCTCCTCCCTGATCGCCTCTCCTCCCGCCTCCCATCACCTCCCATCACCTCCCATCACCTCCCTGACCACCCCTCCTACCACCTCCCATCACCTCCTATCTCCTCCCTGACCGCCTCTCCTCCCACCTCCCATCACCTCCCTGACCACAGTCCCTCCTACCACCTCCCATCACCTCCTATATCCTCCCTGACCGCCTCTCCTCCCGCCTCCCATCACCTCCCATCACCTCCCTGACTGCCTCTCCTCCCGCCTCCGATCACCTCCCATCACCTCCCTGACCACCCCTCCTACCACCTCTCATCACCTCCTATCTCCTCCCTGACCGCCTCTCCTCCCACCTCCCATCACCTCCCTGACTACCATGCCTACCACCTCCCATCTCCTTCCTGACTGCCTCTCCTCCCACCTCCCATCACCTCCCATCACCTCCCTGACCGCCACTCCTACCACCTCCCATCACCTCTGGCTGCCTCTTCTACCACCTCCTATCTCCTCTCTGACCACCTTTCCTCCCGCTCTTCTGGTTGCTCTGCTCCACCCCTCCGGGCTTTCTTGCTATTCTTGAACACTCAAGGGAGGCTCCTGCCCCAGGGCCTTTGCACTGGCTGTTTCACTGCCTACAACACTCTTCACGCAGACACCCATTCACATGGCCAGTTCGCTCACCTCCCTCAAGTGTTTGCTATAAGGTCAGCCTCTCTGTGAAGCTCACCCTGACCATCCTATGTAAGAATGCAATCTTTTTTTTTTTTTTTTTTTTTTGAGACCAGGTCTCACTCCTATTGCCCACGCTGGAATGCAGTAGTGTGATCATGGCTCACTGCAGCCTCACCCTTCAGGGTTCAAGGATCCTCCCACCTCAGCCTCCTAAGTAGCTGGAACTATAGGCATGTACCACCATATTTTTATTAAAAAAATTTTTTTTTGTAGAGACAGGGTTTCACTATGGTGCCTAGGCTGGTCTCAAACTCCTAGGTTCAAGTAATCCACCAGCCTTGGCCTCCCAAAGTGCTGGGATTACTGGAATGAGCCACCAGACTCGGCTTTAAGAATGTGACCTAATCCACCTTCCCTACCACACTGGCACCTGTGAGCCCCCCCATTCCGCTCTACTCTGTCTTTTCCTGCAGCTCTTCTTTTTTCCCTCTGAGACAAGGTCTCATCTGTCACCCAGACTGGAGTGCAGTGGTGCAATCATGACTCACTGCAGCCTTGACCTCCTGGGCTCAAGCGATCCTCCCGCCTCAGCCTCTCTAGTACTTGGGACTACAGGCATGCGTTACCATGCCTAGCTAATTAAAACAATTTTTTTTTTTTTTTTGGTAGGGACAAGGTCTCCTTATGTTGCCCAGTCTGGTCTCAAACTCCTGGGCTCAAACAGTTCTCACACCTTGGCCTTCCAAAGTGCTAGGATTACAGGCATAAGCCACCACACCTGGCACCTGTAGCTCTTGACGTCACCTTCTAAGGAACTGTATAACTGCTTTGTTCCATTCATTGTCTGCTGTCTGTCTCTCGGGCCAGAATGTCCCCTCTGTGAGGTCAGGGACCTTGGCGTTGCTCCCTGTCATATCCCAAGTGCCCAGAACAAGGCCTGGCTGAGTATGTGTTCGAACAGTGATGAAGGAATGTAAATTCAACCACATCACTGCCCCGGCTGCTGCTGTGAGAGGGGGTAAGTTATACAGCCTTCAGGCTTGGATTTCTGCAGGCAAAAGAAGGGGTGTCCAGAGTCTGCAGAAGTGGCCCCCCAAGAGTGGGCTGTGCGGGGGATGCTCACGGGTGCCAGGGGATGCAGCCTGAGGCACACACAGCGTTGGAAAGCTGTTGCCCTTCTCGTTTTCCTCCAGTCTTTTCTGGCTTCCTCAAAAATTCAAGTTTCAGTGATGCAAACACATCCCTGACACCAGCTCATCTCTCATGTTAACAACCAGAGAGCTGACCTCCAGCTCCGAGATGCTGCAGTCACTTGTAACGAGCTGGCTTTGGTAGCAGGATCTTGTTTCAGTTTGTTTAACTTCACAGTTGCCTTCTATCTGTAGGAAGTGCTGCTGGTTTCCCATTGACAGCGGTGATAGAAAATTGACTGACGATGCTTACGGGAAGAACCACCACTGTGTGAAGCTTCGTGCCAGCTGCCCGATGGACAGCATTAAGGCATAACAGCCTCGGGCCCAGCAGCGTGCGCAATAAAAAATAGATGAAGGAGTCCATGATTTTAACAAAATACACTGAAGAAGTCAACAGGGGGCTGTAGTGGAGAAGGCTAGGGGTTGGGGTGGGAGTAGGGATCCCTCCTTCAGCATCAGGAAAGGCCTCACTGAGTAGGGAATCGAAGCTGAAACCTGAAAACTGAGAAGCAGCCCGCCTCGTGGACAGCGAACAGCGTTGCAGGCAGAGGGAATGGCGTATGCAAAGACCACGAGGTGGGGAAACGTTCGGCAAGTTTGAAGAATAGGACGGAGGCCAGTGGAGGTGGGGCTGGGTAAGGGACAGCAAGAGTGGCCCACAATGGTGCTGGAGAGGCAGGTGGGGCCAAAGCCTGGTGCCGAGTGTGACTTTTTCTCCAATTCTTTTCATTCTGAGTGATTTGGGTGGTTTTTTTTGTTTTTGTTTTTGTTTTTTCTTTAGACACAGTCTTGCTCTGTCACCCAGGCTGGAGTGCAATGGTGCAATCTCTGCTCACTGCAACCTCTGCCTCCTGGGTTCAAGGGATTCTCCTGCCTCAGTCTCTTGAGTAGGTGGGATTACAGGCACACGCCACCATGCCCAGCTAATTTTTGTATTTGTAGAGATTTTTAGAGATGGGATTTCGCCATGTTGGCCAGGCTGGTCTTGAACTTCTGACCTCAGGTGATCCGCCCTCCTTGGCCTCCCAAAGTGCTGGGATTACAGGTGTGAGCCACCGCGCCCGGCCTCATTCTGAGTGATCTGAGTCAGAATATGCAGATGTGCTTAGCTGAGGGACCAGTGCCGCCTGCCTTCATCCAAAGTTGTCTGTGGGAAAGGGGATGACAACGGTGCCGAGGTGTCCGTCTGTCTGTCCAGCAGGACTCATGGCATCAGAAAATCTGACCTTTGTTATACTTGGAGCATCAAAGTAGGAGACACAGCCACTGAACCAGGCAGGACTGAAAGCAGCGGAAAGAGGGCAAAGTCACGGTAGCAGCTGACTGGTTTGCCCCAACGCTGCTGAAACAGGATGGACTCGACCCCGTGGCTGAGTACACACTGTGAATCCAACAGCATCTCTGCATCTCGACTGCTCGGCACACAGCTTGGCCAGGAGGAAGCAAGCCTAGGGGCAAGTCGTTGAGTTTGACTGAAGTTTCATTCTGAAGCCTTCTGTGTGGGCAGGGCCACTCTCCCTTCCCTTGGGGCACAGTACAGATGCTTGTCGGAAAGCCATGTGTCCTAGCAAACCTTGGACCCCACACTCCTTCCATCGTTTTCTCTGGGCACCTTGAGCCAAGGGGCTGCCAGGGCTCAGAGTGCAGGCCTGGAGTCTTCCTGGGAAAGCAGGCAGAGGGAGGCAGGGCGGGGAAGAGCATGCTCACCAAGCCGGACTGGCTGGGTTTGAATTCCAACTTCTCCACTCTGAGCCTCAGTTTCTTCTTCTATAAAATGGGCCTATTGATAGCATCTCCATAAAAGTTTATCAAATTAAATGAGTCAGTGCAGGTAAAGAATGCAGCACTGGCTAACACACGACTCATGCTCAATAAATGCAACTATTATTATTATTATTCTGTGCTGAGTTTGCATCAACCTGCCAGGCTAGTCAAGCATGAGTCAGCAATATGTCACTTCCTGCCCCCACATGGACAGCCTCTGGCTGGTAGAGTCACACCCAGGAAATGACCACTGACACACTGATCCCAAAATCCCCCACATCCCAGATGGAGCCCCTGAAGGCCAAACGCCACCCATAAGACGGAGCCTCCAGCTGGGCGTTGGGAAAGATTCCAGCCCTGGCCCCACCTCCGCCGTGCAGCAAGAGCTTCTTTAAGAGCACAGGGAGGTCCAAGCCTGAGCCACCTCCTCGGCAGGGTTCCCTGGAGACCAAGCTGAGCTCACAGGCCACAAGAGCTTTGGGAAATGAAGAGCCAGATCTTATCTTGGTAATAACAAAAATAACAAGCCCTGCCTACACAAGCCCACTTTAGTAGGAATTCCACCTGCTTGCCCTGGGTTACTCAGCCACAGACGCAGGCGGGGAAGCCAGGCTAAAAGGAGGGAGTCTCAAGACAAGAGGGTTTCGGCAGCCGTGCCCCCTCCCCACCCCAGGCAGGTACCATCACACGTTTGATGGGAAACTCCTTCAGGCCTCTGTTCCTTGGAGAGTCAAATACCACCGGCAGCGTTTTGTGTGGGGCTTGGATGTAGCCGATCTCCATTTCATCCTGTGGGAGTGAGTGGAGAGGAGGCTGTTGTGCGTGCTACCCGGGTCTTGGTGCCCAACGCCAGGATGGGGGCATGAAACCATCCATGCACTCTTACCCTTGCAGTCAAGGGCACATCCCATGAGATGTTTGATCTCAGAGAAGGGGCTCAGAAAGCGGAGCTTATTGCCCCATATTTGCCCAGTGCACGAGAGGCCATGAGCCTGCAGGAGCGCCCTTCCCTCCCACTCCTGGTGGTGCCTGGGCTGGTGCTGGTGACCCCTGGTGAGCAAAACTCAGACCCCTCCTCAAGGTGAGAAAACCAGGAGCCAGGCAGTGAGCACCAGGGTTAGGAGGTGATGAGGGAGTGAGGGGTTGAGGGGTCTGTGGGGACACGGAGGAGGGGCTCCCGATGCAGCTAGGATGGGCCAGAGAAGGCCTCTTGGTGCCAGGGCTCCCGGCCTCCTCCCCAAAGGAAGGTGGATAAGACCCAGCCTGGGCCACTGCAGCGGGCAGGAGGAGCACGGGGAGGTTTTAGAAATGAATCTGCTGCAAATTCCACCTCCTCGGGCTTGTATTCTAGCAGGCAGATGCGATGTTGGACATAATCACTACTATAAGTTACTATTAGGATGAACCAGACGAAAGTTCCACTCTTGCAAATCAAAAATGGCGCCTATCAGCAATTTCACACAAGTCAACCTGGTATCAAAAAAATGGAATGGCGGCCTGGTGCAGTAAGTCACACCTGTAAGCCCAGCACTCTGGGAGGCTGAGGTGGGTGGGTCACCTGAGGTCAGGAGTTCGAGACCAGCCTGACCAACAAGGAGAAATGCCATCTCTATTAAAATACAAAATTAGCCAGGCGTGGTGGTGCATGCCCGTAATCCCAGCTACTTGGGAGGCTGAGGCAGGAAAATCACTTGAACCAGGGAGGCGGAGGTTGTGGTGAGCTGAGATTGTGCCATTGCACTCTAGCCTGGGCAATGAGAGCGAAACTCCGTCTCAAAAAAAAAAAAAAAAAAAAGATGGAGTGACAAGAAAGGAAGAGAGGATGTTGTGTGGGGGTGAAAAGAAAGAGGGTTGAATTCCTGCTGGGGGTGATGGGGGAAACTTATGGACGAGGAATTCGCGCTGGGATTCACGGGTATGAATTGGAGATGGGTGATGGGAATGGGGAGGTGGGTCCAAGAGGCAGCACCACAGGGGTGCGGCATGGAAGGGCAGGGTCCCAAAGCAAAGGAAGGCAGTGCTGGGGAGGGTCAGTGCCGCCCACCAAATGCCCACTGGCACTGCCCAGTGCCAGGCATTGGGGTGCTGGATTGGATGAGGCCTAGTCTCAGTCCTTGGGGTACTCCTGGCATGATGGGGGAGTGGCACGGAAACAGAGAATGGTAAATGGGTGTTTCTAGGCACAGTGGCAGGCTGGCCTCAGGGGAGGGAGCCAGGCAGGCTGAGAGGGCCCTGGAAACAGACTGAGCAGGAGGAGATGGGAGCCATGGAAAGTGCTAGAGCGCTTCCTCTGAAGCCACGGCCTGAGCTCTACATCGGCCCCTTTTAGCCACGGCTGGAGCAGCTGGGATGCAGAGCACCAAGTCCCTAGGCTGCATGTAGCATGGGGACCCTGGGCCTGGCCCACGAAACCATTTTCTCCTAGGCCTCTGGGCCTGTGACGGGAGGGGTTGCCGTGAAGACCTCTGACATGCCCTGGAGACATTTTCCCTATTGCCTTGGGGTTTAACAGTGACCTGGTTTGGTAGCTGAGCCCAAGATGGACAGCCTGGAGGGAGGACCACTTGAGGGGCTGGTTGAGCATCAATCTCCTGAGCTTCAAGTCACTTCCCGAGGCCACCCTAGTGTTTTCAAGCAGGCAGGTGGCTTTCATCTTGGTGACCGCAGTGGCCTGCAGTGGCCCACAGCAAACGTCAGACAAATCACTTGCTCCAGCCTCCCGACCCAAGACCTCTCAGGTTCCTACCTCCCTGTCCATCTAAGGAAGGGTGGCCAGTGAGGCACCAGGCTGAACCCCAGGAGCCTGGGTACCCCAAGTGTCTCTTGGCCCTCAGGGACATTCGCCCTGCCTGCCCCACAGGGCACATACCTGCATCCACTGGTCATCCATGTTCTCCTCCTCGGGGCAGATGGTCAGCTTACACCTGGCTTGCATGGCCAGAGCAGTCACTGACTTCAGGAAGTCCTCATTTTCAAAAATACTAGAGAGAGCAGAAAAACAGCTCCTTAGTGCTCTGGATTTTGAAGCTCGGCCTGGAAGGATGGGGAGGGACACACAGGTGCTCAGGGGTCACCTGTGGCCTGAACAGAGGCTCCTGGCACGTCCGGTCTATCTGTTCTTAGCAGGCATGAGCTCATAGAATCCATCTAACAAGCTATGAGGCAGGAACTAGTGGGTACCCCTTCCACCCATGTATTAGTCCATTTTCACGCTGCTGATAAAGACATACCTGAGACTGGGAAGAAAAAGAGGTTTAATTAGACTTACAGTTCCACATGGCTGGGGAGGCCATGGCGGGAAGTGAAAGGCACTTCTTACATGGTGGTGGCAAGAGAAAATGAGGAAGAAGCAAAAGCAGAAACCCCTGATAAAACCATCAGATCTCATGAGACTTATTCACTATCATGAGAACAGTATGGGAGAAACTGCCTCCAGGATTCAAATTATCTCCCACTGGGTCCCTCCCACAACACGTGGGAATTATGGGAGTACATTTCAAGATGAGATTTGGGTGGGGACACAGAGCCAAACCATATCAATCTGGGAGAAGACAGAATATGAGTTCACTGTTCAAGGTCACACCACCTGGAACAGTGCTGGGATTGGAATACAGTCCTCACTGGATTCCGGCCTGCGTCCTATCCACCAGGTTACCCTCTTACTCTTCTGCCCCTGAAGCAATCAGAAGAGGGGAGGAGAAGGTCTCCTGAGACCCCAGCACACTTGTCAGGAGCTCTCAGACTGCAGGAAGATTGTGGACCTCCCCAAAACGCAGATTGGCCCTTCCCAGGGATAAGACCCAGCAGCTCACAGGCAGCCAGAAAGGTGCATTTTATTTCATTTTAATTTAATTTAATTTTTAATTTTTATTATTTCTATTTTTCTCGAGACCGAGTCTTGCTCTGTCACCCAGGCTAGAGTGCAATGGTATGATCTTGGCTCGTCGCAACCTTGGCCTCCTGGGTTCAAGCGATTGTCCTGCCTCAGCCTCCCGAGTAGCTGGGATTACAGGTGCCCGCCCACCACCACAGCCGGTTAATTTTTTGTATTTTTAGTAGAGACGAGGTTTCACCATGTTGACCAGGCTGGTTATTTCATTTTTGAGATGGAGTCTTGCTCTGTTGCCCAGGCTGGAGTGCAGTGGCGCAATTTCGGCTCACCACAACCTCCGCCTCCAGCGTTCAAGCAATTCTCGTGCCTTGGCCTCCTGAGTAGCTAGGATTACAGGCATGTGCCACCACGCCCGACCAGTTGTATTTTTTAGTAGAGACAGGGTTTCACTATGTTGGCTAGGCTGGTCTCAAACTTCTGACCTCAAGTGATCCACCTGCCTTGGCCTCCCAAATTGCTGGGGTTACAGGCATGAGCCACTGTGCCCAGTCCAGAAAGGTGCACTTTAAATGAGTTCCCAGGAGTTTCTGGTGCACAAGGTCCACGGGCCACACTCTACAGGCCCCTGGGAGCTAACGTAGCCTCAGCTGCATCAGGCAGGACTATGGCAATGACAACAGCAGTAAGGAACCTCCCCGCCTTTTTAGAGCCCCCAAGAAGCGGCAAGCTCTCAGTGGGCAGGGAGCGGTGACTGTTTTCCCATCACACACTGAGTGCTGCGGATGGAACTCGGGCTCTTTGTTGCTGGCCCAGGGCTCCTCCCGAGGTGTCTGGGCCCACCCCAGCACCCCCAGGCCTCTCACCTGCACACGTACACCTCCTGCGGGGGCTGGGTGTTAGGGGTCATGATCCAGGGCGCCACGCGGAAGACCACGCTGTCTTGGAACACCACAGCCTCGGGGAGCTCCTGCAGGGGGTGGGGGGTGGGGAGGCAGGGGCTGTCACCACCACCAGGGCCCAGCACCTACCATTTCTGGTAGTTGTTTGGAGTCCCCCTTCCCCAGCCACGCCACTGCCTGGAAGGTCAGGCCCCTGATGCAGGGCTGCCTTCTCGGCCTACCAGTTTGGACGTGTCCAACATGGAGACGGTGAGGGTAATGAGCCCTGGGAAGTTGGTGTCTGGGAAAGCGAGGGCCTCCACGTAGAAGTCCATGTTGTGTTTTCCGCCTGGGACCATCAGGTAGTGAGAGGGCTGCTTGGGACCCAGGACTACCCTGCACCTGGAGGACAGTCTGCCCCCTAGGAGAGAGGCAGGGGAGACTCGGGTCTGCGTCCCCACTTCTGAAGACCTTTCCTTCTCTCCCCAGTGCTCCCCAGAAGCCTTTCCCAGGGTCACCACATGCCTCCATCAGAGAACCCCTTGCAGCCAAATCTGGTCAGTCCCCTTAGGAGAAAAGGACCAAAGTCTCAGCTGGGACACTGCTCCCTGGCTGAAGTCCCGGAAGGGTGTGTCAGGGGTGCCTGAGCCATTCCAAACTTTACAGGAAGTCCAGTATACACCATTCCTTCACTAATTCCTGAGCATCTGCTCTAGCCAGATGTCAGCGGGGGACAGGGACACAGCAGGGGACCAGGGAGACAGAGTCACTGTCCTCCTATCCTCACCCCCAGAGAGTGCACAGTTCTTACGGGTGAGTAGGGAGGAGCAGAGATCATAAAAATAGCAGACAGCTGTGATAGAGGAAATCCCTGAGGACTTCCTGGAGGAGGTGATGCCTGGGTGGAGGCAATAAGTCGACCTGTCAGCAAATCAATGTCAGTTTAATCACTTTAAGAATGACACAGGCCGGGTGCGGTGGTTCATGCCTGTAATCCCAGTACTTTGGGAGGCCGAGGCAGGAGGATCACAAGGTCAGGAGATCGAGACCAGCCTGGCCAACATGGTGAAACCCTGTCTCTACTAAAAATACAAAAATTAGCTGGGCGTGGTGATGCAAGCCTGTAATCCCAGCTACTGGGGAGGCCGAGGCAGGAGAATGGCTTGAACCTGGGAGGTGGAGGTTGCAGTGAGTCAAGATTGCGCCACTGCATTCCAGCCTGGCTACAGAGACAGACTCTGTCTCAAAAAAAAAAAAAAAAAAAAAAAAAAAAGAAAAGAAAAGAAAAGAAAAAAGAAAAAGAAACAGAGGCTGGGTGTGGTGCCTATAATCCTAGTGCTTGGGGAGGCTGAGGCAAGTGGATTATTTGAGGTCAGGAGTTCAAGACCAGTCTGGCCAGCCTGGTGAAATCCCATCTCTACTAAAAATACAAAAATTAGCTGGATGTGGTGGCGCATGCTTGTAACCTCAGCTACTGGGGAGGCTGAGGCAGGAGAATCGCTGGAACCCAGGAGGTGGAGTCTGCAGTGAGCTGAGATAGCACCACTGCACTCCAGCCTGGGCAACAGGGTGAGACTCTCTAAAAAAAAAAAAATTAAAAAAAAAAAAAAAAAAAGCATGGAATAGACTAGGCAGAATGATCAGGATCAGAATGATTGTCAGGCCCTGCAGAAAAACCCCTCCCATGGCCTTCTCCATCTCCTTCCATCCAGAAGCCAAAGTCAATATACGCCTACCTGACCTCACCCGTCCCCTCTGCCCTGTCTCTTCCACCCTCATCCACCGCTTTAACCCTTGCACATTCCACCCCAGCTGCACTGGCCTCCCTGCATTCCTCCAAACCACAGGCACCATCTTACCTCAGGCAGGGTCCACGCACTTACCGTTCCCTCTGCCTGGAACGCCCTTCCCCTAGGTGTCTGCCTGGCTGTTCCTGTACCTCCCTCTGCTCAAATGGCACCTCATGGGGGACACTTTCCCTGGCCACCCTCTCTCCACACACCCCCACTTCCACTCCTCACTCCACGTCTCCTTCCTTGCCGCATTCTTCTACATAGTATGTCACAGCGTTGGACACACTAGGTGTTTTATGTAATTATTTTACCTATAGTTCTCCCAGCCACTAAGATGAAAGCAACGTGAAGGCAGGGACTTGGTCACAGTCATGGCTCTGTGCCTCATGCCTAGGACCAAGCCTGGCACCTACTTAGTTCCAGGTGCTCGTGGGCCGCTGAGAAGTTCCTGATGTTTCTGATTAGCAGGATGTTGCAGAACAAATGATCACATGCCACAGGCCATCAGCTTGCACTCAAAATCTATAACCAGGAGTGGGGTGTGTGTGTGTGTGTGAGAGAGAGAGAGATAGAGAGAGAGAGAAGCAGGGAGCAATAACGAGTCATTTTGTCTGTGTCCTCCATCTAGAAGGTAATAGATGAGATGTTGTCTGTCTTGCCTACTGCTGTGTCTGCTGTTCTTAGAACTCGGCACATAGTAGGTGCTCAGGATTTACCTGCCACACAGCTGTGTGACAGAAGTGTGCCCCATTGGCCAGGGCAGGGAGGGAACACAGATGGGGATGACTTACGTGTGGCCTGAAACACTCTCACTTTGTCCATCTCAGACCTGGCCACGTGGAGCACCAGTGTATGCCTAGTGAAGAAGTCCTGGGGGGTCTTCGTGCTCAGGGTCATCAGGGACATGTCCTTCAGGTCTGGGATGAGAAGGGCATTGCCTGAGTCACAGGCCCCTGAGACCACTGCTGGTTTCCCATAGCCACCTCCTGGAGGAGCCTCGCACCCCACCGCTCCCCTGAGACCTCCCTTTACCATGTTGCCTGGTTTTCTTTTCTTTATGCTATTTTGAGTATTTTACTGATGGTTTTCATTTTGGAATGAGAACTCATTAAGGTTTTGGTCTCCTCCCACTAGGATGAGCTGAGGATGTAACCTCAGCAAAGCGGGGATCACATTTATTAATATTTTGTTCCTTGCAATGTTCCCCGAAACTTGAACCTACAAAGCCGAGAACTCCCTAGAACAAGGACCAGCACGTGGCAGGAGCTCAGCTGAGATTTGTGCAATGAACGAGTGAAAGGTTTCTGTGCTGGTCCTGAGCGAGAAGTGAAGTTTGTAAACCAACTTGAACAATAGCCAAGAAGGGGTAGAGGGTGGGGAGAGTCAAGAGATGCCTTCCGAGGGGACTGACTGATAGCCAAGGGCTTAAAGGCTTTGGGGTCAATTTGGTTTGAATCTGGGATCTGGGTGGGCGTAGGAAAGTGATTTTAGCTCTCTCTGCCTCTGTTTCCTCATCACTAAGACAGGGGCAAGAGTTGTACCCAGCACAGAGCTGTCGTGAAGATAAAGTGAGGTGATACACAGTGGTTATACCAGCTCCTGGCACCCCAGGAGTGCCCACAAAGGGTGGCTGTTGTGATTATTATTGCATGCCAGGTACTGTACAGAGACTGTCCCCTGGCATCGGGCCAGGCCAACTATATGCAACTTGAAAATATATCCACTTCTATGTTATTCTAAGAGCTCCCCAGGAAGGCCTGCCAGCCCGAGCCCCTCAGCACCTTCCTCTAGCGCAGGTGGCTAACGTATCCTCCCTTCAACCCCAGATCCACCCTCAGCAGCCCGGAGGTTTGCCTGCAGAGGTCCTGCATCCCCCACCATCCTCATGCCCCTAAACCCGCTCCGGAGTTGGGACGTCTGGTGTTCAAACCCCCAGTCTGCTACATATCAGTGCTGTGACCTTGGGCAAATTGCTTAAGTTCCCCAGTGCCTTGGTTTTCCCGTCTATAAAGCTTTGTGTGGGAAGATCAGATGAGTTAATCATTCCAAAGCGCTCAGAGTGGTGCCCGGCCTATGGCAGAGGTCTCAGGGGCTGCTCTGATGTGAGTCTGGGAATGAGAAGCTTTCCTTTCGAATGATTTCAGGCTCCAGGTTTGACCTAAGAGGGTTTAGGTTGGGCAGCGGGGTGAGTCATGGAAACTGGGGCCCGTAGGAGGCATCAGGAGGCAGCACTGGCCTCAGCTATTCCCTGACTGCTGTGTGAGCTTGGAGAGGTCACTTGCCCCCTGCAAGGGCCTTTGCCCATTGCTTCACCTATAAAACGGATGTGCCAACAAGAACATGCTTTCAATAACCCTTATTTCAGAGGGCCATCACCAGGTTCAGGCCACGTGGGCAAAAGGGCTTTGTAAAAAGCCCTTCCCGTTAGCTAGCAAATGCTCTTTACCTTTGCTGTCAAGCACTTCGTCATCCTCACAGTCCATGGCAGAAGATTCAGGATTGTCTCTGTCACAGTTCACCAGCAGGATGGCACCCTGTCCACAAGGGCCCCAGGTCCAGGTCCTCTGGACACCAGCAGAGAAGAGTCACGCTTAGAAACTAGCGTAGAGCCCTCCAACTCTTGCAAGAGGCATAGCAACTTCCCATCACCTCTTTTTTTTTTTTTTTTTTTTTTTTTTTGAGATGGAATCTTGCTCCCTCACCAAGCTGGAGTGCAGTGGTGTGATCTCAGCTCACTGCAACCTTCACCTCCCGGGTTCAAGCGATTCTCTTGCCTCAGCCTCCTGAGTAGCCGGGACTATAGGCACGCGCCACCGAGCCCGGCTAATTTTTGTATTTTTAGTAGAGACAGGGTTTCACCATGTTGGCCAGGATGGTCTCAATCTCTTGACCTCATGATCCGCCCGCCTCAGCCTCCCAAAGTGCTGGGATTACGGGCGTGAGCCACCACGCCCGGCCCCCATCACCTCTTTAGCCCAGTGCCGTTTACACATCTTGCTCCCATATCAATTGATTCTTTGATCTCAAGAGTGGATTTTTGTCTTTTACTGCAAAAGTCACAACTAAATTCACCCAAAACACAATTCATCCATTTAAAAAAAGGACAGTCACATGGATTTTAATAGCTTTCAAGACATGTTAGCCAGGCGGGGTGGCTCACACCTGTAATCCCAGCACTTTCGGAGGCTGAGGCAGGCAGATCACCTGAGGTCAGGAGTTCAAGACCAGCCTGGCCAACATGGCGAAACCCTGTCTCTACTAAAAATATGAAAATTAGCTGGGCGTGGAGGCGCACAACTATAATCTCAGCTACTTGAGAGGCTGAGGTAGGAGAATCGCTTGAACCCGGGAGGCGGAAGTTGCAGTGAACCGAAGTTGCTGGTGCCACTGCACTCCAGCCTGGGAGACAGAGCGTGACTCCATTTCAAAAATAAATAAATAAATAAATAAAATGTTGAGCTTGACAAACCAAATGCAGCTAAATATGTATGTCAAGATTCTAATCTAAATAGTTACTATTATGTGAACTCTTAATTACTCATTCAGCAAAGTGTGGTACTATTCTTAGAAGTCAGTTAATATCTATCCAAAGATTAAAGCCCATTAAGCAGCCCCACCCTATAGGGATCTAATAGTGATGGCGCCTCCCTTCGCTGGAGAGCGTTTGCCCGCAGGAAATGACTGCGTTTCGAGAGGGATACAGGGATAGGTTCTACTGCTAGAGTTGTAATTTTTCTTCCCACTCTTGCTGACCCCACAAAGGATCTTCATCTTTTTACAGGTCACAGCCCCCAGTGCACACCAGCATAAAATGGTGCAGGCAGCGCTGGGGTTTCAGGTTTACCTGAAGACTCTGGTTTAAGACAGCGTTCACGTGTCCCTTCTGAACATACCACCATCTTGTCTTTCCACAACACACCCTCCGTCTCCCCACCTGGCTCCTTCCCGCCTCTCCCCCTGCCATTTCTTCCTTTCTCTGTTATTGCCCCATGTAGGCAGCTCTGCAGAAATATCTCCCATCAGTCATAGAACATGGATTAGGGAGTTTTTGAGCCAGAGTCTTGCCCACGAATTTCCTCTCTGCTGTGTATTAACTGGGTGACTCAGTAGCGTTTCTAGTTTGTAGGATAACACATTTTCTGAACCCACGATTGGTGAAAATCTGATTTTGTAAAATAGATGGGAAATACATAAACCAAAATATTAATGGCGATGCTAATTTTCTCCGCCCCCCCCCCCCCCCCACTTTTTTTTTAACAGTTAACATGGGATGCGTGAGACAGACCAGGATTTACCCCATCACCACAAGGGGGCGCCCGGGGAGAATCCAGCAGAACTAGGAAAGGAGCGTTTGGGTGAGCGGTACCTTGTCTTCCACAGCTCTGGTTGGCTTCACTTTGCCGGTGCGGGTGATGTCCGCGCTCAGGGAGATTTCTGAAATTCCACCAAGTAAGAGGAGAGGGTTGGTGAGGGTCCGGGGTTGGGTCACCCAGCCTGGCCCCAAATGGGCAGGTCCTTTCCCCAGGGGACTGTGTGCACCCATAGTGGGAGCCCCTCTTCCTGTCCTTCAGAGGAGACACAGGTTCAAGGCATCCTTCCCCCATGGCCCCCAGGAAGTCTGGCTACAGTTCGGACAGCAGAGTTGGGGCCTCTGACCGTACCTGTTCCCCTTCAGCGGGGCCACAACTGTGATGTCCACCAGACCCTGCGCGTCTGGCCACCCCCAGGGATTTTGGAAGGAATTCCCAGCCACCGCAAAGAGAGGTTCCATGTGAAGCCTCTGCAGGCACACCCTGCCAGGCTCTCAAAAGACTGTGGCCCCAGCCCTCAGTGACCTTGGGGTGGGGGACCCAGTGGTGACACCAGCCCCACCGGCTCTTCATGACATGTGTTGTAACTCTATCTGGGGACAAATTGCAACCATGAACATGCCCCCACTCTGTCCAAATGGCTTGGCTGAGAGAGCAAACATTTGTTTGTAAATCCTTCCTCCTTCATCCGAATATATGACCGCAAGGTCATTCCAATAAAATAGATCTGTGTACCCCACAGCATGATATGGTGACCCTTGTCCCACGTGAGACTGACCCTCTAAACATATTCCTAGCCATGTCTTAGGGCCAGGGAAGCATTGTCCTTTTGTGGTCTGGACTTCCCGACCCCTTTACTAATTGGGTGACCTTGGACAAGTCTGTTTAACTCTGTGCCTCAGTTTCCTCATCTGTAAAATGGGATAGTAATAATACCAATTTCACTGGACTGCTGTAAGGATTAAATGTAAAGTCTTAGCACAATGCCTGGCAATTGAGTAAGTGCTGTATTAGTATTATTTAAATATGTATTAATGAATGAAATGCATTAATGAAATGAAACCTGAAGATTTTATAAGCTACATATTATACATATATGTGTGTGTATATATATATATATTTAGTTTTTGAAACTGGGTCTCACTCTTGTCACCCAGGCTGGAGTGCAGTGGCACAATCATGGCTCACTGCAGTCTTGACCTTCTGGGCTCAAGCAATCCTCACACATCAGCCTCTTGGGTAGCTGATACTACAGGATCATGCCACCATGCTCAGCTAATTTTTTAAAATTTTTTGTAGAAACAGGATCTCACTGTGTTGCCCAGGCTGGTCTCAAACTCCTGGGCTCAAGCGATCCTCCCGCCTCCACCTTCCAAAGTGCTGGGATTGCAGGTGTGAGCCACTATGTCTGGCTGCTACTTATATATTTAATACACATAATGATACTAATCATGATATTATTGTTCAAAATGAGATCAAGTTAAAGAATGGATTTTACTTAAAGAAGAACATTACATAAATATGTGTTTAGGTGGATCATTGATATGGCAGAAATGGTGAAGATGAGATATAAATAATGGAATTTGAGGAACACTGTCTAGATTATTGTATAAGACAGTGTCATCATCTACTTTTTGTTACAGATATTTGAGGTATCAAAAAGGAATAGAGGGCTGGGCTCAGTGGTTCACACCTGTAATCTCAGCACTTTGGGAGAGCAAGGAGGACGGATCGCCTGAGGTCAGGAGTTTGAGACCAGCCTGGCCAACATGGTGAAACCCCATCACTACTAAAAATACAAAAATTAGTCGGGCATGGTGCTGTGCACCTGTAGTCCCAGCTACTAGGGATGCTGAGGCAGGAGGATTGCTTAAACCCAGGAGGCGCAAGTTGCAGTGAACCGAGCTTGCACCACTGCACTCCAGCCTGGGTGACAGAGTAAGACTCCATCTCAAAAAAAAAAGAAAAAAAAAAAAAAAAAAAGGAATGGAGACGCATATATTGAAAATCCATGTACCTATTTCCTAACTTGAGAAGTAAAATGTTAAGATGCAATTAAAGTTCCCCACACCACCACTCCCACATTGTATTTCTTTGTGGTTCACTGACTAGGGATGGAATATTTCTGAACTCCCAGATGTCTGACTGGCTGGAAACCATGCTTTTCCTCTGCTCAGTGTAAAATAAGCTCCAGGTATAGTTTCTCCTACAGAGACATCCTGCAGGGATTAGGAGGTGGGTAGGAGATGAGACAGCACTCTAGGATCCTGGTTGTCACTTACCCACCCCGGTGAGATAGAGTAGAGCTTTGACTGGTGGAGTCTTGGGTCCATGGTATGAAATCTGAACCTATGGGAGAGCAGATCACTAATGACTTCTCTTAGTCATTCAACAAACACCCACTGGACCCCTGCTATGTGCCAGCTCAGGGTAGGGCACTGGGGAGACAAAGATGGGCCATAGCCTGTAGGGAGTGGCCCCATCCAATGGGAATGGAGGGAAAGCAAAAAGCTTGAATGACTGGTGCTACAGAAGAGCGTCCTATGGGGGCCCAGCAATGGAGACACTCTGCCTGGCAGGGTGGTTTGTGAAAGAGTGCGCTTTGAGGTAGATCTTGGAAAGGGAGTAGGGGCCCAGCACCTGGAGATGGGGCAGAAGAAGTGCTAGAAGGAGAGAGCTGATCATAAGCCACAGAACTGACTCTGGCAAGCAGAAGGGATCAAGGAAAGACCTGAAGAACCAGACCCTGGAAAGGCCGGGTCCTGGGGGATCTGGGGAGCAGGAGCTTTGAGTGGGTGGAGGTCTCTTCAGGAAGAAATGAAGAAACACCAATCCCCTGTGCCCAAGGTTCAGAAATCCTAAGAGAACACCTCAGATTGACCAGAGGAGGGTGGAGCATGTGGGTTGACACATCCAAGCAAAATGGAGGTGGGAAGTTTCCCAAAGCAGAGCCAAAGAGCTGCCACCAGAGGAAGAGGAGCTCCTGAGGGGACACATTGAGGTGTTCAGACCTGCCCTGTAGACAGTGGAAATCCAGGAAAATGCCACGGCCATCACTGCCTCTGCCTGGACCATGGTGTCAGCCTTCTGTCAGGTATCCCTGCCTCCCATCCACTCCCTAGTTCCTGTCTACTTGCTAGGCCGCAGTCAGTGGGATCTTTCTAAATTACAAATGCTGTCTTGCTATCTGCTGGCTGAAAACTTTTTATTGGCTTCCTGTTGTTCACAAAAAATGAGGTCCCTGATACCAAACTCTTCAAACTGACTCCCTCACCTCCCTCTCTGTCTTCCTTTCTTGCCATACAGAACTTCCTCAGTTTCCCCAACACGTGTCTCACCCTTTTCTCATCCAGAGAGTGCACACAGGCTGACCCTCTGCGTCAAGCCGTCTCCTGTCTCCTGCTCTTCGGTGGGTAGTTTGTGTCATCCTTCAGCTTGCTGCTTCTTTCAGGAAGCCTTCCCTGACCACCCCCTCCCCAGCCTGCCTGGATAGTCAAGCTCTGTGTTCCCCCAGGGAGAAGCCTGCTTGGCTGGTTCTGCTGGGAACAAGTGGCTGTTGGCCCAGAGATTTGTGGGAACCCCAGAGGGTCCTGTTGAGCCCATCTACAGGCAAAGGGGGTATGGTAGGTGAAATGGTGGTCCCCCCAAAAGATACATCCACATCCTAATCCCTGGAACTTGTGGATGTGATTTCATTTGGAAAAAAAAATCTTGCAGATGTAAGTTAAGGATCTTGAGACCAGACGTGGTGGCTCATGCCTATAATCCCAGCACTTTGGGAGGCCAAGGTGAGCGGATCACTTGAGGTCAGGAGTTTGAGACCAGCCTGACCAACATGGCGAAACCCCGTCACTACTAAAAAAAAAAACAAAAATTAGCCGGGTGTGGTGGCGGGTGCCTGTAATCCCAGCTATTTGGGAGGCTGAGGCAGGAGAATCGTTTGAACCCAGGAGGCGGAGGTTGCACCACTGCACTCCAGCCTGGGCAACACAGCAAGACTCTGTCTCAATAAAAAAAAAAAAAAGGATCTTGAGATGAGGAGATCACCCTGGACTATCCAGTTGGGCCCTAAATCCCATGGCAAGTGCCCTTATGACAGAGGCGGAGGGGGATTCCACAGAGAAGGGGCAGAGGCAGTGTGACCATGGAAGCAGACTGGAGTGATACAGCCACAAGTCAGACGGCCCCCAGGAGCTGGAAGAGGCAAATCATTACTCTCTCCTGGAACCTCCAGGAAAATCTGGCCCTGCTGGCACCTGGAACTCAGACTTCTGAACCCCAGAACAGTGACAGGATACATTTCTGTTGTTTTACGCAAACCATGGTGATTTTCTTTTTTTTTTTTTTTTTTTTTGAGATGGAGTTTCGCTCTTTCACCCAGGCTGGAGTGCAGTGGTGCGATCTTGGCTCACTGCAACCTCTCCCTCCCAGGTTCAAGCGATTCTCCTGCCTCAGCCTCCTGAGTTGCTGGGATTATAGGCACTCGCCACTACGCCTGGCTAATTTTTGTATTTTTAGTAGAGATGGGGTTTCACCATGTTGGCCAGGCTGGTCTCAAACTCCTGACCTCAGGTGATCCACCCGCCTCGGCCTCCCAAAGTGCTGGGATTGCAGGTATGAGCCACTGTGCCCAGCCACCATGGTGATTTTCTATACCAGACACAGGAAACCAATTCAGGAGCATGGACCAGCGTTCCATGGGGCTACCTGTCTGTGGCCTCCATAGAACTCAGCATCATTTGCAATTGTTTGTTTACCAGTAGATTCTCTGACACCACCACTCACAGGTTATATGAGCCCATGAGGGCTGCACCCTCAGCTGTCTTATTCATTTCTGGATTCCCAGTGCCTGGCAGTGTCTAGCAGTGTCTGGCACGTGCTAGGTACTGACTAAAGATTTGCTGAATAGAGTTTAATCTAAACCCTGACCTCCATGATCCCCTGGCAGCTGTATATTATTGTCCTCGGGGACACTATGGTTGGAAGAAGCCAGCATGAGCTTTTCCCCAGGGAAAGAGGCTCTGCCAGGTTGGTGCTGTGGATTACAGCAGGACAGAGTGTGAGTGGCTGCCCTGCTGAAATCCATCCACACTGCCACCCCACAGCTATGACACTCACCTTCTGGTCGCCTGTGCTACCACTGGCTGCTTTCATCGTCAGGGTCACCTCTACCCCAGGGTCCAGGGGCCATGTGGAGGAACCTGTGGACTTCTTCTTGGCTGGAGGGCTGTGGGCAATATCCACGACCACCCCTGGAGAGGCGTTGACGCTGAAGGACGTGCAGTCCTCAGGGGCAGAGCTGTGGATAAGACAGATGGGGAAGCAGAGGATGCGGTGAGGAGGGGCTGGGCTGGCCATGGCTCTCCCAGCATTTCTCCTTGTGTTGGTTAATATTAGGTGTCCGCTTGATTGGACTGAAGGACACAAAGTATTGTTTCTGGGTATATGTGTGAGGGTGTTGCCGGAGGAGGTTGGCATTTGAATCAGTGGACCGGGAGAGGAAGACCCACCCTCAGTGCCAGCATGGCTACAACAAAAGCAGGTGGAAGAGGTGGGATCCCCTTTCTCGCTGGGGCTTCCGGCTGCCTTCTTTCTCCCGTGCTGGATGCTTCCTCCCGCTGCTCCTGCCCTTAGACACTAGACTCCAGGTTCATTGGCCTTTGGACTCTGGGACTTGCACCAGTGGCTTGCCAGGGGCTCTCGGGCCTTTGGCCACAGACTGAAGGCTGCATTGTCAGCTTCCTTGGTTTGAGGCTTTCAAATTCAGACTGAGCCACTGCCAGCTTCTCTCTTCCCCAGCTTGCAGATTGTGGGACTTTGCCTTGTGATCGTATGAGCCAGTTCTCCCTAATAAACACACACACACACACACACATAAACACACACACACACACACACACGCACACACACCGTATTATTCTGTCCCTCTGGAGAACCCTGACTAACACTCCTTTTCCCAATAGGTATAAAAACCAGACAGCAGCCAGTGCTTACTCTGACCATGGGGAGTAAGTACTGTAAGGTTCTCAGGAGGGAATGAGAGCGACAGAAAGCGAATCCCCTGATCTGAAGGATTTGCATTTCAGCTAGAAAACTAGCAGAGGGATGTGCACACTAGCGGCTCCCACACACGGATGTAGGCATGGAGGGGTGTGTGCACCCAGAGGTTTCCACCACGCCACTGTGCACACGCAGGATTGTGCGCGTACAAAGCATCATAGACTTCTGCTCTGGAATTGTGGTAGACCAGGTACTCTGAAGGACCTTCCTCTTAAGAAACAACTGGATCGTGGATAAAATATACGTTTTAAAGCATTACTGAGCTCATGAGAAATAAGGTAGATCTCCAAGGATTAGCCTTCTCCACATGCACATGAACACACGCACATGCACACACACAGTAGTCAAAGTGAAGAATATCAAAGACAAAGAGAGGATCTTAAAGGCATTCAGAAAGGAAAGTCAGATTATCTAGGAGGAGATAACAATCCGATTGGAAGCAGACTTGTCAACAACAGTGACATCCAAAAAACAGTTGTGTCATCTCTTTATAGTATTTTGGGAAATAGTTCGCCCTTGAACAGCACAGGTTTGAACTGTGTGGGTCCACTTCTACTCTGATTTCCTTCCTCCTCTGCCACCCCAGAGACAGCAAGACCAACCCCTCTTCCTCCTCAGCCTACTCAACATGAAGACGAGGCTGAAGACCCTTATGATGATCCACTTCCACTTAATGAACAGTAAATATCTTTTCTCTTCCTTATGATTTTCTTTTCTTTCGCTTACTTTGCGGTAAGACCACAGTGTATAATACATGTAACATACAAAATATCTGTCAATCAACTGTTTGTGTTACTGGTAAACCTCCCGCCAACAGTAGTCTATTAGTAGTTAATCTTTGGAGAGTCAAAGTTATACGCAGATTTTCAACTCCACTGGGGGTCAGCGGTCCTATCCGCAATGTTATTCAAGGGTCAATTGTGACTGTTAACCTAGAATTGTGCACTCGTCCAAAAAATATCTTAAAGATATTTTCAGATGAACAAAAACGGATATTTTAAAATCCGACTTTCACCAAGGCGATTTCTAAAGGCATAGTTTAGGAAGGAGGTATCTGATGTCATAAGAACGGTCTGAAGTGCAAGAAAGAATGGTGAACAGATAAAATGGTAAATATTTTAGTAAATCTAAACCAACATTGTATACAAAAAAGTCATAAAAACTGTGGGATAAAAAAGGCAGAATATAATTTGGCAGGAGGATGAGAGAGGTGAAGTATTTTGAGATCCCTGATTAAAAGGGGAATTAAGATATTGTTTAACTCTAGATTTTTAAAACTTATTTATTTATTTTTTCTTCAAGACAGGGTCTCCCTCTGTCACCCAGGGTAGAGTACAGTGACGTGATCACAGCTCACTTCAGCTTTGACCTCCTATGCTCAAGTGGTCCTCCTGTCTCAGCCTCCCAAGTGGCAGGGACTACAGGTGAATGCCACCACACCCAGCTACTTTTCAAAGTTTTTTGTAGAGACAGAGTCTTGCTATGTTACCCAGGCTGGTCTCAAACTCCTGACCTCAAGCGATCCTTCTGCCTCAGTCTTCCAAAGTGCTGGGATTACAGGCATGAGCCACTGTGCCTGGCCTAAACTTTTATGTGCCTGGTCTATACTTTTAAAAGTATTTGGCTGAGCATGGTGGCTCATGACTATAATCTCAGCTCTTTGGGAGGCCAAGGCAGGAGGATCGTTTGCACCCAGGAGTTTGAGACCAACCTGGGCAACATAGGGAGATCCTGTCTCTACAAAAAATAAAACAATTAGCGGGCATGGTGGCTTGTGCCTGTAGTCATGGATACTCAAAATGCTGAGGAAGGAGGATCACTTGAGTCCAGGAGATCAAGGATGCAGTGAGCCATGATTCTGCACTCCACAACATCTGCACTCCATCCTGGGCAACAGAGTGAGAACCTGTCTTAAAAAAATAAATAAATAGGCCAGGCACTGTGGCTCATGCCTGTAATCCTAGCACTTTGGGAGGCCAAGGCGGGCGGATCACGAGGTCAGGAGATCGAGAACATCCTGGCTAAGATGGTGAAACCCCATCTCTACTAAAAATACCAAAACTTAGCCGGGTGTGCTGGCGGGCACCTGTAGTCCCAGCTACTCGGGAGGCTGAGGCAGGAGAATGGCGTGAACCCGGGAGGTGGAGCTTGCAGTGAGCGGAGGTTACGCCACTGCACTCCAGCCTGGGCCATAGGCGAGACTCTGTCTCAAAAAAATAAAAAAATAAAAAATAAAAACAAAAGGTATTCACCAAAAGAATAGAAATAGCATTTATAAATTTCTACACATGGGAAAAATGCAATAATAAGAACATGAATAGGAGAACTCCATTCCAAAAAAGCGAGGAAAGAGTAAAAGTCCACATAGGGAGAAACTGGACAAATAGAAATAAAAGATTAGTAAGAACAAATTCAAATATGTAAATAATCTCCTGTAATCCCAGCACTTTGGGAGGCTGAGGCAAGAGGATCACTTGAAGTTAGGAGTTTGAAACCAGCCTGGCCAACATGGTGAAATCCGGTCTCTACTAAAAAAAAATACAAAAATTAGCTGGGCATGGTGGTACGTGCCTGTAATCTCAGCCACTTGGGAGGGTGAGGCAGGAGAATTGCTTGAATCCGAGAAGCAGAGGTTGCAGTAAGCTGAGATCACACCACTGTACTCCAGCCTGGGCGACAAAGCGAGACTTCGTCTCAAAAAGAAAAAAAAAAGTAAATAATAAAAATAAGTGTAACAGGATTAGTATTGCCAGTTAAAAGAGTTTTCATTAAATAAACAAAATACAGTAATATACTCTTTACAAGAAACGCATCTAAAATATAAAGACCCAGAAAAGTTGAAAATTTTTAGCAAATGCTAACCCAAAGAGAGCTGGGATGGATATATTAATATCAAAAGAATAAATTATTAGATAAAACAGATTGTTATCAATAGAGAGGATTACAACCTAATGATATACAGTTTAACTTACCTAGAAGATATTCTAAACTTGTATGTATCTAATAACAGCCTCAACATATGTAAAGCAAGGCTGGGCGTGATGCTTGTAATACCAACACGTTGGGAGGCCGAGGTGGGCGGATTGCCTGAGCCCAGGAGTTAAAGACCAGCCTGAGCAATATGGTAAAACCCCATCTCTACAAAAAATACAAAAGAATTAGCAAGGCGTTGTGGCATGCACCTGTAGTCCCAGCTACTCAGGAGGCAGAGATGGGAAGATCACTTGAGCCTGGGAGGCAGAGGTTGCAGTGAGCTGATACTGCACCACTGTACCCCAGCCTGGGTGACAGGGTGAGACTGTGTCTCAAAAAAAAAAAAAAAAAAAGCATATAAAGCAAACATTAATACAAATAATTGATAGGGAAAAGAAGTTGACAAAACCACCATCAGAGTTGAAGATTTCAACTCTTCTTTCTCAATTAACAATAGATTGAGCAGATAAAAATTTAGTAATGATACAGATTTGCTAACGTACTTGATTTAGTGGATATTTATAGAATTGTGTATCCCACAACTAGCAAATATACATTTTCCCAAGCACAGCACACATGGGTCATGGGTCATTTAAAAAAGTGACCATGTAATTGACCATAAAGTAAGTTTCAACAAACATTAAAAGATAGGTAATATATGGGTAATAGTATATTCTTTGATCATTAGGTAACTAATTAGAAGTTACTAGCATAAAGTATGTTTTTAAAAGCCCCATACATTTGGAAATTTAAAACCAGACATCTCAATAACTCACAAGTCAAAGGACAATTAAAAATGGAAATTAAGTAATAATACTTAGGACTGAGCAATAACTAAAATACCATTTTCAAAACTTTTGGGGAGATGTAAAAGTGATACTTTATGCCTTAAATGTTTATATTTTTAAAAAAGAAAATAAAAGCTGAAAATTAATAGAAAAAGAAAGTGTAATGTAATCTCCCAAAATAAAATAAAGTTGGAAGAAATCTGTGAAATAATAAAACAAATCAATAAAGCCAAAAGTTGGTTCTTAGAATAGACCAATAAAACTGACAAATCTCTGGCAACACTGATCAAGAGAAAAAATATTAGGAAAGCAAATTACTGAAGATAAAGCAGATTTTTTTTTTCCCTGCAGATAGTTGATAAAAGGTTAACAAAAGACCCACAGAGAACATCCTGTTTAACAGGGAAAATATGAAAACCTTCCCTTTAAAGTCAGAAACACAGGGCTGGCGCAGTGGCTCATGCCTATAATCCTAGAACTTTGGGAAGCTGAGGTGGGCAGATCACATGAGGTCAGGAGTTGGAGACCAGCCTGGCCAACATGGTGAAACCCTGTCTCTACCAAAAATACAAAAATTAACTGGGTAGTGCATGTCTGTAATCTCAGCTACTGGGGAGGCTGAGGCATGAGAACCATTTGAACCCGGGAGGCAGGGGTTGCAGTGAGCCAAGATTGTGCCATTGCACTCCAGCCTGGGTAACAGAGTGAGACTGTTTTTAAAAAATAAATAAATAGGCCGGGCGCGGTGGCTCAAGCCTGTAATCCCAGCACTTTGGGAGGCCGAGACGGGCGGATCATGAGGTCAGGAGATCGAGACCATCCTGGCTAACACGGTGAAACCCCGTCTCTACTAAAAATACAAGAAAATTAGCCGGGCGAGGTGGCGGGCGCCTGTAGTCCCAGCTACTCGGGAGGCTGAGGCAGGAGAATGGCGTGAACCCGGGGGAGCAGAGCTTGCAGTGAGCCGAGATCGCACCACTGCACTCCAGCCTGGGGCACAGAGCAAGACTCCGTGTCAAAAAATAAATAAATAAATAAATAAATACATAAATAAATACATAAACAAATAAACAATCAGGAACGTGGTAAGGATACCCACCCTCACATCTTTTTGACACTGTGTGGATGATTCTAACCACTGCAGCAAAAGAAAAAAAGACATAAAGTAAAACATACAAAGAGTGAAAAGTAAGAAAAAAACTTCCAATATTGACAGAAAATACAGTTGTCTGCAAACCCCAGAAAAATGAATTAAACTTTTTTTAAAATTAAAAATAAATAAAAAGACAAAAGTTTAATAAGGTGACTAATAAAGAGGAAAAAATAAATTACATTTCTATACATCAGCAATAAATAGGAAACAAATATTTTTCTTTTTTTTCTAGCAAACCATTTCTTCAAGAAGAAAACAATTTTAAAAAAAAACAGATATAATTTACAAAAGGAAAAAATACTGTAAAGTACCTAAGATAAATCTAGCAAAACATGTGTAAGATTTTTATGAAGAAAATATTCAAACCTTATTGAAAGCCATTAGAGAAGATCCAAATAAATAGAAATACTATGTATATGGTTAAGAAGGCTTATTGCCATAAAGGTATGAATTCTCTCCAGTGGATTTATATATTCAGTGGAATTTTAGGGTTTCTCATGGAACTTGATCAGTTGATTTTTAAATCTACATGAGAAATCCAGGAACTAAGTTGGTCAAGGTACTTGTAAAGAAAAGTAGTAAAAAGTGAGGCACTTTCTCAACCAGGTATAAGACTTCCTATAAAGCCATGGAACTTAAGATGGGGTTTTAACAGCTCAGGCCAAGACAAAGGAAGGATAAAACTTAAAGGAGATAGGACTTGATCTATGACAGAAATAGGCTTGCAGATGGCTGGAGGTAGTAGAGACTATACCATAAATGTTGCTGGAGCAATTGCTCATTCATATAGAAAATACTAAATTGGAAAAATAATTAAATTGATCCCAGCCTCACACCACAACAAAAACCAGCAGGAGGCAGATAAAGACTTAAATGTGAAAGTCAGAACTTTGAATCTCTAAAAGAAGATACAGGATAACATATTTATGCTTTCTCTGAAACAAGACACAAAACCAGTAAACATGAAGGAAAAGATCAAAAAATTAAACTAGATGTAAATAAATAGGCCAGGTGCAGTGGCTCACGCCTGTAATCCCAGTGCTTTGGGAGGCCAAGGTGGGAAGATCACTTGAGCCAGGAGTTCAAGACCAGCTGGGACAACATAGTGGACCCTGTATCTATTTTTTAAAAAATTAAAATCAATTTAAAAATTAAAAAAGAATTTAAATTCTGTTAATTGAAAGACAATATAAAGTAAATATACAAGCACAATCTAAGGAGAATATATTTACAACATAAAACCAACAAAGGCTTAGCATGCAGACTATTTAAAGAACTTAGGCAAATCAACATGAAAACATGAAGAGGTACTTCACCTTACTAACAAGTAAGAGAATGAAAAGGTCAAGACCATAAAGAAATAGGATTTTATACCCACTCAATTGGTGAAAAATAACACTATAGATGGTACAATTCAACAGAAACTCTAACGTACTGCTTACTGGAGTGTGAAGTTAACCATTTTTGCCAAAAAAAACCCAACTTGGTGTTATTAGCCAACCCCAAACCCAGCAATTCGATTCCTAGGCAGACACTCTGGAGAATCTCTTTCATGTGTTCACTAGGAGACATGTTCAAGAAAGTTCAGAGTAACCCTTTCTGTAATGCAAACAATGAAACATGGTCTAAATGCCCACAAAAGAATAGCTAATAAATCGTAGTGGATTCACAGTGGAGACTCCCTAGAGAGGCAGAACTCCTTCCATATAAGGTCACAGAAACACTTAGGATTATGTGTGGTTTTTGGGTTTTTGTTGTTTGTTTGTTTGTTTGTTTTGAGGTGAGTTCTCATTCTGTTGCCCAGTTTGGAGTGCAGTGGTGTGATCTCAGCTCACTGCAACCTCTGCCTCCTGGGCCTAAGCTATCCTCTCATCTCAGCCTCCCAAGTAGCCAGGACTACAGGCGTGCACCACCACACCCAGCTAATTTTTGTATTTTTGTACAGATGGGGTTTTGCCAGGTCATGCAGGCTAGTCTTGAACCCCTAGACTCAAGTAATCTGCCACCTTGGCCTCCCAAAGTGCTGGGATTACAGGCATGAGTCACAGTACCTGGCCTAGGATTACATTTTCTATTTTTATCTTTGTATTGAATATTTGTCTTTATATTAAGAGTTATATGTATTCATTATAAAGAATTAGGAAAATACAGGAAAAGTATATGGTAGACAGACTTCTCAGATGGTCCCCAATAATTCCCATCTCTGCTGTTCATGCCCTTGTGTAATTCTCTCCCCTTGAGTATGGGCTGGACCTACTGACTTCCTTCTAACCAATGGAAAATGGTAAGAGTGCTGGAATATCACTTCTGTCATAAGGTTACAATAGAATTCTCTCTCTCTGTCTGTCTCTCTGCCTGTCTCTTGCCTTCTTAGCTTGCTCACCTTGATGAAGCAAGCTGCAATTTTGTGGCATGGAGAGGTCAACATGTCAGGAAACTGAGGGAGGCTTCCAGCCAACAGCCATGGAGGAACTGAGGTTCCAACACCCTACAAGGCCCTGAATCCTACCAACAGCCATATGAGTGGGCTTGGAAGTGGCACCTTCCCCGGTCGAGCCTTAGCATGACTATGGCTCTACCAGTACCTTGATTATGAGAAACCTTGGAGCAGAGAACCCAGCTAAGCCATACTGGATTGCTGACCTGTAGAAATTATGATATAATAAATGTTATCATTTTGAGCTAAGTTTTGGGACAATTTGTTATACAGCATAGATAGCTAATACAGTATACCAGAAGAAAGAAGGAGTGAGAGGGGGAAAAGAGGAGAAGGAGAGAAAAAGAGAAAGAAGAAGGAAAGAAAGAAGGAAGGGAGGGAGGAAGAAGACATAAATTGCCTAGAAGAAAATGAATCTTACCACTTAGAGACTGTGAAAGGAACATACATCTTGGGACCACAAACTCACTAAACCAAAGGGAAGAGTCCTGGGAACTGGGTCCCTCAAACCTGCCTCTCACGGTTCATAAATAAAATAACTATAAAGATAAAAATCTACATACTTCCCTCACAATTGGCCCATAAGGAAATTCCTTGTGGGCCCCAAAGATCTTTACCCTAAAACAGTTCTGTTGAATTTTTCCCTAGCAATGTAAATTTATAGCTTATCTTTTTTTTCTTTCTTTTTTTTTTTTTTGAGATGGAGTCTCACTCTCAGCTCACTGCAACGTCCGCCTCCCAGGTTCAAGCAATTCTCCCGTCTCAGCCTCCCAAGTAGCTGGGACTACAGGTGCATGCCACCACGCCCAGTTAATTTTTTGTATTTTTAGTAGAGAGAGGGTTCCATATTGGTCAGGCTGGTCTCAAACTCCTGACCTCAGGTGATCCACCCACCTTGGCCTCCCAAAGTGTTGGGATTACAGGTATGAGCCACCACCCCTGGCTGATAGCTTATCTTTACAGGTACAGGACAAAGGACAGAACTCAAAGTCATCCCTCTGCTCCCCTGAGACAAATGCATATCTAAGTGCTCCCTCTCCACTATGTTTATGTTATCTTATGTAAAAATGCAGATTCACTGAGCTAGATGAACACATAAGTGACTATTCCTCTATGCTTCCTCACAAGAAAATTGTGTTTTCAGTGAAAGGCTGATCAAAGACTCAAAAGGATGCAACTGTTTGTCTCTTATCCACCCACACATTAAAAACATTTCTTCCTCTTCTTCCAATATCCACCCTTTCTCCTTTAAATATCGAAGGCCTCAAAATCATCTTTAGAGAAGGGCAAAGACCTGCCTCCCAGACACGTGTCCTTAACTTTGGCAAATAAACCTCCTAAAATGATGGAGACTTGTCTCGGTCATTTTCATTGATTTACAAGACAATCACTAACATTCTGATGTTGATCCTTCAGGAGATGGAATTTGACATAGCCTTTGAAGAACCTAAGGGTCTGAAGTAGACAGAAGAGGAGATTTCATTCCATCTCCTGCCCACCCTGGCTTGGGCTCTCATTCTACCCTCACGAAGTCAATTTCACATTCTTTTTTTTTTTTTTTTTTTTTTTGTTTTTGAAACGGAGTCTTGCTCTGTCACCCAGGCTGGAGTGCAGTGGCTCGATCTCGGCTCACTGCAAGCTCCACCTCCTAGGTTCACGCCATTCTTCTGCCTTAGCCTCCCGAGTAGCTGGGACTACAAGCGCCCGCAACCACGTCCAGCTAATTTTTGTATTTTTAGTAGAGACGGGGTTTCACCGTGTTAGCCAGGATGGTCTTGATCTCCTGACCTCGTGATCCGCCCTCCTCAGCCTCCCAAAGTGCTGGGATCAATTTCATATTCTTAAATGAAAGCAATTACTTACAGGCAATTTACTCTGCTCCAGGCACTGTTCACATTCTTTCCACACATTAACTAATTCGGTTCTCACCACCAGCCTGTAAGGCGGGTACTGTTCATTTTACAGATGAGGAAGCTGAGGCACGGAGAGGTGAAGTCACTTTCCCAAACTCAGGGTTAGGCATATTGGATCTCTGCTTCGTAAAGAGAGTGGGGGTGGGCCCTGGCCTGGCCCCTAGTGGTCCCCCATGCTGCTCTCCCTATGGTCAGAGACTGAATGGCCCACAGTTCCCTGCACCTGCCCCCTACTTTCCCATCTCCCAGGCTTTGCGTATCACCTGTCCCTCATCTGGAGGGCTCTCCCCTCCCACATCCTTCTTGCAGAATCCAATCCAGCCCCAAAGGCCCATCTCAGTGGGTCCTCTGCCATTGAATCCTCCCTTTATCACTCCAACCAAAAGGGATTTGTTCCTTAAAATGAGATCAACCCTCTGTGGTAGGCAGAACAATGGTCTCCCAAAGATGACCACAAAGATGACTAGTCCTCCAAACCTGTGAAGATGTTGCCTTACACAGAAAAGGAGACTTGCAAATGTGATTAAGTTAATGATCTTGAGATGGGGAGATTATGCTAGATTAGCCAGATGGGCCCAATGTAACCACAAGTGTCAGAGGCATTTGAACCAGAGCAACTCCATCTTGAATAGGGGCTGCATAAAATAAGGCTGAGATCTGCTGGGCTGTATTCCCAGTAAGTTAGGCATTCTAAGTTATAGGATGAGATAGGAGGTCAGTACAAGATACAGGTCATAAAGACCTTGCTGATAAAACAGTTGGCAGTAAAGAAGCCGGTCAAAACACATCAAAACCAAGATGATGACAAGAGTGACCTCTGGTTGTCTTCACTGCTCATTATACACTAATTATAATACATTAGCGTGCTAAAAGACACTCCCACCAGCATCCTGACAGTTTATGGATGCCATGGCAATGCCTGGAAGTTACCTTATATGGTCTAAAAAGGGGAGGAACCCTCAGTTCAGGGAATTGCCCACCCTTTACCCCAAAAACTTATGAATAATCCACCCCTTGTTTAGCATATAATCAAGAAATAACTATAAAAATGGGCAACCAGCAGCCTTTGGGACTGCTCTGCCTATGGAGTAGCCATTCTTTTATTCCTTTGCCTCCTTAATAAACTTGCTTTCACTTTATGGATCACCTTGAATTCTTTCTTGGGCAAAATCCAAGAACCCTGTCTTGGGGTCTGGATTGGGACCACTTTCCGGTAATACAAAGCTCTTTATAAGAAGGAGGCAGGAGGGTCTGAGTCAGGGAAACTGTGGTGATGGCAGCAGAGATCAGAGTGATGCTGTTGCTGGAAGGGGCCACAAGCCAAGGAATGTGGGCCCCTCTAGAAGCTGCAAGGAATGAGTTCTCCTCTGGAGCCTCCAGAAGGAACGCAGCCCTGCCGACACCTTGATTTTAGCCAAGTAAGATTCATTTTTTGGATATCTGATCTTGCAAACTGGAAGGTAATAAATTTGTGCTGTTTGAAGTCACTAAGTTTGTGGTGATTTGTTACAGCAGTAATGTGTTATATTAAGTTTACCCCACAGCTGCCTCTTTGCGTATTTTAAGTTCGGCTGAAAGGTTTCTTTGTACATAGCAAGCTATAACCTAACTGGAGGTGTAAACAACCCGTGACCTACTTTTATACCAACCACTGTTTTGGCCGATCGCAGGCAGCCAACTGTTCAAACCATGTCCAAATGAGGCAGATGCCGAGCTGTCGTCAATCCAGCTGTTTCTGAGCCTTGCTTCTGTGTTCCGTGGGTCAGTTTCCTTTTTCTGTTCATAAATATTGTTCAACCATGTGGCAGCTCCTGAGTCTTTCTGAACCTATTCTGGTTTGGGTAGAGGGGGCTGCCTGATTCACTAATTGTTCTTTGCTCCACTAAACTGTTAAATTTAATTTGTCTTGTGTTTCTTTTAACAAACAGGAAACTAATACACTCTCTGTCTTTGAATGTCTCTCTCTCTCTCTTTTCTTAAGAGATGGGATCTCATTCTCTCACCCAGGCTAGAGTGCAGTGGCGCAATCACAGCTCACTGCAATTCAGCCTCCCAGGCTGAAGTGACCTTTCCACCTCAGCCTCCTGAGTAGCTGAGTAGCTGGGACCACAGGTACATGCTATCACCCCTGGCTAATTTTTAAAAAATTATTGTTTGTAGAGATAGAGTCTCCTTATCTCCAGGCTGGTCTCGAACTCCTGGGCTCAAGGCATCCTCCCATCTTGGCCTCCCAAAGTGCTGGGATGACAGACATGAGCCACCACACCACGCCTCTGTTTGTCTCTCTCTTGATCCTGGGTAAAACCCTGCACTCTTGAGTGTGATATGATGGCCGAGGTCTGGAAAAGTGGCAGGCAATCAAAAAAACACTTGAACCAAAATCAGCATCTTCATAAGAAAAAAGAAAAAGCAAGGGGCATGTGGTAGTAGATTTTTTAAAAAGTTAGTGTGCTGGCCAGGCACAATGGCTCACGCCTGTAATCCCAGCATTTTGGGAGGCTGAGGTGGGAGGACTGCTTTCGACCAGCCTGGGCAAAATAGCGAGACCTTGTCTCCACAGAAAAGAAAAAAAAAGTCTGGGTGTGGTGGCTCACGCCTGTAATCCCAGCACTTTGGGAGTCTGAGGCGGGCGGATCATGAGGTCAGGAGATCGAGACCATCCTGGCTAACACCATGAAACCCCGTCTCTACTAAAAATACAAAAAAATTAGCCAGACATTGTGGCGGGCACCTGTAGTCCCAGCCACTCAGGAGGCTGAGGCAGGAGAATGGCGTGAACCCGGGAGGCGGAGCTTGCAGTGAGCCGAGATCGCGCCACTGCACTCCAGCCTGGCTGATAGAGCGAGACTATGTCTCAAAAAAAAATAAATAAATAAATAAAAAGAAAAAAAAATAAGCATACCAATTTTCGCCTTGTGTGCATGTGAACGGCAAAAGGTGAAAATATAAAAATGTTTATTCACAGCTCAAAGTCACGGGAAGTCTGATCAAGACATTCAGTCACACTCAGCAGTCAGGTTAGTCTCCCCGCCTCCGTTTGGGAGTTTGAGGTTTAGAATTTCTGTCATCCTCAGTGACATTTCGGTCTTGGCACCTTCTCCCATCCTGACACTGTTGCCTGAGTTGGCGTTCACATACCTGCAGCAGATGACAAGCTAGTCACCTTTCTCTGTGTGGCCATTAACCTTTGTTTTCACAATCATCCTATGAGTGAGCCATTGTTATTCTTTTACAGATGAGAAAACAGGTTCAGAGAGGCAAAGTGACGTGTCTGGGTGCCGGCTGATAATGGCAGGTCTGGGTCCTCTTGCAGCCCAGCCTGGTGCCATTCCTACCACATCATGACTGCCTCTTTCTCTGCGTTGGTGCCACCCTGCTGTGCCCAGCATCCAGCACTTCCTGAAGACCAATGCTTCCCAAAGTGTGATCTTCGGAACAGCAGCATCTGCCTCACTGGGGAATGTGTTAAAAATGCAGATTCTTGGGCTCTGCTCAGACCTACTGAGTTGGAAACTCTAAGAGTGGGCCCAGAAATGTGTGTTTTTTGTTTGTTTTGGTTTTTCGGAGAGGGGTTCTTGCTGGAGTACAGAGGCACAATCATAGCTCACGGCAGACTTGAACTCCTGGGCTCAAGTAATCCTCCTGCCTCAGCCACCTTAGTAGCTGGGACTACAGGCACACACTACCACATCCGGCTAATTTAAAAAAATTTTTATAGAGATGAGAGTCTCAGTATGTTGCCCAGGCTGGTCTCGAACTCCTGGCCTCAAGTGATCCTCCTGCCTTAGCCTCCCAAAGTGCTGGGATTACAGGCGTAAGTCACAGTGCCCAGCGGCAATCTGTTTTAACAGACTCTCCAGATGCTTTTGATACACACTCAAGTGTGAGAACCACTGCCAAAGAAGATGCTAATACAAGTTTGTTGAATTACCCTGATTTCTGAGTGGAATCAGGGAACCATGCCATGATGCACAGGACAGAATAAATAAAGCATTATGATGGCCAGGCACGGTGGCTCACGCTTGTAATCCCAGCACTTTGGGAGGCCGAGGAGGGTGGATTACCTGAGGTCAGGAGTTCGAGACCAGCCTGGCCAACATGGTGAAACCTCGTCTCTACTAAAATTACAAATAAATTAGCCAGGTGTGGTGGCGGGTGTCTGTAATCCCAGCTACTCAGGAGGCTGAGGCAGGAGAATCGCTTGAACCTGCAAGGTGGAGATTGCAGTGAGCCAAGATCTCAACATAGAACTCCAGCCTAGGCGACAAGAGCGAGACTCTGTCTCAAAAAAAAAAAAAAAGCATTATGTCTGTGGCATGCATTGTTATTGCTGCTTTCTTATGCAGAAAAGCCATACACACAGCCAGGCATGGTGGCTTACGCCTGTAACCCTAGCACTTTGGGAAGCTGAGACAGGTGGATTGCTTGAGTCCAGAAGTTTGAGACCAGCCTGGGCAACATGGCTAAACCCCGTCTCTACAGGCATCTCCATGACAACTCTGTGACATAGGTACTATTGGAGTTCCCCTTCTACAAATGAAGAAGAAACTGAGGCTGGAGAGAATGCATACGCTGGTATTTGTTGAGAGCTACTGTGAGCCTGGCGTTCTACACCCATTGTCTCATCAGCTGAACATTCACGGCAGCACTATGAGGTCCTGCTACTGTGAGGCCGGCATCCCTCTTCCCATTTTACAGATGAGCACACTGAGGCTCTGCCCCAGTCATGCAGTCCCACAGCTTCTGCTGAATGCCCGGCTGAAATGCAGCCACAGGCGGAAGCTAGGGGCAGGGCCGGGGAGACAGGGGGTAGGGGGTGGGTGTTACTGGGTAGGGGTGTTATTTTATTTATTTATTTATTTATTTTTGAGACAGAGTCTTGCTCTGTCACCCAGGCTGGAGTGCAGTGGGCAGTTTCCAGCCAGGAGATGCCCCAGTGGCACTGGTGCCTTTCTGCTCAGGTGCCTCCATTTATGATACACCTACCTGGCCGAACCAAAACTTAACCAAGGCTCTTGTTTCTCTGCCAAAGCCCGGAGGCTCATTCTCTTGGTACTGTGTGCTGTTGTTTTTCTTCATTCTCTGAAAACCTCAGTGATAAGCCAGGCCTTCCAACTGCCTGGCGCTGTGGTCAGAGGATGGGGACAGGAGAGGGACATGCCATGTGTCTGGCCCACCAAGAAAATGAATAAGGGGCTCAAAACACAATGGAGACCGAGGGGCGCACAGCAGGTGGACTGAGGGACAAGGTCCGCCTCAGACCCCTCTGTCCCACGTGACTTCCTCAAGAGGGGAACAAACAGGTGGGTCTGGCACAAATGGGTGGGTCTGGCACCTTTATAACCACTCTTTCTGCTAGATGGGGAAACTGAGGCTCAGAGAGGTAAGGGCCAGCTAGGAACTGGGCCACTGGGATTTGACTCTAAGATGTATGTGCTTCCTCTGTCTGTGTTCCAGATGTTCTCAGCTCCTAAACAAGGAACTTTCATAAACATCTGGGAGTTCACACCAGGTGTGTGCATGCCCTCATGCATGTGACCCATGTGTGTTATCATAAGACCATCCAGAGCTGAATCTTCTTGTAACTTCCAATACCCTCTGTACAGCCAGCACTGGGGGCTTGAGCCCCAGACAGTGACATCATTCCTCCAACTCCAGCATCTGCCATCTCCTGACCAACCACCCCCATGAGGGTGGCACTCAGTGTCTGCCACCCTCACACACGGAGACTCATGCAGTCCTCACTGCTGTCAAAGGAAAATGAATCTCAGGACCCCAAACTCACTAAGCCAAAGGGAAAAGTCAAGCTGGGAACTGGGTCATGCAAACCTGGCTTCCATTTTATTTTTCTTTCTTTCTTTCTTTTTCTTTTCTTTTTTTTTTTTTTTTTTCAGACATGGTCTCGCGCTGTCACCAGGCTGGAGTGCAGTGGCATGATCTCGGCTCACTGCAGCCTTCGCCTCCAGGGTTCAAGCAATTCCTGTGCCTCAGCCTCCCGAGTAGCTGGGATTACAGGCACACACCACCACGCCTGGCTATATTTTTAGTAGAGATGGGGTTTCACCATGTTGCCCAGGCTGGTCTCGAACTCCTGACCTCAAGTGATCCGCCTGCTTGGGCTTTCCAAAGTGCTGGGATTACAGGCATGAGCCAACACACTCGGCCCCATTTTCTTTCTTACTTTTTATTTTTATTTATTTGTTTATTTTGAGACAGAGTCTCGCTCTGTCGCCCAGGCTGGAGTGCAGTGGTGAGATCTCTGCTCACTGCAACCTCCACCTCCCTGGTTGAAGCGATTCTCCTGCTTCACCCTCCTGAGTAGCTGGGACTACAGGCACGTGCCACTACACCCAGCTAATTTTTGTATTTTTAGTAGAAACAGGTTTTCACCATGTTGGCCAGGATGGTCTCAATCTGCTGACCTTGTGATCCGCTTACCTCAGCCTCCCAAAGTGTTGGGATTACAGGTGTGAGCCACTGCGCCCGGTCCCATTTTGTTTCTAAATGAGATAGCTACAAAGATTTAAAAAAAAAAAAAAAAGGCTACATACCTCCCTCACAATTTGCCCACAAGGAAATTCCCTGTGAGCCCTGAGATCTTTCCCCCGAACCAGTTCTGCTGAATTTCACCCTGACAACGTCGGTGAATAGCTTATCTTCACAGGCATGGAACAAAGGACAGAAATCAAAGTCATACCTCTGCTCACCTGCAACAAATGCATATCTGATTTCTTCCTTTGCTCTATGTTTATCTTATGTGACAATACAGATTCACTGAGCTCAAGGCATAAGTGACTATTCCCCCGCCTCACACGGAGAATGTATTCAGTGAAAGCGACGAAAGACTCAAAAGAATGCAATCACTTGCCTCTTATCTACCCATCTTTTTTCTCTTTCTTCCTTTTTCCCCCAATACCCACTCTTTTTTTTTTTTTTTTTTGAGACAGAGTTTCGCTCTTGTTGCCCAAGTTGGAGTACAATGGCGCGATCTCAGCTCACTGTAACCTCCACCTCCCGGGTTCAAGTGATTCTCTTGCCTCAGCCTCCCAAGTAGCTGGGACTACAGGCACGTGCCACACGCCCGGCTATTTTTTGTATTTTTAGTAGAGATGCCGTTTCACCATGTTGTCCAGGTTGGTCTCAAACTCTTGACCTCAGGTGATCCTCCCTCCTCGGCCTCCCAAAGTACTGGGATTACAGGCGTAAGCCACCACACCCGGCCCAATACCCCTCTTTTCCCTTTAAATATTGAAGTCCCCAGACCCATTTAGGAAAAAGCACAGACCACAGATTTTTTCTGTTTCTGTATTCTTTTCCAACCTTGGAAATAAACCTCTGAAAAGGATTGACATTTACCTTAGTCATTTTCTTTGATTTGCATTGGAAAGGGGACCCCTCTGCCAGACACTTGGTGTGCATTATATAATTTAATCTTTGCCATAACCCAGCAAGGAGTGTTAATTTTCCCATTTTACAGTTGGGTAAACCGAGGCTCAGAGCTACAAACAGACTTGTCCAGGCTCCCCACTGTCGTATCAAGTGGTCTCCTATTCAGAAGGAGACCCTGGGAGGAAGAAGAGAGACCATGGATGGCAGCTTCTGAATGCCCACTGCCCTTTGCAGTTGGCACCTCCTGGACCCCCATTCCTTCTAGGCCTTTACCAAATCCTTTGGAAGCTGAATGAGCTCTGCCCACAGGGAGCAGTGCCCAGGGGGGTCCACTCCACAGCATTTGGAGGCCAGGTGTGCTGGGAAGCAGGGGGGGTTTAGGGTCAGACAGTCCTGGCTTTGCCACCTTTAACTTTTTTTTTTTCTTTTTGAGACAGAGTCTCACTCTGTTGCCCTTGCTGGAGTGCAGTGGTGCAATCTTCCCTCACTGCAACCTCCACCTCCCAGGTTCAAGCAACTCTTGTGCCTCAGTCTCCTGAGTAGCTGGGATTATAGGCATGTGCCACTACTCCCATCTAATTTTTTTTTTTTTTTTTTTGAGACAGAGTCTCTGTCGCCCAGGTTGGAGTTCAGTGGCATGATCTCGGCTCACTGCAGCCTCTGCTTCCTGGGTTCAAGCAATTCTCCTGTCTCAGCCTCCCAAGTAGCTGGGACTACAGCTGCGCACCACCATGCCCGGCTAATTTTTGTATTTTTAGTCGAGACAGGGTTTTACCATGTTGGCCAGGATGGTCTTGATCTCCTGACCTTGTGATCCGCCCGTCTCTGCCTCCGAAAGTGCTGGGATTACAGGCGTGAGCCACTGTGCCTGGCCATCATAATGCTTTATTTATTCTGTCCTGTGCATCATGGCATGGTTCCTAACTCTTTTGTATTTTTAGTAGAGACGGGGTTTCCCTATGTTGGCCAGGCTGGTCTCGAAATTCTGGCCTCAAGTGATCTGCCCGTCTTGGCCTCTCAAAGTGCTGTGATTACAGGCGTGCGCCACTGCACCCGGCTTGCCACCTTTAATTGATGTGACCCTCGGGTAGGTATTTTTGCCTCTTGTTTTTGAGACAGAGTCTCACTCTGTCGCCCAGGCTGGAGTGCAGTGGCCCAATCTTGGCTCACTGCAACCTCTGCCTCCCGGGTTCCTGACTTTGGGGACAGAAAGAATGGCTTGAGCAAAGGTATGGAGGTATGCATATGTGGGTGGAGGTAAGGGGGGAGTGGCCCTCCCACCTATGTGGTTCATGAAGAGGCTGATGGCTGCTCAGGAGATGGGAGGGAGGCACTGTCTGGGGCTATGTTAGGAACAGATAAGAAGCAACAGGAAGGGCTGGACTGGGGACCCATGGGCAGAGAGGAGGGTCCTAGAGTCATGCTGCCTGGGTTGAGTCCTGTCTCCCCTACTTACTAGCTGTGTGGCTTGAGGTGGGTTACTTAACTTCTTGGAGCCTCCGTTTCCTCTTCTATAAAATGGGAATAACAACATTAACAGCCTCCCGAAGCCGTTGAATGAGTTGAATGTAGTAAGTGTGATGTAAATATTAGCCATTGTTATGTGAGATGTTCAGGGGATAGAGTGACAGGGCTCAATGTGTAGCTGAAGGAGGAGAAAAGAAGGGTTTCGAGGCACCTGGGAACTCCAGAGTCCCCATCATTTCTGGGAGAAATGAGCAGTGCCTTCCTCTCTGCCCAACCCTGACCAGCTGTCCACCCACCTCTCCAGGGCCAGAGGAAGCACCTGTGATCTTGATCACTACTCCCAGACGCTGGGTAGAGGGTTAGCCTGCGCATGCTGGGAGAGGCCCTGTCATTTCCTCCACATTCATCCTCAGAGGAGTTGCGGGTGCCTCAAACGATGTCAGGTGATTTTCTTTTTCCTTTTCTCCCCAACTTCTTGGTCTCCTGCCTCCCCCATGTGGCCCTGGGAGACCATCTGATATTTACTGCTGTTATCTGGCAGCTGGGGCTCAGGCAGCAAGTGACACTTTCAAAGAAATGTCCCTGGCCGGGCGCGGTGGCTCAAGCCTGTAATCCCAGCACTTTGGGAGGCCGAGACGGGTGGATCACGAGGTCAGGAGATCGAGACCATCCTGGCTAACACAGTGAAACCCCGTCTCTACTAAAAAAATACAAAAAACTAGCCGGGCGAGGTGGTGGGCGCCTGTAGTCCCAGCTACTCAGGAGGCTGAGGCAGGAGAATGGCGTGAACCTGGGAGGTGGAGCTTGCAGTGAGCTGAGATCAGGCCACTGCACTCCAGCCTGGGCGACAGAGCCAGACTCCGTCTCAAAAAAAAAAAAAAAAAAAAAAAAGAAATGTCCCTGACACTCCTATGGGCACCATTCTAGGGCCACCGATGCCCAGCCTGGGCTGGGGAAGCCAGGGGCAACCACTCCTATTCCTGACAACAGCAATTGTTGCAGGATAATTCAGGAATCAGAGAGACCGAGGGGTTGAGGAGGATTTATTATTTAGGTGCACTGGCTCAGTCGGATTCACATTTAAAAAGACCGAGCCCTGAACAAAGAGTTAAGTTATATTTTAAGCATTTCACAGGGTGGGGAGAGATCTGTGCAGGGGGAAAGAAATAAAGACAGTTATTTAATTGAGACATGCATTATATTATTTTTTACTTTTTAAGGAAAGACATGTTTTATGGCTTGAGTGTATCTGTCTAGTGGCCTTGCAGCTGCACAGCTAGAGAAACGGGGTCTTCACTGTGCCTGGGAAAGGAGCAGCAATAAGGCTCCCTAGCCACAAAAAAAACCAGGCAGTTCATTTTTAAGGGACTCCAGTTCTTTTTTTTTTCAGGGAAAATTGTTTTTGTTTGTTTGTTTGTTTGAACACAGAGCTGAGTTTCTGCTTACACATTTTAAAATTTCTTTTAATTCCTGTTCTACAATAACAACAATGACCCTGCACACTCCCTGAGAGCGTTCCTCCACTCTCTTGTTTAACCCAGACCCTGCCACAGGGCATATGGCAAACAGCGTTTGTTAAATGAGTGAATAAAAACTACCAGGGATGGGCCCACCACTGTGCTAAGTACTCAACCAACATTTGCACATTTTTTCATATTGAATTCCTATAACCAGCACGTGATGTGAGTATTATCCCCATTTCACAGATGAGGAAACTGAGGCTCAGTTGCTCAAGGCCTCTCAGCTAGCCAGCAGCAGGTCCAGGCTTCCTACCTCAGTCTCTGCCACGCCAGAGAGCTCCGTTTCACCATCCCCACCCACACTATTACACACCCACGGAGAAGCTTAGCTAAGAGATGTGGGGTAACAAACTGTGCTGTGAACCAGGAGGCCCAGGGGCTAAACTTACTTCCAGGGCACACTTGCTGTGTGACCTTGAGCAAATCACAGACCCTCTGTAAGTTTCTGTTGCCTCGATGAAGACAGGAAGATGGCTGGCCTAGTTTGCCCCACAATAATTTATCTGTGGTGTGGTCCTGGGGAATTTGCACTTGTACATGGCAAAAAACCCACAGCCATGAGACTGGCACTTCCCACGGCTGCTGGGATCTTCTCTCTCCAGCTGCTCCCCTGGCAGTGGCTGCAGAGGCTGGAGCCTGGAGCCTGGAGCCTGGGCCAAACACATGCTCTGTGTCAGTAGAACTGGCTCATCCAGCATCTCCTGACCTGCCCCCAAAACCCCAGAAGGTCCCCCGCTCACCTGCAGACGTCAAGCTGAGTCAAGGTGCCCAGCACACACACGGCATGGGTGGGCTGCTCTGGGGTCACACGGATCAATGTCCCCTGGGCCATTGTCTGGTTAGCTGGTCCCTCTGGCTGTAGGAAGCCCCTGGGCTGGTTCCTTTATACCGCCCAGCGGAGGCCATGAGTCAGCACCTGCGGTCTGTGGCCCAGAGGCTCAACCCCTCCCCACTCAGGTCAGGGGTGTGGGCTCTCAAAATCTCCTCTGCCCTGGGGCTGCCCCTTGGACCTCTAGGTGGGTGTCAATGCTGGTACCAGTGGCAGGGTGGCTCTGTCAGTTTCCTGAGAAGGATGGATGGCTCAGAAAGCGTGGGGTGGAGTCCAGGCTGAGGGGTTGGGTCCCAGTCCTACGTGCCCGTAGCCCCATCCCTGCCTGGAGGCCCTGAACACCTTGATCTATCCAATCTCACCTATGTCAAACAGGGGTATCAGAAAGGAGAAGGTGGGAAAAGCAGGGAGATTTTAGGTAAGCGATCATAGGCCAGGCTACACGTTCAAAGAGCAACCAGGCTTGGGACAAGTCTCTCCACCTGGGCCACCCACATGACAGCTCACATTCTTGGTATTTTCTCTACGCCAGGCATGTTTTCCTGCACCACATGGAATAGCTCATTAAGACAAACTTGTGAACTAGGTAGTACCATTATCCCCTTATTTCACCCTCATAGTAGCCCTCTGAGGTTGGTGCCATTATTGTACCCATTTTACAGATGAGAAAATGGAGGTCCAGAGCACTTCCACAGCTCGAGAGTGGTAGGGCCAGAATTGGAACCAAAGGTGTCCAGTTCCAGAGTGTGACATTCATTAGCTGCCTGTCTGTATGACACGTGCTTTCCAGACTGTATCACAGCTACATCTCGCTACAAGATATAGATGGGCTTATTATTACAATCCATTTTACAGAAGGAAAATTGAGGCTCAGAGAGTAAAAGTGACTAGCTCTTGCCCAAAGTGCCAGAGCCAGCATGCAGTAGAGCTGGGAGGAGATGAGCTTCCTGGCGTGGAAGCTGATGTTCTCTGCATGCTCCAGGATACCTGCCTCTTGCCAGGGCCTCTGGCTGTCAGATCAGACAGTGCAGGTGTGGGCCACGCCTGCCAGGGGGACGCCCATGCGGCCACAGAGATGTGGCTGCACCTGGGCCGTTGGTACCAGGCGCTACCTTTAATAAGGCAATTGGCGGGTGGCAGACGGGTCTCAACAAGGAGCACTCAGAGGATGCATGCATGGGGGTCTGGCGTGAACATAGAGCGTTCGGCAGGTTGGATATTTTGTGTTCATTTCTGTTTGCTTGCTTTGGCTTTGAAGCAAAGAATTTGCCTCATTAATTCAGAGCCAGGCTGTGGAATCAAGCAGGCTTTAGTTCAAATCCTGCCCCATGTCAACATCCCCGTGGAGTGGGTCCTATCAGGATGCCCATGTGTAGATGGGCCACAAAGACTTAGAGAGATTGAGTGAGACCCCCAAGGTGTCACAAGCCCTACAGTGGGGGATCTGAATTCAGACCACCTTCTCTAGGCTCAAAGCTTATCTTCTGTACCAGCAGATGATGACGTGGCCAGGTCTGACGTTCTGACGCATCTACGTGACTGCCTGCACACAGTAAGTCTTAATAAACCTGATTTCTCTGGCTGACCGCATGATTAGAACTAGTTTGAGTTTCTACTGGAAAGTGGCAGGAGGGAGCTGCCCGTTGTTAGAGTTGGGAGGGCCCTTAGAGAACACCCAATCCAGTCCTTGTTCTGCAGAAGGGGAGACTGAGGCACAGAAAGGGGGTGGGACCCGCCCCCGCCCACGGTCATGCAGCACATCAGTGAGAGGGCTGGCCTCTACCCCAAGTCTTAGGTCTCCTGAGGTTGTTTTCTTCTGTTTCTTCTTTGCTTTCTTATTTTCTTCAGCAGTTTGGGGTTTAAATTTGCTGTGAATGAGCCATAGAGGACAAGCCCCAAAGCAGTTTTGTTAATTCAACAAATACTTATTGCCTGCTGATGGCCAGACACTGTTCCAGGCACTGTGGATATGCTGTGAACAAAACGGACAAAAATCCTGCCTTCATAGAACCTTTTTGTTTGTTTTTGTTGGGAGAGAGACAGCCAGTAAGCAATAAATGCAGTAAGTGAATTCTATCGTATGTTAGTAGGGTAGAAATAGGAACAATGACAGGATAAGGGCCACTAGGAACACAGGGCAAGGGGCTAATGCAATTTCAAGTAGGGTGGCCAGAGAAGGTGACGTTTGAGCCAAGACTTGAGTGCCAATGTGGAAAACTGGAGGGAGAATGTTCCAGGTCAAGAGAACAGCCAGTGCAGTCGGTGCAAAGGCCCTGAGGCAGGGACATGCCTGGCGGGTTCAAGAAAGAGTAAAGAGGCCAATGTGGCTGAAATGCAGTGAGGGAGGGGGGAGAGCAGCCCGGGGCGGGGGTGTGATCATAAGGGCCTTTCAGGCATCCTAAGAACTTTGGCCTCTGCTCCAAGTAACGTGGGGAGCCTGGAGTCATTTTGAGCAGAGGAGGAGGACCGCGAACCGACTTGCTTGAACGTGATCACTCTGGCTGTGATGTCAGAACAGACTGTAGGGGATCCGTGAAGAGGCCAGGAGACCTGTGAAGTGGCCACTGCAGACAGGCCGGTGACAGACGGTGGGGCTCAGGCCAGGGTGGTTGCCATGGAGGAGGGGAGGATGGGTCAGGTTCTGGACATTTTGTGATGCAATACAGCCAACAGGAGGTGCAGATGGACTGGATGAGGGGTGTTAAGAAAGAGAGAAGAATGGAGGCCGCCGCCGCAATTTGGAGCCTGAGGCCCTGGAGGGATGGGACTGCTCGCAGCTGGGCAGGGAAGGCTGAGGGAGGGGTGGGGGTGGGCACAGTGGAGATCAGGAGTTTGGTCCTGGCTTTGCCAAGTGTGATTTAGTGTGATGATGCCCTGTAGGACGTTTGAACACATGATTCTGGAGCTTAAGAGACAGGACCAGGCTGGAAAGCATACAACTGTGAGATGTCAACATCTCCAGCTCCCCTAGGGAATGAGTGTGGATGGGGAAGAGAGAAGGCCGAGGGATGAGCCCTGGGGTCCTCCACCAGAGACTCAGGGGAGTGATGAGAGAGAGGAGGAGCAAACGAGAGTACATGTTATTTGCAATTACACAGGGAGCAACGCAAAACTAGGTTTGTAACACACACGCACACACACACACACACATTCTCACACTCAGGGAAAACGGCTGCACTTTGGAAGCAAAGCCTCTTTGTAGAAACACACTTGGTCACTCACAGCAGAACAAGGGCCATGGGCTCTGTGATAGGCAGGGCTGAGGGCAGGAGCCGAGGGCAGTGGAATAAGAGGCCAACAGACATGGGGCTGGGGCATGCCCCACCTGTGCCTGCAGCTCCGGCTGCATCCTGACATGGCTGCTCCCCTGCTGATGGACATGGGGGCTGTTTGCAAGTTTTCAGTGTCATAAACCACGTAGCCATGCATCCCTTGTGCCCGTGTCTGTCGTTATTTGCACGGATGTTATAGAGTCATCTTTGCCCCTCTAGTTTTTTAGCAGGACGCTTCATTCTGTTTCTGAGATTTGCCACACCTTGTGTTTAAATGCCCGTCTCCCAACTAGCCTGAGAGCAAGGCCGGTGCCTAGACTTGTCACTCAACACTGGTGGCTTAACACCATGGCTGTTTGTGTTCCCAGCACCCAGCCCAGTACTTGACCCAGACAGGATCCTGTGAAGATCCCTGAGAACCTGGCCTGGCTGTTTCTTTTGCCGATGGCATTAACCCTTTCAGAGCCCAAAGGGGACCTCTGGGGTTGGGGAGTGAACTCTCTTACACATGGTGACTGGCTCAGAACCCAGGCCACAAACCTGGGAGGAAGAGGCCTCTCTTCCTGTTGAAAGGCAGAATCACCAGCCCAACTCACACAGAGGAAGCAAAGGTGTTCTGGGAGTTGCCCAATACCCTCTAGGCATTTGAGGCCCAGATGGCTGTGGCCATCTGAGCTCCTGTCCCAGAGACTGGCTGGCTAGCCTGCTCCAGGTGATTGCAATGACATCATTTTGGGGGAAAGAATTAGGGTCAGGGGACTCTCCCAGGGGCTCTGAGTCTGGGTATAGTGCAGTGTATTTCTTGCAGCAGATGGCCTAGCTCTTTTGCATTATTCATTCATAAGTACAGTTCATTCCCAGCACTGAGCTATTCATTCAACAAATATTTATCAAATGCCTCCTAAGTGTCCGGCCCTCGCTTAGAAGCTAACTTAGGCTTTAACATAAACGTAGAAGCACACAGGGTGATAACAGACCACCATCTATTAACGCCTGCCATGTGTTTACCTGTCACCAGGTCCTTGGGCTCTATTATTTCTAATACTCACTATTAAGTGTGGCAACAGGTACAATCTCATCTCTACAGAAGAGTGAAGTACCAGGCTCAAGGTCACACGGCCTCTAGGAGGGTTTCAAATTTGGCTTTATCCAACATGCTATGCCCTGGTGTATCCCTGACCTATGCCAGGCCCTAACGTGCATCATCTTTAATCCTCACAGCAACCTTAACATCTCTCCCCATTGTCCAGATGAGGAAACCGAGTCTCAGAGGAGTTAGGTAACCACTCAGAGATACACAGAAGTGGTGATACTTGCATTTAATTTTGCACAGCCTGACTCCCGAGCCCCTGCATCCTTGTCCACTCTGAGGGCTGCACAGCCGCCCCCAGGCCAGGTCATTTGGCTGATGAGTTCTGAAGTCCCTTCCAACAGAAAGAACCCTGGTCTCTCGGCTTCTCTGAATTCATGACTTCCAGCAGAACACTGGAGCCAAGTCTAGATCATCCAGACTGGCTGAAACTAGAAAATCCCTCCTCCTGTGGATCACCTGAAGTCAGGAGTTCGAGACCAGCCTGACCAACATAGTGAAACCCCATCTCTATTAAAAATACAAAAATTAGCTGGGCATAGTGGCAGGCACCTGCAATCCCAGCTACTTGGGAGGCTGAGGCAGGAGAATCACTTGAACCCAGGAGGCAGAGGTTGCAGTGAGATGAGATCGTTCCATTGCACTCCAGCCTGGCCAACAGAGCAAGACTCCATCTCAAAAAAAAAAAAAAAAAAAAATCCCTGCTCCTGTGAAGTGTTCATCCCAGAGCCCCCTGCCTGCTGTGTATATTGCAGGGGCAGTCTTTTCTCCTCTCTGTTCACACAGCTCTTCCCTGTCCCCAGCATCTCTCCTTTCTCTCCCTTGCAGAATCCTCCTAGGTTCTGGAAGGATTCATGGGCACACAAGGGCAAAATCACGACTCTAACACGTGCCGGCCCTGCACTGGAGCCCATTCATGTGAACAATACACTAACCCAACGAAAGTCAGTCATTGACAGATGAGCAGCACATTAGGGGCATAGACAGGAGATGGAGCCCAAATCTGCATCGAAAGCCTGCAACCTTCCACTCTGCCACCTTTGAGAAAAGGAAGGGGACCAGTCAGATGAAGGCAAATGTCTCTGTATTCCCTTTCTGGAACTGGCTCCTACCCAACCCTTGACACCAGGTGCTTACGTGTCTTCTCTGGCACCCAGGATTTCTCCTGAGGACCATGATCATGAGAATGTGAGTGACATGAGAGCATGGACTTTGCTTTGCCCACTATCTCCCTAGTGCTTAGGACAGGGCCTGGCACAGAGTAGGTAAACAAGAAATACTGTATTTTACTGAATTTATGACACTATTTAAGATACATTCCTTGCTACAGCATCATCTGTTGAAAAGACTTTTTCAACACATTGTAATTGAATTGCTTTTGCATCTTTGTCAAAAATTGTACATGTTGGGCATACATGTGTGGGGCTATTTCCAGGTTCTATATTCAGTTCCATTGATCTGTGCCTGTTCCTCCAACAATGACACTATCTTGATTACTGTAGCTGTATGATAAATCTTAAAATTGGGTAGTATATTAGACTCTTCCTGCCTTGCTGCAAAGAAATACCTGAGACTGGGTAATTTATAAAGGAAAGAAGTTTCATTGGCTCATGGTTCTGCAGGCTTTACAGGAAACACGGTGCTGGCATCCGCTTGGCTTCCAGTGAAGCCTCAGGGAGCTTTCAGTCATGGTGGAAGGTCAATCTGAGAGCAGACATACTTCACATGATGAAAGCAGGAGCAAGAGAGCGAGCGAGCCTGGGGAGGTGCCACACACTTTTAAATTACCAGATCTCATGAGAACTCACTATCACAAAGACAGCACCAAGCCATGTGTTGGAGTGATCAGACCCAACACCAGGTCGTGGGGGCGACGAAGTCTGGCAGAGTCAAAGGAATCAGAAAAAGACAGGTTTTTTTTGTTTTGTTTGTTTTTTTGAGAGAGTGTCTTGCTCTGTCGCCCAGGCTGGAGTGCAGTGGCGCGATCTCCACTCACTGCAAGCTCTGCCTCTCGGGTTCACGCCATTCTCCTGCCTCAGCCTCCCGTGTGGCTGGGACTACAGGCGCCCGCCACTGCGCCCGGCTAATTTTTTTGTATTTTTGGTAGAGATGAGGTGTCACCGTGTTAGCCAGGGTAGTCTTGATCTCCTGACCTCATGATCCACCCGTCTCGGCCTCCCAAAGTGCTGGAAACAGGCGTGAGCCACTGCGCCCGGCCGAAAAAGACAGTTTTGAGAGAGAAAGTAGGATCCAGGGGGCTGTTCCGAGTGTGAAGGCTGTGTAGATCCTCGAGCTCTGGGAACCCACGCTATTTATTGGTGTTCAAACAGGTGGTGAGGATGTGGGGGTTGAAAGGAAACAGTGTATCAAGTCAATGAGAAACATGGCTGCTTAAGATAATGGGAGTGCTAGAAGCAAGGAGCCAGCAAGCCTAGCAGACAAGCAAGACCTGCCTCAGCTTCTCTCCCAACACTCAGCTTTTCTCCCAACATGCCCTCCTTCTGTTTTGTAAAAACCACCACAGCTATCATTATTATTATTAGCATAAGGTGGTCTCTCTTTTTTAAATTAATTAAGGCAATTGCAGGCTGTATAGCCCTTAATTGCCAGTTGGTGATCCAGCTTCATTTTTCTTAGCCCTTATTCAAAATGGAGTCGCTCTGGTTTGAATGCTTCCCACGTATCTCCCCTTTCCCTTTTACAAGAGGACCCTCAATCCTAGGGGTTGCAGAAGGTTGAAGGTCCATCTTCTGCAATTTCTTCATGCTGAATAGGGGTGATGATACTCCTGTCTACCTATTAGTGTCCCTTGTATTCAGGGTAGAAAGGAGTTCAATCAGAAAGCATTGGTCCATTAAGCATCTATAGGTAAAACCTTGACGCTCCAGCAGTTTCTCAACATGGCAAGTACTGAGGGAACCTGGTCTATGGTTAGGATCCATGGGCCCTTCCAGTCTCCTGTTCCATGGTTGTACACATCTTGAGGGCACCTACATGGTTTATCTCCTGCAAAAACACAAGCATACCCTCACCCCCATATTAGTAAATCTACTGAAACGAACCAAAAACTTTTGTGGCTGTAGCCAGGAGACATGCCATTGCTGAAGCATTTGTAACTCAGCTTCGGCCTCTTTGGTTAATTACCTCGGGGTAAAACTTACCATTGATAAGAAGAAGCAGGCCCCTTCTAACAGAAGGCACAGAGAAAGCAAATTGAGGCTTAAAAGCAATCCTTAAACCTTCCATTTGCACTGTACAGGTGGGTCCACTAGATACTGTGGCTCATGATAGATCTTCAGATGTTTGGTGGACACCCACACAGGCACCTCATTGTCCCCTGGAGAGACACAAGCAAATCCTCTTCCCCATAATATTATCTTTCCTGTGTTCCAGCTTTTTGTATGTGCATCCCTCCACCGTGTATCTTGCCCAGCCTTTTTATTTTCCTTTGTCAGCGGCCATTGCTCCACCCAAACCAGTTTGGCAGTTAGCCAAACAAGAGGAACAGGAGCCGGATGCTCAACAATGACCACTCCTAAAAATGACACCCCAGTCCGGTCCGATCTGTTTGCTGTTGTAATTCTAAAGGTTCTGATTGGCCATTTTTATCTTTTCCTAGTCCTTTTCCTGAGCAATGTCCCATATTTCTCATCATTTGTCTACTATTACTACTATATTGATCCATAGGAATAGATATTTCAGCATCCCATTGTTGCAGTTAAGTCTCTGCCCCATAAATTGACAGGAACAGATGTAATGATAGGCTGAAATGTCCCTTCCTGACCATCCGGTCCTTGACATGGTAAAATCAAGGAAGTCTGAAAAAGTTCTGAGGCAGCGCCTACTCCAACAATACCAACGGATGCCTTTTGCTTAGGCCAGTGCTGGGACCATTGATTTATAGCAATAATAGAGACATCAGCTCCAGTATCTACTAGTCCTTCAAAATCTTTTCCCTGAATAGTAACTGTGCAAATAGGTCTTTTGTCAGACACTTGATTAACCCAATACACAGCTTTTCCTGCTGGATTAGTATTACCAAAGGCTCCTGTTCTTTTCACTGTGCTGCTTCCTAGTTTTATGTAAGGTAACGGCAACAACTGAGCAATTCTTTCTCCTGGGGAGGCAGAACACAGAGTCAAGGAATTAATAACTAATTGAATCTTTCCAGTATAACCAGAGTCAATTATTCCCATTTGTACAGTAACATCTTTTAAATTTAGACTAGACCTTCCAAGTAATAGACCGACTGTTCCTGAGGGTAAGGGTCCCCTAACTGCCATGGGGACCTTCTTTGGTGGCTCCCCAGGAAGTATGAACTAAAAGATGAGTTACATAGATGCTTACAAAACACAACTGGACATTTTCCATTATTTCGGGATAAACCAAAATAAATTTTAAAGTTTCATTTGCAGATTTCAAAGCTGAAAATGCTTTCAGCAAATTCTTAGACCTTAAGAAAGTGCCATAGATCTTAAGTATATATTGTCCATTGTTTATAAAATCACTTGCCTTTTTGATCTAAAAATTTGAATTCTTGAATTTAATAGGTTTTTCTTCTGGAAAAGTTATTGGGCATTCAAGTAAAATCAGTACTTTCAGAGTAGTGACCTGCATCACACTGGAGTGACTGCTTTAATTTCTAAATCATCAATTAGTGTAACCCAGGGATACTGATGGCCTTGATACATAATTTAATCTTGTCATTATAGCGTGTGGAAATCAGGCCTTTGTGGGGGCAACATCTGACCCCATTTCTTTTGACCACAATGGTTCCTGCTACAATGTCATAGGCTGTTCGATTATGTTGAAAAAAACAGCAGTGTGATGAAAGCAGAGAAAAAAGAAGCAATCAAAAAATTTTTGATCATAGCTCGTATAGTGGACGTTGTAATGCTGACATGTGAGGAAGGAATCACTGAAACCCGACTTAGTGCAATAAGCACTGATGTATCTATCACATGTCACAACTTGAAGCCCCACCAGGAACTTCCCTGGGGTAGCTCCAACTGCTCCCCAAATGCAAATTATCTCATAAAAACAAACTAATAATCTGTATATAAGAGACACAACCATAATTTTCTGCAAGTTTTCCATTGATGTCTTCATCTGTTTTTTCCATTATATAATGCATAGCAAACTTAAGAGATATCCTTTATCCCACTGAGGCGCATAATGCTTAAGACAATGGTTGCTTTTACAAAAAGAGAATAAAGAAATCCACCATCTCTGCCATAAATCTGTGAGTCAAGGATGGAATAACATATTCTCTGCCTGCCTGGTGCCCGGTCTCACTTGGGCTTCGCAAGGGGGCTGCACATCCTACCTTTGTCACTGGAGTGGCTCGGACCTACGCCTGCACCTGAGGAGCCTGGGGTCTCAGGCCGGCAACTGGAGCAGCGGTGCTGATGCCAGCAGCCGTCCCTGGGTCAGACCCCGAGGCCCGAGGGACTGCAGCGCCGCCCGAAGGGAAACTCTGCGAGGGCCGTTGGAGGCTGCAATAGGCGGGGAAGGCAGCCAGGCTGCTGCGCCAAGTGAGTTAGCCGCAGCAGGACTGCCACAGCCACTTGTGCATTTGCTGGGAGTACTCGTGGGCGCTCAGCTGTGCCGGTCTCTCCCACGGCGCGGCGGCTTTGGGCCCTTGGCTGCTCCGCCTGCTCCTGCAGCCTGGCACTGGAGCTGGAGGCTGCCTCCCTGCGCCTCCCGAGCTCGCGGGGCCGCTCCGACGTGTCAGCAGCAGCGGCTGAGAGAGGCCTGCGGCCTTGGGCCAGCCTGGGGGCTGCCGTGGGGCCATGGGATGGCCGCGGCAGAAGGTCCCGCAGCGAAGGGACGGGCTCCTGGTCCCCTCTGCCCTCCCCGCGCCCGGGAGGGTGGCCTTGGGCTCCCTCTCCCCCAACCATCGTCACCCCAGCAGCAACCCCCGCGGCACCTGTGACTGCTCCATCTTTATATGCCCTTTTAAAATCTCTTCCAATTCTCACCCATTCATGCAACTCTATAGTACCCTGTTTCGGGAACAATGGGCAAAACTGCTTTACCATACTAAAAAAGTGATAGCAAACTCTTGAGTACTTCTACGCCCCCACTTCATAACAAATGCTTTAAAAAACTTAAATAAGCAGAATGTCTGCTTTCACTTTGTCTCATTGTTACCCTGGTTCTTCCAAGCGCTCAGCTTTCCCACAGAGGTTCTTTTAGACGTCCTCAGGTGTCCTTTGACAATGTATCCTCTGCTTTCACACACTCTGGCGTTCCTTCACCGGGGTCTTTGTCGTCCCATGTTGGGTGCCAGGAACGTTTGGGGTGATCAGACCCAACACCAGGTTGTGGGGGCGATGAAGTCCCCCAGAGTCAAAGTAATGAGAAAAAGACAGTTTGACAGAGAAAGTGGGACCAGGGGGCCATTGCGAGTTTGGAGGCTTCAAAGGCCCCGAGCTCTGGGAGCCCATGCTATTTATTGGTGCTCAAACAAAGAGGTGGTGAGGATGTGGGTGTTGAAAGGAAACAGTGTATCAAGTGAATGAGAAACATACGGCTTCTTGAGATAATGGGAGTGCTAGAAGCAAGGAGCCAGCAAGTCTAGCAGACATGCAAGCCCTGCCTCAGCTTCTCTCCCAACACACAGCTTTTCTCCTAACACCATGAGGGATCTGCTCCCATGATCCAAACACCTCTCACCAGGCCCCACATCCAGCATTGGGGATTACAGCTCAACAGGAGATTTGGGCAGGGATAAATATCCAAACTATATCTATAGACAAATTGCTTCTACTTTATTCTTCTTCAAAATTGTCTTAGCTATTATAGTTCCTTTGGCTTTCCATATAATGCTAGAATAAACCTGCCTATATCTTCAAAAACATCTTGCTAAGATTTTGATAGCAATTGCATTAAATCTATATATCAATTTGAGGAAGATTGACGTCTTTACTATGTTGAGTCTTTCAATTCATGAACATGGTGTGTGTCTCTATTGAGATGCTTTTTAGATTTCTTTCATCAGTCTTTTGTAGCTTTCAACATGTAAATCTCTTACATGTTTTGTTAGATTTAAACCTAACAATTTTTTTGGAGTGATTATAAACAGTATTGTATTTTTAGTTTCTTTCTTTTTTTTTTTTATTTTTGAGAAGGACTCTTGTTGCCCAGGCTGGAGTGCAGTGGTGTGATCTCGGCTCACTGCAACCTCTGCCTCCTGGGTTCAAGTGATTCTCCTGCCTCAGCCTCCTGAGTAGCTGGGATTACAGGCACTTGCCACCATGCCCAGCTAATTTTTTTTTTTTTTTGAGACAGAGTTTCATTCTTGTTGCCTGAGTTGGATTGCAATGGCATGATCTTGGCTCACTGCAGCCTCCACCTTCCGAGTTCAAGCAATTCTCCTGCCTTAGCCTCCCAAGTAGCTGGGATTATAGGCACCTGCCACCACACATGGCTAATTTTTGTATTTTTAGTAGAGACAGGGTTTCATGATGTTGGCCGCCAGGGATTTTAATGGGAATTTAGACCCAAGCTGGCTCAATGTCCAAGACTTTTCCTCCACTACTGGGCAGCTGGATGTGAAGAGCCCATAGCAACTATGTGAGAGAGGCTTTCTTGGTGCTGGTGACAACTGGTATCTGGTCCAGCCAGTGGAGAATAGGCTCAGAATCTGCTTCCCTCCCTGGTGAAAGGAGGCTTCCCCATCTTGGCAGAGACTAAGTCAAAGGATAAATTTCTTCTATTTTGGGGGGAAACAACCAGCTCATTATTTGGGAGTTTGAAGAAGACTTCTCTCCCTGACAATGTTCAAGGATCTTACCCTACCCACTGGAGGAGACTCAAAATGCCACCAGCTTTGGAACTTTGCTTCCTGTTGATGGAAACCTCACAAAGGAGACCTCATATTTTGCAGGGTAGAATTAGTGAGTTCCATAGTTTCTTTTTAAAAAGTTTAGAAACCATTTCCCCCTCCTTACTATAAGTGGATGATAAGAAAAATGGTGGTGGAGGGGGATATGAGTTGAAGGGAATACAAAATAAAAATATTACCTGGTTTCAATCAAATAGTCATTTCCAGCACATAATTTTATTTCCTTCCATTTTTAACAGAATTTTTTATTTCATATCTTACAGATTATTTATTTTTTATTTTTTTTGGAGACAGAGTCTTGCTCTGTCGCCCAGGCTGTAGTGCAGTGGCACGATCTTGGCTCACTGCAACCTCTGCCTCCTGGGTTCAAGCTATTCTACTGCCTCAACCTCCCAAGTAGCTGGGATTACAGATGCCCATCACCATGCCTAGCTAATTTTTGTATTTTTAGTAGAGACGAGGTTTTACCATGTTGGCCAGGCTGGTCTCAAACTCCTGACCTCAGTTGATCCACCCACCTCAGCTTCCCAAAGTGCTGGGATTACAGGCGTGAGCCACCTTGCATGGCCTTATACACTTTAAATGTATATAATTTTTATTTGCCAATCATACCTCAAGAAAGCTGGAAAAAATAAATCAGTATTGCTACTATTAATAATAGTTTTGAAACAGTAATTGCTGGCTCGCACCTGTAATCCCAGCACTTTGGGAGGCTGAGGTGGGTGGATCACCTTAGGTCAGGGGTTCGAGACCAACCTGGCCAACATGGTGAAACCCCATCTCTACTAAAAATACAAAAATTAGCCTGGTGTGGTGGCATGCACTTGTAATCCCAGCTACTCAGGAGGCTGAGGAAGGAGAATCCCTTGAACCTGGGAGGTGGAGGTTGCAGTGAGCCGAGATTGCACTACTGCACTCCAGCCTGGGAGACAGAGTAAGATTCCACCTCAGAAAAAATGAATAAATAAAAAAAGTGTATGTTTTGTTATACACATGCATTGTGAAATAATTATTACAATCAAGCTGACATATCCATCGCCTCACATAGTTACATGTGTTACTGTGTGTGTGTGTGTGAACACCTGAGAGCTAATCTCTTAACAAATTTCAAGTATAAGATACATTATTATTAACCATAGTCACCATGCTATATATTAGCTTTCCAGAATTTATTCATCTTGTAATGGAAAGTTTTACCTTGACTAACATCTCCCATCTTCTCCTACCCCCATCCCCAGTAACCACCATTTCTCGTCTCTGTTGCTGAGTTCAACTTTTTAAAGATGCCAGTTATAAGTAAGAATGTGCAGCATTTGTTTTTATGTGCCTAGCTTATTTCACCTGGATAATGTCCTTCCAGTTTCATCCATGTTGTCTCAAATGGCAGGGTTTTCTCCTTTTTTCAAAGGCTGAATAATATTCCTCTGGGTGTGTGTGTCGTGTGTGTGTATCACATTTTCTTTATCCAATCATCTGTTGATAGACACCTAGGTTATTTCCATGTCTTGGCTACTTTTTTTTTTTTTTGAGATGGAGTCTCGCACTGTCGCCCTGGCTGGAGTGCAATGGTGAGATTTCGACTCACTGCAACCTCCGCTTCCACACCTGGCTAATTTTTGTATTTTTAGTAGAGATGGGGTTTCACTATGTTGGCCAGGATGGTCTCGAACTCCTAACCTCAAGTGATCTGCCCGCCCAGACCTCCCAAAGTGCTGGGATTACAGGCATGAGCCACCACACTTGACCTTCCCTCTTTTTCCCTACTTTAAAAACTTAAAAGATGCAGTCAAAGCAAATCATGCCTAATTTAATCAATTTCCATAGGTAACGATTACTACAACCACCGTCACTTAGACCACTTCTACTTTCTTGTTTAGCTCTTTGTCATTTCATGGATGATTTTCTTTTGTAGTCATATTTTTTCACTTAACATAAAAGGTATTTGTCACACTACCATAAAGACCTCAGAGGTTTCATATATTGCATCAAATGGAGGTACTGCAATTTTCCCACTCATTCCCACAGGTTTCTAACATTTTGACCAGCTCGATTCTGATTTTTTGCTATTAAGCATCCCTAATAAATATTTGTGTCTGATTAGAGTTACTTCTTTGTTTATTTTCCTAGAGATTGAACTCCTGATATTTGAAACTCTTTTCCAAAGGACGATATCAAACCCCATCTCTATATTTAACACTCAAGGCTGCTCACTTCACCCTGGGCTGTCCAGAAACTTTCTTTTTTGTTTCTGTTTCTGCTATTTTGATTGTGGTGTTTTATGTTCATTTACTGCCTAATGAGATTAACAAATGTTCCTGGTATTTGTCATCAAGTTGTTGATGTTGTAGTTGCTCTTGTTATATGAGAGCAATATTGGTCAGGAGAGATGTTGGCAGGGCTGGGGCAGTGGTGAGGGGCTAGAAGTGGGAGATGGTTAGTGCCGACGCCGGGAAACTGGAGCGCTGCAGGCAGTTTGCAACCTCTCAGATTCATCACTTTACTTTTTCTGGTTAGGACTGTGATCGTATCCTTCCAACGGCAAATTGAAGGTTGAACCTGGAGCTATGTTCACGTAACATTGCCACAAAACTTGTACCTTGGGCTGGTTTGAAATAACTCTGACGCCTCACATTCTCCTCTGTCAGGCTTGAGTGATTCTCTTTTCCAAAATTTATTTGTTCTGTGATTCACACTCAGCAGAAGTCATGAGGTAGGGCTGGATCGTGCTGTCCCAAGGGTGTTGGCAGAGCTGCCTGTTTAGTTGGTGGTTAGTTCTTCTCTTCCCGGGTGCCCCAGACTTCACCAAGCTTTCCTTCTTGCTAAGCAGAGTTGCCCAGGCATCTTCACCTGCCTTTAGAATGGTTTAGAATGAACATGCCTCTTGGTCCTATAGTCCGGGACCCAGAAACCATGATGGAGAAGAGTTAGGCATGGGGTTGCTATATCTCCTCTTACTTTAGTGCTCTCATCCTATTTTTCACTAATCAGGGCCTCAAATGGCTGTAACACACTATTTGTGCACCCCTCCTCCATTCAATTTCTTCGGCACTCATGTGCCAGGCCCTTTTTCCAGGTCTCAAGAAATTCAGGCCTCAATTTTTCTGGAATGTTCTGATTTCAAATATGCTGCCCCCAAATAATATTTCCTCAGGTACCTTTGTGCAGAGAATGGTAGGTCCTAATGTTCATGTTCCCAGCCAGTGACATTGACTTTGGTGTGCTGAGCCCTCTGCAGGCTTCAGGCTGAGCTGCTGACATGCACCACCTCATGTAATTCTTTTTTCTTTTTTAAGAGATGGAGTCTCGCTCTGTCGCCCAAACTGGAGTGCAATGGTGTGATCTCGGCTCACTGCAGCCTCCGCCTCCTGGGTTCCAGCGATTCTCCTGCCTCAGCCTCCCGGGTAGCTGGGATTACAGGCACATGCCACCACGCCTGGCTAACTTTTGTATTTTTAGTAAAGACAGGGTTTTGTCATGTTGGCCAGGCTGGTCTCGAACTCCTGACCTCAGGTGATCCACCCGCCTTGGCCTCCCAGAGTGCTGGGATTACAGGCGTGAGCCACCGCACCCGGCCTCACGTAATTCTTATTTCAACCCCATGAGGAAGTCATTATTGACCCCACTTTGTAGGCAAGGAAACAGGCTCAGAGAAGAGGAATGACTCAACCAAGATTGTACAATTGTTAGCAAAAGAAATCAGGACTTGAACCCAGATCTAGCTGATTGCAAAGCCTTAACTACAAGGTTTTGCTGGCCAAATACAGGGGGAGATAAAAGATCCCAGACCCTCTGATCTTCTGGTTTAGATTCATTCAATAGACACCTGCTAAGCACCCCTCTGCTGAGCACCCCTCTATCCTAGGCACTGGGGACACACAGAAACAGAACCAATAGAACATATAGATGTACAGATATAGATGTAGATAGATATCTATCTACATCTATATCTGTATGTTTGTATATATGGAGTGGGGGAGAGAGAGAATTCAAGGAATTGGCTCAGCTCACATGATTGTAGAGGCTGGCAAATCCAAAATCTGTTAAGTAGGCCAGCAGGCTGGAGACCAGGGAAGAGCTGATATTGCAGCTCAAGCCAACAGGCGTAGAACTCCAACTCCCTCTTCCTTGCGGGGGTGTCAGTCTTTTTTCTCTGGAGGCTTTCAGCCAATTGGACGAGGCCCACCACAAACGAAAGTCATCTGCTTTACTAGAAGTCTATTGATTTAAATGTGAATCTCAACCAAAACACACCTTCACAGCGACATCCAGACTGGTGTTTGACCAAACATCTGGGAGCTGGTGGTCTGGCCAAGTTGACACAAAAAAATTAACCAGCACCAAACACATCGTTTAAGGCAGGGTTCCTAATCCTATGGGGTCATTTAGCCTTTTGAACATTTAAAGGAAGCAGTCAAGATGCCCTTTGCTTTCCTTTTTTTACATGTGGGGAAAATGAGGCTCAGGTAGAAGCTGTAACTTGCCTTAAGCTACAGGCAAGTGGATGCAGAACGAAGGCAGGGGCTTCCTCTTCTGACTCCAGTTAGCGTTCTTCATCTTCTGGGAGGTTCTTAGTTTGGGCTCCCCCAGAAGGCAATTCTGAGGCTAGGATTTGTGTGCAAGTGGCTTATTTGGGAGGTGCAGTATACACAGGTAGAGAGTGGGAAAATGAGTCAGGGAAGGAAAGAAGCGAATAAAGGGTCTGTTAATGAGCTGATTACCACCTGTGGGTAACTGAAGATCACCCCGCCTGAGGAGTGCTAGAAGTAGGGTGAAGCCCATGCCTCAGAGTTAGCCCAAGGAGCAAGGGAGCTGGGGCATTTATACTCCCACTCCCTTCTGCAATTGGCTGAGGGCTGCTCCAGGTGGTATTAGTTCCCTGGCGCTTTGGTCAGCAGGCTCCAGTGGTCAGAGAAGGCCTCAGGTAAACAGTGCAGGTGCTGGCACTTAGAGTCCGGGTCTCTTTGAGCTGAAGGAGGGGTTGTAGGAGGAGTGGGTGGGCACACATGGCATCTTCTACAGGCTGGGGGAGGGTTAACACTCCTTCCAGCAGCAGAAGACAGCTGGGAACACACTCTCCTGAAAGACACACATGGAATTTTCTGTGTACAGTTGGACGGATTTATGGAGCCATGGACCCCACCTGGGGATCCAAGTTTAAGATTCTTGACTTGAATCTTCCTCTGGCGACTGGTCCTTCCTCTTTTCTCCACGCCCATGCACCTGCGCTCCCCAGGAAATAGGCAAGACTTCATTGACACAGCTGCCATCCACCCACATGTGCCCAGGAACTTTTCCAGGAGGCGGCTCAGTGATGGCATCCTGGTGTGGTCCCCCACTGTGCAACACCCTGCTCTTCCCCAAGCTTCCAGCAGCTGGTCCCCTGCCAGCCCACCCCCAGTGCCCCCATCGTGGGTTACTCAGTCCTCTGCAATCTGCCCGCTGGAGGCCAGACCTCCTCTTTGTCCCGTCAGTGTGAACAGTGTGGAGTAACTGGATTAATTCACATACATATGCATTCATGATTGCCTTTGTATCTGCGTGCAGCTTCTAAAATTGCAAAATATACATCTGGAGGAGTGTGTAAACATATGTGCATTTATAGGATAATACTAAACTGAGTACCAAGTAAACAACACCAAGGTTAAGAAACAGAAAGTCTTCAGTACGCTTTTTTTTTGTTTTGTTTTGTTTTTTGAGACTGAGTCTTGCTCTGTCATCCAGGCTGGAGTGCAGTGCTGTGATCTCAGCTCACTGCAGGCTCCGCCTCCTGGGTTCACGCCATTCTCCTGCCTCAGCCTCCTGAGTAGCTGGGACTACAGGCACCTGCCACCACACCTGGCTATTTTTTTTGTATTTTTTAGTAGAGACAGGGTTTCACCATGTTAGCCAGGATGGTCTCTATCTCCTGACCTCATGATCCGCCTGCCTCGGCCTCCCAAAATGCTGGGATTACAGGAGTGAGCCACCTTTGGGGACATCTCCCTGACTACATCCCCCCGCCCCCAGAACTAACAGTTACGCTGACTTTTGTGACCATCATTCCCTTGCATTTATGGTTTGTACTTTATTGTTGTTTTTGTTGTTTTAGAGACCGGGTCTTTCTCTGTCACCCAGGCTGGAGGGCAGTAGTAGTGCAATCACAGCTCACTGCAGCCTTGCACTCCTGGACTCATCCTCCCAACTCAGCCTCTTGAGTAGCTGGGACTACAGGCACACACCATCATGACTGCTAATTTATTTTATTTTATTCTTTGTAGAGACAGGTTCCTACTATGTTACCCACACTGGCCTCAAACTCCTGCTTCAAGTGATCCTCCCGCGTTGGCCTCCCAAAGTGCTGACATTATGGGTCAAGTGCATTGGTTACTGTTTAGTTTTGCCTGTTTTTGTCTTTATGTGAATGAAAGCACACTTTATTCCTTCGTGGCTTGCTTCTTTCACTCAACATGGTGTTTGTGAAATTCATCCATGTTGATGTATGTTGGAGGCTGAAGGAGTGAGGGTCATGATCAACTCAGTATACCACTGGAGGCTATATGAGTAAACAGCAAACTGTGCTCATGAAAGCAGAATGTTGGCAAACTGACAAACTGCGTCTGCCGCCCAGAAGGACTGTCAAGGGCAGTCACGACCCAGGCACAAGTGTTTCTTGTTATAAGGTGTAATTGAAGCCTGTTAGTAATAATATAAACCTGTGATCAATTAAGCAGCTGACCAATCGTTGCCTCCTCCTCCCTGCTCTTTCTACCCAGCGAATGAGAAGGGCTGTGGAAGCTCAGGGGCTGCCTTGCTCACTAGAAGCAGGGAGTTCTCTTCTTCCTGCCTGGTTCCCCTTCCTTTATAATAGTTTCTTTTGTCTTAAGTTTTCATTTTTACATTCATCCCTTCATTCAGTCTCGTAATGATGGTCTCAAGCAGTAACAGTAGTAATTGCTATAGTGATGGTCTCAGGTAGTAGCAGTGGCTGTCAGCCACAGATGTGTGAGTCATAAATTGTTCATCTTTATCACTCTCTAATATTCCGTTGTATGAATAGACCACAATTTAGTTATTTGTTCTACTGGTGATGGGCACTGTTTCTAGTTTTTGGATAACATGACCAATGTTGCTATGGATATTCATGTCTCCTGAGGCAGAACAAGGGTTTCTCTAAGTATTACCTAGGAGTCGAATTTCTCGCATTGGGTGTAGGCATTTTCAACTTCAGTGAGTAGCACAAACTGTTTTTCGGGGCTGGTACCAATTTCATTCCCATCAGCAGTTGTGAGGGATCTGGCTCCTCCACATCCTTGCTACCAGTTCTATTTTGTATATTTATTTTTTTCCTAAGTGGTGAGCATGTAATAGTGTGCCACTGAGGTTTTAATTTGAATTTCCCTGATAACTAATTAGGTTGAATACCTTTTCTGTTGGATTGTTTATCTTCTTTTTCTCATGTTTATTGAATGGTAGGAGCATTGTTTGTACATCTTAGATACTGGTTCACAAAGAACAAAATGATAAAAAGGAAAGAATGATAAGTTTAACTATTTTAATATATTATTAATGCATGTAATATAATTAATAAAAGTAAGAGCTTCTGGTTTTTGAAAGAGTAGAAATAACTCTGGTTAACAGAGTAGAAATATAAACCACAAACTAGGAGAAAATGTATTTGTTACACATGCAAATGATGACTGATAAGTATATAGGATTAATAAACAACTGCTATCATTCTATAATAAAATGTTTTGCCCTCTCTTTTGTGTAATTGGTCTATTTGTCTCTGCATAAGTTCCATATTGTCTTAATTACTGTGGCTTTATAATAAGTCTTGATATCTGGTAGAGCAAGTTTCTCTTATCTTTTCATCTTCAAGGGTGACTTAGGTATTCTTGGCTCTTTGCACTTCTATATAAATTTTAGAATCACCTTATAAATATCCTTCCCTTCCTGTCCAGTCCCTCCCCTTCCCATCCAGTGCCTCGCCCTGCCTCGCCCCGCTTCCCCTCCCCTCCCCTCCCCTCTCACATGTGCACACACACATACATACACCCTGTAGAAATTCTGATTGGATTTACACTGATTTGTAGGTCTTGCAGAGAATTGACATCTTTTTAATATTGAGCCTTTCAATCCATGAACATGGCATATGTCTCCATTAATTAGATCTCCTCTAATGTTTTTTCAATACAGTTGTATAGTATGCTCCATAAGGTTTTTGCACATCTTTTGTTAGAGATGCTGTTTTTTACTTTTTGATGCTATTATAAATGGTATATTTCAAATTTGCCATTTTCTATTTCTTTTTAGTATATAGAAATGTAGTTAGGCCAGGTGTGGTGACTCATACCTGTAATCCCAGTACTCTGGGAGGCCAAGGCGGGAGGATTGCTTGAGGCCAGGAGTTCGTAATCAGCTGGGGCAACATGTGAGATCCTGTCTCTACAAAAAAAAAAAAAAAAATTAGCCAGGCATGGGGGCACACACCTGTAGTCCCAGCTACTTGGGAGACTTAGGTGGGGGAATTGCTTGAGCCCAGGAGGTCGAGGCTGCAGTATATTGTGACTGAGCCATTACATTCCAGCCTAGGCAACAGAACAAGACCCTGTCCCACAAGAAAAAAAATACAATTGATTTTTGTATATTGGTTTTATAGTGACAGCCTCGCTACACCCTCTTATGAATTCTTCTACTTTGTAGATTCTTTTGGATTTTCTGCATATATGATAATTCCTTTCTAATCTTATAACTCAATGGCAAGAACCTTCTGTTCAATGCTGATGAACAGTTATGATAATGGGTATTCTTATTCTGATCCTAGAAGGAATGGTTCCAGTACTTTATCATTAAGAATAATTTTTGATGTGAGTTTCTTATAGATCAGTAGTTCTCAAACTTCAGTGGCACTAGAATTACCTGAAGGGCTTTATTGAAACACAGACCGCTGCTCCCCCAGCCTCCAGAGTTTCTGATTCAGAAGGTCTGGGTGGGCCTGAGGACTTCCATTTTGGACACGCTCCCTGGTAATGCTGATAATGCTAATGCTGGTCTGGGGACCACACTTTGAGAATCACTATTGTAGCTTTTTTTTTTTTTTTTTTTTTTTTTTGAGATAGAATCTTGCTTTCTCACCCAGGCTGCAGTGCAGTGGCGTGATCTCGGCTCACTGCAACTTCTGCCTCTTGAGTTCAAGCAATCCTCCTGTCTCAGCCTCCTGAGTAGCTGGGATTACAGGCACGCGCCATCATGCCCCACTGATTTTTGTATTTTTAGTAGAGATGGGGTTTTACCATGTTGCCCAGGCTGGTCTTAAACTCCTGACCTCAAATGATCCACCCACCTCAACCTCCCAAATTGCTGGGATTACAGGAGTGAGCTAGCATGCCCGGCCTATAGCTATTCTTTATGGGGTTAAAGAAGTTTCTTTTCACTCTTAGCTTAAGTTTTGTTTAAAAATCATAAATGGCAATTTTATTAACTATTTTTCTGATTTATTGAGATGATCATGTAAATTTTTTCTTTGATCTATTAACCTGTTGAATTGATTTTCTAAGATGCAACTTTCATTCCTGGGATCAATTTATTCTGATCTGATATTGTATAATCTGATGATTTTTGAATTGAGTTTGCTAATAGTTTTGTTGAGAATTTTTGCATTTATGGGTTTATTGTTATGTCTATAGGTTTTCTTTCTTATTCTGTTCTTGTCAAGCACAGTAACAAACTCAGGTTACCTGCTAAAAAATAGAAGCTATTACAGTTATTATTATGGTTTTACAATTGTACTTATCATACCATGTTGCTACTGTCCGTTTGCCCTGCTTCTCTACTAACCTGTGAGCTTCCTAAAGGCAGACTCCATATCTGCTCACCCACTTCTGTATCCCCAGAATCTGCTGCTGAGCTGGATACATAGTAGGGAAAATTGTGCCCGTGTAAAATAGGTGTGAGGATTAGGTAGCTACCCTGGAGAGGATAAAGAAGGCACTAAGCTTGCTGGGGATAGAAAATGAAGAAATAAACATTTGTTAGGTTCTTACTGTCTGCCAGGTACTGCTCTAGTCCTCAAACACCCCATGAAGGTAAGTATTATTCCCATTTTACAGATAAGCAAATGGAGGCTCAGCCATAAGAAATCTCCCATCGAATTTGGTCTTGCAACTGCTTCTTGGCCTTTTGGCTAAGAGCAAATGTAGAATTTGCTCTTGCAAGGTGGTTGAGCACACTGACCACTCCATGTTCCTTTATAAAGGTCCATGTATGATGGGAATCATTTTGGCATGCTCCCTTCCTTCTGATAATGAGAATTAGGTGGTTGACTCTGGTTCTCTTCTTGCATGGGCTGCTGGGAAGCTCTGATCCTAATTATAGTTTGGTTCTTATGGTCATATATTTGTCCTTTACTGTGGGTTTTATTTTCTGGATTTTTTTTCTGTTTTGGTGTATTATTATTATTGTTGTTGTTATTATTTCAAGAAAGAGTCTCACTCCAGTGCCCAGGCTGGAGTGCAATGGTGTAATCTTGGCTTACTGCAATCTCCCTTTCCTGGGTTCAAGTGATTCTCCTGCCTCAGCCTACTGAGTAGCTGGGATTACAGGCACCCGCCACCATGTCTGGCTAATTTTTGTATTTTTAGTAGAATGGGGCTTCACCATGTTGACCAGGCTGGTCTCAAACTCCTGACCTTAACTGATCCACTTGCCTTAGCCTTCCAAAGTGCTGGGCTTACAGGCGTAAGCCACCGCGCCTGGCCTTGGTGTCTTAATTAAAAAAAAAAAAATTAATCATCAGCTTGTTGAATGTACTCTTAATATAAGTCACCTCAAATCCATAGAGGAAAGTGCCAAGGGAATTAAAAAAAAAAAAAACAAACCAGTAAGTAAATATGCTGATTGAGCTGTCCAGTAGCCTCTTGGGGAGCGTTACTCACATAAACACTTACTTCTGAACGATGCCCTGCCCAGCCCTGCTCAGGTCCCTGCTTGCTGGAGCACTGGAAACTGCCCGAGGCAGCTGTAATTTCTGTGATTGAGATGTTTTGGGTTAAGATAATTGGCATTGAGATGCAGTTTCTCAGAATGCCAAGACTTATTTAAAGACCCAAGAAGGGTTTGGAAAAGAAACTATGGAGCTAGCTTTAGTGCTGGCTTCCAGTTCTTGAAAGACAGCATTGCTTCAGAGAGCCAGCTGAGCCGTGGTTTCTTTCCATCTGCTGGTTCAGGACACACACATCCACCAAGCGCCCACGCCAGCAATGTTCAGCCTGGGTTTCTGAGTGTGCATTCCTTTCCAGGAACTCGGAAGGTGACCCTTGCCCCCTGACATCCTATCAGGAACCATCTCAAATCCTCACCACCAACCTAACAATGAAATGCTGTGAACCAGGAGACCCAGGCCTGGGGCCCAGAATTGGGGGGATGCACTTGGGGGAACAGGGATCCCAGCCCTTTTCTTGCCCCAAGCCTCAAAAAAACTTGCCCACTGCTTGACTCATCTGTGAGTCTTGGGGGAGCGGCCACTGGCCCATCATGGTGGGCAAATGGGGGATACACATACCTGCTTTGTTATCAAAGCTTTGCTGTAGTCAGGCTTTTTTGGGGGGTTTTTTAGATGGAGGCTCCCTCTGTCGCCCAGGCTGGAGTGCAATGGTGCGATCTCGGCTCACTGCAACCTCTGCCTCCCGGGTTCAAGCAATTTTCCTGCCTCAGCCTTCCGAGTAGCTGGGACTACAGGCGCCTGCCACCACGCCCAGCCAATTTTCATATTTTTAGTAGAGTTGGGGTTTCACCATGTTGGCCAGGATGGTGTCGATCTCTTGACCTTGTGATCCGCCTGCCTCGGTCTTCCAAAGTGCTGGGATTACAGGCGTAAGCCACCACACCCAGCCTATAGCCAGACTTTTTAAGTGTCCAGTTGTAACTTTCTAAAACCATATTTGTCACCAGGAAAAAGTGGGTAAGAGACTCCTTGGGTGGCAGTGCAGAAAAACCGAGTCTTCAGAGCCAAGCACATCTGCCTTTTTCGTTTACTTGGGCAAGCTGCCTCAAGTTATATCCTTCCCTGACAGACAGCTGCTGTTTGTTGACTGCCAAGCACAAGGCCGAGCTCCTCCCTGGACCACCTCTTAACGCTGTTCACAATGGCTCCCCAAGATATGTACCACTATTAGCCCCATCTTACTGACAAGGAAAGCAAAGTTCAGAGAGGTTAAGTAACCTCCCCAACGTCACACAGCTGACAAATGGCAACGCCAAGAAGCACACCCTGGCAGTCTGGCCTCAGAATCCATGCTTTCAACTATGCTGCAGCCATTGCCACTTACTGTCTGGGCACACAGTCCATGCTCAATAAACATCTAATGAATTAATGGGAGTGTACTTGAGAGTCGGCTCCTGGTTCCACCTCCCATCTGCAAAGCTCTCATTTGTGGGCAGTGGGCAGGTACAGGCTGGCAATCAGCCTCACCCTGCTTCCACATTGGCATCTCCATTGCTTCATTCCCACTGACAGGGAAACGGGAAAGATGGAAAGAGACATTTCTCCAAACACCTTCATCAGTCACCCTTGATGGGCCCTTTTTTTCTGCTTATACTGACTCATTCGTCTCTCTCCAGGAAACTACTTGCTGTGGCTGTTGATCCGTGGTTGAAACACAGGACTGCAGGATGAATGTGCTGGGAGTGGGGTGAGAGGGCAGGCAGAGAGGAACCTACAGGGGCTAAGTCCAGCTTTGTATGGCCACAGCTAGGAGAGGAAGGCTGACTCTCAATCCCTAAGGATAGGATACCACGAAGTGAGCAGCAATAAAACTGGAGCTACAAACTGAGGGTTCAGACCTGGGGTGCCTCCCTTGGGGAGAGATTTTATTTTATTTCCCTGGCCCATTCTTTTTCTCTTCTGAGTCAGCAAAGAACTCCTTCTCCCTCTTCTACAGCATGGATTTGACTCTGGGAGGCGGCTGCCAGGCGAGGACCACGTTACGCAGAGCCCCTTGCATCCAGATATGGCCACTGAGTTGTTCTTGCTGATGGACTGTAAGTGCAAGTCATGTGTGTCTCTTCTGACCCGACGTGATTAAGAAGCAGGTTTGCTTTCTCCGTCTTTTCTCTTCTCCTTTCTGCTGGCTCGAGGTCAACATCCAGGGTGATCTTGGAAGTCACATTTGGAAAACAGCAGCGCCTCTATTAGCCTGGGTCCCTGAGTGCCTGTGTGGAGCAGAGATCCCCCATCCCACCCTGATACACATGCATGCTTACCATTCAGACCTGACCAGCCTTAAAGGGTCAACACGAGCAAGAAATAAACATATATTGCTACTGAGCAGTTATACATGTTTTAGTCTATTTGTTAGAGCAGCTAGCCTACCTGAGTGAGTGATTGTTTCCTCCAGACTGATCCTTTCCCTTCTTTTCCCATGGCTCCACCATTCTTCTTGTTCATAAAGCCAAAAACCATCTAGATACATATTCTAGAGAGATTCGTGAATGTGCACACCAGGAACATCCCTAAGAATGTTGACAGCAGCATTGACTATTATGACAAAAGAATGGAAACGACCCACGTGCCTGTTGACAAAAAAGTATGAATAAATTGTATATAATAAATTCCATTCATCTGGCCCGGCGGTGGCTCACGCCTGTAATCCCAGCACTTTGGGAGGCCAAGGCAGGTGGATTGCTTGAGCTCAGGAGTTCGAGACCAGCTTGGGCAACATGGTGAAATCCCGTCTCCACAAAAAATACAAAAATTAGGTATGGTGGCACACGCCTCTAATCCCGGCTACTCGGGAAGTTGAGGTAGGGGGATGACTTAAGCCCAGGAGCTGGAGGTTGCAGTGAGCTGAGATTGTGCCACTGCACTCCAGTCTGGGTGACAGAGCCAGACCTTGTCTCAAAATAATAATAATATAAATTCAATTCATAAAATGGAATGCTTTGTAGCAATAAGAAGGAACGAATTATGGTGATGTACAACATGAATGACACTAATACGGTGCTGAATGAAAGAAGAGAGTCACAGAACACCAACATTAACATGGCCCTGTGAAAAAATTTCTAACAACAGGCAAAACTAAACAGTTTGCAGTTCAGGGATACTCACATGGGGAAATTATAAAGAGGAGCAAAGGAATGATAAATGCAAATTTCAGATGAGTGAGAATCCCGGGTATGGGAGGAAGTAGGAAGCGCCTCCATAGGGTTGCAGAGGGGTTTGGAATGTTCCCTTTTTAAAAGAGAAGATGCTGAGAGTACACAGGTTTTCTGTTTTTTTGTTTTGTTTTGTTTTTTTGAGACAGAGTCTTACTCTGTCGCCCAGGCTGGAGTGCAGTGGTGTGATCTTGGCTCACTGCAAGCTCCGCCTCCCAGGTTCACACCATTCTCTTGCCTCAGCCTCCCAAGTAGCTGGGACTACAGGTGCCCGCCACCACGCCCGGTTAATTTTTTGTATTTTTAGTAGAGACAGGGTTTCACTGCATTAGCCAGGACGGTCTCAATCTCCTGACCTCGTGATCCACCCGCCTCGGCCTCCCAAAGTGCTTGGATTACAGGTGTGAGCCACCACACTCAGCCAGCCAGAGTACACAGGTTTTCATTCCATAATTATTCTTTAAGTCATTCAGAAACATTATAAAAAACTTGGTTTGTATTCATGATTTACTTCATAATAAATCAATGAGTAAATAAATCTCCAAATCTGGGAGGGACTCTTGTCCCTGCCCTTTCCCGTTCCCCACGTCCTGCCCAGCAAGCCGGTCGCTTCTGGTTTCCCCACAAAGAGTGAATTGAACGCAGTGGCTTCTCTTCAGCTGAAATAGCTGCCACCTTCTGACTTGTCTCCCTGCTCCCATCCCTCACCCCAAAATTTCATGCTAAACTTTTCCCCATGCAGAGCTTTCTTTATTATTATTTTGAGATGGAGTCTTGCTCAGTCTCACCCCAGCTGGAGTACAGTGGTGCGATCTTGGCTCACTGCAACCTCTGCCTCCCTGGTTCAAGCGATTCTCCCGCCTCAGTCTCCCAAGTAGGTGGGATTACAGGTGCGCGCCACCACGCCCAGGTGATTTTTTTTTTTTTTTTTTTTTTTTTGAGACAACGTCTCACTTCATCACCAGGCTGGAGTGCAGTGGCACGATCTCAGCTCACTGCAACCTGTACTTTCCAGGTTCAAGCGATTCTCCTGCCTCAGCCTCCCGAGTAGCTGGGACCACAGGTATGTGCAACCACGCCCGGGTAATTTTTTGTATTTTTAGTAGAGATGGGGTTTCACCACGTTAGCCAGGATGGTCTCGATCTTCTGACCTTGTGATCCACCCGTCTCGGCCTCCCAAAGTGCTGGGATTACAGGCATGAGCCACCATGCCCAGCCAAATGTTTGTATTTTTAGTAAAGACAGGCCATATTGGCCAGGCTGGTCTCCAACTCCTGACATCAGGTGATCTGCCCTCCTCGACCTCCCAAAGTGTTGGGAGTACAGGCCTGAGCCACCTCGCCTAGCCCAAAGCATTCTTTGAAACAGGGTAGGCTGGGTGCGGTAGCTCATGCCTGTAATCCCAGTGCTTTGGGAGGCTGAGGCAGGTGGATCACTTGAGGTCGGGAGTTCGAGACCAGCCTGACCAACATGGAGAAACCCCGTCACTACTAAAAATACAAAATTAGCCAGGCGTGGTGGTGCATGCCTGTAATCCTAGCTACTTGGGAGGCTGAGGCAGGAGAATCGCTTGAAACCAGGAGGTGGAGGTTGCGGTGAGCCGAGATCGTGCCATTGCACTCCAGCCTGGACAAGAGCAAAACTCGTCTCAAAACAACAACAACAAGAACAAACCAAAAAAACAGGGCTGCAGACTGGTACCCGTCTGAGGCCTGTTAAGAACTGCTCACAGCAGGTGAGCAGCAGGCAAGTGGGCGTTACCACCTCCTGTCAGATAGGGGCGCCATTAGATTCTCTAGGACCCCGAGCCCACTTGTGAACTGTGCATGCAAGCGGTCTAGGTTGCATGCTCCTTATGAGAATCTAATGCCTGATGATCTGAGGTGGAGCAGTTTCATCCTGAAACCATAACCATCCCCACCTTCCCTATGTCCTGGAAAATTGTCTTCCATAAAATCGGTCCCTGGTGCCAAAAACGCTGGGGACTGTTGCTTTAAAAAATGCTGAGCACCTCATGTCACACCCTGCTTAGAGAGCTTCCACTGCATCAGATGGCAGCCATGCTCATCGCTGGGGCCTCCCAGACCCCAGAGACAGGGACCTGTCCTCCATTCATGCTATCCAATGTCATGCCCCTCGAGCCCACACACCCCACCCCAGAGGCCTTCGGCCAGCATCTGGAACACATGGAGCCAGTCCCCACTCAGGGCATAGCACGAGCTACCCTCTCCTCCCTGGCTCCTCCCCATCCTTCACGCCCAGCCTGAGATGCCACCTCCCTTGAAGGCCTTCCTGGCCACTTCTTTTTTTTTTCTTTTTCTTTTTTCTGGCAGTTTCACTCTTGTCACCCAGGCTGGAGTGCAATGGCATGATCTCTGCTCACTGCAACCTCTGCCTCCTGGGTTCAAGTGATTCTCCTGCCTCAGCCTCCCGCATAGCTGGGACTACAGGCAATTTCCACCATGCGCGGCTAATTTTTGTATTTTTAGTAAAGACGGGGTTTTGGCATGTTGGCCAGGCTGGTCTCAAGCTCCTGGCCTCCTGGTGATCCGCTCGCCTGGCCTCCCAAAGTGTTGCCGTGTCCTGGCTACACACCTGAGTCACCGAGTTACTTTGTGTAACATCCCAATGTCCGGACAGAATTTCTGATGGTGGGGGCCCGGCCCTGCTAGGTTTTAATAGCCTTCCAAGTGATTCTAATGTGTAGATGGGTTGAGAACCACTGGTGTGACTGGTTAAGAACCCAGGGTACAGAGGTCACGTGTCTAGGCTCAAATTTGTCTCCCCCACTTAATAGCTCTGTGACCAGAGCAAGCTCTTTTATGTGGCTGAGCCTCAGTTTCCCTGTCTATAAAGTGAGAGCAATAATAATAGCTGCCTGCCGGCATGCTGTGAGGGGTATATCAGATGGTGCTCGGGGAGCATTCGGTACCTGCTGGCACAATGCTTGCATTCACCGTCATTATGCTGGAGGGGACTTGGGATGACAGAGACTTTGTAGGAAGTGACAGGTCCCACGGACTCTGTCCAGCCATCCAGAATTCCTTTCCAGCCATCCTCACCCAGGGCCCTCTTTCCTGGGCTGCTGGAAGCCGCAGGAGGCCACAGGGTTGGGCAATGCCTGCCGAAGCCCTGCAGCTACTTATTCCAAATTTGAAGAAAGCATGAGTCAGGGCCGCCCAGAGCTGCAAATCCCCGTAAGAAAGACGGGCTTGCTTGTCAGCTTCTTGTCTGGGCAGGAACCTCCACCTGGGCCATTCCCACACAGCTGAGACAAGCAGGGTATGATCTGAGAATAGCCAGGACAGCTGTCCCTTCCGTACCTCCCTCATCTCGCCTCTGGGTCTCAGAAGGTCTTTGTCATCTATTAAAGTGCGGGGATTAGGAGTGTTCTACACAGCAGATGCTTGAGGAAGGGCTAGGGGATGTTATGTAACAACAGTCATCATTTACTGAGCACTTACTATGCACCATGCACTGTGCTGTTAACACTAAGTGTGTCTTGTGAGTTACCCTACTTCATCCCCATGCAAGCTCTATGAGGCAGGCAGTTATTTTGCCCATTTTATGGAGGGGGAGACTGAGGCTCACACAGGTTAAGTGCTCAGCTACAGAGTACAAGTTCAGCAACTAATGGTCCAACTCCGAGGGGTTCCAGGCAGCCAGCTGGGAGTAGGTGAGCCAGCTGGGTGTCTTCCCTTATCCTCAGGCCTGGTCAAGGTTGCCCACGGTGTTAGAGGAACCACAATAGGGTGAAGGGGAAGTTTCCCCACAAGAACCCAGCCTCATCCCAGTCTCCCTGGGATTTCCAGGCCTGAGAACCAGGCCCCGGAAGGGACCAGGAAGTGTGGCATGGGCAGCTGTCTGGGAAGGCAGTGGCCAGTGGAGGTGACCCCTGACCCCAGGCCTGGTAGGGGCAGCTTCCAGTGCTTTTTGGAGCCACCCAGCCTGCATCTGTGGGATCCCAGATCTCAGCCCAGCTGAGGGTCCAGAACTGAACACCAGTCCCAGAGTGAGGGCTCATTGACTGCATCTTTCTGCTGCTGCCTGTGTGGATTTCAGAGGGGACCGGGTATGGTCTCACTCTTGGAGGCCAGAAAGGGCAATCGGGACCTGGTTGCCTGTAGTCAGCAGAAAAATTCCACTTTCCACTTTCGAATCAGCAGAAAAACTCCAAAGATTTCCACTTTTGAATCTGCAGAACTCGTGAGTATATGACCTTCTTAGTAAAAGGGAATGACGGTTGCAGATGGAATGAAGTTCGCTCATCAGCTGACCTAGAGATGGTGGGTGAGCCTTGCTTATCCAGATGAGCCCACGGGCATCGCAAGCGTCCTTACAAGTAGAAGAAAGAAGCAGAAGAATCCGTCAGAGGAAGATACAAAAATGTTACTACGCTGCTGGCTTTGAAGATGGAGGAAAAGCCCAGCAACTGAGGGGTGTAGGCAGCCTCTAGGAGCTGGAAAAGGCAAGAAAAAGGATTCTTCCCTAGAGCCCAGAAGGAACCACCGCTTCCGAGATGCTGACTTTAGCTCAGTGAGAGCCATGTGTATGGCAGACGCACTGCCAGCAACAGCTTAACTGAAGCATACTCTGAGAATGACCTTACAGTCTATGACGAATGTGCATTTGGGATTCCCAGCTATGGAAAGTGCCCAACCCAGAGACTCATTTCTTTTCTGTGAGGAACATTGGGATCCACCGCTTATCTCATAGAATGCAGGCTATACGGGAATTGAGGCCCTTTGTTATGGGTGAAATGAAGATTGCCAGGAGGAGGTTGTTAGGGTGAGAGTACTAAGTGAAAATGCTATATAAACTGCATGCTTTTCTTACCTTTTTTTTTTTTTTTTTTTTTGAGATGGAGTCTTGCTCTGTCGCCCAGGCTAGAGTGCAGTGACACCATCTCGGCTCACTGCAACATCCACCTCCCGGGTTCAAGCAATTCTCCTGCCTCAGCCTCCCGGGTAGCTGGAATTACAGGTGCCCTCCACTGCACCTGGCTAATTTTTGTATTTTTAGTAGAGACGGGGTTTCACCATATTGGCCAGGCTGGTCTCGAACTCCTGACCTCGTGATCCACCTGCCTTGGCCTCCCAAACTGCTGGGATTACAGGCATGAGTCACTGTGCCTTGCCAACTGCATGCTTTTTACAAGCAGAGGTGGTTCTCCTGTCCAGCCCACCACCACTGGATTGCCCTGTATATGAGTCCCCTCAATAAACCTTGTCTCGGTCACTGGCTCCAGGTCTCTTCTTTGGTCTCTCAAACATGGTGCCATCCCTATCTTTTTTTTTTTTTTTTTGAGATAAGAGTCTCACTCTGTCACTCAGGTTGGAGTGCAGTGGTGTGATTTTCGCTCACTGTAACCTCAAACTCCTAGTCTCAAGCAATTTTCCTTCCTCAACCTCCCGAATAGCTAGGACTACAGGCATGTACCACCATGCCCAGCTTCTACTGAAGTCAGTAGAGGTCCAGCATGACACCATGTCAGACTTCTGACCTCCAGAACCATAAGATAATACATTTGTGTTGTTTTAAGCCACTTCATTTATGGTAATTTGTTATAGCAGCCTTCGAAAAGTAATGCACTGACCCTGTCCTTTGCTGTGTGGACAGGTGGATGCCGTGTTCAACTGTTTTGCTTCTCGTCCGCCTTTGGGTTAGGTTGCCCCACCCACACCAACCTAGAGCACACGGAGCAACTTTGAGAGGCAAGAAGTTTCCAGGGCTTTATGCTGGGTCCACCCAGAGTCTTGTGTTTAGTCTTGAGAGTGAGAAAAGCCTGTTGGAAACTCATCCCTCTTCTCCGAATTTTAGGCATTTGCCTTCTAGAGAGTCACATTTCCCTCCCCAAACCCTTTCAGAAAATAAGATGTTCTCAGCCTCTTCATCTGTCTCAGCTTCTCCTGCTGGGGGAAATGGGGGAGGGAGCTTATTTTGTCAAAATCTGGGCATGTGAGGGGACACCGGGAATCTGTTCAGAGAACCTAAGTAATCTATGGCAAGGAGGCAGCACTGGAGAAACCTGCACAGCTCTAGCCACCCAGCCTGGGGTGAGCTTGAGTGTGTTTCTGTGTTTTGCACCTTGAGAGAGAATAAGGGGGTTGGGAGGGTGGAGGGCAGAGGGACAGCGCCCGAGTGCTCTGAAGTAAGGCTTCCTGCAGCCTCTTGCAGGCAGAAGGAGGATGCTGCTAAGGACATGCAAAAGGCCTCCACATGCTCCCCACTGCCCCTCCTTCCACAGCCCGGCCATGCTCACTTGTCCTGGTAGCCTAGCATTTTACCCCCAGGCTTGCTTTTATGTGTCCATATCATCACAACTGTCCATGACAGCCCTAACCTATCTTCTGGCCAAGGCAAGGCAATCTCAGTCTTATCAAAATTTGGGTTGTCAGCCCCAAATTCTTGGGGGTCAAGAAAGCAAATGCTTCAGCTGCAAGAAAGTCCTCTTTCTTTGCTGTCTCATTCTAAGCTCAAAGAAGGGTCAACATGAGAGCCAAGCCATTTGTGTTTCTGTTGATTTATTAGCGAGTGATGGAAACGCAGCTGGACCCATACAGAATACACGTGTAGCTGGCACACATCTCGAGAACCGCCCCCCCAACCGCCATCCCCTGAATTCAGTGGTTCATTCCCAGAGTTTTCCCACCGTGAACTGTCTTGGTGGATCCAGTCCCTTTAGCCCCCTCTTCTGCAGCTATGCGGAAACGCTGACCAAAGGCCAATAGAGAGCCTGGGACCAATCCAGAGGAGAGGCAGGGGTCTCTCCTCCTGCAGAGAGAGGTCCCAGGGCCAATGAAGCATCCTTCTCCAGACACCTAATATTAACCATCACAAGGTGGATCACCATAGTCAACCATGTGTATTATGGGAGATATTTTTCACCCTTGTACCCAGTCTTCCCAGTACCCAATAATCCCCCAGATAATTTCATCTCCAAGAAATTCCAGGAGGATTCTGGACAAAGCTGGATTTCTGCATGTCAGATGATGGGGAGTTTATAAGGCTAAGGGACAATTCTCATTGCTTCCACACGCATCTAGAAGCTCATACCATGTGACAGCTCATGCTGGGTGAGGGTCAACATCTGGGCAGGAACTTGGCAGGGTGAAAGATGGTCCCGCCCTGATCTCAGTGGATCCACAGCTCCCTTTTTATGGGGGAGGCTTCAGGAAGAATCTCTCCTGCCTGTCCTGTGTGGAGTGATCTGGTTTTAGGGTTGTTCCTCTGCAGAGAGGAAGCAATTGGACCAAAGCAGAATCATGGATCTTTCCTCTGTTAGGATAAACAGGACAAGATGGCTGATGAGATACATGGATGTTTCTAGACCCCAATGTGGATTTGTCCCCAAACAGATGATTTCAGAGTGAGGAGGGGACATCTCCATGGGTTGTGTTGAATCACGGAGAGGCTGTAAGAAATGAGGTCCTTCTTTTTGTGGGGCCAAGAAGATTCAAGTCTGAGAACCACATGGGTTGCAGGTGAGGCATGGACACTTCCAGGGAAAAGGCTTCTGAGAGGGACGGTCACCATGGACACTTCCAGGGAAAAGGCTTCTGAGAGGGACGGTCACCCTCAGTGTTCCATCTGGAGCCTTGGGGTCTCTTGGTGCTTATCATTCAGGGGCCTGTCTCTGTCTCCACCACCTGGGCCAATGCCCGCCCCAGGGGGACAGGATGGTGGTTGGGAGCTGTCTCAGGGCACCATGTTCCACCACTTGAAGGAGAAGGGCTTTCTGCGCACATTGGTGCCACAGTGCACCTCCCCATGCAGCATGTGGTATGGAGTGAAGTCATCAATGAAGGTGCAGTGGAGGCCTAGCGGCTCCAGCAGGGATCGCACCTTCTCCTCCAGGCAGCAGCGGCCGTCGATGATGGGCCCGAAGGGCTTGGGGATGCCCAGGTGCTTCCCCAGCACCAGCATATTCACCTGCAGTCCGAAGGGGAGGCAGAACTTCATCACTGGGCTCCCACCTCACACCTCTACTCTATCTGCAGGACCTAGGTTTGTGTTTTAGGCAGTCTTATCAATAGCTGCTCACCCTTTCCTGTGCAATGAGAGGGTAACTGGCTAAAGGGGCTGGGAAGAACACTTTAGCCAGGTACCTTTGGGAGCATCTACAGAGCTCACTCTGGCAACGCCCTCTGGAAACTGCCCTAATGTGAATTTGGAATTGTGGATTGTGGCAGCTGCCATGTTTGTGCTATAGAATCCCAACCTTCTAGGCCATAGCTGATTGGGCCAGGGAGGACAGCTGGTCCAAGATGGACCAATCAGAGTCCCTCTCCCGGGAATTTGAAACTGACAATGGGAGAGTTTAGTCGGTCTCTGCCCGTGTCAGTGTCTCTGTGCATGGCCATACTCATCTTTGTCCCCAGGAACAGAGAAGCAAAGGAAGCCAAGCTGGAAGAAGAGAGAGAGGAAGTAGGAGATGGAGAGGGTGAGAGAAAGAGAGAGAATGAATGATGTAGACACAGAAACAGAGAGGATTCCAGGCTCTGCTGCAGCTATCCTGCCCTCAGGTTTCTGGTGTCCTTATATTAAGACTCCCTCTGGCTGAAGCTGGCTTGAGTAGGACTCTCTCTCTTGTGAACACAAGAACCTGAATCATTGCACAAGCTTCTTGGGGCACATATATAATTACAAGATAGCCTCGAACAGGAAGGAAGGGGAGTGGCAAGAGGCTTTGCAAGTGGAGGGCAAAAAGTTGCCTGAAAAGAGGAAGGAAAAAGGGGGGCATGAAGCAACAGTGGTGTGGACAGGTTCCCCTCAAGGCTCTGACAATGGCAAATTGAGTTCTTCTAGGGGATGGAGGTGGGGAGGCGTGGAGAGGGGAGCTGGGTGGCCTATAGCAGTGCTGCTCAAACTGTGTTCCTCTAAAACGCAGCATCAGCACCACCTGGGCGCTTGTTAGCGAGGCAGCAGTGCCTTGGGCCCTGCCTTAGACCTGCTGAATCAGGACCGCGGGGTGGGGCCCCACCTGTCCGGTGTTTCAAATGCAAGCTCAAGATTCAGAAGCAGGCCAGGCACGGTGGCTCCCGCCTGTAATCCCAGCACTTTGGGAGGCTGAGGCGGGTGGGTCATTGGAGGTCAGGAGTTCAAGACCAGCCTGGCCAACATGGTGAAACCCTGTCTCTAATAAAAACACAGAAATTAGCCAGGTGTGGTGGTGCACACCTGTAATCCCAGCTACTCAGGAGGCTGAGGTAGGAGAATTGCTTGAACCCTGGAGGCGGAGGTTGCAGTGAGCAAGATCGCGCCATTGCACTCCAGCCTGGGCGACAGAGCGAGACTCCAGCTCAAAAAACAAAAAACAAACAAACAAAAAGATTTAGAAGCATTAGAGGCGAAGCATCAGCGGCAAAGCCCTCAAGGCTCAGTCAAAGGCCACTTCTTCCATGAAGCCTCTTGGATCTCCAGTTCTACCTCTTAGGCTGGAAGTGCTTTGTTTCACCTCCAAACTGCCACGTCGCCTTATCCTACAAAATAGATCACTGGGACATGTCCTCAGAGAGGGGGAGAATTTCCCTCTCAACAGATTAGACTGAAAGTCCCTTGAGAGCAGCGGGCATTCTTAATCATCTCTGCATCTGCCACAGGAAACCCTAAATATATGTGGGATGAATGAAGAGCTGCAAGCTGGGACGAAGAAAGCAGAATGAGCATCTGGGTTCCCAGCTGATGCCATGTGCTTTGCACACGTGACCTCATGCAATCATTCATTCACTCCACAAATGTCAAGTGGTCCCCTTCCCTGACGCCCCTTGGGCCAGGGCTTGGCCAGCAAGCATTCCACAGGGACCATGATGGTCAGCCAGCTAGAGGCCCTTCTGAGGAGCACCACAGGACCCCTGATTCTCCCTGCCACCCCCACTGGCCACCACAATCCTAAATACGACTGTGACCAAACATTTTTCCCCTCTAGGGCTTAGAGGCTTGCAGCCTGATTTGGCGTAGTCTGGAGTCATGGGTGGTGGCCTCACCAAGTCAGGGAAGAAGGCCATTGCTTTTTTCCTCTCGGTCTTGAAGAGCTGCGGGATGTCGATGATGTCACACTCAGCCAGGCCCAGCTCCCGCTTCAGCACCTCACGGTTCCAGTCGATGCAGCTCTGGGGGCAGGGGAGGGCTAGAGTTGGGGACACCTTGCCAGTGTGTTTTGGGGGCACTCAAGGCATCATGTCTAGTTGAGGAGAGGCAGGATACCCAAGTGCCCATAGGTCCATTGTCCACACAGACCTTATCTGCGTGCCCCTTTGTCAAAATATGCCTATCCCGTGTCCACCCCTCACAGTTCTACCCCATAAGGTTAAAAATGAGTGTTTCAGAGTGCTCTGTCCTTGACCCTCTTCTTCACATCCCTCATGCCTTAGAGGATCTCACTCTGTCTCATGGTTTTTTGTTGTTGTTGTTGTTGTTGTTGTTTGTTTTGAGATGGAGTCTTGCTCTGTCTCCCAGGCTGGAGTGCAGTGGTGTGATCTCGGCTCACTGCAACCTCCGCCTCTTGGGTTCAAGCGATTCTCCTGCCTCAGACTCCCAAGTAGCTGGGATTACAGGTGCCCACCATAACACACCCAGCTAATTTTTGTATTTTTAGTAGAGACAGGCTTTCACCACGTTGGCCAGGTTGGTCTCAAACTCCTGGCCTCAGGTGATCTGCCCGTCTCAGCCTCCTAAAGTGCTAGAATTAGAGGCATGTGCCACAGCCCCCGGCCTGTCTCATGGTTTAAAACACCTCTATACAGTGACAACTCCCAAATGTGCATCTCCCCACCTCTTTGTTTGTTTGTTTTTTGAGACAGGGTTTCCCTCTGTCACCCAGGCCGTAGTGCACTGGCACAATCTTGGCTCACTGCCACCTCTGCCTCTTGGGCTCAAGTGATTCTCCTGCCTCAGCCTCCTGAGTAGCTGGGATTACAGGCACCCAGCACCATGCCTGGCTAATCTAAACCTCTTTATAAAGCCCATCTCTTTCCTAAGCTCAGACATGTGAGTGTAGCTGCCTACTTAGCATCTTCACGTGGGTGTCTAACAGGCTCATCAAACATGATGCATCCAAAGAGAAACGCTTAATTTCTACCCTACTACCCCGCTTCTTCCCCCAGGGTTCTTCAGCTTAGTACATGTCACCGCTGTTCACCCAGCTGTTAGGGCCACAAGTCTTTTTTTTTTTTTTTTTTTTTTGAGACGGAGTCTTGCTCTGTCGCCCAGGCTGGAGTGCAGTGGCCAGATCTCAGCTCACTGCAAGCTCCGCCTCCCGGGTTCACGCCATTCTCCTGCCTCAGCCTCCCAAGTAGCTGGGACTACAGGCGCCCGCCACCTCGCCTGGCTAGTTTTTTGTATTTTTTAGTAGAGACGGGGTTTCACCGGGTTAGCCAGGATGGTCTCGATCTGCTGACCTTGTGATCCGCCCGTCTCGGCCTCCCAAAGTGCTGGGATTACAGGCTTGAGCCACCACGCCCGGCCTAGGGCCACAAGTCTTGCTGTTATTCTTGATGTCTCCTGTCCCCTCCTCCAAATCCAATTCATCAGCAAGTCCTGTGGGTGCTACCTTCCCCCTTTGCCATCTGTTCCCAATCTGCCCCCTTCCCACCTGGTCTGAAGGCCACCCACTCCAGCCTGGTGGACCGCGATGGCTTCCTATGGGGTCTCTGCCGTTGCCCCACGTGGCAGCCATGATAACTCCTCTTGCACACCTCCAACTTGGGAGTGTAACTGACCAAGGGTGCTTGCTGCCCAGCTCTGAAGCCCTTCCTGGGTTTAAGGTCACACCTCACTGACTGCTCCTAGCTAATGGCTGAGAGTGATAGTGCACTCAGGCAGACCCATTTCTGAGAGACGAGGGACTCCTCTAGTGGCCGACTGTGGCTGGTGGGATCCCCCATAGCTTTGCTGAAGGTTCCCCAGGCTGTATGCAGTACAGGGTGTGTGCACCCCACCTTCCTTCTCTCTTTCACTCGGGGTCTCCCAGTCTTCTCTGGCTCCCACTCTATTTCCTCACACAGGCATTTTCACTAATAAAACTCTGACATGTTTAACCCCATCTTGACATTCTTGGAGGATTTCGACTCATGCAGTCCCTATGTGGGAAATTCTGTTTGCCCTTCAGGAACACTGTACACCCATCTCTGCCCTGTGCATGGGGAGGCTGATCCCTAGGAATCAAGGACTCCAGTGCCCTCTGGCTCCTGATTGGGCTGAGCCAACGGGAGCAAAGAAGGAGGAGAATACAGCTGAGGTATTTGTCCCTGCAGCTCCCTCCCTCCAGTTCACTGTGGGTTGGCTGTCACATCTCCTGTCTCACAGCCTCTTATCCTGGTGGCCTCTCCAGGTTCCAGGAACAGTTCCCTTCCCTCATTCCTTCAGGTGTAGGGGTGGTAACACTTCCCGCTCATCCTAGCCTGGGATACTGAACAGTCCTTTGCTAGTTTCCTTGAGCCTGCCTGTACCTTTGTAAATATGTCCTTTATCAACCTCTTCTGCAGTTATACAGCTCCGGGTGCCATGTATTTCCCGTTGGAATCTACTGTCACCTCTTACCTCCACAGAATATATGTTTTCAACACAGCAACAGAGAAATTTTTTTTTTCCGAGATAGAGTCTTGCTCTGTCGCCCAGGCTGGAGTGCAGTGGTGCAATCTTGGCTCACTGCAGCCTCTGCCTCCCAGGTTCAAGTAATTCTCCTGCCTTAACCTCCTGAGCAGCTAGGATTACAAGCACATGCCACCATACTCAGCTAATTTTTGTAGTTTTAGTAAAGAAGGGGTTTCGCCATGTTGGCCAGGCTGGTCTCAAACTGGCTGGTCTGAAACTCCTGACCTTGTGATCTGCCTGCCTCGGCCTCCCAAAGTGCTGAAATTACAGGCAAGAGCCACCGCGCCCAGCCGAGAGATCTTTTAAAGCATGAGTCAGACTGGTCTCTCTGTTCATATCCCCTAATGGCCTCAAATCTCACTCAGAGTCACAGCCAAAGTTCCAGCGATGCCTACGAGGCCTCACGTGATGTGACCTGGCCTCTTCTGGCTCCCCATCAGCCTCCTGGCTTGTCCTAAAATACTTCAGGCCTGTTCGTTCCACCTCAGGGCCATTGCCTGTGCTGTTCCCTCTGCCTGGAATGCCTGTCTTCTTCTCATACACATGCCTCGCTCCCCTCACTTCTCCTGGGTCAAAGGAGAGTGTGGGGGCCCCTTTGTCTGGGCCTGTTCTAACCTGAGCTTTCATGAACGGTGAGCCTTAGATGTCCGTATCCCATCCTTGCCTCCAGGCCCACCTGCTCCCATATCACAGCCCACAGGTACACCACAGCCCTTGTACCTGAACAAACTTATTGTAGTTGATGAGGTCTTTATTGGAGAGCACCTGGCTGATGGAGATGGTCCTCACCCGCTCATCATCTGTGAAGGAGAGAGATGAAAGGGAAGGACATGGACAGCACCAACATGAGGACCCCGTGTTTAGGGAAGCAGACAGGCAGAAGCCAAGTTCACAGCTACTGGTCTTGCCGAGTCAGCAGCCTCTGACTTTCCCGGGCCTTGGGTGGGCACCACCTATCTGAGCTTGTCTTGGCCATTGTGCACATCTGGGTGTGTAAGGAGTGGGAGGGTCTGGTTCCCATAGCGGGGTGAACTTTAGACCTTTATTTGAGTTCACCAGAAGTGGTAACGCCTTTCACTGGAAATTTACAACCGCCCGAGGGCACTGCATGAGGACTCCTCTTGCTTTGGCTGAGCCGGGAGCTGGGTCAGTTGCTGCCTACCCACCCACCATCAGAGTCAGGTTTTCTAGGTTCACTGAGCAGCGAACCAGCCAGTCCTGGGATTCGGACACCATCAGGCCCCAACCCTGCCCTCCAGGAGTGACTGCATGAAATGGGGACCTCCCAGGGGCCCAGATTTTCTCAGCCTGATGGGGTGCCCATGGAGATGAGACTGGACAGGGAAGGGGAGGCTAGAGTCAATGGCACACAATCCTATGGCTGCCACTCAGTAAGCGCTTACCATGAGCAGGCCCGGAGGGCAGTGCCCACGTTCAGCATCTCACTTAACCCTCATGGTGACCCCCACAAGGTATGCATTATGATCTCCACTTTACAGATGAGAAAACTGAGGCTCAGAGAGGTCAGAAGACTTGGCCAGGGTCACACAGGTAGGCTATGTAGGGGCTTGTGATTCAAACCCAAGCCCAGGGTTCGCACAGGGCCTCAAGCCTTGACCAAGGGAAAGGAAGGGCTGCCCGGACCCATCTGCAGGCCCAACACCCGCTTCACCCCAGTTTAAGGCAGGCAGCTGGGGTCCAGTCCCAGCTCCACTGCAATCTTGCTGAGGCCTCTGGGCCAGTGACGTCCCCTCTCTGAGCCTCACATTCTTGGGTAGAAAGGTGGGTGATGGTCATCCCCCAGGCTCTCGTGAGATCAAATGAGATAACACGTGTGATGCACACAGCGTGAGGCCTGGCACACTGAGGTGCCTAATAAGCGCCCTGGCCCCTGTGTCTGTATAATTAAAATCGCCACAGTCACTGCCTGAGTGTCAGCCCTCGAGGGTGGGGTGGCTGCTTGTGGTCTGCCATCTGTGAATTCTCCCACGCTCCCTCCCAGCTGGGCAGGTTGGAGTAACTTTGCTCAACCCATTCCTGGGTCTTGCTCACCATGAACATGGTTCTCCCAGGAAAGATGAAGGTGGCATTTCTCCCTGCCTGGTACATCATTTGGATTTAAGGATTTCTAAGACTTACTCTAGGTTCACCAGAGTCTAGTCAGGGTCCCTTTGGGAGCAACAGGATCAAGAAAGACTATTTCTCTTCCATTTTATTGCTAGGTCTCCAGGGTTGTGTTGGAAGAAGTTAACGCTAGCAAACAGAGAGCAAGGGGACTTTGGAAGTTATTATACCTGGGAGCATCTAAGTTCTAAAGGAGCTTTTTTTCTCTCTGAGCTGTGTTTGGTCTAGGATGCTATATGCCTCCCCTGAGGCCATGGGGCCAAGAAAACCTACGATTCTGCATGCCAAAGGGTCTTTGCCCTGTGGCCTCTGGGGTCACCAAGAAAGGGAGGATCCTCTGGGATTCATGCAGTCTCACTGGGGCTAGAAAGGAAATGAATTTGAGAACCGTTCCAGCAAGTTTGCCAGATGATGACTCCAGTCCAGCCAGCTCTCTCTCTCTCAAAATTCCTCCAGTGCAAAAAAAAAAAAAAAAAAGGGGCCCTCGCCAGACACAATGGTTCACACCTGTATTCCTGCACGTTGGGAGGCCAAGACAGACAGATCACTTGAGCTCAGGAGTTCAAGACCAGCCCGGGCAACATGGTGAGACTCCATCTCTACAAAAAATACAAAAAGCCAGGCGTGTTGGTGCATGCCTGTGGTCCCAGCTACTCGTGAGACTGCAGTGGGAGGATCGCTTAAGTCTGGGAGGTTGAGGCTGCAGTGAGCTGAGATCATGTCACTGTACTCCAGCCTGGCTGATAGACCCTGTCTCAAAAAAGAAAAAGAAAATGCCAGCTCCTTGCTTAAACAGCAGAGAAAAGAGTACCATTAAAGGTGCTATAGTATAAAGCTGTTTCTTTCTCCCCGAATCTCTCTCCTGACTTTTCAGGATGGTTTTTATTTGCTATTTCACATTGCACTTTGCTGGGGACACGCATGGGGCTGGGCAGACCCTTGCTGGTGTCAGGGCCTGGCCTGTGGGCCTCATAGTGGAGGCCTAGCTCCCCGTGGGCTGTGCCTGGGCATGCCTCTGCTGTGAGACCCACATGCTGTGCCCTGGAATGGGGCCAGCAGGTCCAGCCTGGCATCTCTCCTTCCCATAGGCCCGCCACCCCAAGCCAAGGCAAATGGGCGACCTCCAGAGTATTGTGGCCTCTGGGTATGTGCTGGGTACCTGAGCAAGGCTGGGTGAGACACTTACCCCTCCCAAGTTGCCCACCAAATGCCCTTGCAGGGCAGGGACGACTGATGCCATGATGATGCTGAGTGGCACATGTGCCCATGCCCAGGCTCCTGCTGGGGGCACAGTGCTACAGCATCTCAGGACAGTGACAGAGATGGGGAGGCCTGGCACTGGGGCTCCAGGGAGCACAGGAGTAGGCAGCACATAATCTGTGCCAGGGAGGCAGGGAGGCTAGGAGACAGGACTGTGCCTGAGCAGAGGCTCCAAGCCCCATAGACGCTCCATTGATCCATCAGACCTCACAAAACAGAATTAAGATTTCAGGACAGCCAGGTGCGGTGGCTCACACCTGTAATCCCAGCACTTTGGGAGGCTGACCGCGGGCCCATCACCTGAGGTCGGGAGTTCGAGACCAGCCTGACCAACATGAAGAAACCCCGTCTCTACTAAAAACACAAAATTAGCTGGGCGTGGTGGCGCATGCCTGTAATCCCAGCTACTCAGGAGGCTGAGGGAGGAGAATCACTTGAACTCGGGAGGCGGGGGTTGCGGTGAGTGGAGATCACACCATTGCATTCCAGCCTGGGCAACAAGAGCGAAAATCCGTCTCAAAAAGAAAAAAAAAAAAAAAAGAAAAAAAGGGGGATTTCAGGACAGTGACTGCAGAACATTAAAGCTCCACAGCGTGACTGCATTGGTCGCCTGCCTGGGAAGCCACTATGTCCCTGCTCAGTCCATGCCCACCTTCCATCACCCCGCTCCCCGCCTCAGCTTGGCCCCAGTTGTGGGCAGTGGTATCTGGTGAAGCAAAGGTGCGGGGGTAGGAGTGAGAAGCCCTGAATTTGGGGACACACCCCTGCTTTAAAACTTGCCCTCCCCCTCTCAAGCCATAATGTGTCTTAATTTGGGTGAGGGGCAGGCAAGCTGCAAGGAGGGACATGGCGCTGTTACCCACCAACAACCCCCTGGAACAGGAGGGCCCTCCCGTGGCCACACTTCCGCTTTTCCTGGAAGAGCTTGAAGCAGGCCCCGGGGCTGGCCAGGAGCATCCGGAAGCCCTGTGTGCAGAGAACAGATTCGGCTGAGCCTCCTGCCTTGGTGTGGCGCCCCGGAGCTCAGTTCTTGCCCCAGATGCCAGGGAAAGACATGTCATGCACCACGTTCTTACCTTCCCATCGGGGGCAGGGACGAAGCTCAGAAACTCATCCACGTGGCCCACGGCCAACCAGTCCACAAAGAGCTCCACGGGGGGCTGCACCTTCTGGGCATGGAGGAAGTCTCGCACCACCTGGGTGACCCTGCGGCCACTTGACCTGGGACCCACGAGGTTAAAAAAAAGTCGCTTAACTACAAAGACTCCATGCAAAAATAAAATGACAAGAATTTAGCATTCCTGCAATATCTGATTTTTTTAAAAACAAAAAATATGCATTACTTTTATAAACAGGAAAGATAATAAATATGTATATTTTATTTTTTATATATATATTCATTTATTTTTGAGATGGAAACTCACTCTGTCACCTAGGCTGGAGTGCAGTGGCACCATCTTGCCTCACTGCAACTTCCGCCTCCCAGGTTCAAGGGGTTCTCCTCCTCAGCCTCCCACGCAACTGGGATTACAGGCGTGCACCAGGCCAGGCTAATTTTTCTGTATTTTTACTAGAGATAGGGTTTTACCATGTTGGCCGGCTGGTCTTCAACTCCTGACCTCAAGTGATCTGCTCACCTCGGCCTCCCAAAGTGCTAGGATTACAGGCATGAGCCACTGTGCCCAGTCAGATATGTATATTTTAAAATTCCACTCAAAGTGAGTTCTGCATGAGGCAGACTCAGGACAGGTCGGTCACACCAGGGCAATGACCCACCAGGTCCCACCATCCAGGAAAATCTTCAGAACCACCCTCATACCAAGTCCTCATTCTCCAAGAGACAGATTTCACCCCTATGTTCAATCTTTAGGAAAATATATCTAAGGGCATGGTCCAGCTTCCTCTTTCAATGGGATTATGTATTTGAGGGCAGTGAGTCCCCTGCAAAGCTTGATTCTGGATTCATTCATTATTTGATCCCAAGTCTGTTCTAACAGCTTTGTTGCATTTGGTTAGCTCTATGTCTTGGTCTAGTGCACAGCAAGTAACCAATATGATAGGATTCCTTTTCCATCAGCACCCCTGTGTCACTACTGAACAACACATCATTTGTTTTGGTAAAAATGATATTTTTACCAATGGTAAAAAATGATATTACCATTTACATGGTAATACGTATGAACAAGCTTTGACCTAAAGGTGTTTTCTCCCAGGACTGTTGGGAATGGAAACTTTTTCTTTTGTTACTTTTTTTCTTTTTGAGACAGAGTCTCCTTCTCTCACCCATGCTGGAGTGCAGTGGTGTGATCTCAGCTCACTGCAAGCTCTACCTCCCAGGTTCACGCCATTCTCCTGCCTCAGTCTCCCAAGTAGCTGGGATTACAGGTGCCCGCTACCACGCTCAACTTTTTTTTTTTTTTTTTTTTTGTATTTTTAGTAGAGACGGGGTTTCACTGTGTTAGCTAGGATGGTCTCGATCTCCTGACCTCGTGATCCGCCCACCTCGGCCTCCCAAAGTGCTGGGATTACAGGCGTGAGCCACCATGCCTGGTCTTCTTCTGTTACTATTAATTGACTATTACTAGTATCATCTATTTATTTTCAGAATCAGAAAACCTGAGTCTAGTTATAACTTTGCTTTCTATGTGACTCACTTACCCTCTCTGGGCCCACTTGTAAAATAAAAGTGTTGGACCGAATGATCTCTTAGGTCTCTGCTCTCTGGTTTCAAAGTCCCCGAGATAAGTGTGTACCGTGTCTGGTGAACACCCACCACCCCCGCTACATCCGGGAGTATAATTTCATCACTCCTTGCTTCTGATTCTCTTCAAGGAGTGGAATGGTCCCTGCTCCAACATCATCACCACCCCCAACCCTCAGCCTCCACCCCAGGAACTCCACTCCCTGTCACTCTCTCACCCAGGCAGGTTGCCCCCAATGAGGATCCTCCCCAGGGGGTACTCCTTCCCATTGGCCACCACTGGGGGGCTGACCTCCAGGTTCCCAAAGGAGTCCAGGCCACTCACAGACCTGTCGCGTGGTTCCCGAGTCACGTAACCAAAATCTGGACCCTGGAGAGGGAAACCAAGTTAGGCGGGGGTGGAGGGTACCAGGAAGAGCCTGAACCAACTTGCTGGGCTCTGAGCTCCTTCAAGAGAGGGTGGGAAAGGCCATCCATTCTTCAGATGGAAATACAGAGTCATTGGCGGTGGGTGGGGGATCTGAGCTAGTCAAAATTTCGTGCACGCACAGCAGGCCAAGTTGGGAAGTGCTCGGACTCTTCGGCCTTGCTGCCTTATCACGGCAAGACAGCAGGGGGCGCTCTGGTCGCTCCACCACTCCGCATCGGACATGCAGCCTGAGGCTATGGCTACCCCACCCTTTTACCTACACAGCCTTCCTGCCAAGTTCAGACCAAGGGCAAGTGGCAGCCCAAGTGGCCAGTTGTGGGAACCAAGAGGCTGCTGATGGGCCTCTGGGCCTCTGTCTTTGAACTCTACAGAAGGGGAGACCTCCCCAAGGTCATCTCTCAGAAGGAACTTCAACAACATCAAGGGTCAGGAGAGAGAGCTCCTAGCATCTGTGTAATCAGTGAGGGGGTTGGAGGGGTCTTCTGTTCTTTATGGCACCAAGCAAGTCACTCCTCTTTTCTCAGGAGGTCCCAGTTAGCAACCATCGCCTTCCCTGTTATCCTTTTTAATTACAATAATGATAGCAGCTAACGGTGGTGCGCGCACACACACACTCCCTCCATGCAGGTACTGTGACGATGAGACGCTTCACAAACACCTGTGAGGCCAGGGCCTAAATATCATTGTTACTGATGAGGAAAATAAGGCTCAGAGTGTGGTAGTAACTCACGAAACATCACACAGCATGTAAGTAATGGAGCAGGGTTGTTCTGACTCTAAAGCTTGTGTTCTGAACAGGTGCACCATCCTGCTTCCCCTATTTAGTGCTACAAGATTTAGTAAATAAAAATACAGGATGCCCAATTAACTTTGAATTTTAGATAAACAACAACTTTTTTTAGTGTAAGTATATCCCATGCAGTATTTGGGACATACTTACACCAAAAAGTTAACCTGTTGCTTGTCTGAAATTCACATTTGACTGGGCATCTCCTGCATTTTATCTGGCAACCCTACCCTCATCCCGAAAGAGCACAGTTCCCACCGCTGCCCTCTGTACCCCACACCCCGTTGTGGCCCTTGGGGTAAGGCCTCTCAGCTCTCAGGGGTGGGCTGCAGCCGGGGACCACTCACCAGGATTCTTTTGTAAGGGAAATCCTGCAGTTCCCCATTCCTTGGGGAGTCAAAGACCACCGGGAGGGTCTTGTGTGGCGCCTGAACGTAGCCCAGCTCCATCTCATCCTGCAAGTGAGGAGAGGCGAGAGACGCACAGCTGTGACAGTCAACAGCTGCCCCTGCTGGCTCGGCTCTGAGCCCTGTGTGCAGACTGTTCACCAAGACCCCTGTCCCAAGCATGTTTTGCGCTTGGTCGTGGAGAGGACCGAGGTCAGGGTGCCTGCTGACTGGAGGAGGGGCTGGAGGCTCAAAGAGGGGGTGCACTTGTCTAAGGTCACACAGCAAGACAGAAGCTGGAGGTGAACGAGAGGGGGTGTCCCCATGAGTGCTGGGCCAGGGCAGGTGAACACAGAGAAACCCCCACAGTGGCCTGAGTTGGACAGGGCTGAGGGACCCTGTGGGGATACAAATATGCCTCCTTCTGAGACCCACAAATGTGCCCAGGTCAGTCCTGACCCCTCAGATTCTGGAGGAAAAGATGGCCCAGTGTGAATGAACTACACATCCAGGTCCTGCCCTAAACTCTTTATAAACATTAACTCCATTCATCCTCATGACACGCTTGACGTGGGTGCCATAATCACCCCATGTGACAGATGAGGAAAATGAGGAACTAAGAGGTCTAATTATTTGTCCAGTCTGGGTGTGGTGGCTCACACCTATAATCCCAGCACTTTGGGAGGATGAGGCGGAGGATTGCTTGAGGCCCGGAGTTTGAGACAACCCTGGGCAACATGGCAAGACCCCATCCCTACAAAACATTAGCTGAGCCTGATGGCTGCACCTGTAGTCTCAGCTACTCAGGAGACTGAGGCAGGAGGATCACTTGAACCCGGGACTTCGAGGCTGCCAGTGAGCTGTGATCACGCCATGGCACTCCAGCCAGGGTGACAGAGAGACACTATCTCCAAAAAGAAAAATAAATTCAAAATATATTAATTAAAAAAATAAAAATTAAAAAATATTTGTCCCAAAGCTCACAGCAAGTCAGTTGGTGGAACAGCCAGGCTCTAAACACTAAATCCCAGCCCATCTTGCCCCAGAGTCCTGCCCCAAACCCTCTCACTGAACTGACCTCCAGCCAAGAGGAAAGCTCCTTAACTTGGCGTTCAAGGTCTCCCACCTCAACCCTTGCCTTTCTCAGAACCAATGCCCTGACAGAGGAGAACACACAACGTTCTCTCTCCTGCCTCCCACCCTGGGCCTTTGCGCATGCTTGGTCTCTGCCAGGATCACCACCCTGTACAGCCTGGTACTTGGCAGCCTGAGTCCCAGCACTGCCTGTACCAGCTCTGTGGCCCAGTCATGCTCCCCTAAGAGCTCCTGAATTATGGTGGACTTACAGGAGGTTATCGAGAAATGATGCTATGCCTGGCCTGCAGAAAATGCTGTGTAAATGGCAGAAGTCATGTGCACCCATCTGCCAAGTCTGGCCCAGCTCAGATGCTCTCCTTCCCGGAGGTCTTCACTGATTCCCTGGGCAGAGGTGATGCTGCATCCCCCAAACCCTGCTGGTGTGTTGCTGGTACAGCCTCTGCACCCTAGATCTTTTTTTTCCTTCCTTCCTTCCTTCCTTCCTTCCTTCCTTCCTTCCTTCCTTCCTTCCTTCCTTCCTTCCTTTCCGTTCCGTTCCTTTCCGTTCCGTTCCATTCCTTTCCTTTCCTTTTCCTTTCTTTTCTTTTCTTTTCTTTTTTGAGACAAGGTCTCATTCTATTGCCGAGGCTGGAGTGCAGTGGCACAACCACAGCTCACTGCAGCCTTGACCTTCCTAAACTCAGGTGATCCTCTGACCTCAGCCTCCAGAGTAGCTGGGACTACAGACACACGCCACCATGCCGTGCTAATTTTTTAACTTTTTTGTAGAGACGGTTTCACCATGTTGCCCGAGCTACACCTTAGATGGTAGGAGTAGGTATTTTTGTAGCCATCATTCTGCACACCAGGGTTTCTCAGCTTCGACACTACTGATGCGTGGGACTGGATTACGTTATTGTGGGGACTTGTCCTGCGCGCTGTCTGCAGGTACTGCCAAACGTCTCCTGGGGACAAATCGCCTCTTGATGAGAACCACTGACCTCAGCTGTGGAGGGCAGGGAGTGTGTGTCTCACACCTGTGCCACCCCTATGGGCCTAGCCCAGTGCCTAGCCCAGATCCGGTGGGTGAATGGGTGTTGAATCCAGCATCAGCGTGTGTCTGGGTCTGCAGAAAGTTCTGGAGAGAGGCCTCTAGGTCTCACATTAGAAAGGGCAGCAAGTTCCCTGGGGAGCACCCAGGTCCTCCTGGGTGTTTCTCGGTGGCCTCCAGATGAAGGCCTTTCCCTCTAGGATGGTGTCCTGGCCGGGCCCTGCCCAGCAGGTGTGGTTACCTGGATCCAGCGGTCGTTGCGGTTCTCGGCCTGTGGGCAGATGGTCAGCTTGCAGCCGGCCTTCCTGGCCAGCTCTGCCACCGCATCCACAAAACACGTGTTGTTCCTCACACTATGGAGAAGCCCAGGGAGGAGGGGCTCAGGATGGAGCCAGGGCCTGGGGGCCAGAGGAGTCACCCACTGCCCCAAGACTCACCGACACACGTACACCTCTAGGGGCAGCAGGGTGCTGGGTGTCATGATCCAGGGTGCCACTCGGAATACCACAGTGTCAGTGAAGATAGGGGATGCCGAGAAATCCTGCAGGGGCAGACCAGGGGAGAAAGAGCTGGACTTGGAGTCCAGAGGCCTGGGGGGACTCTGAGTCCACCACTGAGGTCTGTAAGAAAGCCCCTTGCTTCTCTGCAAGACGGAAATGAACCAGAGGGGGGGCCAAGAAGTCCGGGGTCTTTCACACCAGTGGTGCCTGGTAGACTTACTAGGAATGGAGCCCTCCCCACCGCCCTTTATTATTATTATTTTTTTGAGACAGGGTCTTACTTTGTTGCCCAGGCTGTAGAGTGCAGTGGGGTGATCATGGCTCACTGCAACCTCAACCCCCCGGGTTCAGGTGATCCTCCCACCTCGGCTTCCCAAGTAGCTGGGACTATAGGTGCACACCACTATGCCTCACTAATTTTTTTTTTTTTTTTGTAGAGATGGGGTTTCACCATGTTGCCCACGCTGGTCCTGAGTGGACCCCCTCTTGAACCCCCTCTGTCCCTACCTCGTTGGAGTCGTCCAGCAGAGTGACATGGAAGGAGATGAGTCCTGTGAAGCCGGCATCGGGGAAGGACAGGCCTTCTACGAAGAAGCGCTCCTCGTCCCCATGGAAGCGGGGTACCTCATAGGACACCTTGTCTTGGCCCAGCACATGCCTATAGGCCTCACACATATCCTCAGGACCTGGAAGGGGAGGGAAGGGGTGGCTGTGACTCCCTGTGGGCCCAGGGAGCATGAATATGAGGGACACAGGAAGAGGTCTGCAGCCTCACCAAAAATTCCAAGTCCTCCAACAACTCCATCCTTTCACCTCCACTGGCAAAGGAGAGGACAGGTAATACACAGCGGGGGCGCGGCTGGGGAAAAGGATCTTCCTTTCTAAGACTGGCGCTCATGTCTTTTTGGAGGGCAATTTGGCAGCATCCAACAAAGTAATGTTTACCCCTAGCCCAGCAATTCCACTACTAGGTATCTTTCCTACAAAAATACATCTCCAGGCTGGGCACGGTGGCTGATGCCTGTAATCACAGCACTTTGGGAGGCCGAGGGTGGTGGATCATCTGAAGTTAGGAGTTCAAGACCAGCCTGGCTAACATGGTGAAACCCTGTCTTTACTAAAAATACAAAAATTAGCCGGGCGGTGGTGGTGCACACCTATAATCCCAGCTACTCAGGAGGCTTAGGCAGGAGGACCGCTTGAACCTAGGAGGCGGAGGTTGCAGTGAGCCGAGGTTACACCACTTTACGCCAGCCTGGGCACAGAGCGAGACTCCGTCTCAAAAAAAACAAAAAACAAAACAACAAACAAACAATAAAAGGTACAGATTCACATAATATTTCTGTACGAGAGTGCTCGATATTCATTAATTCATCAAATATTTACTGTGCAACTACAGTGCACCCACGGGGCACGGTTCTGGACTTGAACAAAGCCCCTGACCTCAAGCAACCTCCACTGTTATAAAATCAAAACACTGCAAAGCACTGTGATGTTCGGAGAACTGTGTAAGTCACAGCACCTCTATGCTTAGGAATATTATACAGCAGTGGAAAAGAATGAAGTGGAGCTCAATAAATACCAGGAAAGACGTGTGGGATTATCACTCAATGAAAGAAGCCGGTTGGAAAGCAGCATATGAACACATGCCGGAGAGCATGTATAATAAAGTTGGGAAGCGCACAACCCAACTCGTTAACAGCGAGAGTCAGATTTAGGCCAGGTGTGGCGTCTCACGTCTATAATCCTAGCACTTGGGGAGGCCAAAGTGGGTGGATTGCTTGAGCCCAGGAGTTCAGGACCAGCCTGGGCAGCAAGGTGAAACCCTGTCTTTACCAAAAAAAAAAAAAAAAAAAAAAGAAAAATTAGCAGGGTGTGGTGGTACATGCCTGTAGTCCCAGCTACTTGGGAGGCTAAGGTGGACGGACTGCTTGAGCCTGAAAGGTGAAGGCTGCAGCGAGCTGAGATCACGCTGCTGCACTCCAGCCTGGGCAACAGAGCAAGACCTTGACTCAAAAATAAATAAATAAATAAATAAAATAAAAAAGTCAGATTTAGAGACGGGGTAGAGAACTCTCAGGTTTCATTTTCTATACTTCCATATTGTCTTTATTTTAAAAATTGTTATTATTTTAAAAATGTCATTGTCATTATTTAAAAAATAAGCGGCTGGGCGTGGTCGTCACGCCTGTAATCCCAGCACTTTGGGAGAATAAGGTGGGCGGATCACGAGGTCAGGAGATAGAGACCATCCTGGCTAAGACAATGAAATCCCGTCTCTACTAAAAATACAAAAATTTAGCTGGGGGTGGTGGCACATGCCTGTAGTCACAGCTACTTGGGAGGCTGAGGCAGGAAAATCGCCAGAACCTGGGAGGTGGAGGTTGCAGTGAGCCAAGATCGCACCACTGCACTCCAACCAGAGCGACAGAGCGAGACTCCGTCAAAAAAAAAAAAAAAAAAAAACATCTTATTACTTGTATACAGTTTTACTTTCTCAAAGGCATTTAGATTCTTACTTTATTTCTTGTGATTTGGGCACTGTGACTATGTAAAACAACAGCTATCTATATTTGGGGGGGAACACAAACTGAATTAATTAGGGGTGAAATTTATAGTGTTTGGGGTTGGTTTTACAATACTTCAGCGAGACAGACAAAACAGTGATAATTGTTTAATCTGAGTGACAGGCATGTGGGGATTCATCGGCCTGCTTTTTGTGTATGTTTGAAATTTTTGATAAGAATTTCTACACATGCTTAAAATGTATTTGAAAAGTTCATTCATCCAATAAAATGACATCAGGCCAGGTGTTGTGCTGGGGGCACCAGTTCGTCAGTTCCAAAGCCCCCACTTCTGACTGTTCTTACTGTGACCCGCCACCCACCAGGGCATCTCCCAGAGTGTGAGCAGGACCTGCCCATGGCCCAAGGCAGGAAGACGAGGTTCCCTGGCAGGTAACCTAGCAACAGGGCACAGACGGCAAGGGGGAGTGGCACAAACTCACCGCAGACATGGAAGACCTGTGCCCGTTCGGCATCATAGCTGGAGGTGTGGAGGACAAGTTTGTGGTCGTCAAAGAGGGCTGCAGGGCCCTGCGTCCGCAGGACCATGACAGACATATCTTCCAGGTCTGTGAAACCAGACAGAGTGGTAGTGACTCAGGGGAGTCCTGGCCACTGGCCTCTTCCTCTGCTGCCTCGCTCCCTCCCCTGGTCAGTGGGTATCAAGACCTGGGTCTCCCAGCCCCAGCTTTGTGAAAACCCTGGAAGCTATCAAGAACAAACCACGAGGACATCTATGCTCTCCTGGACTCATGTTTCCTCAATTGCCCAGAGAAACATGAAGTGTGGCATAGCCAGCCGGTGTCTGACACACAACAGGTGCTCCAGAGAAGCGAGGAGGGTAAGACCATGGGGCATTTTGCAGGTGTGGGTTCTGGTGTCCGTCCCAGCATCCCTCCCTGTGACACGGTACAAGCCCCTCCCTTCCGGAGCCCGAGCATCCCCATCTCCAATGGTCCCCACTTCAGAAGGCAGCCATGGGCTTCTTCCATGGACAGCGCCTAGCACACCCTGGAATATTGCAGCTCATTCTCCATGGGGCTGGAATTCAGGACAGATGGGCTTAGCAAGAGGTGGGGTGTCACAGAAATGCAGGCCAGAGGTGCAGAAGGAGGAGGCCCAGATTTGGGTTTGAGAGGGGAGGCCCTGGATCAGACACCGTCTTCAGGGAGTCTCCTTGCTTCTGAGTCTCAGCATCCTCATCTCTAAAGTGGAGTGATGATACCGTCCCACTTGGATGATTCAACGAGAATTTGGGGAAAGGGCCTGGCACACAGTAGATGCTCAAACAATGCTAGCATCCTCTGCTCCCCTGGAGGAAGAGAATGGCTAAGTGGCTCATTTCCAGAGCTTCTGCCCTGGCATGTGAGTGCCTGCTGGCACTAGAGACACTAGGGAGGGGCAGCTGCCAGCCTGAGATGGGTTTTGAGGAGCATTGAGGAGTATCTGGAGGCTGGCGCTCTCCCCTGGACTCTGGCCTCAGAGTCCCGTGGGTCGGTTGGAACTCCCAAGGGGTAACTGAGCAGTGACCCTGGACACCTGGGGACTCAGGCTGCCCTGGCCTCACCTTGCAGGCAGCACACGTGCTCGTCGCAGTTGTCCTGGACACCACAGCTTGGATCATCACGGTCACAGTTCACTAGCAAGATGCCACCATACCCCCTGGGCCCCCAGACCCACTGCCGCTGCCAATGGCAAAACATAGCCAGTGGTGAGGGCTCAGATGAGACCTGTGCCTCCCTGCCCAGGAACCCCAGCCTGGCCTGTAACCACCCCACCCTGTGAGGTTAGGTCCACGTTCTCGAAACACCTTCTCAAGACATGGCAATGGCAATGGCTCTCTATTGCCCACACCATCCAGTCCAAAGTGCAGAGCTGTCTTTCATGGCTGGCTGTGATGGGCCTTCAGCCAACATCCTCTTTCTCAATAGGCAACCTCCCGATTATAGGACCACATGCCTTACTCTGTGCTCATTCCTCCATTAAACCCTCCTTAGTTTTGCTTCTGCCATTCCCTGCACCTGGAATGCCATCCCTCCTGCATCCCTTCAGAGCCCAGTTCAAGGGCACGTCCCTCCAGGAAGCCTTCCTCTCCTGCCCAGCCCACCTCGACTTTCTCCTTTAACTCCCAGGGCACCAAGTCCCAACACAATTCAGTCCCAAGTTCTTCAACAGTTTCATATTTGGTTTCTCTTCTCACCTAGGTCAGGATCAGCACATTATGAACTGTGAGCCAAATCAGGCCCGCTGCCTGTTTGTATAAATAAAGTTTTATTGGCACACAGTAACATGCATCTGTTTGTGTATTAACTGTGGCTGCTTTCGCACTATCATGGCAGAATTGAGACCATATGGCCCACAAAGCCTAAAATACTTCCTATGTGACTTTTCATGGAAAAAGTTTGCCCACTCCTGACCTAGATTATGAGTCCAGAAGGTCTTGATCCCACAAACCAAGGCCTAGCTCAGGGCTGGGTACTTCCATGCCTGATAATTCCTGGTGATGATTTTTCTCCTGGTGAAAGAAGATCCCCAGCCAGCCATGCCTGGTTTCTGTTTTTGGCTCCCTTGGCCTCAGTATCAGCTGGGAGGCAGGGGGATATCTGTAATGGCCTCGCCCTTCTTAACCCAACCTAGAGCAAGCTCCAACTGTACTCCTGCTTCCTGGGCCCAGGCAGAGATGCTTACCTTGTCTACAAAGGTCCTGTCCTGCCTTCCTTCACAGTTCAGGTCGCAATCCAGAGAGATGTCTGTAAGAGGAGGCGGAGGGTAAGTCACTACAAGGTTCCCAGGAGCCCAGGGCAGGCCTTGATCTCAGGGCTTGTCTGGGGCTGTTCAAAGGCAAGTCATTTCCAAGGAGACACCATCCAAGAGGTGAGGGCATCTGCACCCTCTGGGCTGGGGAAAGAGGCCTGAGGCAAGAAGCAGGGTCACAGCAAAGGCCCAGGACAAATGCTGCCACCTCTAGGAAACCTTCCCTGACCACTTCCTATCTGCATCCTTGCAGCCCTTGCAGTCCCAGGCACGGCCTGAACTGAGCCCAGGTCTCCAGGAACATTCTTGTCTATATAAAGCCGCCTCATCTCCTTGGAATGGGGTAGCAAACCTGGACTTCGGTGTCAAACAGATGTGAACACGAACCCAGGTTCTGCCACCTACTGACTGTGTGTCCTCTCTGAGCCACTCACAGTCCCCAAATCCCACCCCCATCCCACCTTCTTAACATTTATCCCTAGACACTGGGGGAGATTTCACAATGCAAATGGAGCATTCAAGAGGTCAGATCAATCTTCCTGCTCTGAAAAAAAAAAGTAGTATTCTTAGTTCTTAAAGAAGCAGCAGTGAGGAGCACGGAGGGAGAGAAAAAAGAATAAATTGGATAGGATTTTTTTTTTTTTTTTTTTTTTTTCCCGAGACAAGACAGGGTCTCTGTTGCCCAGGCTGGAGTGCAGTAGCATGATCATGGCTCACTGCAACCTCTGCCTCCTGGGCTCAAGTGATCCTCCCACTTCAGCCTCCTGAGTGCTGGGACTACTGGTGCATGCCACCATGCCCAACTAATTTTTGTATCTTTCATACAGACAGGATTTCACCATGTTGTCTAGGCTGGTCTTGAACTCCTGGGCTCGAGTGATCCACCCACCCCAGCCTCCCAAAGTGCTGGGATTACAAGTATGAGCCACCACGTGTGGCCTGAAATTATTTTTAAACTTGCGAAAAGATACTCAACCACCATGCAACAAGTGGATAAATCTCACAAACATAACATGGGGCAAAAAGAATATACATGATATGACTGCATCCATAGAAAATCAGATGGTAAAATGAGACCATGTTATTTGGGTATGCATATTCAGGAGATAAAACCATAAGGAAAAGCAAGAAAATACTTATCACAAGATAGTGGTTACCTGTAGGGGAAGGAGGGAGTTATGATCAGAGAGGGACATTGAGGGGGACTTTGGGGTGCTGGTAGTGTTTTATTTCTTGGGCTACTCTTGGGTTTATTTCCTGGGCTATTCTTCAGTTTGCTTTGCAATTATTCGTGTGCGTGTGTGTGTGTGTGTTCATATGATTTATACACATATGTATGTAAAATAAAGCTTTATGTACTTTTCTGTCTATGTTGTTTTCCAATGATCATGTGTGTATGCATTTGGGCTGCAGATGGGGAATGCCTAACCTCACTCCTAACTAAAGAAAGGCAAAGTAAAACAACAGTGAGATGCCAACTGATTGGCAAAAAGGGAAAAAGTTGATAATGCAGTGTTGGCAAAGCATATATGCAGTTGGCAGACATGTATACTGATACAATGTTTTTGGAGAGCAATTTGGCAGTATCTATCAAGTTAAAAAATATAGATTCTCTATAACCTAGAAGTTCTGCTTCTAAAAAATGCCTCCTACAGATAAAGCATTTTCAACTTCTTTGCTTATTGCTTCGCAAGTGTGTGAGCCAAAGCAAACTCCCACCCACTCCTTTGTAAGGAGTTTCCCAGCTTCACCACCTTGGCAATGCTCAGTTAGGCATCTTTTAATTTGGGTTTTGATCACTGGGGCTTTCTCTTCTGTGAATTGCTTATTCATGTTTTTGCCCATTTCTATTATTTTTGTCCTTTTCTTATTGATTGGAGTTCTTCATATGCTATATGCACCAAGTCAGCCGTATGCATTGCAGATTTCTTCTCCTAGTTCATAGTTTGGCTTTTTACTTGTCGTCTGTTGCACATAAATTTTTAATTTCAATACAGTCTAATTTAGCAATCTTTCCCCTTACGATCTTTGCACTTTCATTTTGCCTTGTTAAAGAAAATCTTTACTATCTTGAGGGTACAAAGATATTCTTTTCTAAAAGCTTTATAATTTTGATTTTCACCTTAAGATTTTTAACTGACTTGAAATTTATTTTTGAGTATGGTGTGAGGTAGGGCTCCAAGTTCATTTATGGCCACACAAGCATGGGTCTGTCTCTGGGTTCTCTTATTTGCTCCATTGCTCTATACCAATTTCACAATGCCTCAAGTACTATAGCTTGAAAAAAAAGTCTTGATATTTGGAATTGTGAATCCCTCCACCTTGTTCTTCATCAAAATCATCTTAGCTATTCTTGACCTTTGCTCTTCCATACAAGTTTTAGGATCAGCTCTGTAGGATCTTTTTACTCTGTATAGTAAAAAGCCATGTTGGGGCTGGGCACAGTAGCTCACACCTGTAATCCCAGCACTTTGGGAGGCCGAGGCAGGCAGATCACCTGAGGTCAGGAGTTCAAGACCAGCCTGGCCAACACAGCGAAACCCTGTCTCTACTAAAAATACAAAAGTAGCTGGCCGTGAAGGCATGCGCCTGTAATCGCAGCTACTCAGGAGGCTGAGGTAGGAGAATCATTTGAACCTGGGAGGCGGAGGTTGCAGTGAGCTGATATTGTGCCACTGCACTCCAGCCTGGGCAACAACAGTGAAACTCCATTAAAAAAAAAAGCCATGTTGGAATTTCTATGGGAATTGCATTGAATTTAGACTGTCTGATACTGTCACAGAGCTCTTAGATTTCTTATGTTTTTTCATTTGTTTGTTTTATTCTTTTTTCTCTTTGGGTTTCAGTTTGGGTAACTTTTATTCACTTATCTTCAAGTTCACTGATTCTTTCCTAAGCCGTGTCAGGTCTACTGGTGAAACCTTCAAAAGCATTTTTTAAATCTCCATTATTATGGTTTTTATTTCTAGCATTTCCATTTGACTCTTTCTTAACAATTTTCTTCTCTGTTGAAATTCCCCATCTGTTCATGCACGTTGTCCACCTTTTCTACTAGAACTCTTAACATATTAATCACAATTACTTTGCATGCCCTGTCTGATAGCTCCAACATCTGAGTCATCTTGCATGGAGTTTATATATCCATTTGTGGAGGCTTAGCAGAAAAACTTTAAGCTGGCAAAAGCAAGGTCCAGTTTCATGTCTATAGTATGCTTCAATTTGCTTACAAAATAGTAGGGATATACAGGTATGTATGTGCCTTCATATATAAGCTCAGCATATCTCCAGGAAAATGCTGGGTTTGGGGAACTAGAAGTCTTGAGTTGGAGGGAAGGAGGTTTAATTTTCAATGTATACTCTTTTGTACTGTTTGAATTTTTAAAATGTGCCCTTGGCCACACCATTCACATGGCCCCCAACTTACCAACACAGGTGAGGTAGAGCACCGCATAGGCCAGGGGCAGAGGCTTGTGGCTGGAGTGGTAGGAAATCTGAACCTGTGGAGAGTTGGGCACAGAGTGATACCAGCAGAAGCCAAGAGCTCCCACCCCAAAAGATAGTTCTCGGGGATCTGGTAAGGAGGGGAAGGGGCTCCAGGAACCTTGCTCTTTCTTTAACCTCCTCTGTGCCATTTATTTTTCTGTGTCTTGGTTGGCACATCTGTAAAACGGGAGCTATTTGTAAGAGCTTCTCTAGAGACTTGGGTCCCAGTCCCTCCAATAACCTACTCCGTGATTTTTGACAAGCTCTTACTCCCCTTTGGGTCTCAGTTTTGCCATTTGTAAAATAAAGGGTTTGGACTAGGCAGGGTTTAGGGACACTCTCCAAGCCAACATTCTTGTCTGTGGGACTCAGGCCTGGGCTTGAGCCTGGAACCTCTGGGTACTCTATGACCTTGGCCAAGGCCTCTCACCTCTCTGAGCCACCTCAGTTTTCTCATCTGCAAAATGGGAAAAGGTCTCTACCTCTATAGGTCTCTACCTCAGAGGCTTGCAGTGCAGCTTGGAAATGATAAATGTAAAAGACTGAGTCCATAGGAAGTGCCCGAGAAATACCAGCTACTGTTATCAGTGGGCAGATGGCATCTGGTGGGGTGGGGGGTGGTTAAATGCAGGACTCTGGGGTCAGATGGCCTGGACTCAGATTCTGGATCCTCCACTTTTGAATATCCCAGGAAAAGTTACTGATCTTCTCTGGGCCTCAATTTCCTCAACTGTAAAGTGGGGATAATAATAGTTCCTACCCCTTAGGACTAATTAGAGGCTGTGAAGATGAAAGGAGTCATGCATGGGGCATGTGCAGCTCGGTGCCCGGCCCACAGTGAGCACCCAAGAACTGTTACAGGGTGAGGATGAAGATGGCGAGGATGATATTTGTTTGGAGGCAGACGAATCCAAGGCATCCAAGTTCCCTTTAAAGCAAGACCCTCCTGTTGGGGTGCTCCCTCCTGATGTGGGTCTCTCAACTCTCTGCTTCTGATGTTTGAATTTCAGCCAGAGGGGAAGATCTTGCAGGGGCCACTCACCTCCTTAGTCCTGGGAGCCCCTAAATCCTGCAATTACTGACCCCCACGTGTCAATCACCAGCAGTGATGCTTGCCTCAAACATCCAGTTACTAGGATCCTGGCCAAAGGCCGGATTGGGAGCAGGGGCATATGGCGGGCAGGGGAAAGAGTGGGAGAGACTCTGAACTTCCTCCATCCCACCAGCCATCATGGCCAAGGAATTCAAGGCGGGGAGTACCCACACCATCCCCAGTTCAACCGGCACCAAGGTGAGGCCCCTCACAGGCTGGCCAGTCCTCTTGCACTGCCCCTGGGACTCTGTCCTGACTCTCACCAACTCTGCCACTCGCTAGATCATGTGACTTCAGGAAGGCCACGCCCCTTCTCCGTCTTACTTTTCTTGCCTGTTAAATGGGTTCACTGGGTCCTGCACCATGTGCCTCACAGAGCTCAGTGGAGAGGCTCAATTCAGATGCATGGCTGGGAACAGAGGTGGGGGTGATGGAGGGAGGCTGCCCCCAGGGGTCAGGCAGGTCTGCACTGAATTCTAGCTCTCCTGACCATTAGTATGTGGTCCAGGGACAGTTACTCTGAACCTCAGTTGTCAGTTGTCCCATCTGTGAAATGGGCATCAGTCCCCTGCCTCTCTGGGCTGCTGTGAGGGCCGGATGAGGTCATGGCTGCCCAGTGCCTGGCACGTGGTCAGTGCTCCTTAAAGGGCCAGTTTCTGAAACATCGCTTCTGACATGGAGTGGATCCCACTACTCCCACCCTCCAAGTCCTGGTCCCCATCAGCCCTTGAAGTGAACATCACCTGTGCCAAGTTTAATGGCCACCCATTTCTCCCATGTGTTAAACGTCTCCTACCCTGCAAATATGGTCAGGAAGAGAGTGGATTAGGGATAGCAAAGCACCTTGGGGAAATTGTCACCTAGGAAGGGGGTCTCCCCAGGCACCGGTGTCCCTCCCCTGTCCCTGCTTTCTCTCTTTCATTCAAAGTGGCAGAGATCCCCTGATCAACCCTCAGCCTATATATGGGGAAACTGAGACCCAACTCAGCAGAACTGGGACAACTCCTTCTCCAGGGGGTCTTGGGAAGCAAGAGAAGGAGCAACACTGGCTCCTGTGGCACTCCGCAGCAATGATAGGACACAGGGGTTCTGATTATTCCATTTTACAGATGGCAGACAGAGGCCCCGAGGGGTGATACGGCTTTCCAAGGACACAAGGTATGTGTCTGTAACTTGAAGAGCTGGGATTCAAAACCAGCAGCATGGCTCCCGGGCCAGGCACTTACCCACTGTGCTGCCCTGCGCTCTAGAGAAAGAGAATGTTGGGCCCTCCTAGAGCTAGACAGCTGCCTCCCCCGCAATCTCTCCCCACCCCACCAGGGACCAGCTCACATGGCTGTCGTTGAGGTCATTGCTGGGGGAGTTCATGACCACGATGATCTCCAAAGTCGCGTCAAAGCGCCACCGTCTGGTGTCTGCACGCTCCCGGCCCCTCTCCATGTTGGGAGAGACGTAGATGTCCACTCCAGGCGTCCCATAGACCTCGAACATCTCTGTGCCCTCAGGCACTGACCTGGGCAGGACAGACAGCCATGGGCGGTGCTGAAGGAGGTGTGTTTTGCTCAGATGTTTGAGCTTTGGCTCAAGCCCTGCTTCCTCTAGGAAGCCTTCCTTGGCCACACAGGCCCCTCAGATCCTCACAGCAAGTTCCCAGGAGTCAAGCCTGGACCCCACACAAAGATATACACAGTCAGCCAGGTGTGGTGACTCACTCCTTTAATCCTAGCACTTTGGGAAGCTGAGGCAGATAGATCACTTGAGGTCAGGCACTTTGGGAAGCCAAGGCGGGCAGATCACTTGAGGTCGAGACCAGCCTGGCCAACATGGTGAAACCCCGTCTCTACTAAAAGTACAAAAAATTATCCGGGCGTAGTGGCATGCGCCTGTAATCCCAGCTACTGGGGAGGCTGAGGTAGGAGAATCGCTTGAATCCAGGAAGCAGAGGTTGCAGTGAGCCAAGATTGCACCACTGCACTCCAGCCTGGGCAACAGAGCAAGACTCGGTTTCAAAACAAAACAAAAAACATACACACAGTCTGACATTCTAAGCCCCTGTGTTAATGTCATTAACATTTCCCTTGTGAGTTTCTTTACCACCCACCAGAATGGCGAGCTCCTCAGAAGTCAGAACCCAGCCGTGTGCTGGATAAATCCCCAGGGCAGGGCTGGGCACGAAGAGCTCAGTGAACACCAGCCAGTGGTGGGTGGAGCCCCTTACAGTTCTGAGAGCTTTAAAAAGAGCAATTCTCACCCCAGATCCCATCACATGTCTCCTTAGTGGGTGGCAAGATATCCTTGGATTCTTCCCTGGGAAGGGAATTCAATCTGGTTGAGTGCCCGCTGCATGGCAGGCACCTGGTACACACAGCTCCCTCCACTCTTACAAGCTGTAAGGTGAGCAACATCATCCCCATTTAACATATTAGCAACTGAGGCTCAAGGAGGCCTAGTGACAAGCCTATGGTTGCATCAAACGGCAGAGCCAGGTGTGCACCAGGTCTGACTCCAAGCCCCTGCTGTTCCACAGCTCCGCAGTGTCACCTGGGAAACTTGGCCGGATTTGGTCAGACAACGAGGCACTAATTGCAGGTTTAAAATATCTGTGATGTTACCTGACCCTGAGATTGCATTTCCCTCGTTCCTACTAGTCTGGGGTTCTTCGCTGGAAACCAGCCTGTGCATCCTTTGACTGTGGGGTGCCCACTGTGCACTCAGATGCTACCTGGCTGGGCCGATCCACCCACTGCTCTCCCCACTGCCCCAGAGCTGTTGATCCCGCTGGGGAGCTGAGGACCAACATTGTCCAGGGGAGCCAGATGGGGCTCAGGGCCACAGAATTACAGCTTAGTGGGAACCCATGTAGGGAGAGGCCACTGTGAGTTGGAGGGCTTCCTGGAGGAAGCGGCACGCACCCCCCTGGGGGATAACAGTGACTGACACTTGTTGAGCTCATGCTCTGTGCCAGCCCATCATGCAATCCTCTCAATAACCCTAGAAGGGAGGCACCATCTATTACTGTCTCCCATTATACAGATGGGAAAGCTGAGGTTAAGTAACTTGCCCAAGGTCTGTGGTGGGGCTGGGATCCAAACCCAGCCATGTGCCTCCTCAGTCCATAGTCTTGCCCACCACCTCCCCAAGAGTAGTAATAACAACAATACCGTTAGACAAAAAGCCCCCAGCCTCTGCGCCCTTACCACAGCAGGCCTGCCAACCCTTTCTGTACATTAGCTCATCTGATCCTCACTGCAGTCCCAGGATGAGATAATTACTCCTGTTTACACATGTGGAAACGAGGCTCGGGATATGTACAGGACTCCCCGAGTTTTCACAGCTGGCCACTCCGCCACTTTCCCATTTTCCCTCGGAGTAAGGCAGACCTCCCCAAAACACCCTCTTCGCTCTTCCACCAACATGATTCTGATACATCTCAAAGCAGCTCTTTTATAAAAAGGGAAATAAACCAAGCCCAGGCTTCTCTCCATCAGGCGGGTCCCACTCTGGGGTCCGGGCCCCTGTCAGGTGTCCTCACCAGGTGGGAGGGACAGACACACCTGTTTCTCCTCTTAGGCAGGGCTGCCAGACTTAGCAAATAAAAATACAGAATGCTCAGCTGGACTTGGATTTCGAATAAACAGTCAATCATTGTTTGGAACTCCCATGAAATATTTGGGATATACTTACACTAAAAAATTACTAATTATTTATCTGAAATTCAATTTTAACTAGGCATCTTTTATTTTATCTGGCAACCCGACTCCCAAAGGCTATCATTTCCAGGGCTAGTGGAGCCCTCTGGCCTGTTCTGCCCTGGGCAGCGCCCCATAGGGGAAGTGGCAGCCCCAGGTAGAGAGGCATGAAGACACAGAGACAGAGAAATAGGGACAGAGAGACGTGGAGAGACACAGCGAGGTGGAGAGTCAGAGACAGGGAGTCAGAAAGACAGACACAGGAAGACAAACCCGGGTAGGAAGAGCAGCCTCTCATACCCTCGGGAACACCCTCAGCCCCACTCCTGAGGCACCTGACTTCCACCACCCAAGTAAGCCTTTTTTTTTTTTTGAGACAGAGTCTCGCTCTGTCGCCCAGGCTAGAGTGCAGTGGCCAGGCTGGAGTGCAGTGGTGCAATCTCGGCTCACTGCAACCTCCACCTCCCAGGTTCAAGCAATTCTCATGCCTTAGGCTCCCAAGCAGCTGGAACAACAGAGCCCACCTCCGTGCCCGGCTAATTTTTGTATTTTCAGTAGAGATAGGGTTTCACCATATTGGCCAGACTGGTCTTGAACTCCTGACCTCAGGTGATCCGCCTGCCTCAGCCTCCCAGCTGGGATTACAGGCATGAGCCACCACGCCTGGCTGAAGCCTGTAAACTTTTTATGGAACTCCCTCAACCCCAAAGCTGTTCCCTGGGCCCCGAGCGTCCATGGGCGAGGGCTGAGCACCCTTGATAGTCCTTCTGGTATGAAAATCCCACTCAGTCCCCAGGCTCCAGCCCCTGCGTGTAGGGTATTTCAGCCCAGCGCCCTTGCCCCTCTATGTGCCAGGCTCTGTGTGAGATGCTGGGGGATTCCTAATGAAGATCCTACCGTCCAGGAGAGTCCCCGGGGCCACGGTCTGAACAAGGGCTTCACACAGAAGGTGAACAAGCTACATCTGAGGTTGGGGAAGGGAGGGTCCGCAGAAGTCGAGGGCTCGGGTGATGCTGGGACCAGAGTCAAGAATTAGGTTCTAGACCAGGCTGGGTCACACATCAGCCAGCTGAGCTTGACTAAATCACTTAGTCTCTCTGGGCCCATTAACCTCACCTATAAAGTGGGATAATGACACTTGGCCAACCTCATGGGCAATCATGAAACTCAAGTGTGATAATAGATGGGAAAGGCTTGGAACACCATTGGCCCAGGACAGGGAAGGGGTTATTAAAGTAAATGAGGGTGCAGGAAACGGGTCTGGAGGCGGGATGAGACAGTGGGCTGGGCAGCTGGGGCAGGTTCCCCAAGGAAGGCACCAAGAGGAGACACAAGTGAGGGGAATGTGTTTTCACCATGGAGCCTTAAGAGGTCTAGTTTAGACTCAGGTTATAATGAGCTTGTTTTCATTTTATCCCTCTGTAATGGGGAGCCAGCGATGGTTCTTGATCAGGAGGGGCAACATGATGGAGCCGTGTTGAGGTACTTGAGCCCGTGGTCCCGGGGCCAGGCAACTGGGTTCAAACCCCAGTCCCACCACTCATTAGGTGTGTGACTTTGAGCGAGTGACTGCCTCCCTCAGCCGCAGCGTCTACATCTATCTGGTGGGGATGAGGAGAAGATGAAAGGAACCAGTGTGGGTAAAGCACTCAGGATAAGCAAAAGTCATGCCCTCATTTCACTGCTGGGGAAACTGAGGCCCAAAAGAGAAGCGACTAGAAGGTAGGGCTGCTGACTCCCAATCCAGTGCTTATGCCTGTTATGAAAACTGTGTGCTAGGAAAATGAAAGGGGCAGCTGCTGGGAGGAGATCCTGCATCAGGTACAGGAGGATCTAGCTTCCCATTTCCTAGAGAACAGGGGAAGTACCTGGAGCCTCACCTGGACAAAGTCCTTCCTCTCCAGGCCACCTTGAGCTGCCAGCATGGCTGAGTCGCCACATGCTGGCTTCTGGGTTTTCTAGGCAGTGCTTCTGGTCTAGCCCTGGGCTCAGGGCCTTGGGCCCTCCCCTGCTGAGGCTTCCATACACAGGCCTGTCCAGGGCTCTCCCAGCCCCACACCCTCCCAGCCAGCCCAAGAACTCAACTGCTCCCATGGCACAGCCAGCCTAAGATGGTGAGTGGGGGGTAAAACGTGGCAGGGTGGCCGACAGCATCGGTTTGCTGGGACTAAGACTGTCTCTGGATACAGAATTTGCTGTGCTAAAACCTGCCAGGTTCCAGACAAACAGGAGCAGTTGGTCTCCCTAAAAGTAGCCAACCTCAGACCCACCTTATTGAAAATGTAGATTCTTACAGTGCTGCAGGCAGGGCCCTGGAACCTCATTTTAAGCCATTCTGATGTTCACTGACATCTGAGAATCACGGCTTAGAGTAGGTTGTCTTAGAAATGGTGGAGCCTGGTCTCTCCAGCGCGTGTAGAGTTGACTCAGTGTGAGCCCATCCCCTCGTGTATCACCCCCTTCAATGGTGAGGAGGAGGATGGGGCATTGGTGATGAAGGTATCCCCCACAGCCGTATGACACGTGTGCTATTATCCCCACTTTACAGATGAGAATACTGAGCCTTGGAGATGGCAGGTGATTTGCCCAAAGTCACACAGCTAGTAAAGGACAGAGCCAGAACTGACCGCCAGCTCTGTCCCCACTCCCCTGCAAACCCAAACCTTCTCCCTTCATGGACTCAGGGCCTGGACTCTTCTGGGAGAACAAAACCAGACATTTCAGGAGCTGAGAAACCGATGGGAAAGGTCCCCATGGCTGGACACAGAAAGGCTGACAAGATGACCAACAAGGTCTCCACTGAGCTGGACTGTGGGAGCAGAGGAGACCAAGACCCAGGCAGCTGGGTTTCTGGGTGGCAGTTCCAGCTGCCCCTTCCCAGTCAGCAAGGATCCCAGATCCGCCGACCCTGCCGGCCTCATCAACAAAACCAGGTTCAAGAAATCACGGTCCCACTGTAATCCTGGATGGCCCTGCCCCACCCCACCCCTGGAAAGTGGCAGCCACGTACACCCTTTTTCCAAATCCCCCGTATTTAAAAGGGTAGAAATGCACCAGCCCCCCCAGGTCCCAGCTCTCTGCACAGGCAGGTCAGAGCTCTCACATCAAACAAAATCCAACGTTGACAGAATGGAAGCTGCTTTGTCAAATCAGCGAGGGGATTCAGAGGCCTCCATGAGTGGAACTTGAAACCCACTGTTCTATGCCAACCCCTTCAGCGTCCATATGGGGAAAATGAGGCCCAGGGTTGAGTGGAAAGTTGCTCAAGATGACATAGTGAGTGGCGACAGAACTAGGACCAGAACTCAGGGTCCTGGCTCCATTAGGCAGCCTCTGCAGAGACAGGGTGACATGAGCTGTTTGTCCTCCCAACAAGGGCAGCAGTGCTCAGACCCAGATGCACATTCATCCCCAGTGGATCCTGGAAAACCTAGGGTGCTGGGACCCTTCAGAGATGAGTTGAATCAGGTTTCGAAAGGTGGGGCCTGGGCATCCATTTTTTTATGGGTCCCCAGGTGATTGAAACACACTGCCAGGGTTGAGAACCTCTGAGCTGGAGAAAAGAGGAGCTGGATGGCTCATCACCAGGTGTGGTCCCTTAGGAGACACCTGCCTGGGGTACCTTAGTGGTGGGCTCTCTGCCTTCTGTCTTTTCCATGTGCTGCTACTTGAGGTCATTCTCAGGGGCGGGAGCTGTGCACCTGCTCAGGTCAAGGTGGCCCCCTCTTAGAGGTGTCTGGGCTGCCATCAGAACAGACTCAGCTGCCCTCCAGACTGCTATGTGTGCTGGGCCCCTCTGCAGCCATGTAGATGGGACCTGACCTTCTAGGACCTTCTGACTGCAGGGCCTACACAGCTGTGCAGCTGAGAATACCTGGAGCTCTGGGGCCCTTAGAGCCAAGTGTGCCAGCACAGAGGTGCCACAAGCCCCACCAGGACCTCCAATCCAGGTGAGTCTCAGCACCTCTGTGACTCAGTTTCCTCTTCACCAATAGCCAGAGATCCTTCGTTTGGATTGGAAGATCTGGCTTCTAGTTGTAGCTCTGTCCCTAACTCGCTATGTAACCCTGAGCAAGTCATTTCACACTCCGGGCCTCAGTTTCCCCAAGTGAAAAATGAAGTGGTGGGTAAGACCCCAGAGATGTCTCACTGAACCAGCCTGGGGACTGCTCTCCAAGGCCACCTGTGATGAATCCCAAAGGTGACCAGCTTCGCGGGCCCCTCAGCCACAGGCGCAGCCACAACCCAACAGACTCCAGGAAGCATCTCCACATGTTACGGGAAAGCGCCGTGGGAGTGGGTCCAGTCCGTCCTTACTACTGGACCAATGACAGAGGCCCTGAGGATGGCCCTCTCCACCAGAGGTCATCCTGGGATTTTGATTTTGCCCATTAAGAATGAAACCAGGCCAGACATGGTGGCTCTCACCTGTAATCCCAGCACTTTGGGAGGCTCAGGCAGGCGGATCACTTGAGCCCAGGAGTTCAAGACCAGCCTGGGCAACATGGCAAAACCCCATATCTACAAAAAATACAAAAATTAGTCAGGGACGGTGGTGCATGCTTGTAGTCCCAGCTACTCAGGAGGCTGAGGCGGGTGGATCGCTTGAGCCTGGGGAGGTCCAGCTGCAGTGAGCCGAGATTACACCACTATGTTCTAGCCTGGGCAACAGAGTGAGCCCCTGTCTCCAGAAAAAAAAAAAAAAAAAAAAAGGAAAGAAAAAAGAAAGCAGCTTTCTTCCTGCACCAAGGCTTTGTGCTAAGGTTTACGCTGATGCTTGAGCCTTGAGAAAGAGCTGTGTGGAACCGAGCAAACCAACTGGGCTATGGAACTTGATGGGATCTGGGTTTAAGCCCTGCCTCCAGTTGCAGGGAGGAGTTAATGAGCCACCAGACACCCAGTGCATGGCTCAGTGCACCAGGGTACCCTTCCTTCCCTTTCCCCATCCTAAGACTCACTGCTCAGGAAAGAAAAGCCCCCATATCATGCCTGGGTCATCTTCAATTCATAGAAAGGCAAGAAGATAAAGTTGAATCCACTGCCACAGATAGAGAGGCCCAACAGACTTGCTTGTCCTCATCCTTCAAGGCTTTGACTGGTGCCCCTCCTCCAGGAAGCCTGCCCTGACTCAGCTAGGCTAATTTATCTTTTTTCAACTCCTCCTCCCAATACGGTCCAGGGGCTGTTTCCCAGACATCTTGCATATGGCAGGTTTGGGGATGCTTGAGGCTGTCCACAGGCCCAGGACAAAGCCTTAAACCGATGATGATGATAATGATGACAGTTAACATAACTGAATGTTCACCACAAATCAGTATTAGTTACATGCTTTGCACACACAATCTCATTCAATGCCCCAACTGCCCTTTGAAGTAAGGCCAAACTGGGTTACATCCTGGCTCTGCCACTCACTGGCTGTGTGACCTTGGGCAAGTTGTTTAACCTCTCTGTGCCTCTGTTTTCTCATCTATAAGATGACGATGATGACAGTACCCACTTTAGAACTGTGTGAGAATTAGTTAACATATGGAAAGTGCTTAGGACCAGCACTGCTGGGGAGTGGCATTAAGTGTCATTGCTGGTATTATTATCATCCCCAGGCGACAGGTGAGGAAACAGACTCAGAGAAGTTAAAGGAGTTTCCCACAGTCGGAGAGCTGGGAAGTTGCAGAGCCAGGATGGAGCCACCACACCTACTGCCCTTTCTCTTGTTGGCCCGCAGGCTGAGCACCCAGGAATGTTACATCACAGCACCTCCAAGCCAGGAGGGACCTCAGAGCTAACTCAGTCCTGCTCCCTTTCCCAGAAACGAGTCCTTTCTGCAGCACTCCTGTAAGAAGGTTGTCCAGCCTCTGCCGGCCTCTCAGAGGGGAGGGGCTGCTTCTGTACCCTTGTGTGTGTCCCCAGAGCCTGTGCTCATCCTTCAAGGCTCTGACTGGTACACACACTAGACTCAAAAGAAATACTTGAAGAATGTGTGAATGAACAAACTAGGAGCTCTCCACTCCCACCCCTGGGGGGTTCGGCCATCAGGGCCCAATAATCCCTCATTTGAAGGTATCAGAGCTTCCATCCCCCACCCTGTGACTGTCCCACCCTCGGCCTTCTCTGTAAACCTCCAGTGTGGCTCAGGTGACTCCAGGAAGCTATGGCCTTTGTCTCCTATCGCCCCAATCCATCCTCTATCCTCTAAGGAAGCTCTGCTGGGGAGGAGCCAGCCTCAGGCTTCCTGGGGCAGGTCAAACCGGAGCCACATCTGCCCAACAGGCACGAGGTAGCAGGGGTAGGTGCGTCACCCCATGGCACGCAGCCCAGTCACCCCATGGCAGGCAGACAGTGGTGCCAAGTGGTAGCTACCCCTCCTTCCTTACCCCTCCTCCTTACCCCTGTGGCACAGCCTCCGTGGCTTCCCCTTCCTTCAAGAACCACTGAATCCCCTTCCTCCTCCTCACTGCCCATCCACCCACCCAATACCAGGATTTATGTCCTGGACTGGCTCTGCTCCAGACTTGGTTCCCTCCCATGACCAGCTCCTCACCCCTCTCATCCAATGCCCTGGAGCAACCCCATCGCTGCTCCCAAGTTCACCCCGATTTTTTGAGTCTTAGTCTCAGAGACTCGTTCTCAATGGGTGGGCTATTCTCCTCCCCACCCCAGGGGACATTTGGCAATGTCTGGGGACATTTTTGGTTGTCACAACTCGGGAGCGTGCTGCTGGTATCTAGCAAAGAGAGGCCCGGAATGCTGCTCTCCATCCTACAGTGCACAGGGCGGCCCCCATGACAAAGAGGTACCGTGACAGTAGTGCTGAGGTTGAGAAACCTGGCCCGAGGAGAGGGCTGGGAGACTTGGGAGGCGGGAGCTGTCCCACAGTTCTGCACCCTCCTCTCCCAATATCCAGATTACCTCAAAGCCAGGTAACCGGAGACTCCCCAAAAGCCTAAGCCAGCTCCCTGGTGGTCCCCAGAGCCCAGCTCCTAAAACCCTACCTTAACCCTCTCTTCTTCCTAAGAGAGAGAAGACAGGGCCTTACCTCCCTCTACCAAGGGCCTTAAATACATGACCTGGCACACAGTAGGGGCATAATGCATGGCCATTGAGTGTCTGGAGGAAATCAGGTTGGAAATCTCTATTTTCCAAGTATCAGAGCAGCTAAAACCATAAGACTCTTGAGTAAGACCACAAGAGGGTTTAAACCCTGGCTTTGCCACTTAGTAACTGTGTGACTTGAGCAAATGGCTTGCCCTCTCTGCCTCGGTTTTCTCATTTGTCTGATGAGATGATGCTAATAATAAACCTAGTTCACAGGTTGTTGTAAGGGTTAAATTCAAGATTAAAGTTCGAAAGTTAAGTCAAGAGGCTTGTGAAGCTCTTAGAACAGTGCCTGGCACATGGTAAGTGCTATGTATTAACCTATTTTTTAAAAATGATTCACGCTCTGTTTCTAGGCTCATGGGCTCAGGATGGGGCTGGGGATATCTGCCTCTTCCTATTCTTTCGTGCCCCAGACAGATCCTCAGCCTAACCTGCAGGATCCCTTGGACACAGAAAAGTGCCATCTCTTCGTGGCACCAGCCCCCTCCAAGCCCCTGGCCCGGAGCTCAGCCATTGAAGCCTCTTCTACCCTGCTCAGCCTCCCAAACTTCAAATTCCCTGGCTGAGGTCTTCAGGAAACTCAGCTGACCAAGAGGAGGACCCAGGCTTCCCTGATTGGCTGCTGTTCCGAGGCCAAGGCTGGGGAGTGGGCCCTGAAGAAGCCCTGCCCGGCCTCAGGGAGGAAGGTCCAAGGGAGGAAGGTTCAAGGGCATCAGCACCAAGGGCCTGCAAACCACTAGACCTCTGACTCTTACCCATAAATGTCCACGACGGTCTCCACGCCAGCCACACACACCGCGCTGGTGGGATGCTCCAGGGACACGCGCACGATTCTCTGCAGCGACATGCTGGTCTTGGACTTAGCTGTGGCCGCCAAGCCCAACACTGCCCCTGAGGCCCCTTAGGATGAGGTTTAAAAGCCCCTGGCCCCACCCCTCCAGCCAGGGTGCCGATTCATTGGCTCCAGTCATGAAAGCCCAGCCCCTTCCCAAAACTGAGAGCTCAGGATAGGCTGGAAGGGACCCAGTATTTGTAATGAACCTGTTGTCCTGACCCCAGCACCCAGGAAGTTAATTTCTTGGGAAGCAAGTCCCCACAGGTACCTGGCTAGGCACCAGGAACTGTTGGGGGCAGGTGCTGTTGAAGGGGTGCAGAGATATATGATACCAGTCTCGGACGTTTCTTTCCCCCTCACCTCCATTTTCTGCATTTTCAGAGACAATATAATTTAATGGGGAGCTTTCTTACTCTGCTGGGGAGCTGGTGAAAATGCGGATTCCCAGGTCTGTTGTCCACTCTGATCCAGCAGGTTAGGGGTGCAGCCTGACCTCTGAATGTGTTTGTTTGTTTGTTTGTTTTGAGACGGAGTTTCACTGTTGTTGCCCAGGCTGGAGTGCAACGGTGCGATCTTGGCTCACCGCAACCTTCCCCTCCTGGCTTCAAGGATTCTCCTGCCTCAGCTTCTTGAGTAGCTGGGATTACAGGCATGCGCCACCACTCCTGGCTAATTTTGTATTTTTAGTAGAGATGGGGTTTTGCCATGTTGGTCAGGCTGGTTTCGAACTCCAGACCTCAGGTGGTCCACCTGCCTCAGCCTCCCAAAGTGCTGGGATTACAGGCGTGAGCCACCGCGCCCGGCCCTCTGGAGTTTTTAATAAGCTCCCCAATGCATTTTGGTGTCCTTTGAGAAACACCAGCTTTTTTTTTTTTTTTTTTTTGGCATGGATTTTAGAGCCAGGCCTGGGTTTCAGCCCTGCCTCAGCCACTTCCTGGAAGGGCGACCCTGGGCAAGTTTCTTAATAGTTCGCGCCTCACTTCTCTCATCTGAAAAATGGTTGCTATGAGGCCTCATGGACAGCGTTAGTAGAGCTCTGGAATGGAGCCTGGCGTTACTGTATTACTGTTGTTGTCATTAGATCTCAAAAACCTCTGAAAGGGGTAAATGATGAGGGTGAGAACTCTCTCCAGCCAGGGGAGCTTGGCATGTCAGAGTAGGAAGGCTCAGTCGTCGGGCAGGAAAACTGAAGTCAGAGGGGGCATTCGGGCTCCTGGAAGAGCAGGAGCAAGGGCTCTGGGGAGAGAAGTCTTGGGTTCAGATGCAGACTCCACTGTGTACCCACAATAGGGCCTTGGGTGCCAGTGTCCCCCCCTCTTGGAGACTCGGTTTCCTCATCTGTAGAAAATGTAGCTAATCACTGGCGCTGGCGGAGATAATAGTGAAGACGCACCCTGCCTGGGGGAGGCTCAGGAGGTACTGAATAGAAGTTTCCTCCCTTTTCCCTGGCAGTGCTGACAGCCTGAGGCAGGATGGGGACCAGGACCCGCTCCCCAGCACCTCCAGCTGGGACATCTGCACCAGTTCAAGGACCTCAGCAGGACCCTAAGATTGTCATTTCCATGTCTCAGTTTCTGGGAAGGATGTTCTTTTCAAGGAGAACTGCTGGGCTGCTGGGCCAAGACACAGCTTCACTGTTTTCTGCTGTGGAACGGCTTGATGGCTGTGTCAGCCCTGGGTAAGAGTTCGAGCTCAGGAGGAAGCCTTAGTCTCCCTAGCCTGCTTGTGAGCACAGATGGGGAATAGATGCAGAAAGTGGGGGCTTTCCCTGGAGTGCTGGCCCACCACCTGCCTCCTTCTCAGAGAACTGTATGTGCCTTTGGAAGGAGACTCATGCCTTCACTTCTCCCCCGTTAATACCAACTTTTAGAAACAGGTTTGTGGTTAACTCAGACTAAAGTGTCAATGACTAACAGGCAAAAACTTTTTGCCCTCTTAGTTCACAACAAAAGCTAAAATAAAGTGAGTATCAAAGAGTATAATTTGAGGCAGCAGCAAATGTGTAGGATGAGAGGGTGACATTTTCAGGCATCCAAAATCAGACCACTGAAGCCGGGTAACTTAGAAGCTTCGGAGGCAAAAATGGAAGAGAACTGAGCCAGGCACAGTAGCTCACACCTGTAATCCCAGCACTTTGGGAGGCCAAGATGGGAGGATAGCTTGAGCCCAGGAGTTTGAGACCAGCCTGGGTAACACAGCAAAACCCCAGCTCTGTAAAAAATAAATTAGCAATTTGCTGGGCATGGTGGCCTGTGCCTGTATTGCCAGCTACTCAGGAGGCTGAGGTGGGAGGATCACTTGAGCACAAGAATTCAAGGCTGTAATGAGCTGTGATTGCACCACTGCACTCCAGCCTGGGTGACAGAGCAAGACTCAGTCTCAAACAAAACAAAACAAAACAAAACAAAACAAAAACCAGAAAGGGAACTGTAGTGGCCTGTGGCCCTGGGAATCAGCCCTGCTGGGGAACTCTCACCTCTGTTAATAGGACCCAGGCTGCCTCCCCGTCCTGTCCTCCCTGAGAGATGGAGGAGATGCTGAACGAAGAGAGGAGAGAGGAAGAGGCAGGACCCATCCCTGCCCCGATCTGATCTCCATCTCAGCAGGGCCATCAGCCCCAGAGCAAGAGGCATGTGCCAGTCATCCTGCTGAATCAGCCTGCCTGGCACTGGCCGTGGCACTGTGAGGCTCTCCCAGCTGAGCAGGGTCTGCCTGTGGCAGCAGAAGTTGAGCCAAGCAGCTGCATAGTGGGTGGAACTGGAAGCAGGCGTCTCCGCTTTCCTCCCCTCCTCCCCAACCCAACAAACAGGCTGTGGAGACAGCCCTGTAAGAAACGCATATCGACATTTTTATTGATCAGAAAGGAGGTGACTGGTCACCCAGAACATTCTCAGAGCCAACACCAGGGCCCCTCGATGGCCCAGCAGCAACTCCAGAGCTTCCCACACCCAGGGTGGCCCTGACCCCCAGCCCTATCTCTGCAATGCCCACTCCCCTCCCACCCACAGCTCTTTCTCGGGGGATTCCCAAGCCCAGCTCACACCCCCGGCCCCTTCAGAGCCTCCTTCTCCTTCTTGACTCAGTGCAGCCTGGGGTATGATCCTGAGCAGGGGGTGCTCAGGTTAAAGCAGGAGCTTGCAGATGCGGTTCTGTAGAACCTTCCAGAAGGGGATTTTCAGGTTCCTGCTCACCCACTTTAACCATAGCAGTTCCAGGCTAGCTTTTGTTGGTTAAAAGAGTGACAGTAGTTGGCTCAGTGTGAGGTCTCCCCAGGGGCCACCAAAAACCTAGATGGGCAGAGGCTCTAGGGCCGACTGCCCTGCAGTGACCACACTGGCGGTGGGGGCTTTCTCCTGCCCGTGCCCTGCAGCCCAGCTGAACCAGACTGCCTGTGCCTGTCTCAGCGACTGCACTCAGAGCGATGAACCTCCTGTGGCAGCTGTCTTCCCTACTGTGGGAGGGAACATGGGCCTGCCACAGCGGTGTATTCAGGGGTGAAACCCATGCTATGTGCAGGGTCCCTGGGTTGCTGAGAGAGACCAGGCAAGCCTTCCCCTCCCACTGCCTGCAGAATGAAGGGGAATAATTAAAGACTATTAAAGGAAATTAAACTCCACCTTCAGAGAGAACCTAATTTCCTCCCAACACACACACCCACTTCTAACATTCTGGGCCCCCACCCCTGCTACATCTGGAAGCACCAGCTCCCTTCAAATCCAGAATTCAAAATCCCAGCCCAGGAGCCATGGACACCTCTAGGCCCCAAATCCATCATCACACACTCTGCCATCCTGACCTCGTCCCCTCCTGCCCCATCTTCCTTTGTGTGTCCTCAGGCCTCACATTGGCCTCTCAGCATTTCTGAGGAGGGAGAAGCCGGCTCCGGTAATTAAAGTCTTTCGAGAAAGGTAACAATCAGTCTCCTGAGGTTGGAGTCAGTTATTAAAATTTTGTTGTCTTTTTTTTTTTTCTATTGAAATTGGCCCTTGGACACTGGGTTTTTCTGTCCTTGTTTGTCCACACACAGCTGAAGGGTGCTGGATGGGGGTGGAGGTAAGTGTCACAGCCTTGGGCCCCCTTTGGGAGAAGAAATCTGGATGGGGCAGAGGATGTTTCTGATCTCCTTTCCTAGCTTTCCAAGAGCAGAGGCAGCCTGGTGCCTGGCACACCAGACCCCAGGTCCTCCGGGCCCCATTCCTGGTGCAGACACACAAAGTTACTGTCCTTGTTCCCCAGGGAGGCATCAGAATGAAGGGGGAGCAATTCAAAGTGGGGCCCATCTCCCTAGGCCACCCACAGCCTTTCTCGAACATGCTAACATTGTTGGTCCGGAGCCTCTGGGGGCTGTGGGTGGGGAAGAGGCGAGGGAAGAATGACGTGCGTTCTTCTCGGGTTGGGTAGGCCGTTCCAGAGGCGAGGGTGGGTGGTATCCATCCCTGTGTCCTGGTGCCCACGGGGGCCAGGATGTTTGCAAAGTGCCAAGGCTCCCCCAAGAGAATGGAGGCCAGGTGGTTGTTCCTTGCCCTCACCCTGGCGGGGTTCCCCAGCAAGAGGGCAGAGAGGATGGCAGGTGGGGGCAGGCTCAGGGCACCATGTTCCACCATTTGAAGGGAAAAGGCTTCCTGCGCACGTTGGTGCCACAGTGGATCTCGCCCTGCAGCTCGTGGTAGGACAAGTAGTCATCAATGAAAATGCAGTGCAGGCCCAGAGGTTCCAGCAGGGACTGCACCTTCTCCTCGAGGCAGCAGCGGCCGTTGATGATGGGCCCGTAGGGCTTGGGGATGCCCAGGTACTTGCCTAAGACCACCATGTTAACCTGCAAGAGAGAAAAGGCAAGAGGGAGGCTGTCTGGCTGTGAGCGCTGTGCTTCTGGCACCCCTTCCTTGCCGGAATAAGACAGACCCTGGGGAATGGGTTGGCCATCGCTAGAGCCCACAAAGGGCTCTAGGACTGGGGTTTGCTCAAGAGTTACGGTCTATGAAAGCAGAGGAGAAAAAGATTCAGGGTTGGAAATGAGGTTGAATAACAGCCAGGGCTACCAGGAATTTTGTACATTAAAAAAAAAAAAAGAACCACTTCTCCAACACTTTCTTCCATCTATGAGAAAACTGTCATATTATAGCAACTTTGTTAGAGCAAGAGATTTTCATGTCATCTGCCAGAAACTTGTACAACAAATATACACACCTACAAGGTCTGTGGTGTGAATGTCTTCCAAAGTGTGGTGTGCTTTTGCAGTGCACAGCTTGCTTAACTGTCTTTGGCAGCCCTGATCATTGTTAGCATTTATTGAGCATTTTCTATGTGCCAGATATATCATCACTAAATCTCACAGCCTGCCTCCGAAGCTGTGGCTCAGACAGGTTAAGTCACATAATCATACAGCCAGAGAATGATGAGACTGACATTTGGACTTGGATCTGACTGATGCCAAAACCCATGCTCTTTGTATCTGGCCACCTGTGGGACTGAGGAGTTGGGGGAAAGGGCTGAAAGCTTTTGGGGACACTTGAGTTTAACTCTGGGGGCACTTCTCCTTCCCTTGATTGTGGACCTGGCTTGGGGTCCTAATTCTGGGGATGGGCCAGAACATGCTGGGGTGGGAGTGGGGGTGGGGCATGCAGGGGGCAAAGGGCAGAAAGAGGAGAAAAGAGCCAGGACCAGGACCAGGACCAGGGCCAGGGTCAGAGCCAGCCAGGCCTCTGCTTCCTCCTAAATGAGGAGTTGTGGGATTTGGGGCTGGTCCCGACTCCGCCACTTGCTCACTGTGTGACCTCAGACACATGACCCACTCTCCTTCTAAGCCTCAGTTTCCCCATCTGACAAACCAAGGGGTTAACTGGGTGTTCCCTATGGGACCCGCCAGTGAAGACAAGCTGGGATCCTTCAGCAGAGCCTGGAATGAAGCTAGGGAATCCCCACAGGATGGCCCACAGGCAGGGGGCTTCCAGCAGACAGAGGCCAGGCCACAGTCACACGCGCTCCAGCCTAGGCCCTCCCCCCACCTTCAGCCAGAACCAGAGCTTAGCAGTCCCTTAGAGCTCTGCTGTCCACCACAGTAGCCACTGCCACATGCAGTTGTTTAAATTAAAATTAAACTTACATACAGTTATAATTTCCATTCTTCATCGACACCAGCCACATTTCAAGTGGTAGCTGAGTGGCTACTGGACTGTATTGTGCAGATATGGAACATTTTCATCAGCACAGAATGTTCTAACAGACAATACTGCCTGACTTCAAGCAGTGGTTCTCAATCAGGGATGATTTTGTCCACTAAGGCATTTTCGGTTGTCACAACTAGGAGAGTGCTATTGGCATTTAGTGAGTAGAGACCAGGGAGGCCACTAAACATCCTGCGAGGCACAGTACAGCATCTACAACAAAGGCTTATGCAGCCTAAAACAGCAATAGAGCTACAGAGTCAAGAAATCCTGCTTGGGGGTCTCTGCCAGGACCTAGAGGCTGGAATCTCCCCAGGAGGAGTCAGGAAAGCACACGGATCCTCCCCACCTCCCACAACCTGCATCCTGATTCCAACATTCGCTTCCAACCCTCGACTTGTCCCAAGAGAGGGATTCAAGCTAAAGACCGCAGTGTGAAGAAAGAGGGTCTATCCCCATCCTGGGGGACCATCCCTCCCAGGTGCCAACACCCCAACATCCTTTCCCAAGAGGTTAATGGGCACTTGGGCCAGGTCCACCCCGATAGCATCGCTCAGGCCTCTCCCAGGTGAGATCACATCTGCCCATCTCCTTGTCGGCTGCCCAGTTAATGAGAGTCAGTGAGGCCACCGCCCGCCCCCACCTGCCTGCCTGCCTAACACAGAACCCCCACTGGGGAGCAGCCAGTGAGGGACTGTAGTGGGAACCCAGCAGGCAGTTGAGACCCAGAGAGAGAAGCCTGAAACACTTGGAACCAAACCACGTATTCTTTTTCCGTCTGGGTGAGAAAAAAAAAAGTGCTTTGTGGCGAGGCATCCCATGCCCTGTAGGATGTTTAGTGAAATCCCTGGCTTCTACCCACCAGATGCCAGGGGCACGCACCTCCCTGTGGCAACAAAAAATCCCCTGGGGGCAAAATTGCCCCGGTTGAGAGTCACTGATGGGAATGTTCTCTATATTCACAAAAACAGACCCTGGAGAGGTCCGCAGCGCCCTCCAGCCTCTGCACCAGCCTGCCCTGGGCCAGGGAGTGCTTCTTCTGGGAGCCCCGAAGACCCCCCAGCAGGACCCTGCCCAAGGGCTCTCACCATGTCTGGGAAGAAGGCTTCTGCATAGAAGTTTTTCAGGAGGAAGAGCTGAGGAATATCCACGATGTCACTCTCTGCCAGGCCCAGTTCCCGCTTCAGTACATTACGGTTCCAGTCAATGCATTTCTGGGGAAAGGAGGCAGCTGGGCAGCCCGGGACCAGGAAGAACATAACACTGGCCAAGCACCTACTGTGTGCCAGGCCCGTGTGGAGCCCTCTGGGCCTGTTAGCTCCTTGAAGCCTCACAACAGCTTTGTGCCATAGAAGCCATTGCTGTCTGGGGGAAACTGAGGCTCAAGCAACCTGCTCAAGTGCACACAGCTAGGAAGTGCCAGAGTTGGGGTTCGAACCCACACAGTTTCTGGATGCAAATGTTCTTGTCAGTACAACACACTGTCTCAGCCCCAGCCACAGCGTGGCTGATGCTGCTGTCTCCTCTCAGCAGCTTAGGAGAAAGTGCTGGGCACCACCGGGGAGGGGCAAGGGGCCTCCTCCCGTTAATTGAGCACCGACTCTGACTCTGCGCTAGCCAATTTACCTTGCACAGGGCAGGTACTTTTTATCTTGGGGTGAGCCCTGCCCCTTCCTGACACCTTGCTTTACCTGTTCTCACAGAATCCCCCTGACTCTTACCCGCCCGACCTCTGGGCCCTGCAAGGTCCTATTTCCCCACCATGTCTCTCGTCTCGCATTTCACCAGACTTCTCGGATGAGAGGCTCAGGTTTGCCTCTGTGGAAATAGGTCATTGCCCCAGAGTGGGGCCAGGTCTCCCTCATTAGGCTGGGAGCTCCCTGAGGGCATGGCTCTGTCTCTTGGGTTCCTGAAGGCAGAGGCTTCCTACCCACAGGCCCCAGCAGCCCCCAGGACCATCAGAGCTCCAGCGCCGAATCCCTGACGCTCCCCCAGCAGTTCCAGGGGCTGCTTCTCCCTGGAAGGGAAAGGACCACTTAGAGCAGCTGGTGGTCCTGCCCCCACCTGTGCATGAAGATTGTCTCTCCGGAGGTGTCTGTCTGCCAGCATCTCATTAATGCTTATTTTTGCCTGGTGTTTTAACCCTGCAAGAAGAGAAAGACAATGCATAGCTCAGGGAGCACTGTCTGGAGGCCCTCTTCGACCTGGGGCTATGTAATCCAGGCCAGGATTTCCCTCCTACCTCAGTGCCAGGGTCAGAAGCCAGGATAGAGAAAGTCGGAGACTGAGAACCCTGATGGGACCAGGCCCTGGCTGCAAGGAAAACCTGGTGATGGATGAGGAACCCCTCAGGAAGTGACTCCGGACTCAGAGCCTAATAATTATGGCACAGGTACCATTATTGAATGTCTGCCATGCTCTGGACATCCCACTTAATGTATTATTAATATTTAAAGCAACTATAAGAGGGATTAATTATCACCTACAACTCAGAGAAGAGGAAACTGAGGCACTGAGAGGTTCAGAACACACCCTTGATACCAGAGCCAGCAAATGCCAAGACCAGGATTTAAACCCAGGACTATTCTTGTGGACAACGGCACCACATCCATTCCAATGCTCTATTCCCCAGATGAGAACACTGAGGCTGTGACAAGGAGGGGAGGTGGGCCAACCAAGCCCTTGGAGGGTCTGTTAGCTCCTGCAGGAAGCTCTGCAGAGGGGCCCTGACCAAGCCTGGCTTCTCCTCCTTCCTCTCTCGAGCCCCCAGCGCTGCTGCTCCCTGGCTGCACAGCCCTGGCCAAGCCAGTTCTCCTCTCTGAGCCTCAGTTTCCCCTTCTGTGAACAGGGATAAGGAAGGGGGAGGAGAGATCAGACGGGAGCGAGAACAAGAACGTGCCTGGCATTGACTGGCACCTGGGGCACTCATGGCTTCCTGTGCCTTTCCTCTCCTGGGGTGTGTCCCAGGAACTTCCCCACCCATCAGAGGACCTGGGGGCCCAAGACACGGAGAGTGGGTGTTGGGTTCTGAGCCCAGCTGAGAGCCCTGCAGGTGCAGGGACTGTAACCAAGGATGGTGATGAAAGGGCAGGGTTCCCGAGGGGTGACCGGGTCATTGGCACTCACCATCAAACTGGGCCGCCTCGCCATAGCCCTCTTCTTTCTTCTCTTGGAAGAGTTTGAGGCAGGCGCTAGGGCTAGCCAGGAGCAGCCGGAAGCCCTGGCACAGAGGGAGGGAGAATGGCTCAGTGGACAGGGTCCCCCTAGACACAGGAGACCCCAGACTCAGGAGGGGCCTGACAGCGCTTGGGACTCCCCTCTCCCGCTCAGTCTGCACCCCAGCCACAAAGCACTGTCTGCAGCAATCCCGGTCCTCCAAGCAGGTTCCCACCTCCAGAACTTTGTCTGTGCTGTTCTCCCTCCCTGGAAGCCCTTTGCATTTTGCCCACCAAGGCATTCTGACTTCTTCCTTCAAGGCCCAGTTCAGGGCTGGGCGTGGTGGCTCATGCCTGTAATCCCAGCACTTTGGGAGGCCAAGGTGGGCGGATCACCTGCAGTCAGGAGTTTGAGACCAGCCTGGCCAACATGGTGAAACCCCATCTCTACTAAAGAGATAAAAAATTAGCCAGGCATGGTGGTGTAATCCCAGCTACTTGGGAGGCTGAGGCAGGAGAATCACTTGAACCTAGCAGGTGGAGTTGTGGTGAGCCGAGAGCGCACTATTGCACTCCAGCCTGGGCGATAGAGCAAGACTCTGTCTCAAAAAACAAACAAAAACAAAATACCCAATTCAGATGTCTCCTCCTTCACTGTCAGAGCTGTCCCTAGCAGAGCTGTAACCACTGGTCACTGGGAAGCCTCTTCTCCCAGGCTGCTGGCTCCCTGGCCATGCCTTCCCCAGCCACCTCTGCAAGCCTTATTGTAGAGGCCCAGAACCCAGATCTGAATCCTATCCTGACACCTGCAGGCTGGGTGAGCTTGGATGGGTTAATGGCCCTTCTAAACCTCAATTTCCTCACTTGTAAAATGGGGCAATAATAATCGCACCACCTGACGGGTTTGTTGGAGGATTAAATGAATTAAAACGTGAGTATTTGGCACATAGTAGGTGCTCAGTAAATATTACCAATTATTATCAATATCATTCCTGACTGTCGGCTAAGGGATTTGGGTTCAAGCACAAATACCCAGGAAGTGTGAGGATGAGCGTGTCGGGGTGCCCTGACCCAGAGGATGCCCCAATCCAGAGTTTACTCGGGGCACAGGGTTGAGCTGGTTCTAGATGGCTTTACCCTGACTCATCCCATCAGGTCAGACAGGGGCAGAGGTGGCTCAAGCAGGGAGGGAGGGGACGCACCTTTTGGTCAGAGGTAGGCACAAAGGTCAGGAACTCGTCCACATGGCCCACAGAGAGCCAGTCCGAGTAGAGCTCCACGGGTGCCTGCACCTGCTGGGCCTTCAGGAAGTTCCGCACCACCCTGGCCATCTGCCGCCCGCCGGACCTGGCCAGGAGGGAGAGGGCGCGCAGTCACCTTGTGCCTGGGAGGCATCAGGCCTCACCTCTCAGTCATCATCAGATCTGCCACCAGGGGGCGGGATTGCTCAAAGAACGCTTTAAATGTGGGGTGTAGAGGGTGGAGAGGCCAAGACAACAGAGAATGGACTGTGCATTTGTGTGTGCATGTGAGCACCTACTGTGTGCTGTCCTTAGGGTACTCTCACTAAGTGTCTTGTTTAATCCTCCTGATGACCCTATGCTATACATACAAATACCAGCTCCAAGTTACATCTGAAGTGTGCTCGGCGGAGCTGTCTGGCCTCACTCCCCACTGTGCACCTCTTTGGTCACTTGGCTCCAGGTCCACTGGCCTCCCTGCTGGTCTGCTGTCTCCAGCCTGCTCCTGCCTCAGGGCCTTTGCACGGCTGTTTCTACACCCTGAAATAGTCTCCTAAGTAGCCACATCTTTAACTGCCTCTTCCTTCTTTCTTTCCTTCTTTTCTCTTTCTTCCTTTCCTTTCTTTCTTTCTTTCTTTCTTTCTTTTTCTTTCTTTCTTTCTTTCTTTCTTTTTCTTTCTTTCTTTTCTCTTTCTTTCTTCTCTCTTTCTTTTCTCTTTCTTTCTTCTTTCTTTCTCTCTCTCCCTTTTTTTTTTTCTTTTTTTGAGAAACAGGGTCTCACTCACTCTGTTGCCCAGGCTGGAGTGCAGTGTTGTGGTCATGGCTCACTGCAGCCTCAACCTCCTATGCTCAAGCGATCCTCCCACCTCAGCCTCCTGAGTAGCTTGGACTACAGGTATGTGCCACCACACATGGCTAATTTTTGTATTTTTTGTGGAGGTGGGATTTCACCATGCCACCCAGGCTAGTCTTAAATCCAGGCTAGCCCTGGATTCAAGCGAGCCCCCCACCTCGGCCTCCCACAGCACTGGGACTACAAGTGAGGGCCACTGTGCCCAGCCTAACTGCCTCTTTTCCTTCAAGGCTTTGTTTAAACATCAAACTCTCAGCAAACCTGAGACAAACATTTATTGGCATGTGCCACACACATACTTTACCCAGGCTACCTCATTTAATCCTTATGACAGCTCTGTGGGGTGGGGACCATTACTGTCCCCATTTTACAGATGAGGACGTTGAGGCCCAGAAAATTAAAGTTATGTGCATTTGTTCATGCATTCATACTATATTCATACATATGAACAGAAGTACTTATTTGTTTTGTTCACTTATTGTCTGTTTCTCGCTGCTGGAATGTTTGGTTGTCTGTTTTGTCCATTGCTAAGGTCAGAAACTAAGGCAGGGTCACTGGACAGCAGCCTGACGTGCTAAATTTGAGTTTGGGGCCCAGGTAGAAGGAGACCTGGGTTCTGACCATACTGCTAACTTGCGGTGTGGTCCTAAGTACGTAGCCAACCCTTTTCAAACCTCAGGTCCCATCTGTCCACCAAAGGCCTGATTCCTGTTTTTCAATCTAACAGCCAATGGAATGGGGACACGTCCACACTGGAGACCCCTCACTTTCCCATGTGGGGTCCTTGCTCTGTGCCTGGGAGTTCCCCTGCACCCTTGAGAGAAGGCTCCTGGCTTGGTTCGCTGGCTGGTGAGGCTTGTGGGAGCAGACAGGTAAGGATGCTCATGTGTTGCAGCATGATACAGAGACTGGGGCAGGAGCCTGGGACACAGAAGGAAGCAAAGTCCTTGGAGAACACCAAGGAGCCCCTCTCCTTCCCCAGCCTGCATCCTCTGAGCTCTCGGCCCCTGAGCCCAGGTCCCAGGGATCCCAGAGGAGAGAACTGCCCTGTGAGGCATCTGAACAGAATGATTTCTCCCCGAACTCTGTCCCCAGCTGGACCTGCAGAGCCCCCTCCTGCCTGAGGTCCTACAAGTCTATCCCCGCTCATCCACATGCCACCCATACCGAGTTCTTTCCACTTTTCCTTTGAGCTGCACCTTCTCTGGCTTCCAGGCTTCTGCCTGTGCTCTTCCCTCTGCCTGCAACACTGGTCCACTCCACTACTTTCTTTCCTTCCTTCCTTCCTTCCTTCCTTCCTTCCTTCCTTCCTTCCTTCCTTCCTTCCTTCCTTCCTTCCTTCCTCCCTCCCTCCCTCCCTCCCTTCATTTGTTTGTTGAGATGGAGTCTTGCTCTGTTGCCCAGGCTGGAGTGCAGTGGCATGATCACGGCTCAATGCAACCTCCACCTCCTGGATTCAAGCAATTCTCCTGCCTCAGTCTCCCAAGTAACTGGGACCACGGGTGTGCACCACCATGCCCAGCTAATTTTAGTATTTTTAGTAGAGACGAGGTTTCACCATGTTGGCCAGGCTGGTCTCGAACTCTTGGCCTCAGGTGATCCACCCACCTCGGCCTCCCAAAGTGCATGAGCCACTGTGCCCAGCCTACTTTGCTTCTTTCCTTACCTGCCTGAAGTCTGCTCACCATTTATGATTACGTGTTTATGATTACGTATCCATATCATTGGCTGCCCCTAGGAAGCCTTCTGGGACACCGCCTGTGGGATGATATGTGATCCCCTCTCTGATCCATTGTTTCACTGTCTCCCTCATTAGACTCTAAATCTCAAGGGCAAGCTCTTCAGCCATTTCTGTATCCCCGGCATTCAACCTTGGGCTTGGCCTATAGGAAGTCTCCATAAATATTTACCGAATTGGTAAATGAATGTATGAAAGAATGCACATAACTTTTCCAAGCCTCAGCTTCCTTCTCTGTAAAATGGGGATGATGATGGTCTCAGCCTCACAGCGTTTTTGTAGAAATTCAATGAGGTAGCCTTGGAAAAGCACTATGGGTGTGACACGTAGTGGGTAGTAGGTGGTCAATACATTTTGTCCAATTAGTTCCACCTGCTATGAAGCAGCTCCACTACTGGAGCCAACTGAAAAATACCTAAGCATTCAAGAGGTGGATGACACGAATTCTTTATCCCCAGTAATGCTGATTCTATAGCCGGGACTGGGATTTTCATCAGGCCCATTTTGAAGATAAGGAAACTGAGGCATGGAGTATAAAAGAATTTGCTCATTTAAAAGGCATCTCTTTTGTTCACTGATGTATCCCCAGTACCTTTAACTGTGCCTGGCACACAATAAATATTTTTAAATGAATTAATTGAGTACCTATTGTGTGCCAGGCACTGTGGTAAACACTGGTTTGGGGGACACATCCCAAATCATGTGGCTGGCAAGTGGCAGGGCCAAGACTCAAACCCAAGTCCATCTGATTCCAAAGCCTGTGCTCCTTCCTCACAGCTTCCTCCCTGAGTTAGAGAAAGACCGTCCTGAGGCCTCAAGGCCTGTCTGCCCCCAAGGGTGTGGGCAGAACAGCACACACAGTAGTGTCTGGGCATGAGTCACATGCCTCTCGCCTGGCCAGTCTCAGCCCCAGGCACCTTGCCTGGGCACCCAGTTACGTGCCTGGGTGGGTGCCAGGAAGCCTTACCTCATCCGATCCAGAGCTCTGAGACTGCCAGATTCACCAGGTGAGGCTGTGACCTTCTCAGCACTGCCTGGCTCCTCTGGGCTGGAGACCAGATGGTCAGCCAGGGCTTGAGGGGCAAGTGGGGGCACCCCTGCCATGCAAAAACCCCACAAATAGGAAGGTGATCTCCAGGGCTTGCAGTAGGTGTCATCTCCAGGGAGGAAACAGGGGAACCCACCAGGACCCTGCACTGCACACCCCATTCTTTGATTACCTGCAGGGAGGGTGTGCACCCATTCAGCCACCTAACAGACATCGCCACCTGTTTGAGCATTAAAACCTAAATACCTTGTTTCCTGCTCCATCACATCTGTCCGGGGTGAGATCCACTGACTCACCTCTGCCATCAGGGTATCCTGGCTAGTCACTTGCTTACCTGCAGCCACCTGCTCTGGGAACTTCATGACCTCAGGGCCCTTTTAAGCCATGGTTAGGACAGAAACTATTCTGACTTCCTAATGGGAGAAGTCAGTGAGTCTATTCCTCCGTCTGTGTGCCAGACTGTATCTCACCTCCCCAGCTTCTCCAGTTTTTCATGAGAAGCCAGAAACCTGGCTTTTTATGGGAGGCCCCCTGATATCTCTTTAATGTTGATGACTCATTAAGCCCATAAAATGAGGTAGGTCAAAAGATCCCAGGCCACAGGCATGTGAGTTTTCTCCTAAGACTCTGTGATCTTTTGAGATCCTAGGTTGCTGAGTCTTTGATCCCGGGATTCCACACAGGAAGTTAAGACCACTTATCAGACTAGGGAATTGTGTTTGTGATGGGGGCACAGGGAGGATGGATGCTGCGGTCAACCCCTTGTGCCCCCCCACCTCCCACCCCAGCCCCTCACTTGGGGTAGCTGCTCCCGATGAGGATCCGGCCCAGGGGGTACTCCATGCTGCCCACCGTGACAGGTGGACTGACGTCCAGGTTGCCGAAGGAGTCAAGGCTGGAGGGACCAGAGAGTGGGATCTCCCGGGTCACATATCCAAAGTCAGGACCCTATGGAAGGACCAGCGAGACCCCCGCCCCAAGAAGGAGAGGTCAGTGAGGACAGGACGAGGCGCTTCTTGGAGCAGAGGGAAGATGCTGGGGGCCTCCCACTCCATGGCTCCTGGTGCTTAAAAAACGATCTCTGTCCACTTTTTACAAATCCCCCCGGGCTCTGAGAACCATGCAGTTAAAGTCAAATCAATAACCAAAAGATAACTAGAAATCCCCCCGAATGTTTGGAAATTAAGCAATACACATCTAAGGAATCCATAGATCAAAGAAGAAATCAAAGAGGGAATTAGACAAGATTTTGAAGTGAAAGTTCATAAAAATCTGCTGTGTTTTGATAGCACATTAAAACTCATGGGATGTTGGTGAGGCAGCACTGCTAGGGAGTTGCCAGAGCTCTAGACATGTATATTTAAACCGAGCATCCTGAGGCATGCCTGAGTTCCTGGCTCCTCAGGAGGCTGAAGTGGGAGGATGGCTTGAGCCTAGGAGGTGGAGGCTGCAGTGAGCTAGGACTGCACCACTGCACTCCAGCCTGGGTGACAGAGCAAGACCCTGTCTCATAAAACAAAGTAGGCCAGGCAAGGTGGCTCACACCTGTAATCCTAGCACTTTGGGAGACCGAGGTGGGTGGATCACAAGGTCAGGAGTTCGAGATCAGCCTGGACAACATGGTGAAACCCCATCTCTACTAAAAATACAAAAAATTAACCTGGCATGGTGGTGGGGGGAGGGGGCGCCTGTAATCCCAGCTACTTGGGAGGCTGAGGCAGGAGAGTCGCTTGAACCCGGGAGGCACAGGTTGCAGTGAGCTGAGATCGTGCCATTGCACTCCAGCCCAGGCAACAGTGCGAGACGCCGTCTCACAATAAATAAATAAATAAATAAATAAATAATAAAACACGTGTGTTTTTTAGGAAAAGGCTGAATCATCTTAGATACCATTTGAAGCTAGAAAAAGAACAGCAAACTAAACACAAAGAAAGTGGAAAATGAAAGCGATAAAGAGGAGAGCAGAAATCAGTGAAAAAATCCTCTGGCCCCTATAGGCCAAGCCCAGGGCAGGTCAGGTGGGTCTCTCTCCAGCACTCTGGCCCTGGCAGGTGCACTCTCCTGCTGGGTTCATTGTCACCCGGTCCCTCCAGGCTGGGATGAATGTCCCTGCTCTGTGTGCCCACAGACTGCATCCCATACAGCTCCTACCTAGACTGGGGCTGTCCTAGCAGTGGGGGAGTGGGAGCCGGGAAACAGGCAGAGACCATGGGCTCACCTGGAGGGGTAGTGCACTCGAGGCTGAGTGCAGGGCTGTGGGGACAGCCCCTCTAGCTTTGCATCTTGGTGCCACTATTAACTTGCTGCATGGCCTTGGGCAAGTTATTTAACCTCCCTGAGCCTTGGTTTCCTCATCCATAAAGAGGAAATAATGATAGCACTTATCCATAGGCGTGCCCCATGGAATTCATGAGGTAAGCCTTGGAAGGCTAGGAGACAGTGCCTGGAACTCAATACGTAATAGTGGGTGCTGCTGTTGCCATCTTGTGCACAGGTGGTAGCACAGTGCCTGGCACGTGGTAGGTGTTCAGAAAACATTTGACACCTAAAGAGAGGACCTAGCTGTTAAGAACAAGAGCCATGCAGGCTCACTAAGGGTACATTCCCACATTCCCTCCAAAAGGCAGTTTGGTCTCCCCAAAGCTGACCACGCTGCTAATTCCCCCTTGGTGACCCGTCCCTTCTCCAGAAGAGCTCTGCTGACCTGCCCCTCTCAACACAGGAATAATCAGGCTGCTGCCTATTTGCATGTGATTTGCATATCATTTCCATCTCTTACCCAAACTCCCCACTGGCTCCCCAGTTTGCTGCTGTCCCACCTCCTGTATACTTCTGCCTCCTTTTCCTGTTCTCCAAGCCTCATAGGACCAGGCCCAGATGAGACTTCACCAGTGCCCCTCCAGGAGGACCCAACCAGGGTTTCCGCACTCTGCCTGTCGCCACATACCAGGATCCTCTTATAGGGGAAATCCTTCAGGCCTCTGTTCCGGGGGGAGTCAAAGACCACGGGGAAGGATTTGTGAGGGGCCTCGATGTAGCCAAACTCCATCTCGTCCTGGGAGGGGAGAGATGAAAAAGTCATGGTGACCTTTTTCGGGTGGGTTACAGAACAGGGTGGTCCCCACTGGGCCTGGGGCAGGGCAGGGCAGCAGATCTTCCCTAAGATCTGGTGAGGGGCAGAGGTAGACGTGAGGCCTCTTAGGACCCCAGCCAGGTGAGGACTCTCGTCTGGGACCAGAGCGTTTGGAGGGCAGCAGTGGGGGCTGGGGCTGATGCAGGCAGCGGAAAAGCCCTCGCCCCGGAAGCCTGGCCCAGGCGGCCGTGGCTTCTCTAGCGACACGGAGGTCCATCAGGCACCTGTGCGGCTTCCCTTTCCCCAAGCCAGGCTGCAGGCTTCCCAGGCTGCCCCCAGCTCTCTTCTGGAGTCGGCTTCGGCTCCCACCTGGATCCAGCGGTCATTTCGATTTTCAACTCGAGGGCAGATGATCAGCTTGCAGTTGGCTTTCAACGTCAGGTAAGACATGTCCTCCAAGAATTTCTCATTAGAGCCGTGAGTGTCCATCACACTGTAAAAGGCAGGGAGAGGGGAGCGTGCTAACGGCCTCTGACTGTGGCTGAGGTGTGAGTGGCCTTGATTCAGTTTGTGCTGGGCCCTGTGCAGCCTCTGGGGTACAGGGGTCCCAGCTCATGACCTTGAGAGGCTCATAGGCCCATGGGGAAGATGGATAAAGTCTCCAGATCATATCAGGTGACAGGAGCAAGGTGAGGCATAAGCGCAGGCTGTGGAGCCCAGAGGCAGGGCACCTAACCCAGCACAGGGAGTCAGGGAAGTTGCCACAGAGGTGACCTGGGGCTGAATCTCTTGGGTTAAAATAGCAGTGAGGGGCAGGTGGCCCCGTCTACTCCTGTTCCACACAACTGGCCTAAGCAAAGAGGTCAGGGTGGGATTAGCAAGCAGGAGAAGAGTCTCTTTTTAATACCTACACACACCTAGACCCAGGGAAGCACAGCAAACCTGTTTGGCCACACCCTTCCCAGCCTTTTAACTTCTGTCCAGCTCGACTGTGGCCTTTTCCAGTGGTCTGACCTCTGGCACAGAAGCCTGGCAGGCTTTGCCAGTCGAGGCTGGTCCTTCCCTCAAGGGCATGGTGAGGATTCTGAGACAGCAGAAGGACCAGCGAGCTGGGTGAGATCGGATTTGCAGTGAGACCCGAGGACTGGGTTCCCACGTCCTTAGCAGGCACGGGATTGTACCCATGTCACAGTGAGGGTAGGTCTCCGATGGTCACCAGCAGCCTGTGCACAGCCTGGCCCCACTGCCCAGACTAAATCTGAGATGTTCTGGGGCTGCAGCCACAGGACAGGATGGGCAGGAAAACCAGAGCTTGAGCCAGTGACCTGGGAGGGTCCTTAGCTGCACAGGGCAGGGTGGGTCAGGGTTGGGCAGGGTGGGGCCCCAGCCCACCTGCTGCTGTCCTGCCACCAGCTGAATTGGTGCCCACAATGAATCCGTTAGTCTGAGTGAGGCGCGCAGCCCTGAGGCAGCTTCTGTCCCTACCTCTGCACTCCAGACCTGGGGGAGGGCGGGAGGGAAGGAGCCTCACCTGCACACATACAGCTCCTCAGGAGGCTGAGTGTTGGGCGTCATGATCCAGGGGGCCATGCGGAAGCCCACAGTGTCTGTGAAGAGGGTCACCTCAGGCACGGTCTGAGGGGAAAATGAGGACTTGGTGGGCCCTGCAGGGACCCCTAGCCTGCCTCAAGCCCCCCAGCCCCCAGCCTGCCCAGCCCTGGAGCCTCCAAACTAGGTCCCCAAACCCCTCAGCCTCCATGCCCACCCCCCAGTGCTGTACACACCCCCGTGTCCACCAGGCTGACACTGAGGGAAACCAGCCCCAGGAAATCGGCATCGGGGAAGGTCAGCCCCTCCACATAGAACCTGATCTCCTGCTCCCCCGACTGCCGCTCAACTTCGTAGGACAGACGCTGGGGCCCCAGCACCTGCTTGTAGTCCGAGAGAGAATTCCCACCTAGGAAGAACAAGAATCAGGGACTAGCATGGGGACAGGGGTGAGGGGCTGCAAGCCCAGGAATCCAGGACAGAGCCCCCTTTGTGGTTAGAGCTGCTTGGGTTCCTCTCTGGTTCTGCCATGTGCAAGCTGTGTGGCCTTGGCTCAATGACTCAACGTCTCTGAGCCTCAGTTTCTTATCTGTAAAATGGCTAACATTTTCTCATGAGGTCAATATAAACTTTAAGCTAAATAAAGAGATAGAGGCATCTGGCACAAAAGGTGAAAACTACCCATGGATAAATACATATGCAAAATGTGATATATTCATAAGATGGAATATTATTAATTCATAAAAAGTAATGACCAGCCAGGTACGGTGGCTGATGCCTGTAATCTCAGCACTTTGGGAGGCCAAGGCGGGAGGATCGCTTGAGACCAGCCTGGGCGACAAAGTGAGACTCCATCTCTACAAAAAAAAATTTTTTTGTTGTTGTTCTTTGAGACGGAGTCTTGTTCTGCCGCCCAGGCTGGAGTGCAGTGGCGCGATCTCGGCTCATTGCAAGCTCCGCTTCCTGGGTTCACGCCAGTCTCCTGCCTCAGCCTCCCAAGTAGCTGGGACTACAGGTGCCCGCCACCATGACTGGCTACTTTATTTTATTTTTATTTTTATTTTTAGTAGAGATGGGGTTTCACCATGTTAGCCGGGATGGTCTCGATCTTCTGACCTCGTGATCTGCCCATCTCGGTCTCCCAAAGTGTTGGGATTACAGTCATGAGCCACCATACCGGGCCCCCAAAATTTTTAAAAATAGCCAGGCATGGTGGCACATGTCTGTAGTCCCAGCTGCTCGGGAGGCTGAGGTGGGAGTATCACTTGAGTCCAGGAGTTCAAGGCCGCAGTGAGCCATGGTAGTATCACTGCATGCCAGCCTGGACAACAGAGTGAGACCCTGTCTCTAAAACATAAGAAAAATAATGAAGCTGATTCATGCGACACCATGGATGAAACTTGAAGACATTATGCTAACTGAAGGAAGCCTACTGTATGGTTCCATTGATATGAAATATCCAGATAGGGAATTCCGGAGATACAGAAAGCACATCAGTGGCCGCACACGGCAGGAGAGGCTGTCCATTCACTTGTCGAGACTTTGCTTATTCCCTGGTGTCACACTGAGTGCTTTCAAGCTGAGTCCTCTGCCTAAACGTCCACCACTGGTGCATGGGAGGGAACGTTCTGGCTCCTGCCAGGCTCATTTAGCTGGAACAACTAGTTCTGGGTCAGTTTGAACAGAGGAGGGTGAAGGGGAATCAGGAAGGGCTAGAAGCCTGTTGCTGTTTGTAAAAACAAGTTAGAGCACTCCGGGGTTAAGGAGTGGTACATTATTTATTTATTTATTTATTTATTTGAGACAGGGTCTTACTCTGTCTCCCAGGCTGGAGTACAGTGGCATGAACACGGCTCCCTGCAGCCTTGACTTCCTGGGCTCGAGTGATCTCCCACTTCAGCCTCCAGAGTAGCTGGGACTACAGGCTAATTTTTTTGTATGTTTTGTAGAGACGAGGTTTTGCCATGTTGCCCAGGCTGGTCTTAAACTCCTGGGCTCAAGTGATCCTCCCACCTTGGCTTCCCAAAGTGCTGGAATTACAGGCATGAGCCACTGCGCCCAGCCAATTTTTTTTTTTTTTTTTTTTTTGGAGACGAAGTCTCGCTCTGTCACCTAGGCTGCAGTGCAGTGGCATGATCTTGGTTCACTGAAACCTCTGCCTCCTGAGTTTGAGTGATTCTCCTGGCTCAGCCTCCCGAGTAGCTGGGACTACAGGCATGAGTCACCACACCCAGCTAATTTTTATTTTATTTTATTTTTTTTTTTGAGATGCAGTCTTGCTCTGTCGCCCAAGCTAGAGTGCAGTGCGGCACGATCTCAGCTCACTGCAACCTCTACCTCCCGGGTTCACGTCATTCTCCTGCCTTAGCCTCCCGAGTAGCTGGGACTACAGGCACCCGCCAACACCCCTGGCTAATTTTTTTGTATTTTTTAGTAGAAACAGGTCTTCACCATGTTAGCCAGGATAGTCTCGATCTCCTGACCTTGTGATCTGTCTGCCTCGGCCTCCCAAAGTGCTGGGAGTACAGGTGTGAGCCACCGCACCTGGCCTAATTTTTGTATTTTCAATAGCGACAGGGTTTCACTGTGTTGGCCAGGCTGCTCTCAAACTCCTGACCTCAGTAATCCGCCTCCCAAAGTACTGGGATTACAGATATGAGGCATTGTGCCCAGCCTTGGCCATATTTTTTGAAGCCACAGGCTGATTAATAAAAACTCTGGTGAGAAAGTTGGGTTCTGGGGCCAGGGGCAGGGCCTGGGCCTCAGCCTCGCTGGTTCTCACGCCCTCCCTGCCTGGACAGTGCTTGGCATGCAGTTCAGTCCACACTGATTGACCAGAGGAGGGAACGGGAGTGGGGCAATGGTAAAAGGAGGAACTTTGGTGCACCCAAGACACCTGGGTTGGAATGCCTGCTCCACCCCAGATGGTTGTGCCACAGCGAATTCCTGTATCTGAGCCTCAGTTTTCCTCTCCATAAAATGGAACTCATTGCTGAACCTCCTCCTTGAGGACTATATTTGGTACTGATGGAGTGGTTGTTTGTAAGCTGTAATGAGAGTTACAAAAAGGTGATGGAAAAAAAAGAGAGAGAAATGGGGAGGAGAGGATAGACATGGATGGAGCTGGGAGGACAAGGCCCCGTCAGGCCACTCACCCCGAGCACAGAAGACCCTCAGTCTTTTGGAATCAGAGACGGGCATGTTCAGGACAAGCTTGTGGCTGTCGAAGAGCTCATCGGGGCCATTGCAGCTCAGCACCATCGGGGACATGTCCTGCAAGTCTGGAGAGAGTGGCCCCCTTGAGATTACCCTTTCTCCACCCCACCAACAGGATCCCCTCCCATCCCCGCACCCCACTCCCCAGACAACACCTTGTGTCACTCACCAGCCAGCGACATCAGCCAGCTGTGGGTGAGGTCAGGCTCTGTGGACCTGTGATTGTCCCGGTCACAGTTCACCAGCAAGATAGCCCCATAGCCCTCAGGGCCCCAGCGCCAGGTTTTCTGTGGCAAAATAAGATGCCTTGGGATCAGTGGGACCCAGGAGGCTCCAGGAAGGGGTTCTAGACATGGCCAGGGCGGGCTGCTTTGTTAGATTGTATACTTTCATATTCTTGGTTTGCTTAAGGATTTTAAAAAGGATTATTTGGGGAATGGAGTTACAGATAAGGCTCTAGACCCATCTCATCCTTGTGCAGTGAACAATCTGCACAACCATACACAATGGCTCCACCCAGCCATCACACTGGAGAAGCAAAAGTGTTACCATACCCAGAAATGACCCTCAAAAGCTGGCTAAGCTTTAGCTCTGCCTGGGGGGGCAGAGGCTGCCCACCATGACCTTGATGAAGGTTGGGATCTGGAGAATCTTTGGGAGACCTTCTTCATCCCAGCACTCTCCTGGGACCTGTCTCATAGATATCTCTGGCATCCGATTGCAGTCCTGCAGGATCTGCAAACTCAGGTCTGAGCCGAGGCGGGAAAGATGGCTGGAACGCTCCCCGCCTCTGTGGCTGCCGCTCTCCCCAACACGCCTCCCCACCAGACTCACAAGGCAGGGCTCACTTTCCCCATTTCATAGAAGGGGAGAGGGAGGTTCTGGGAGGTGAGTCCCAAGCCGCATAGCTGGCCTTCAAACCCAGGTCCTTGGGATTGCCCAGGGCTACTATTAGCCTTTATGGCACTCTTGCCCACACCTCTGGGTAGATGCCACTCTGCAGTAGGGTCCCAGACATGATTTGTATCATAGTTGCCACCATGCCCAAGCACTCTTGTGCAGTGAGCAACCCGCACTGCCATCCATGGCAGCCCTGCCCACCTTGTCCTCCAAGCCTTGTGATCCAGGCTGCCTCTCTGGAGTCTTTCTCTTCAAATTGTACCTTCTAGCCCTCCCAGGAAAGCTTCCAGATACTTCCTGTAGTGGGAGGCCCTGAGCCTACTCTATCCTCCTCCTTACTCTTCAGGCTTTACCTGGGGCTGGCCACCATAGCCTCCTCTACCCAAAGGCTTGTCTTCTCCTTGCCTTCGGTCACTCAACAACCTTTTAGGAAGCACTCCCACATGTGTAGGGGTCCAAATATCGCCCTCAAACTAAAAAAGGCAGCAAGCAAAAGAACCAATCCCAATTTCAAAGTGGCACAAGAAAGACCCAGAGAGGGTAAGCTATTTTCCAGCAGTCACAGCATGTTGGCTACAGGGTGTAGGTTAATATCCATTCATGCCAACTTGGCTGTCCCAGATGGGTTTCCTACGTGATTGGATACTACAGACCCTGGGAATCCATCATTCTTCCGTAGGGAGGGCACAGTCCACCCGGGACCACCCCAAGTTTGCCTTTCAACCCTGCAGTCTTGGAGTGCCCGGGAGGGTCTCACCTTGTCCCCCTGGCTTCTCTTCACCTTGCCTGTGCGGCCTGTGTCGACCTCAAGGGAAATATCTGCAAAGAGATGGAGAGGGGCTGCCAGGGCTCATCCAGCCCCATCTTCACACCCCTAAAGTCCAGGCTGGGCAAACTCTGACCCCGACCCAAACCCGTGAGGACCAGGATGCCCTGCCTGGGGGTCAGACCCCACATTTGGGAGGCCCTTGTGGCTTGCCCTGTGGTTCTGGGAGTTGGAGGGACCCAAGCCTTTGGCTCTTGAATGACTTGCTTGCCTGTGCATGTCCACCTGCTAGCCCCTGGCTTTGGGGTTCTAGATCATATGCTGGTGACCCCAAACTCTGGCAACTGGGGACATGGCCTGAGGTTGCAGGGGCTGGGTTCTGCTGTTCCATCGCCCTGGGCCCTGGCTGAAGGGAGCACATTCCGTGCTGGGTCTTGGAGGTCTAATGAGGGTATACGTGGGACTCTGGATGAAGGAGGCTTATTGTGGGTCTAGCTGTTGTTCACTGGGCAGTGAAGTTTCTAGATCCTTGTAGTCCTAAGGACTGCTGGGCCTCAATCCCTGTGGTTCCAGAGTGGACAGAAGGTCCCTGAGGAATCCAAGCCCCTCAGTGATGGAGGAAGCTGGCCATGGGTCTTCCACTCCAAAGAATTCACTAAGACCCTCAGACAGGCAACCTGGAGTGGCGAAAAGGGGATAGATGGTCTGCCAGGGAGCTGCTACTTACCGACGCCAGTGAGGTACAGCATGCTGTGGCCCAGGGCTTGCTCTTCCTGCTCCCCATAGTATGAGACCCTCACCTGTGGAACACAGCCCTAAGCCTGCATGGCCACCACCTTCAGAGATGGCGGGGGCAGAGGAGATGGGGGACACACCCTGACAGCCCTACTTAGAGGCACAGGAGGCATGGAGACCCTCCCAGTCTCTGAAGTCCCAAGACTCAAGGGCTCCCGGCTGGGATTCAGAGCTACCTCTCCAGTAAGCAGCTGTGGAGCCCACCCTGGCTCCCAGAGCAGGTGCGAGGAGCAAGGAGGGTGGGGGCAGGGTGGAGGGATGGGAAAGGCAGGGTAGCGCCCAGCAGGAGCAGCTGGCAGATGAGGGAGGAACAGCCGGCTCCATTGACCTAGGCAAGTCTCTCAGCTCCTCTAAGCCTCAGGTACTTCCTCTATAAAATGCGAATGAGAACCTCTACTCCATCATCACAATCAGTGGTCCTGGAGCTTTTAGCATGGTCCAGAATCCATGCCAAGCCCTCCAGCCAGGTCATCCCAGTGAGCCCCTGGAATGGCCCCAGTCAACAGAAGACTGTCCGGGCCCTGCCTGCAGTCCCAGCAGTCCCAGCAGTCCCTCAGCTAGCAAGCAGAGGAGGTGGGGTCTGAGCCCACGGTGGGCTCCTGAGCCCCTCTCTCAACAGCTGCCTCATCCCTGCCCTTTCCCTGTTGGGGAGAAAAGGTCATGTCTAGGATTTGATGGGTCACTGTGTGCCATGGGTGCCCAGGGCTGGGGCGAGTGAGGAGGGAATCATCTGAGCTTCGGGCAGGCGATGAGAGAGAAGGTTGGCTTAGGCGTGGGAGATCTGTGCACACAAAGGTGTGAACGTGTGTGTGTGCACCTGCACGGGTTGTTGCTGTGTGGTCCTGCCCACACGAGAGTACTGGGGCTTCTGGCTGGGTCTGTGTGTGGGCTGAATACAGGGATTAATGTGAAGTTGTCCATGAATCTGAGGGGGTGACTAGGAGAGCTTGTGTTTTGTGGGAGTACTCATGTGTACATGTGTGATGCTGGAGTGGTGGTGGAAGTTTGTGTGTTTGGGGCATCTGTGGCGTTGTGTCAGGATACGTTTTGTGTGTGTACCGTGATCAGCTTTGTGAGGTTTGGTTAAGTGGGGAGTTTGGAATGGGAATTGCCATGGTGGGGCTCTTACCTTGGATGGGGGTGGGGAGATCCAACCCTTTTCTGTGAGAAAGTGGCCTCTTACCTTGAAGTCCCTTAATTCCTTACTGGCTGTGCCCACAGATACGACCATGTCTGCATCAGTGTCCAGTGGCCAACGGGCCTTGCCTATGGGCTCTGTCACGTGTGTGCGGTTGTAGACCATGAAGATCTCCACCCCGGAGCTTCCAGAGACCCTGAAGCTGTTGGCACCCTTGGGCACATCGCTGGCAGAGAAGGGAGATGGGAAGAGACCCAGTACTCAGAGGAGTGGCCGCAGTGGGGTGGGGGCCTGGGGCTGCCTGGCCGTTCAAACAGCACCCCTCAACAGCCAGATCGGGGAGGCACAGGGCAGTGCCACTGGCCAGGAGACCAACCTGGGCTGGGCTTCAGGACGCCAGGGCATAGATGGCAGACCCTTGGACACCCCCAGCCCACACCCAAGTGCCTTCCAGATCTGACACTTTCAAACTCTCCAGCTCAACAGGAAATCCACTAACCCACCACCTCTCACCACCTCCACTGACATCGCTGCGGCCCAAGCCACATCACCCATCGCCTGATCACCGAGCGGCTCTCCTGGGTCTGTGGTCCCACCTGGGCCCCTCCAGTCTGTTCTGCACACAGCAGAGCGTGTCGTTCCTTTGCTCAAAAGCAGTGGTTTCCATCAAACTCAGTAAAAGGCAGAATCCTCCTGAGTAGCATAAGAGGCCCTTCTGATGTGCCCCTACCACGTTGCTGACTGCCTCCTCCCTACTATACTTCCCCTCGCTCACTTAGCTCCAGCCACGCTGGCCTTCCTGTTGAGCCATGAAGATGCCAGGCTGTCCTGGTACTTGGTTGCTTCTGCTGCATCGACTGCTCCTCCCCGAGATGTCCACAAGGCTCCCTCCCTCACCCACTTCAGGGCTGTGTCTAAATGTCATCTTCTCAGCAAGCCCCCGCCCCCCCATCACTCCATTTAATGCTGCACCTTGCCCATCTTTCCCCCTCACTGATCCCCCATCTCCCTTCCCCTGCTCGGATTCTTTTTTTTTTTTTTTTTTGAGACAGAGTCTCGCTCTGTCGTCCAGGTTGGAGTGTAGTGGCGCGATCTCTGCTCACTGCAACCTCCGCCTCCCGGGTTCAAGTGATTCTCCCACCTCAATGCCAGTCAACTATCCATCTTTCTTGTTGGCAGGTCAGCTCCACAAGGGCAGGAATTTTATCTGTTTTGTTCACAGCTGCATCCCCAGCACCTATAACAGTGTCTGGCACATGGTAGGTGCTCAATAAACACGTGTGAATGAACGGATGGATTCTCACTTTCTGCCAATCTGCAGGGGGACTCAAGCCCATCTGTACTTGAGTGGAGATCTAGAACTTGACTAATGCCAGTACCCAGTGCAGCTTCTTTCCATCACCCAATACACCGCATTCACCTGATACACCAGAGCTCTGGGATCAAGAAATGGGTGTTGAGAAGCTTCCCATCTGCCTTGGCCCCAGCCTGGGGCACTCGTCTTCTGGGGCCCCACCCTACTCCTCACACCACCAGCTACTCCCAGTCACAGCTGATTGGGACCAGCCTTCCTGGCCCACAGCATCAGAGGGGGATGCACTGCACATTCAGGCTACAGGGCACCCAGAGCAAAACCAACAGAGCCTCTGTGGGTGGCATCTCATTTTTTATCCCCTGCATAAGCGTGAACTATGGCCTCTCTGTGCCAGGCACTGCACTAATCCCCAGAGTTCCAGGAGGCTCTTGGGCCCGTGGCGTCCACACTTCGGAGGGGAGGTTGAATCAGAGAACTACACATTGGTGCTTGTTCTTCCTTTGTATGTCAGGGCTCTCCAACATCATCCCCCACGGCAGTCATCAGCCACCAGGACACCACCCAAGGTCAAGTCCACTTATAGACATCCACCTGACTACAAAGATGCTGCTGGAGGAATTGTGTCTGTTTTGCTCACAGCTGCATCCCCAACACCTATAACAGTGTCTGGCCCATGGTAGGTGCTCAATAAACACTTGTTAGTGAATGGATGGATTCTCACTTTCTGCCACTCTGCAAAAGGGGTCCTTCTGCATATTCTCCCGCCTTCATCCTTTCCTGGACTCCTAAAAAACCACCCAAATATTCAGCCCTCTGGAGAAACCAGACCCCCTCCGCAACCTCTGCCATGATCACTTGGCCCCATCAAAAAACTATCTCCAATGACTGCAGTGACAACAGTCTTAATCACAAGTCCTTCTCGGTGCTCCCTAATGCTCATCTCAACCCCCCAAAGCAACAAGATTATAATTCCCATTTTACAGATAAGGCAGGAGTGTGCAGGGGCCCCAGAGCCCCCGCAGACTGCTGGCAAGACCCACCACCCCCATCCCCCACTCCTGGCCTTATGATCACCACGTTCCACAGCACTTTTGGGGGCCTTCCCATCTTACCTGCTCTTCCTCATCATTTACATCAGTTACCATGGAAACCCCAAGTCTCCTGGACTTTCATCCTCTCGTCTGACTCCATTCCTTATCCTCCCCAACTCCCTTTCAATCCCAGCCACCATCATCTGCACGATATCCTCAGTCCTGCCCCGGACAGTTTTCTTGACCTTGTACTCTAAAGGAAGCCTGCCCCCGACAGCAGGCATGGCCTCCCCTGCAGCCATCTCTATGGCGACTGCTTCCCCCTTACTCCCTCCAGCCCCTGGGCCTGGAGGTGGGCAAGGGTCCTTCATGCTCCTCAATGTCCCTTCCAGATCATCATCTCTACTCCGCAAACCCCCAGCTTTGCATTGACATTTCCAGACTACTCCGCCCATCTACAGGGACACCCCTGCACACCGTCGCCCTGTCCTCATCTTGAGGGGGCCAGCTCCTGCCATGTTCCTCAGCCTGCTGCCGTCACCAGTTTATACTTCAATGGCGATGTAGATGGTATGTTGCACCCTGGTCCCTCAGCCCCTTGACCTCTCTTCCAATGCTCATGACCTCCACTGGCCTCATCCCCTTCTTCCCGGGGCAGGCACTATAGAATGTCATTACCGAAAAACTGCACCCACTACAAGCTCCCCTGTTAGGAACTCACTCGGGCACTCACTCGGGCACCGCTTCCCAATATTCCAGCTCGCTCTTAACACACCAATGCCACCAAGCCTTCAGCCCAATGGGACGCTTGACCTTTGAAGGCTGAATCCTCTCTACCCACTTCCCACTGCTATCCCTCACCTCTCATGTTCCATCTTCCCTTCCCCAGCATGGTCCCATAGATCCCATAGGCCCCCACTGTGGCCACCCCCTTGCACCACTCCCTTATCTTTTGCTCATCCTTCCCTCTCTTGAGTTGCCTGGCAGAGCTCCAGCTATACAATCAGATCCAACTCTCCACGCTCTCTGCACCTGCACCACGCAGCTGACCACGGTTCACTTGGATTCATGACTGCTGACCTCAAGGGATGCATGATATGCCTGGTGCTCCTACAACATTGCTCCAGGCTCTTTTCTCTTTCAGTGTCCTAGAGGACTATGTCCTATCTTCTCCTATCTCCAGAAGCCTCCCCGCTCCTCTCCTTCATCACTCAGAGCCTTCAACCTCCCTCCTCCCACCACCTCATCTCCCTCCTGGGACGAGGAGTGACCTGCCTGGGCTCTTGCCCAAGACCAGCCCTCCTGGGGGCACATCCCCTACTCAAGGGCATCACCGGCCTTGCCCCTTCTCCCCTCCCTTGCAGCCAGCACACAGATATGGTGAATATCACCCATCCCCAAACTCATTCTCCTTTGACCCTCTCATTTCTTCTGCTCCCTTGATACCTCCAATTATTTCTTCTCTTTGCCTCTTCAACCTGCCTCTAATCAGAGTTTCCTCCCCACCACACCAAGGAAACCCCACTGTTGTCGAACCCAATGGGTCTTTTCTCTTCTTCCCCTCGTTGACTTGTCAGAGGCACTTGGCCCAGATGATCACCTGTCTTTGAAACACTTTCCCACTTGGCAGCTGGAACATGGGCTCTGCTTGCCCTCCCCTGACTCTCTGGCCTTTCATCTGACGCCTTTGCTGTGTTACCCACCTTACTCCCAACTCCAGGCAGTGGTGTGCTGGCAAATGTTTAACAACCAGCTCTCTGGAGTGGGGGGTTCTTATGCACATATATGTATACATAAATTTATTATAAATTTTACTGATATAAATAGTGTGTAGCACATAATGTAAAAATAATAATATAATACATATTATTCTTTATTGTAAAATGTATTGTAAATTCTATGTAGTCCATTGATTCTTCCAGATGCCCTCTCTTGCAACCGTAGTCAACCTGTGGTTGCAATTTGACCATGATTTGGCCAATGCAATTGCATCTCAGTCTGTTTATTCTTTCCTCCATAAGTTTATTGTCACTAAATCTGATATGTGACATAAACGTTGGTTGATATTTTTGCTTACATTCACGAACAAGATGAAAGGGAAACAATGAAGATGCATGCCACCCTTCATTCATTCATCTAGGATGTGAGCAAATTCTTTGTTGAATCAGATAATCCTGGAGTAATATTTCATCAATTTTTGGTACTAACCACAATGTCATGGCTATAGATGCAATACACTTTTAAATTTAGTTGGCATTGTTAACCTCTCTCCATCACTTTCTGAACTCTAGACATTCAATAAAACCACGAATGAAGCCCGGATTTGTAGCCTCGACCAATGTCTGTGGTGTAAATACTCCCACTCTGGCCAGTTTCAAGTTACCAGCCCAACATCATTGGACTCAGAGTTCCAAAGAGATGCATAATAGCACCTCGTGACATCACTATTTCCACTATATATAGACGACGGTAGAATGCAGTAAAATAATTAAGCAGTGATGAGTTTCAGTATTACTGCCTTTGTTTTTAATATAATTTGTTTAATTGTGTGTACAATTTAATTTTAAATAGTGTCTGTGTTTAACAAGGGGCTCATAACCTTCCTAAAAAAATAAACAATCAGATCTCCTTGAGGAGGGACCCTGGTACATTGCCAAAAACTTACACTGCTCATCTTTCTCCCTGCCTTCCCCAAGAGGGCACACAACTTTTTACCAGGGTGACTGTCACTGGGGAAAAGGAAGTAATCGTACGTTTCCAGTTCTCCTGCACACTGGCCCTGAACTGGTCTAGGAGACCCTAAACATCACTGCCGCCCACCTGGCAGAGCAGGGGCTCATGGAAGCCAGGTGATCCATGTAGAGTCAGCTCAGGTTCATCTCACAGTGGGTCCAGGGAGCCCCTGAGCCCATCTGTGATTCCGCCCCACCCCAACAAGTTCCGAAATGTGTAATTGAAATAGGCACCATCGGCAACGGGCAGAATCCCCACACTGGTACTCTTCAGAGTGTGGCTGGCCCCAGCACACCTGGCTTAGAGCTCTGCCTCCCCTCTCCTCCTCTCCTCCCCTCCCTCCCCTCACCTCTCCTCCTTTCTTCTGTCTACACCCACTTCCTTGGTTTTCTCCACCTGCCACACCAATATGGTTAGAAGTCCTAGACTTCTTTCTCTCAGTTTCTCCCTGGGTGTCTACCAGGCATTTTATTTTATTTCTTTTTTGAGACAAAGTCTTGCTCTGTCACTCAGGCTGGAGTGCAAAGGCCCGATCTTAGCTCACTGTAACCTCTGCCTCCTGGGTTCAAGCAATCCTCCTGCCTCAGCCTCCCAAGTAGCTGGGATTACAGGAGCTCACCACCATGCCCAGCTAATTTTTGTATTTTTAGTAGAGACAGGATTTCGCCATTTTGGCCAGGCTGGTCTCAAACTCCCGACCTTAAGTGATCTGCTGGCCTTGGCCTCCCAAAGCGCTGGGATTACAGGCGTGAACCACTGTGCCCGGCCCTTCCAGGCATTTTAAATTTCACACCTCCAAAGCCAAAAGCTTGCTTCCCATGCCCACTCCTTCCCCATTTCTTTCAAACCTGCTCCTGCCCAGCCCACTGTAAGTCTGTCCATAGCGTCTCCACCTTCCGATTCAGCCTCACCTCCTCTTGTTCCCTCACTCACACAGCCAGCCCCTCAGCAAATCGCATCAGCACCACCTTCACAGCAACTGCAGACCCTGACTGCTCTCACCTCTGCCACAGCTCACACCCTGTCCAAGCCACCAGTTGCTTCCACGTGGATTTTTATCATAGGCCAGTGCCCTGCTTCCTCTCTCCCCCGACAGTCCAGCTTTAACACAGCAGCCAGAGGGACCTTTTAAAATAGAAGTCCCGTCGCATCCCTCCTGCTCAGAGCCTGTTGCCAGAGCCTGTGTGGACTCCCAGGCCTTCCTGACCCACTGCTTTCCCTCCCCACGCCCTCTTGCTTGGTTCCCTGCCCTTCCTCGAGCATGCCAGGGCTGCAGCTCTCTCTACAGGGAATGCTTCTATCACTGATCCCTGCAGTCCACCCAGCCCCTCACTTCCTTCCCTCAGGGTAGCATACGAGGCCCTTCTGATGTACCCTTCTTGCCTGTTGCAAATGGCGTGACATGAATGACACCATGAGCCTGGTGCCCCAGCCCCAACTTCACTCCAGCCCGTGGCACCAGCCACCACCTCCCAGCCACCTGACAGCTCTCCCTCTAAAATGCAGATTTTTTTTTTTTTTCTGTTTTATGCTGTCTGCATCGCTGCTGTCATCTCTGCATCCAACTTAGTGCCTGGTGTGAACCAGGGGCACAATCAATGAGTTCTGGACAAGGACACAGTGACTCAGGACAGTGGAGTGGCTTTCTCAGGACTGCCCAGCTGGGAGGTGGCTGAGCCATGATTGAATCCAGTCGGCCTGGCCCATGAATTCCAAGAGCAAGTAGCCACAAGCCCAGGGCACCCAGCTGGCAGCAGAAGGGTTTCTAGCTCATGGGGGACCCCTGCTCCACCCCACTCAGGGACCACCAGTGCCAGACACAGCCCTTTCAAGGGAAGCAGGACTCTGTGGAGCCAATCCCCAGCTTTGGGCAAAAGTTGACATCCCCAAGTCACAGCCCCCTATTTGGAGTCTTGGTAGAAAATTGATGATGATGATGATCATGATCATGATTATGATGACAGAAGGGGTAAGAAGTGACAGGCACAAATCCTCTGGGGCTATCAAGACCCTCCAAGCCCAGCCCAGCTTCCTGTAGTCTGGATCTGCTCCCTCCCCACCCCAAGCTTGCTCAGTAGCTCACACCTCTGTTCACCTCTCTCTGGGGTGCTGGGCTCCTGGTCTCAGTGTCTCACTCCCCTGTGAGTGACAGATGAGTGGGCAGGGCCTAGAGGGGTTGGGCCTTGGGGGAAAGGTGGCTTCCTGCAGGAGACACCTGCTATGCAGGTCTGAGACCCAGGGCCACTCTCGCAGGCATGAGGAGGGGCCTGTTCTAGTCCCAGCCCTACTGCCTTCAAGACTTGGCTCCCATCATCCCCATCCAGGTCAGCTTCAGCTACAGAAGAGCAGCGGGTACCCCAGCAGGAGCCTTGAAGACCACCAGGAAGAGGCAGGAGGAGGGGACTGCTTACTCTCTCTGGCACCCAAGCAAGGCAGGTTATGCCGGGCAGGCCCTGCGCTGCCTTTGATTCTCATTCCCTTGGCATCCCACCACTCCCCTGCCCCGGGGCTGGGAGACGGGGCTCACACTGCCTTTCCTGATCTCTCAGGTGCCCAGATCAGGTGACTGGCCATGGATGAAGGGCTGCCCTTGGGAGGTGTGACAGGCAGGAGTGGGAGCTTGTGGGGAGCCCCAGGCCACCCCACAGTGGGCTGTGCCGTGCCAGCTTTCCCGAGCTGCTCCCGGCTTCCTCTGAATCTAATAATTCTCTCCAAGATGCATCTCTTTGGTGATGTCTCATGATATAGCCCCCAGACCTAACCAACTCCCAGATGTGCAGTACTGGCATGTCCCCAAGGGCATAGTAAGGTGAGGTCATGGATTTGAAAGCACCTCTCCAAATTAAAAAAACCAAAATCGTTACCACTACAGGAGTCACCCCGTCAGGTGTCCCGGCAATCACTGTTATATTTATCATGGTTTCCACTGTTATGCTGATGAACCTGCCCCTCACCAGGCCTGCTCCCCCATCTCCGCTGGGCAGGGTCACAGTGGGGGGTGGGGAGGGGGATCTTTTGCGTTCTTCAAGACCCACTTCAAATGCCACCTCTTCCACGGAGTGAAGTGTGGATTCTGTGTGGAGCATGGCCTCTAACTGGGTCACTCAACTGCCTTGATTTTCCTTTGCTGTAAAATGGACATAATCCCAAGAGCTACTTCCTAGGCCGTTGGAGGGATTCCCTGAGATGGTGACTTCTCAGCCTTAGATGCCGTCACCATGGTGACAATTACTCTTCTCAGAGTCCCCACACAGCCCAACTCACTCCAGCCGGAAACCTATTGCTTCCTCTGTGCCCCCATGGCCCTGGTTCAGACCTTCCTGGTGGCCACGTCACATCTTGTCTGTGCCGCCCAGAGCAGCGTCCTCCTACTCACCCTGCAATGCCTGCCAACCTCATGCCCAGAGCAGGGCCAGTTGCATCAGGTTCAATAGAGAGGCTATGAGCAGGATGGGGTGAATTCTTACAGAATCTCACCAAAGGAGACGTGGAGGGTGGGATGAGGAGTGTAAAACCAGCTACTCTCCACCCCTGCCTGCCTCCTGTGGTAAGGTGCGGGTTCACCCACTGGTTATGGCACAAGGCAGTGTGTTCCATGGGTTCTAGTGGGGCAGGGAAAGAGCCTGCATTTTCAAGCACCTGCCATGTGCCAGGCACTTGCTTAGCTTTTGCTATCCATGATCTCATCCGACCAAGGTAGGTGTTACTTGTCACAGGGTAATGAAGGCTGGTAATGCAGGAGTAAAAGAATTTACCAGGACAGTTGTATGCAAAGGAAAGCAGATTGATTACAGAAAGTAGGAAAATACATCACCAGAGACACGACGGTCAGCCTTCAAGAAAGAAGCCTTTCTCTGGGGTGCAAGAAAGAAGCTGACTGCAAAGAAACAGAGACTTGCTGGGGGGGATTTTATAGGATGATGTTTATGCTGTCAAAAAGGGCTTTGTGCAGTACTGATTATGCCAAGGCTGCGAGGAGTTCAGTTGCAGGGGTCTGGTGAGAGCTGGGCCCAGGAAGATTGTGAGTTATTTGCACAGGAGGGCTGTGTGTCCCGGACCATGAAGAAAGGCAGGCTCAGACCTGATCAGCTTTCTTTTTTTTTTTACTTTTCCCTGCTCCTACCGGCCTGGCTCCTTTTCCCTAATGAAGACTCCGCATTACTGTCCCCACTTCACAGATGAAGAAATCTCAGAGAGGTTAAGTAACTTTCTCAGGTCACACAGAGGGCAAAGTGGGGAGCTGTCCTGGCTGGTGTTAAAATGAGTGCGTGTGTGCCCTGAGCATGTCCCTGTTGGGGACTGGAAGGAGGAGACTATTGGGAATGTCGGAAGGAAACAGGAATGTGTTGAGAGTGTGCAAAGTGAGCTCCTCTGCATGGCTCTTTGGCAGCAGGCCAGGGAGGCCTAGGGAGGGTGGCAGCACCGAAGCAGGAAAGCCACAGCCCCCTGGCCCCACCATGCATCCACATACAAGGGCAAGGCCAGGGGGGTGGTGCCTGTGATCTTCTTGTCCTTGTCTGCCCTAAAATGACAGAACAGACCAAGGAGCATCTTGCATAGGGTAGGCCTTGGGTCAGAGGCGGGCCTCGGAGGTCATCCCAGCCAGCCCCCTGCCCACTCCCCAAGACAGACAGCTCACTACCTCCACCCCTCTCTGCTTTGACAGCTCAGGTCATTAGAAAGCTTTTCCTTTTGCGTGGCTGCAACTTGCTTCCCAGAAGCCTCGGCCCACTGGGGCTCCACAGGCCAAACTTTATGTCAACAGCTCGGAAATGTACCACCTGGTCTCTAGGGAGAAGAGAAATACAGCAGTCGCAAAGAAGGGCTTCCCTGCCAACTGTCTTACGCTGCAGTTTGGACATGGCCAGATCCTGTGGACAGAAACCGAGTGGGTGGGGGTGGGGGCCAGTGTGCTCTTCGGGGTCGTCTGGGGCACTGCGCTGGGTGAGTGGTGGGGGCAGGAGAGGGAGAATCAGGTGGAATCGGATGACAAGGCTGAAGAGCAGCCACTGCTGGCTGAGCCTGTGGCTCCCCTGCATACCTGGCCAGGATCCTGCCTGCCAGAGCCCTACACGGACCAGCCACTAGGTGTCCTGGAATGAAGCCACAAGGAATGCCATAGGGTCAGCCAGCAGGGTCCAGCAGATCCCCTGGGGTGACCAGCTCCGTGGGCGATTCTGCCTGGAGCCAGGGATCTGCCTGGAGACTGACAGTCCCGGGGTACTGGCCGCCACCCCGTGAGCTCCAGCGCTAAAGGCCAGCAGCTCCCCTGGGGCACACAGGGCTCCCATTAGTGCTGCCAGTGACTCTACCTCAACGTACCTTCCTGGGTACCTACTGTACATCAGGTTCCACGCTGGGCACCAGGAAAGCAGAGACAAATCATCCTCGGCTTTGCCCTTGTGGGGTCCACAAGGGGCAGGTCCATCAGAGTCTACGGAGGGTTTTTACTCCATTCCCTGATTCCATCCCCATGGCCCCTGCCTGCTAATAGGAGAGTGATTATTCTTCTCCCCATTTTACAGAAAATGAGCTGAAATGCAGAGAGGTCACGCAGAGGGTGATGGGGCACAGCTGTGCTTGGCCCCTGCCTGGATCTGATAACAAAGCTCATCTGCTGCCCTGCCCTCACTTCACCCCTCACTTACCCAGCAACACAGAAGAGTGCCAGAGCCTAGGCAGTAACAGGGTTGGGCTCACAGAATTTAGAACCAGATGGACCTGGGTCCAAATCCCAGCTCTGGCATTTGTGGGCTGTGTGGCTTCAGAAAAGTCTCTCAACCTCTCTGTGTCTCCATGTGTCTGCAAATGGGGATTATAGTAGTCCCCATCTCACAGGCTTGTTGTGAGGTTTAATTGAGATAGTGCAGTGAGCACTTAAAACAGGGCTGCCGGCCGGGTGCGGTGGCTCACACCTGTAATCCCAGCACTTTGGGAGGCTGAGGTGGGCAGATCACGAGGTCAGGAGTTCAAGACCAGACTGGCCAACATGGTGAAACCCTGTCTCTACTAAAAATACAAAAAATTAGTTGGGTGGCCAGGCGCGGTGGCTCAAGCCTGTAATCCCAGCACTTTGGGAGGCCGAGACGGGTGGATCACGAGGTCAGGAGATCGAGACCATCCTGGCTAACACGGTGAAACCCCGTCTCTACTAAAAATACAAAAAACTAGCTGGGCGAGGTGGTGGGCGCCTGTAGTCCCAGCTACTCGGGAGGCTGAGGCAGGAGAATGGCGTGAATCCGGGAGGCAGAGCTTGCAGTGAGCTGAGATCCGGCCACTGCACTCCAGCCTGGGTGATAGAGCGAGACTCCGTCTCAAAAAAAAAAAAAAAAAAAAAAAAAAATTAGTTAGGTATGGTGGAGGCAGAGGAATCGCTTCAACCCAGGAGGCGGAGGTTGCAGTGAGCTGAGATCATGCCACTGCACTCCAGCCTGGGTGACAGAGCAAGACTCCATCTCAAAACGAAAACAAAAACAAACAAACAAACAAACAAAAACCAGGGCTGCCCTCATGATCATTACTGCCACAGAGGGCATCTGAAAGGCATGGAGGAGTGGGCAGACCTGGGCAAAAGAGGACACAGGGCCCTGTGGTTAAGAGGACCCTGGCACCTCCCTTCACTCTCCTACCTGACCAAGAAAATGGGCCAGGTGTGCAATTGTTGAAACCCACATCCTGAAATTTGTTTAACTCCCTGACTAAGATGGAAGCTCCTCACATGTGGCCATGGGCCGTATTATCACCGAGTGCCAGAGCCCAACACAATGCAGGCGCCCAGGAGCAGGCTGCCCTGGGGAAAAGACCACAGGAGGTTCTTTGAGATGTGAGGTGTGGGCGCCAGACAGTGGGAGGGGGCAGCTCCAACCCCCAGTCCCCTGGCTTGCAACCCTGGCTTTAGCTTTCCCCTGGGTCCTCTCCCGGGGGCTGGCTGGGGCTGATGGAGGTTGAGGGAGGGCAATGGCTGATATCCTAGACCCTTCAGCATGCTCAGGCATTTTCTCAGGAGTCAGGAGTTACACATGATGTGGCTGTGTCCTGTCTTCTCCCTCATTCACAGAAATCACACTAGTGGGTGCCTTATGCCCTGTCATTGCTTGGGGAGGGGCACGCCCAGAGAGCCCAGGCTGAGGGCGCAGGTTGAACCAGCCTTCTCCCAAGTGGAGCTCTACCCTGCCAGGAATGGAGGCTGGAGAAGAGGGACAACTTTCACTTACTAGTCTTCCCAGAAGAGGTAAACAGGGGCTGGGGACCAGAATGTCCCTGAGAGATAGGGCCCTGAATTTAGAGTCCAAGTCGTGAGTCACCTCTCCTCTCCCCAAAGCATGTCCGTGTTCTTTGGATTGTGGAATTCCTCAATGCAAAATGGAAAAAATAGGCGGGGGCACAGTGGCTCAGGCCTGTAATCCCAGCTACTTGGGAGGCTAAGGCAGAGGATCACTTGAGCCCACGAGTTTGAGGTTGTAGTGAGCCATAGTCATACCACTGCACTCTAGCCTGGGTGACAGAGCGAGACCACGTCTAAAAAAATAAAAAAATAAAAAAAATAAAAAAAAAAAAAAGATAAAAACTGATGCCGGGTGAGATGGCTCACACCTGTAATCCCAACACTTTGGGAGGCCAAGGAGGGCAGGTCACCTGAGGTCAGGTGTTCGAGACCAGCCTGGACAACACGGCAAAACCTTGTCTCAATTAAAAACATGGGGTGGTGCATAACTGTAGTCCCAGCTACTTGGGGAGCTGAGGAGTGCAGGAGAATCACTTGAACCTGGGAGGCGGAAGTTGCAGTGAGCCGAGATTATGTCACTGCACTCCAGCCTGGGCAACAGAGCGAGACTCCATCTCAAAAATAAAAATAAAATGAAATGGAAAAAATAAAGGTGCCAGCTTCGCAGGTACAAGCAACAAGGGATGTCACTCCTATTGGGAGTGACGTGGAAGAAAACAGGCTCAGAGATGCTAAGTGACTGGCCCAAGATCACACAGCCTGCAAAGACCAGCTGGGGGTAAAAGGGATGGGAGTTAAGAAGGGAAGAGGAGAAGGCTCGGAGTGAGAAGACATTCCAAGACTAGGATCCAGGAAATGCCAGGAAGGGGTAAAGGGGTGGAAAGGGGAGGGCCTGGGGGGCCAGAGGGAGGGGGAGAGATTCCCAGCCAGTCCCAAAATGGCAAGTGGCAGCTAGGACCCAGGAGAGCAGGGAGTTCCACAGAATTAAGGGGTGGCTGACCTCTGAGGCCCTTCCTGATGTCAATATTTTATGTTTCAAGAATGCCACCCTCCACCATTCTGAGTCCCGTTCTACAACCCCCAGGCCCATCAGGGTCCCTTGGAACTTGCGGAGGACCCCAGCTTCATATTCTCCAAGGACCCTGAAACTTGAAGTTTTGATGTTTCTTCTGGTGAAGAGTGTCCTTCCTACTGTAGTGACACAGTGACAGGATGGAGCAGAGAATGTGTCCAGCCAGCTGCCGGCAGCCTGTCGCTCGCTGGAAATTAGTGTCGGAGTCAATCCTATAATTTTCCCCTGAGGAGTACAATTATGCCTCATTGTTCTTCTGTGCAAGTTAAAAGCATTAATTTACTCGATGTACACATTACGTGTACCACAAGTTTTCAAACTCTGTTTTGGCATTTTCATGTTCTGAAATATAGGGAATTCCAGAAAATGCATCTGAGAGGCCTGCAGAGTCCCTTCCCCCTGTGCCCCTCCAATTCTACCACTCTCTGATCCCGAGTCGGTCTTGCATTGCTGCTTTTGCAGGGGTAGGGAAGGCTTGGGGGAAAGTGCAGGAGAATGCCCCTGTCGCCTACAAGGCCAACCTTCGGCATCCCAAAGAATAAAAGTTCCTTATGGCCTCCAGCCTGGGGCTCTGGTTCTGGCCTCTGGGCAGTCAAGGAGGGCCATGCAGGACCGCAGATGGATTCCTCACACTACCCACCCCTGTCTTTATTGGCATGAGCCACCTGAACTCCTTAGGCAAGGACAAGGACAGCCAGGGCAGTCTGGCCAGATCCAGGGAGTCAGGGTGGTGAGCTAGCCCACTGGAGTGTGGGGGTCAGTGTGGTGAGCTAGTCCAGTGGAGTGTGGGGCATCAGGATGGTGAGCTAGCCCTCTGGGGTGGGGGGTAGACAGGGTGGTGAGCTAGCCCACTGGGATGGGGGGTGGACAGGGTAGTGAGCTAGCCCACTGGAGTGTGGGGCATCAGGATGGTGAGCTAACCCTCTGGGGTAGGGGGTGGACAGGGTGGTGAGCTAGCCCTCTGGGGTGGGGGGTGGACAGGGTAGTGAGCTAGCCCACTGGGGTCGGTGGTGGACAGGGTGGTGAGCTAGCCCACTGGGGTGGGGGGTGGGGGTGGACAGGGTGGTGAGCTAACCCACTGGGGTCAGGGGTGGACTGGGTGGTGGGCTAGCCCACTGGGGTGTGGGGTTGGACCTGCAGCACATGCTGAGTGGAGGATTCCTAAGGGTTTCCTAGGCTGGGACACCCTGGGGCACACAATTACCCTAAACACAAATGTTTCTCCAAATAACCAGTTCACACAGCCCCTGGGGGAATGAATCACTTCCTGTGATGTCATCCCTACACACCCATCTCCTGGAGGGCTCAGACTCCCAGCGGCTCAGGTGACAGGCAACACCTCCTCTTCTGGGGCTTCCCCCCTCCCACCAGTAAGACCAGCTAGAAACTCCATAGTCACCACCAACACCCAGGTGAAGGTTCCTGAAGGGCTCTTGGGTGCAGGTGCCCTGTGGGCTCACTCAGGATCCCAGAGCAACCTCTGCCTCCCAGAGTCAACCAGAGCGCAACAGCTATGAATAGCCCAGGCAACTTCCTGTTGCCCCTTCGCTGGGCCAGGGCCTGCGTTTGAGGATGCTAAGGAGCTTTAAGGACACCCTATGCTCCCAGCACATGCAGTCTGAGATGTCCTTGTCTCCTCCCACCCTCTCAGGTGTGAGGGAAAGAACAGATGCTGGAGAAAAGGGAACTCACAGAGCTACCAGAGCTGTGAGCACTGCCAGGGCACCCACGGCGCGAGGGCCCTTATACATGCATGGCCTCATTTATCTTCCCCTGAACCCATTATAACTGGCGTTATTGTTTCTTCATTTTCAGATGTGGAAACTGAGGCTCAGAAGTACAGCAGCTTGCCCAGGGTCACACAGCCATGCCTGGAGCCAGCCTGAGAATGGAGTGTGTTTGACTCCGGAGTCTGGGTACTTCACCTCCACAGTGGATTGCAGAGTGGACTCGGCTATCTCACGGGAGCTCAGATGAGGAAATGAAACCCACAGAGGACTAATAACTTGGCCCACATCAGGCAGGAAGTCAGTGGCAGAGCTAAGACCAGGTCTCCTGGCTCCCCATGAAATGCTTCTGGCCTTAGCAGCGCCGTGTAGAGCCAGAGGTTCTGAAATCACCTTCTAGAAACAGTCATGCCCTCAGATGAGAGCAGAAGCCTGAAATAAGAAGAAGGGGGCCTGCAAGGGACCCTTTTTACTCTTGGTGTGAAAGTAGATTCCCAGATACAATGTGGGATGCCTAGTTAGATTTCAGCTTCAGCGGCCAGGCACGGTGGCTCACGCCGGTAATCCCAGCACTTTGGGAGGCCAAGGTGGGTTGATCACTTGAGGTCAGGAGTGTGAGACCAGTCTGGCCAACATGGTGAAATCCCATCTCTACTAAAAATACAAAAATTAGCAGGGTGATGGCGGGTGCCTGTAATCCCAGCTACTTGGGAGGCTGAGGCAGGGAATTGCTTGAACCCAGGAGGTGGAGGTTGCAGTGAGCTGAGGTTGCGCCATTGCACTCCAGCCTAGGTGACAGAGTGAGATTCCATCTCAAAAAAAAAAAGATTTCAGCTTCAGCTAAACAGCAGATTTTTTTAGTAGAAATATCTCCCATGCAATATACTAAAAAAGCTTTTTGTTATTTATCTGAAATTCAGACTCAACTAGGCATCCTGTATTTTTATTTGCTAAATCTGGCAAGCCTATGTTAACAGGGCAGGAGACAATGGGGTCTCTGCTAGCCACCTAGACCGGAGAGACCCAGCCCCCCACACCAGGACTCCCAGCAACAACTTAGAGTCAAGGTTTGGTTTCCATGGCTCCTGGTTCTCCTCCCTAGCCCTGCCACTAGGGTCACAGACCACTGGCCAACAGAGAAGCAGGAAGGGCTTCTCGGGCAGAGGATCACTGGAGGCCAGGTGGGCAGCTGGGTCCTGCATACCTTAGCCAGACCAGCAGGCACAGGGGCTGAGTCCCAAGAGGGAGATAAGAGCTCAGATCCCACCCAGTAACAGACTCCCAGCCCCTAGCTCCTCTTTGAGGGAGACTCCCACCACGAGCCCCCTATCTGCAAGGGGTTCAACCCCACCTGGCCCAGCAGGGATGGAATCCATAGACAGCCTGTCAGAGTTGGAAGTGCCGCCAGAGATCACCAAATCCAGTTCCCTTAGTGGTCAGGTAGGGAAAGTAGTCTCCAAGTCCCCGTCTGGGCACAGCCAGCACAGAAAAGATTTGGGTCAACAGGAGAAGCAAATGTTACTGCTGCCTCCTCAGATGTCATCATTGCCACCATCACCGCCATCATCGCCATCATCACTGTTCATCACCATAATCACTGTCATCACCATCATGTCACAGCAAACATGATCCCCAGCCTTCTGGCTCCAGGTTCTCTCCTCATATTAATTCACCGAATATTTCCTAACCACTCCCTCCTGATTGGAATCAATCTAGTTACCCCTGGCTGACCTCCAAGGATCAAGCTACCACACACGTCCCTTCGCCTCAGAGAGATGGGGGCTTGGCAAGAAGTTGAGGGATGGGGGGACCAGTTCTCTTCCCCGTCTTGAGCCATCTGATGTTCCACACAAGTTCTACCTAGGTGTCAGAATTCAGGGCCCAGATCCCAAAGCCTGACCCCAGAGCTTAGAGTTAGAATTCTAAGGCCGGACTCTTATCCAGGGGCTTGAGGCCAATGTCCTGAGCCCAGTGCCCAGAAGCTGGGGCCCCAAGGAGGACCTGACCAGACCCTAGTTCCTTCCTCCCAGGCTCCATAGCCAACTCCACCTTCTCTGCTATCTCCTGCCAGCATCCTCTTCAATGTGCCTGACTTGTCTATCAGGCACCCACCCCATGACCTCCATTCTAAATCAGCTCTCTGCAGCCAGGTGAGTGCCTCCCAGCTCTTACCTGTGAACGTCCACATGTGCCGAGACTCCCACTACACACACGGCGTGGGTAGGCATCTTCAGGGACAGCTGCACAGCTCTCTTTGGGGCCATCCTGTCACCTGGCTCCCAGCCTCCTAAAACAGCTCCGGCTCCCCAGCTCCCGTGCTGGGCACTTCTTCGCCGGGAAGAAGTGTGAGTTCTGACGGGTTGGTGCCTCCTCCTCCCTTTTAATTTCACCCTGCGACCTGATTAGCTTGCCTGAGCCTGGTCCCCACCTCCTGGCTCCACACCCTCCTCATTCAGGGCTGTCAATCCAGGAGGTCAGTGTGCCCATGGCCTCTCTGGGAGATGGGGAAGGGGAGCTTCAGCTAGGGGCCCCAGGTGGAGCAGGGCTCAGCTGCCAACAGGAGGCCCTCCAGAGCTCCCCAGCAGCCCCGTCCTCCCCTCCAAAGACTCCTTGTACCTGAACCCCTATTGCAATGATGTCAGTGTTTCTGAGGACTGACTATGTGCGGGCTCTGCCTCTAACCACCTGTGATCCTTATCAAATCTTTTAACCTCTCTGTGACTCAGCTGCCTCATGTGTAAGTTGGCAGCTGTAACAGTAGTACCTGTCCCACTGTGTTGATGTGGGAAAGACATGAGTTATATGTAAGAAGATTAGCACAGCTCCTGGCACTTGGTGTTCACTAAAATGCTAACAACTATGACTTGTATCCGCATTTGGCAGGTAAGAGAATCATGGCCGTAGTTCTCACTGCTAGTAAGTGGTAGAGTTAGAACTTCCACGCAGGTTCACCTGTCTCACCACACAACACCACCCCCACCAGGTGAGGGAAGGCCCTTGTGCCCAGACTCCACAGACAGCAGAAGCCACCCCAGGCAAGCATTCTTGGGGAGCCAGAGAGGAGGGAACTTGAAAAAGAGCTCAGAGCAATGACCTGGGAGCATGGACTCATTTCTGAAAATCCCTCTTCTTTCAGCTCAGCACAGCAAGCTTCAGCCTGTTCTGAGGCTCTTTGCAGAACTTCATTTGTTAATTTGACAAGTGTTTGTGAATCGTCTTTTATGCGTTCGGCACTCATTTAGGTGGTGAGGATACAACTACGAACAAAAGAGACCATGGTTCCTACTCTGATGACATTTATATTCTGGGGGAGACAGACCATAGGTGAAGTTAAATGAGTAAAGTGTGTATGACATTAGATGGTGCACTGAGGTTCTTCCCATTATTCAAGCGAGGGATGGCGTGACTTGGTCCCAGGGTAACAGGGAAGGTGGTGGGAAGTGGTTGGATCCCGAATGTATCTTGAAGGTAGAGCCGATGAGGTTTGCTGATGAGTTGGATGTGGGTGTGAGAGAGAGAGTGGTCAAGGATCACTGGAGTATTTGGGACCTGAGCAACTAGAAGGATGGAGTTGTCATCAGAGAGATGGGGAAGGCTGCAGGAAGGAAAGCAGGGCAGGGAGCTTGGCCATTCTCTGTTGGACTCATTCAACATGAGATGTCTGTTAGCCAAAGCTTGGGGTAGAGGTGGTGAATTGCAGGTGACATGTTCCCTTCATATCGGGCATCAGGGGTGATGAGAAGAGCCGTTCCCTCTGGAATCACAGGACACCCCTCCTCAGTAATGTGGTCCTCTCCTTCCAGGGGGCTGTTATACAGAGTGGAAAAGGGGGCACAGAAACCAGAACTCTGGTGTCCACAGGGCTGGGGTGGGAGGGCAGCAAAGAGCAAGAGAGAGAGAGACAGAGGAGAAACAGCCTTGCCTGAGGAGTTGTCAGTCTGATGGAAGATGTGGGGGACACACAGTCCCTGCCTGCAGGAACCCCAGCCTGATTAGGGAAACAGGAAATGTTAAAATGGCATACACCTTTTTTTGGTTACTTTTGATTTTGAAGATCTTTTTGAAATAATCTTTCTTATTGCAAATATTATTGATCTGCAAATTCATTACACCTAAAGGCACCAAGACAAAGTCTAATTTTACCCCATGGATACAGAACTCAGAGAAACAGGTGTTCAGGGATGGTTTTCCATCACCCAAACCCCAAACCCCAATTTACCAGGACCTCAGTCATTTTGTTTAATAGCATTTATTGACATAATCATGTCCATTTCATATGGAATGGAATGCGGAGTGGAAAAAGCAGGTTCCTGCAGAACATGTGGGTGTGTTCCCATTAGAGAAGATTAAACGGATGGGTGGGTGGGTGGATGGATGGATGGATGGATGGATGGATGGATGGATGGATGGATGGATGTGTGGGTGGATGGAGGGACAGAGAGATGGATAGGTGAACGATAGGAAAAAGGGAGGGAGGAAGAAAGGCAGGCTGGTGCATAAAGAGCTCTCTAAAAAGATGATGATGATGATGGTGATGATGACAACAATAACGATGATGCAAACACATATATGGCCCTCACCATGTGCCACTGTTTTAAGACCTTTCTATGTATTTATTTACCTAATCCTCACAATAATACTGGGTGGCAGGTATCAATCAAGCCTGGAATCCCAAGTTCAAATAGACCACATGGATGTGCAGGATGTGCCCTTGGCCAGTTGTGGGCAGGGCAAGGGCCCAGGTAGGTCATGGTGTCTTAAAAGAATGTTCTTTGGGCCGGGCGCAGCGGCTCATGCCTGTAATCCCAGCACTTTGGGAGGCCAAGGCGGGTGGATCATGAGTCAAGAGTTTGAGACCAGCCTGGCCAACATGGTGAAACCCTGTCTTTACTAAGAATACAAAAATTAGCCGGATGTGGTAGCAGGCACCTGTAATTCCAGCTACTCGGGAGGCTGAGGCAGGAGAATTGCTTGAACCTGGGAGGTGGAGGTTACAGTGAGCCAAGATTGCACCATTGCACTCCAGCCTGGGCAACAGAGCAAGACTCTGTCTCGGAAAAAAAAAAAAAAAAAAAAAAAAAAAGAATGTTCTTTGAGATAGAAGAAAGAGAAAGGGGGCAAGGAGGGAAGAGCAGAGGATAGGTAGGGAGGAGGAGAGGAGGATTGGCACATCTCTATTTTACAGCGAAAGAAACTGAGGCACAGAGAAGTTGAAGACCCTCCCAAGTCAACGGTTGGAAGTTGGTCCCATTGGGATTTGAGACCAGGCCATCTGACCCTGGTGGGCTGATTGTTGACTAGATCCCTGGGAGGCAGAATATCAGGTCATTTCTTCCCCATGCTTGTGTGTATTGTTTGAATCACTTTCATGAGCAAACAACATTTTTACTGTTGGAAAAAAAAAATGAAGTCACCCTCATTATTCTCTCTTCAAGGAAAAATAAGATGCGTTTCCTCCTTTTGGCTTCTCTCCCCACCCTCTGCTAGTCCCTCCCCGCCTCCCTTTTTCATTCTTCCAGCTCAAAGAACATTCTTTTAAGACACCATGACCCGCCTGGGCCCCTGCCCTGCCTACAGCTCACAAACACCACAACCTGCACACCCATGCTGTGGTCGCTTTGAACTTGGGATTTCAGCCTTGATCGGTCAGACTGGGGAGGAGCGAGGGTGGCAGACCTCTGTGACATCACTGCCCCCTTCTCCTCTGGAGGAGGACATAAACCTGGGAGGCCGGCCCCACTTGGCCTGAAACGGGGCCCCATGCAGGGTACAGCCCGCTGCCCAATGACTAGGGGACTCTAAGATGACCCCAGGAAGCCCCTGGAACAACCCAAGAAACCGCTATAGGGAAAGTGTCTGGTGCTGGGGCTGCAATGGCCAGGGCCTCATTTTCCCTCTTCTTCAACAATTTTTTTTTTTTGAGCACCTAAAATGTGCCAGACATTATTCTGGCCCTGGGGATACCACAGTGAATAAAATAGACCCAGCCCCTGCCCTCATGGGGCATCCCGGAGGGCAGGCAGGTAGAAAGCTGGTGGGATAGAAACTGCGATATCGGGAAGTGATTCGGACAAATAAAATAGAAGAGAGGAGGGGATGGGGTGCTGTTTTAAGTCAAGTGATCAGAGAAGGCCAATCTGAAGAAATGATATTGGAGCAGAGATCTGGAAATGAGACCTTAGTGATAATGACATAAACATTTATTTGGTGACTATAGATTTTGAAGGTCTTTTTTGAAATAATCTTTCCTATTGCAAACGTTATTGATCTGCAAAGTACATTACACCTAAAGGCACCAAGGCAAGTTCTAAGTTTACCCCACGGATACAGAGCCCCGGAAAACAGGTGTCTACGGACTAAGATTCCATGAACCTAGTGTGGCAAGCCGGGTTTCCATTAGCAGCCAGAGCAGCCACTCTCTGTCTCTCACACACACAGAGAGAGCCCTTTCCTCTCATTCTCATGAATGCATAAGTTAAACATTAGAGAACTGAAGAAAATGGTGTCCAAGTATGAGGGCTGGAATGTGAAAACAAACCCGTTAAGACCACGCCTGGGTTTTCTCAGACCCGAAAGTCTGATGAAATAATGAAAGTATTCTTACACATACACCTCATACCAGGGCCCATTTAGGATTAAGAAACTTTCTGCTGGGCGCAGTGGCTCATGCCTGGAATCCCAGCACTTTGGGAGGCTGAGGTGCATGGATCACTTGAAGCTAGGAGTTCCAGACCAGCCTGGGCAACATGGCAAAACCCCATCTCTACTAAAAAAATAAACTAGCCAGATGTGGTGGTGTGCACCTGTAGTCCCAGCTACTCAGGAGGCTGAGACATGAGAATTGGTGGAACCCAGGGGCAGAGGTAGCAGTCAGCTGAGATCACGTCACTGTACTCCAGCCTGGGCAACAGAGTGAGGCTCTGTCTCAAAAAAAAATTAAGAAACTTTCCAAGGCTCTAGAAAAAGCTTCCCAGACCCTAGACCCTAAAGATTAGATAAAGATGGAATGAAACAGACCTACTCGCTGGTAAGGTGTACTCCCACACGTAGGCATACAGCTTAGAATGTATACAACACTGGAGAAAAACTTGTACTTTCAAGTGGGTCTGGTGAGTTACTCCGACCTTCTCCCTGTAACCGGTTGCAGAAATAAAATCCCTTCTTTCTCAATCTGTCTGCATCTCCTTATTGGACCACGAGAGCAAGCAGCCTGACCTCCTTCATCCAGAAACACTAGGATCACCCCCCACAACTCCCCAGTCTCCCTATCTACAAAATGGGTTGTTACGCTAGATCAGAGTTTTCAAACTCAGACACCTTCGGGGGGCAGGCAGATTATATCAATGTGTGACGTTACCAGCTGGGAGACAATAGGGACGGGTGGTCACTGCTGCAGAGGGAACAGAGCCTGCTGGGTTAATGAGAAACATTAAGTCAGTGTTTCTCAGGAACAGAATACTGAGGTCAAACAAAACCCACCGGTAGGCCAGACCCAGCCCTTGGGCCATGAGTTTGGGCCCCTAGCATTGGTTATTGTGTGTTGGTGGGTAAGGAGAGGGGTGGACGGAATAACTCTGGCTGGGGAAGTCATTTGATACCCTTGAGGGTAAGCAATGTGGGCCCCAGGGAGCCTTGGCACCATCGGGGCATGGAAATTGCCTGCCTCAGACCTTGGGACCAATCAGGGTAGGTTCTGGGGCTACTCTTGTGTTGCTGACACTAGCTGTGGGCTCTTCTGGTCCGGGAGACCTCTCCCTAACACACACACACACACGCTGCCTGCTGTGCCTGAGCTCACCTAGGACTCCATGGAGGAAGGTAGGGAGGATCAGCAGAGCCCAGTTCTTGTAACCCCCTGTCTGAGGCCATTCTCCCCTTCCAGCACCCCCAGGGCACCACAGGGACAGTTTCACTTGTTCTCCAGGATCCTCCAACTTCAAGCTGGAAGGGTCCCCGAAACTATCAATGCAGTCCCTTCACTTCCATCTGGGTAAACCACAGCACGGAGAGAAGCAGTGACTCACCCAGGGTGACACAGTAAAGTCACAAGAAGCCAGATTTGGATCCAAAGTCTTCATTCATTCAACAAACATCTATGAGGCACTTTTTATATGCAGGTGCTGTTCCAGAAATCAGAGTCCTGGACATCTGCTGAGTCTGCTCAGCTCCCTGTGTTGACCCAACCCCTTCCTGTGCTCCTGGCACCCAGGGCAGGATCCCGGACCTTCTGGTGAATGGGGGAGAAACCTTGGGGGTTCTGACTTGGCCATTGTGAGAAAATAGGGACCCACTGATTACCACAGGGCCAGAGGGTGGGCTGGAGTCTCTAATGGCAGGAAGTGGTGAGGACCATGAGTCACCCAACTCAATCCACACTGTCCCCTCAGCACCCAAAATCCAGACCAGGCTCTGCTGGGCACCGCGGACCTGCAGGAATTACCCATTCCCTCCTCAGGTCCGGGGACATCCCGGACTCCGTGCGCCAGCATCAGCAAGCAGTGTTAATGACACCATTCATGGGGCAGGGTGGGACATGGCACAGCCCCAGCTGAGCAGGCTTGTGTCCTCTGCCCTCGGGGGGCTGTGACCAGGCGAGTCATCCCCACAGGTGGCCAACTCAGCAGCCTCCAAGCACATCGGCCCCTTCCCTGCCCCCAGCTGACTTTTCCCATCTCAGCAAATGGCGCCACCTCCACCCTAGTCACCCAAGCCAGCCCAGGCAACCTCTCCCTCCCACTCCCCCACACCGCCTAACCGTCAGCTCTACCTCCCAAACATCTCTTGACCCTTCCCTTCCTCTTTGCCCCCATCCTCACCTCCACCATCACCATCCTGGTTCCAGCCACCATCTCTCAGCTGAGACCTCAGCAGCTCCTGGTCTCCCTGGCCCCAGGCTTACTGCATTCCTTGCCGCAAGCAGTCATGTTCCCTCCGACACGTGTATCCGATTGCATCATTCTCCTGCTGAAAAGCCTTCCCTGGATCCCCCCAAGATAGAGAAGGACTAAGGGGCCCTACCATCTAGGGTTCCAATCTGGGCCCAGCTGTTTCTCCAATTTCAGGGCTCTGGGCAAGTGATTTAACGTCTCCAAGGCTCAGTCTCCTAAATGGTAAAATTTGAATTAATTACTTAATTTATTTATTTATTTATTATTTTGAGATGGAGTCTCACTTTGTAGTCCAGGCTGGAGTACAGTGGCACAATCTCGCCTCACTGCAACTTCTGCCACTCAGATTCAAGCAATCCTCCTGCCTCAGCCTTCCATGTAGCTAGGATGACAAGCATGTGCCACCACGCCCAGGTAATTTTTGTATTTTTAGTAGAGACAGGGTTTCGCTGTGTTAGCCAGGCTGGTCTGGAACTCCTGACCTCAGGTGATCCGCCTGCCTCAGCCTCCCAAAGTGCTGAGATTACAGGTGTGAGCCACTGCGCCTGGCTTAAAATCTGGAATAATTTAGAAGTAAGAAATAACATATGTAAAAGGTGCCTGGCATATGCTTGATGCTCAAGACATAGACACTTTGTGTGGCATTCAAGGCCCCTGAGACCAGCCTCTGAGGGACCTCTTTTCACTCAGTGCCCAACCTTTGTCCCGATCAAAATTCCTCTGGGCATTCCTGCTGCCCCCACTGGGGGATTGCTCCCTGATCTGGGAGTCTTCGTGAATCTCTGCCCATCACCAACCTTCCTGCCCTCCCCTTCCCTTCCCTAACTCCACCTTTTCCCCTCCAGCACCCACTCCACAGGAAGACTCAGCATTTCCACTTCTTTTATAGATTTACATCCCACATCCTAATAAAAAAAAATTAAGACTGCCCATAAAGTATACCCTGAATAAGGTGAGTTTTTTTGTTTTTTGTTTTTTGTTTTTCAAGTGAGGAAATTAAGTCAAATAATGAGGAAAGAAAGAAAAAGACAGGTCTGGACATCCTGTCCGGTTGGTAGATTTCACCGTGAGTTCCCTGGTGGCCCAGGAGAAAAAGAAAATATAACTGGTTTTAGGAATCATGGTGTTCACAAAGTAAAACTCAACCAGTTGAGGGGGAAAAGCCCTGCTCTTCTAGGCCCTGAGAACTGAGAGAAATCCATCCCTTCCCACCTTGGGTGGGGTTTAATGGATGGGGAAAGTGTGGAATATTGAACCATCTGGTTCACAGCATCCTTATATTCGGGTCTGGCTTGATCCATGGGTTTATTTTGGGATGGGATGTCTATAGAAATATGAGTTTTGGGCCGGGCACGGTGGTTCACGCCTGTGAGCACTTTGGGAGGCCGAGGTGGGCGGATCACGAGGTCCGGAGATCGAGACTATCCTGGCTAACATGGTGAAACCCCGTCTCTACTAAAAATACAAAAAATTAGCCAGGTGTGGTGGTGGGTACCTGTAGTCCCAGCTACTCGGGAGGCTGAGGCAGGAGAATGGCATGAACTGGGGAGATAGAGCTTGCAGTGAGCCGAGATGGTGCCACTGCACTCCATCCTGGGCAACAGAGCGAGACTCCGTCTCAAAAAAAAAAGAAAGAAATATGTGTTTTGGGTCCTTCAGACTCTTCTCCATGAGAATCCTCTGTTTTTTTTTTTTGTTTTTGTTTTTTTTTTTTTTTTTTTTTTTTGAGACGGAGTCTCACTCTGTCGCCCAGGCTGGAGTGCAGTGGCCTGATCTCAGCTCACTGCAAGCTCCGCCTCCCGGGTTCACGCCATTCTCCTGCCTCAGCCTCCCGAGTAGCTGGGACCACAGGCGCCCGCCAGCTCGCCCGGCTAGTTTTTTGTATTTTTTATTTTTTTTATTTTTATTTTTTTTTTTTGAGACGGAGTCTCGCTCTGTCGCCCAGGCTGGAGTGCAGTGGCCGGATCTCAGCTCACTGCAAGCTCTGCCTCCTGGGTTCACGCCATTCTCCTGCCTCAGCCTCCCGAGTAGCTGGGACTACAGGCCCCCACCACCTCGCCCGGCTAGTTTTTTGTACTTTTTAGTAGAGACGGGGTTTCACCGTGTTAGCCAGGATGGGCTCGATCTCCTGACCTCGTGATCCGCCCGTCTCGGCCTCCCAAAGTGCTGGGATTACAGGCTTGAGCCACCGCGCCCAGCCGTTTTTTGTATTTTTTAGTAGAGACGGGGTTTCACTGTGTTAGCCAGGATGGTCTCGATCTCCTGACCTTGTGATCCACCCGTCTCGGCCTCCCAAAGTGCTGGGATTACAGGCTTGAGCCACCGCGCCCGGCCTGAGAATTCTTTGTTTTAACCAAACCTTTGTTTGAATAGTGCCAGGGAACGTGTGGTTTCCCTCCCGGATATTGGCTCTTCCTTGCAGCTGACAGAGCAGCGACCCAAAGTCATCTAAAAGTCAGCCAACCTGGGGCTAGAGTTGAGGTCCCACCGTGAGAATCAGCACAGGTCCAGCACCTTCTACTGATTCACTAAGAGCTGGGGGACACTCATACCTGGAAAGGGGGTGGGGGACAACACCTCTGTAGGGTATCCCCAGTGCAGGACTCACATATCGGCAGCCCCTTCGGTGAAGGCCCCTTGGACCGGCTGCCTCCTTGAACATGTGGAGACAGAGGCAGAGAGTGACTTGCCATAAACCACACAGCCAGGGAGAGGCAAACCGAGGTAAAAGACAGAAAACCAGAGTTAGAAACTTGAATTCTTGGGCCCCTTGCCACGCTTTCTCGAAAAACTCTTCTTTTTCTTTCACAGGGGCAGCTCTGCCTAATGGAGACTCTCCATCTAGATCCGGCCCATCTGCTGTGGTTCTCACGATCCAGGTTGCTGGCGAGACACTGTCTCACAAGACCTTCATGCGACAGAAGGGCCCAGCATCTTTCCCAAAATCACTCGTTTATTCAGCAGACATTTCTTGGGCCCCTAGCATGGGCCAGGTAATGAACAGATGAAGAGGAGCTGGTCGCAGTCTGCTTTATAGGTGAGCGTGGTTGATGGGGAGTGTGGAAATGTGAACATATTGTTAGCAGGGAGTTGGTTATTCCACCATGATAAAGGGAGGGAAGGGATACTAATAATGGGAGCCAGCATTTATTGAGCACTTATGGTATGCCAGCTCTGACTAAGCACTTTGCAGACATCATCCTTAATCCTTGCAACAGACCTGGGAGGGGAGCACTGCTATTGTCCCTGCTTTGCAGAGGGGGAAAATCTAGTGTCAGAGTTTAAGCAATGTGGCCAAGGTCTCTTGCTAATTAGGATGGAAGCAGAGAAGCAACCCCAGTCCATGGAACTTCGGAGCTTGTATTTTAGTTGCTACATCCAACTGGCTCCGAGGAGGATGAGGCCAGAGGGTGCCTGTGTCCCTTCATGGGTTGCTGGTGCTTACAGGCTGCAGGGACTGCCAGCCCCAGCCCCTCCCATTGTGTCACACACCCCCAGCTTCAGCCCTGCCAAAGATGTCATTGTCTGGTGTGTGGTCCCTTGGCCCCCAGCAGCCCTCCTGGACAGAGGCCTGGTGGCAACAGGGTTCAAGAGACCCCCAGTTTCCAGCTGTCCCCACACCATTAAGGTCCTCTGAGCACTGGCCACCCAACTCCATCACCCCTTAGAGCCTGGAGCCTCCCAGGGCACGAGTGCAGAACTTCCAGTTCCTGCCGGCCTTGGAAAGGGCCTGGGTTGGGGTCTAGCCCAGAGCTAGGAAAGAGGCCCATCTGAGAAAGGGCCCTGATGGCTGGGGTGAGGGAATGGGGGTACACACACTCCCAGAAAGTCAGGACAGGAGAAAGCTAGAGATAACTCACAAGTCCCAGGGGCTTTGCATTTAACGCAGATGATATAGTAGACACTCAGGACAAAGCAGGCAGGTGTCAAAGCCCTACCTGCTCATCTCCTCCTCTCCAGAAGGCCCTGTAACCCTGGTGCAGCAGCCTGAGGTTGCATAGATCCTCTCAGAAAGTCACCAGTCTGTTTGTCACTAATAAGAAGGCCCAGAGAGGGCAAGCAATTGGCCCAAGGCCACACAGCCCATGTTCTTTCCCCTACAACCAGGGAGAGAGGAAGTGGCACCGGGGGTGGAGGGGAAGAAACAATGGTTACAAGTGGGGCAAGCCACACCAGTAGTGGACAGAGCATGGGGACAGTGGCAGGCCCCACCCAAGGCTACCACTCATCATCTGGGTGACCATGGTAGACGCTTCACCACTCTGGGCCTTTACAATACATGCCCCTTGACACCTCCCAGGGAGGTGGCTGTGCTTATCTCCTAATCTGCTGATATTTATAAAGCACCACCAGGCACTCAGTACATATTAGTCCCCATCCTGATCCCTCGTGATCTACCTCCTCCAGGAAGCCCTCCCAGATGTCTCTGGCTCCCAGGGAATGTGCTGTTCTCTAAGCAGCCCCCACAGGCTCCTGGGCTGGGAAATTACCTGTTTCAACTCTATTCCCCTTGTCACTCTGGTAAGTAGGACTGCACATTCCAAAAGGACACGGAAAGAGACCTGCTAGGCCTTTGGCTCAGGGGACCAGGAAGCTGATGTCAGTGAAAAACATCTAGATTTGCAGTGGTATGAGAGCTCTCAGCCGCCCATCCCACAGCTGGCCAGTAGCCCCCACGTTCCCTGGGAAAAGGATTCAGCTGCTGCTCAGCAGAGCTCTTAGTCTGGCCCCCATTGCCCTGACTGGGGCACTCAGCGTCATCTGACAGGAGAGTTCCTGCTTCTTCGCACCCCAGTCTGGGCCTGTGGCTCAGTGAAGCCAGAGGGGCCCCTGGAGAGGACAGCATGGGAGGAGAACGGGAGTGCAGGGGACAAAGACATACAGAGAAATGAACGGAAACAGAAAGAAGCAGACTGAAAATAGAGAGACAGAGACAGAGAAAGCCCAAAACAGGGACAAAAGAGAGAGAGAGAGAACCCGGCGAAGGAAGAGAGATGAAGAGAAAGGCAGAGACAGTGAGGTGCAAAGAGAGACTGAGAGAACCAGAGACTGAGATGGGGAGGGACAAACTGAAGGACAGAGGGAGGAACAGAACAAAGAAAGACAGAGACCCTGCGAGGGAGAGCAAGAGACAGCTCCCAGGCAGGCAGAACAGAGCCCAGGAACCCTGGGGCCCCAGAGCCCATGTGCTCCCTCTCCACTTTCCGCTTCCCTGGGGGCTCCCCTTTCCCAAGCCTGCTGTTCCCGGCACTCAGGCAGGGCCCGGGGAGACAAGTAATGATCACTGAACTTGTGCGTGGGCTGGGCGCTGGGGCCACGCCCCCTTGACACCTCCCAGGTGGATGGTTGTACTTATCCCTCATGTGCAGATGAAGAAACTGAGGTGGGGAGCCATCAGGTAACTCAGTCAATAACACCGAATGTTAGGGTGCAGGCAAGAGGGTCATGGATAAGGAGACTGAGGCCCAGAGAGGGGTGGTGCCTGGCTCTGGGTCACACAGCAGCCAGCTGCAGAGCCTGGGGCTGGAAGCCGGTTCCCCTGGTACCTTGCCTGGCTCCTAAGAAAACAAAGCGAATCTCATTAAGTCTTTGGTAATGAGGCTCCAGGTCTTATCAGACGGGCGGTGGCCAACACTCTAGAAACTGTCAACGCCCCCTCCGCATTCTCCATGCCCACCTCCTGCCTCCCACTCTCTTTTCTGGGAAGGCGCCTCTGGGACCACCCAAACTCGCCCTCTCTTCTAGGAACCAGGCCCCTGTCAGTGGCATCTCCATCTCCCCACACCCTGCTCTCCAGCCTGGACACCCGTGTAGAACCGACAAGCAGCAGGGTGGCCATTTGTACACCCCCCACAGTGACATCAGCGAAGCGTGTCCTCAGGCTCCCCCCAAAGACCTAGGCCCCCTGGAGAAAGGGAGGGAGGGCCAGCACGCTGACTCACATTGAGTGGCAGCTCTTGGCACACACCTTCGCTCGCCGTGGCCTCTTGCATCCCACAAGGAAGGGACAGGTGAGCAAAGCGTGGCTAAGAGAGGAAGAGAGTCCCACAGGTCATCCAGGCAAGTCGCCCGACCCTGAGCTCATGCTCCTGCCATTACCAGGACCCCAGACTATTTTCCTGTGTGTCCTGGTCCCATCCCTGTCCTGAGCCAAAGTGTGGGCCGCCTCGCCCTGCAGCCCTTCCTCCTCCACGTATATGCCCTGTGTCCTGGGATACAGCAGGCCGGGAAGAGGGGGACCCTTCCTGGCTGGGGGCAAGACAAGTCAGAGATCCTCTTGGGCCATGGTGGTCCAGTCTAGGCGGTGGTTTTCCTGTCTGCATCATTTGGGTGGAGGGGGTAGCATGATAGCCTCTGAGGGTCCTTAGGCTCCAACCTCTCCTGAACTTCACCTTGCCTGCATGTCCTCTGGGGCCTGGGGTCCTCATTTCCACCCTCCAAGGTGGCCCTGGTGCCTCGTAGGCTGATCCCAGGTTTCCAGAGCCTTCAGGAGACGGCACTTCTGGCTCCCGGGGGTCAGGGAGCATCTAGGCATGGACGCTGTGATCTGCCTGGCCTCTTGCCCCAGCCTCCTGACCCATGGAGGGAGGGGGTTGGGAACAAGAATGCAGGGAGTCTGCCTGAGGCTGCTCAGGGCTGCACCACACACCCTCACGTGTCCCCAACCTGGCATGCTGCTCCTGGCGTGGGATGCAGCCTCATGTCCTCTCAGAACTCCCAATCTGGGGCTGGCAGCGTCTGGCAGAGTCTGATGCAGACGCAGAGATTACAAGACAGCTCTTCCCAGACAAGCATGATGCCCAAAAAACCACCAAGATGGCTAAATAGCAGAAAGGAGCTTTACCGGTGGTATGAATTTGCACACCAGGAAGAGACGGTCTCTGGCGTGCTCCGGAGGTGCTCTCTCTCGGGAGAGGAAAAGGGCAGGTTGGGTTTTGTGCCTCTCGGAGCCCGTATCACGCAATAGAGTCATACATATTCAGCAGGTTTGGGGAAAAGGCTATCTATATTTATGAAGGGAGGGGAGCGTATGCACACAAGCACACCCCACGTTCACTTTGGGCTAGGGTTCTAGTACTAAAATGAGGTGGAATTTGGTTCTTTACAGCAAAAGGTGTAGGACACAAAGACATTTTGTTTGCGGACTCTATAAGCTGCTGAAATGGCTTAAGGACTGCAGTTGCGTATCAGAAGAGGATGTTTGAGGCTAGGTGCAATGGCTCATGCCTCTAATCCCAGCACTTTGGGAGACCAAGGCGGGTGGATTGCTTGGAGTTTGAGACCAGCCTGAGCAACATGGCGAAACCCCATCTCTACAAAAAATACAAGAAAATTACCCAGGCAAGGTGGTGCATGCCTATAATCCCAGCTACTTGGGAGGCTGAGGTGTAAGGATCATATGAGCCTGGAAGGTCGAGGATGCAGTGAGCCGTGTTCATGCCACTGAACAGCAGCTTGGGCAACAGAGTGAGACCCTGTCTCCAAAAAAAAAAAAAAAAGGAAGAAGAAGAAGAGGAAGACAAAGGAGGAGGAGAAGAGGAAGAAGAAAAAGAAGAGGAAGAAGAAGAAGACGAACGAAGACGAAGAAAGAAGAAGATGAAGATGAAGACGACGATGACGACAAAGAAGAAGAAGATGAAGACGAAGACGACGACGACGACAAAGAAGCAGAAGAGGAAGAGAGGAAGAGGAAGAGGAAGAGGAAGAGGAAGAAGAAGAAGAAGAAGAAGAAGAAGAAGAAGAAGAAGAAGAAGAAGAAGAAGAAGAAGAAGAAGAAGAAGAAGAAGAAGAAGAAGAAAATGTTTGTAAGGCAGTTCCTCCCTCTGGTCAGAGCTATAGTGGTCTGGGTTGTAAATCCAAGTCAGGAAGGATGAGACGATTTGCCTGACAGCTCTTATTATTGGGAGTTTAGCAAGGGTGTGGTTATTTTTGAGATGGAGTCTCACTCACTCTGTTACCCACGCTGGAGTGCAGTGGCGCAATCTTGGCTCACTGCAAACTCCACCTCCCAGGTTCAAGCAATTCTCCTGCCTCAGCCTCCTGAGCAGCTGGGATGACAGGCGTGCACCACCACCACCCAGCTAATTTTTGTATTTTCGGTAAAGACGGGCTTGTCTCGAACTCCTGACTGCAAGTGATCCACCCACCTTAGTCTCACAAAGTGCTAGGATTACAGGCATGAGCCATCACGCCCGGCCAGGTGTGGTTATTCTTGCAGTGGTAGGAATTTAGGGAGTTGCCATGCCAACCAGGCCTTGAACCTTCTGCCTGTAGGTAACTTTTATTTCCTTAACCTTGGGGTCCATCTTAGTTGATAAAGGGGCATCTATTTTGGTGTCTCAGATGATGAACATAGAGGCCCCCCCCAGGACCATGGGCTCTAGGTCCAGCTGTGGTCGGGAGCCTTCCTGGGAGGTGACAGTGGAGCAGCAGGGTGAAGAAGGGACTGGGTGTCAGGCCTCTGTGTCCAGCACACCCCTTGTTTCCCTGTTGTCACTCTGGGCCAGCCCCACCCCCTACCTGCTCCCAGGTGTTCACAGTACCTCCTTCCTAGATAAGCTACAGACAATGTCAGAGCTGTTGGGCCCTTAATGACACATGGACCACTAGAGCAGAGAACTGAGAAGGAAGCTGGGTGGTACCAGGTGAGCTAGGAACAGGGCCCAGGCTAGAATGCAGGGCTTGTGCCCCGCCCAGTGCCCTGTGCACTGCCGTTTTGTGCCTGTTCTCAGACTCTAGGACACGATGCCCCCGAGCCTGCCAAGGTGCCCCCCATCATTCACGCACTGATTGGCCGTGGGCTTCTTTCATGTCCTGGGCCCGGCTTTCATGCATGCCCACCCCCTGTGGCCTCAGTGTGGCCCCTTCACTCCAATGTGTTGGCCTCTGTCCCCATGCCACTCACAGCCCCCCTTGAGTCCCCATCAGGGCTGGCAGCCTGAGGAGTGGGAGGGGAAGTCTGGCTGTGCCTGACATGGCAAGTTTTCCCAGGAGAGGTGAAGATTTCTAAACTGGACCCAGCTTTCCAGAGCATTCACCAGCCTGGTCCCACCCCCACTCCCCACCAAAGCATCTGCCCTCCTGGCTGGATCTGACTTACCCGCACTGAGCACCAGGAACTGGATTCCAGGGCCAAGAATTTGACCACATCCTGGTGAGTCCAGCCTGACATTCCCCAAAACAGGGTGGAAACCAAGGGAGGGATCAGCAGATGAGCACGCATTCAGCTGATGGAGTCAAGGAATCTTCTAAAAGCAGCACTCACTACAAGGGATTTAAAAACCCAGCCCAGAAAATAAGCATAGGGAAACCCTTGCTTTTCACTTTACCTGGGTTCTGAAGAAATCTTAAGAAAACTTTTGTAAGTAAATCGAAAGTTACTTTGGTGAGGGGAGTTGACCCCTTAATAGCCACCTTTATTTCTTGCTCATTCTAAATGCCTATCTCCTCCACCACGGTCGAGCTGTCTTCAAGAACGAGGGCCACATCATACTCTTTCTGATAACCCAGCACCCAGCACAGGGCCTGGCCCATTCATTATTGGTGCTCTTGGAATGAGCTGATGAATAAGCAAGTTAAATTTGCTAATAGAGGAGGTAACTCACAATCCTTATATCTGACAAAGAGCTCACCTCCGGGATTTATAAGAACAGCTACAAATAAATATGAAAAAGGCAAACCTCCTGAATTTTTAATGAGCAAAAAAAATTCGCCAGGCATGGTGGTTCACATCTGTAATCTCAGCACTTTGGGAGGCCAAGGTGGGTGGATCACCTGAAGTCAGGAGCTCGAGACTAGCCTGGCCAACATGGCAAAACCCCGTCTCTACTAAAAATACAAAAATTAGCCAGATGTGGTGGTGCACACCTATAGTCCCAGCTACTCAGGAGGCTGAGCTAGGAGAATGGCTTGTACCTAGGAGGTGGAGGTTGCAGTGAGTCAAGATTGCGCCACTGCACTCCAGCCTGGGCGACAGAGTGAGACTCCATCTCAAAAAACAAAACAAAACAAAACAAAAACAGTAAAAGAAACCAAGAGGCCAATAAACATAGGAAAAGATGCTTGACTTCTTTAGTCACCAGGGAAATGCAAAGGAAAACAAAAAGGAGACTCTACCACACTACCACCAGGATGGCCAAAGTTAAAAAGTCTCACAATACCAAGTGTTGGCAATGTGGATGTGGAAAAAACAGAACTCTCAGACACTCCCTGTGAGAAAGGAAATTGGTAGGATCACATTGGAAAACTGTTGGCAGTATCTGTTAGAGTTGGAGCACAACACATATTTTCCCTGTGATAGGTGTCCCCGCCCAAATCTCATATCAAATCATGATCCCCATGTGTCAAGGGAAGAATCTGGTGGGAGGTGATTGGAGCATGGGGGTAGTTTCCCCCATAGTCTTCTCATGATAGTGAGGGAGTTCTCACAAGATCTGATGGTTTAAAAGTGGCAGTTTCCCCTGTACTCTCTCTGTCTCTTTCCTGCTGACTTGTGAAGAAGGTGCTTACTTCCTCTTCCACCATGATTACAAGTTTCTTGAGGCCTCCACAGCCATGCAGAGCTGTGAGTCAATTAAACCTCTTTCCTTTATAAATTACCCAGTCTCAAGTAGTTCTTTATAGCAATGTGAAAACGGACTAACACACCTATTATCCAGCAATTCCACTCCTCGACACCGTAGAAGAATGAGATCATTTCCCACCAAAAGATATGTATAAGGACATTCATAGCAACTTTATTTTCAATAACCACAAATTGGAAATAACCCAAATGTCCATCAATAGAAAGAGGGATACATTCATTATAGTACCTTCATTGAATGAAATACTATACAACAATGAAAAAGAACATACTACAGTTCCATGCAACAACTGGAATAAACCTCACAGACATATTGATGTGCAAGAGAATCCAGATACAAAAGACTAAATACTGCGTGTTTCCATTTATATGAAGTTCAAGAACAGGCAAAACTAACCTATGGTGATGGAAGTCAGAAAAGTAATTACATTTAGAGGAGGCAGCATTGACTAGCAGCAGGCATGAAGAAGGCTTCTGGGGTGTTGGAAATGTTCTGTATCTTGATCGGAGTGGTGATTACACTGCTGTAATTATATGTAAACATATATTGAGCCATATACTTAAAATGTATGTACTTTATGTATGGGAACTTCTATAAGCAATTAAACATTTTTTTCCATATAGTGAAAACACGCCCAAACCAGGATAGAAACCAGAAAAGGTTTCATTAAGTAACCACATGTACAGCTGATAGGATTAGAGTCAAAAGCATTCCAGAAACAACATTCACTACAAGATTTTTATTTTATTTTATTTATGAGACAAGGTCTGGCTCTATTGCCCATGCTGGAGTGCAGTGGCACGATCTCAGCTCATTGCAACCTCCACCTCCCAGGCTCAAGCCATCCTCCCAACCTCAGCTTCCCAAGTAGCTAGGACTACAGGCATGCACCACCACACCTGGCTAATTTTTGTATTTTTAGTAGAGACAGGATTTCTCTATGTTGTCCAGGCTGGTCTTGAACTCATGAGCTCAAGTTAATTACCTACTTCAGCCTCCCAAAGTGCTGTGATTACAGGCATGAGCCACCATGCCTGGCCTGCTACAAGATATTTAAAAGCCCAAATTTTAATTTACAGATAAAGCCAACCCATCGTTTTCATTCACCACGCAGGAGGTTGTGATCTGGGGTCAATTTGAGCTTCTCAAGCCGTGATCTAGATCCACGAAGCCCCCTGAGAAACATGGCCCAGCTCCCTGCAGCAGCATCAATTTACCCAACAATTTGAGAGAAAAAGAGTATTTGAAAATGTTAGGACAAACCTGGCCGTGTCATGGCGGGGCCTCCGCTGGCCCTTAAGGCATCTTTGTGCAAAGTAAGAAAAAGCATGCCCCTTCTTTGGGATAGATGAGCCCCACATCAGGCACAAAGCTTGGCAAGAGGCGCTCGGACGGGAAGTCAGCCCCGACTCCTCCTCTGTATGCAGTGAACAACCTGTCCAACCACTCGCAGCAGCCCTGTATTGTGGAGTGGAACTCAGTTCACACGCGCACAGATATTAAGCAGGAAACTCCAAGGAGATTATCTGCTCACAGCCAGCCTGTGCAGCTGCAACCTCTGGTTGCATGGATCTACTTGTGTCTTTACTGGGGGGTCAGTTTTGAAAAGTCTTATGTAAAGCGACCCTTTACAAAAGACTTTCAGAGGAATGGGCTTGCAAAGCTAGAGGAGAGTAATAAAAGGGAAGGAGGAGGAATGATGCCAGATAAAAGGATGGGGGTGGTTAGGAAGGCTCCCAGAAAGACCCCTGCCCTGTCACCTGGGTTAGCTGGACTCAGTGCTAACAATTAGGTGGAAGTGAGGGTTCTCTCTTCCCCACTCATATGGCAGGGGCCTCTCTAACAACACAAGCTGTGTCACCAGCTTGGAAGGAGTACTGGGCCAGGAGTCAGGATCCCTAGGTCCCTGTCCTAAGACCCTGGAGACCGGCTGTGCAACCTTCTGCCTCCTCTCCAAGGAGGGGCTTGGGCAGCTGATGCTCAGGGGCCTGTCCAGTTCTGACTCAGTGAGACCAGGTGAGGTCTACATCTCCTAAGGCCCCTCCCCTGCCTTCTCCTCTACAGCATCCCAGTGCCCCCAGCCTCCATGTCCTCACAAGGATCCCCCCAAGTAACCCATAGTGAGTCCAGCCAGGGTTGGGCTGAGTTTGAGAAGCAACCAGCTCCAACCTAGGCGTGAATCACCCAGCCTGCCCCTGGCCCTCTGCCCTGGGAGCACGAGGTGCCAGCACAGCCTGGCAGGGTGGACACCTGGTTCTGAGCCACCTTTCTGCCTTAATACACGCTTCCTGCCCCACTTCCCCTCAGTCCATGTGCATCCTCCTTTCTCCCAGACACCCAGCACAGGCCTCCCAGGTGCTGGCTCTGAAGGGAGACAGTGCGGCCCACAGTCTGAAGAGGAGGCTCAGGTCATGCTCAGTGAGACCCCAGACAGCATGGAGAGAAAATGCCTGTCCTTCAGGAGCCTCCTCGCTAATGAGGGAGGAACAGCCCCTGCGCTTGGAAGCTTCCAATCTGATGGGGAGGCATAGCCCTTGAACACACAGATCATCTAGTCTGATAGGGGAAACACAGCTCCCGTCATATAAGAGTTAAGGGATAGGCAATGCCCCCTCTCTCTTTTGAGAACCTTCTAATCTAATGGGGAAGACACAGCCCTGCCCTGGAGTCTTTTGATGGAGGAGGCCTCAGGACGCTCTTCCCGCAGGTGGAAAGGACCCACTGCTGCCTTCAAGACCTACCTCTTTCTGAGGGTGGAGACGAAGCTGCTGCTGTCCTCAGGGGTCCTGGTCTGATGGATGAGACGCAGCTCTGGTCCTCAGGAACCCTCTGCTCTGATTCCTTGTCTGATGGGGGAGGCAGCACAACCAGCAGATGCAGCCAGCAACCAAGTCACAAGGCCTCTTCTGCCCATGTGCACAGAGCTCCCTCTGGGCATGTGGTTCTTGGCCAGGGTGGGAGGCCAGAGCTGAGACGAGAGGTCCGGGCTGGGGGGTATGGGGAGGGTCACCCAGGGGCCAAGAGCCACTCTTCACCAGCACACTGCTCACTCCTGGCAACGCACTGTCACACGCTGCTTCCCTACCAGCACGCTGCTCACTCCTGGCAACGCACTGTCACACACTGCCTCCCTTAGGCCTCTTCACAGTCCAGGAGTGAGGCCAGCCAGGGATGGGCCTCCCTGTTTGACAGATAGGGAAACTGAGGCCCGGAAGGAGACGTGACAGGACCAAGGCCACACAGGAGGCAGGACTGGTGCCCTGGTTTATCTCCAGAGGGCAAGGGGGAGGAAGGGAGGCACCAACAGGCAGATGACAGAGGGAACTGGCCCGGGAAGGCTCAGCCAGCCGGGCACTCTCTGCCCCAGTGCCCCTGAGATGGCCTGTCCGGAGCTGGCCTTTCTCAATCCTGTTTGGAAAATGACTTTTATGTGAAGGAGACTGGCTGACCCACCAGGCGTTTATGAGCCTGGCTTATTGGTCCGGACTAGGGAGCCTGGGGCACAGCTTCTGCATGAGCCAAGGGAAACACTCGCCAAGGGGCAGCCCTGGCCAGCCCATAGCTTCTCTGAAAGTCAAGGCTGGGAGGGGGCTGGGAATCCCCAAAGGCCAGAGCCAGAAGGGACCTGGGGGATGACTTGGTCTAACCCCTGCCTTTTACAGACAGGAATGGTGAGGAGCAGAGAAGGGTGGCAACCTGCCCAAGGTCACCAACACTGGCTTCCAATCCCTAGCCAGGGCTCTCTGCAACCCTGGAGCCATGTGGAGGAGCACTTCCCCTCCAGCTGTCCTCGTGGGGACAGGTCAGGATGTCGGAAAGGTCTTCCGTATTCAGGTTTCTTGAGGGGCTGCCCTGTTTTTGTTCTGTTTTGTTTTGTTTTGTTTTTTGAGATGGAGTCTCTGGCTCTAGTCAGCAACCAAGTCCCAAGGCCTCCCAAGCTGGAGTGCAGTGGCATGATCTCAGCTCACTGCAAACTCCACGTCCCAGGTTCAAGCAATTCTTGTGCCTCAGCCTCCCAAGTAGCTGGAATTACAGGCACCCACCACGACGCCTGGCTAATTTTTTGTATTTTTAGTAGATATGGGGTTTCACCGTGTTAGCCAGGCTGGTCTCGAACTCCTGACTTCAAGTGATCTGCCCGCCTAGGCCTCCCGAATTGCTGGGATTACAGATGTGAGCCACGGTGCCTGGCCTAGGTGGCTGCCTTTTGTGGGGCTGTTCTCCTGGCTCTGTATCCATCCCTATGGCATCCCCTGAGGAGGCTAACCCAGGACCTGGCCATGGCATCTGGCCCAGAGCTCTACACTTAAAATGTATGCACTCTGTAGAGGTTTGTACCACCCCTCCTCCCTGTCCCCATGCCCACCAGCCACCAGGATCCCCAAGCAGGGGAAAGGGCTCTGCTGAGACAGCTGAGCTGCTCCCACTGGGGAAGGAGTGGAACTTACTGTTTGTGGGCCACCAACCGTGTGCCAGCCCAAAGCAGAGCACTTGAACATAACATTACCTCATTCAAGTCTCAACGGTTGTGAGACCAGGCATCTTTATGAAGAAAAAAAGGAGATTCCAGATGTTGAGACACTTTGCCTGAGGTCACGCAACACCTACGTGGGAAGCTGGGATGCCAGCCTGGGTCGGTCTGCTTCCAAAGTGCACGCTTGATTTCCCCACTGTATTAGCAGCCTCCAGAAAGGCCTCAGGAGATGCCCGCCTCCTCCAGGGAGCGCCCAGAGCATCCTGTCACCTCAACCCCTGACCTGCAGGGGCTAGGCTCTGCCCGTGGTTCAGAGCTGGCCGTGCCCCTAGTTGTAGCCCTGGCTGTAGGGTTCCCTGAACTCTCTGGGGATAAGCGATGGGACAGGCATAGGCAAACCTGGCCTTAGAACACATTCAAGCCCATTGAGATCCCCAGTTCTATTTTTTCACCAATTCCCACTTTTACATTGATCTTTCCTTTTAGGGAGTTAACTTCATTATTTTTCTAAATTCTCCAGTTTGACGCTTAGTTCATTCACTTTCTGCCGTTCTTCGTCCCTATCGTAAACATTCAAGACGACACATTTCTTTCTAAGAACCATTTTTGTTGAGTCCGTGAGTTTTCTTTTCTTTTTTCTTTCTCTTTTTTTTCTTTTTTCTTTTTTTTTTTTGTGAGACGGAGTCTCGCTCTGTCGCCCAGGCTGGAGTGCAGTGGCCAGATCTCAGCTCACTGCAAGCTCCGCCTCCCGGGTTCACGCCATTCTCCTGCCTCAGCCTCCCGAGTAGCTGGGACTACAGGCGCCCGCCACCTCGCCCAGCTAGTTTTTTTTTTTTTGTATTTTTTAGTAGAGACGGGGTTTCACCGTGTTAGCCAGGATGGACTCGATCTCCTGACCTCATGATCCGCCCGTCTCGGCCTCCCAAAGTGCTGGGATTACAGGCTTGAGCCACCGCGCCCGGCTGAGTCCGTGAGTTTTCATATGTGACCTTTCTACTGTTCAGTTCAGAATTGCCATCGCAATGTCTCCTTTGACCAATGAGTTGTTTAAATGACTGATTTTTAAAATTTCCAAATGAATAGGGTTTTCTTATTATCCTTGCTGAGTTCTAAGTTAATTGCATTCGAGTCAGAGGATGTGGTCTGGATGATACACTTTATTTCGATTTTGTTGAGACTTGCTTTTGCCAATACCCACATAAGTCAGATTTCATGTGTGTTTTATGTGCTTGAGAAAAATGTGTAATGGCCCATGCAGGGTCACCTATACATTGATTGGATGGAGCTTTATTTGTGTTCATGAGATCTCCTATTGGCTACTAATTTTTTGCCTGCTTTATTTATCAATTATTGAGACATGTTAAAATCTCCCACCATATTAGTAAATTTGTCCGGTTCTCGGAGTTCCATCAATCTAAGCTTCACGTCTTTTGATGTCAGGGTAATACTAGTTTGGTAAAATAAATTGAGAAATGACCTCTTCTCTTCTGTTTTCTGGAAAAATTGTGTAGAATTGGTGTAAATTCTTTAAACATTTGGTAGGACTCTCTAGTGAAACAATCTGGGCCAGGAGATTTCTTTTCAGTAGTTTTTAAATTACTAATTCTTCTGGGTAGATACCCAGTATCAGAATTGCTGGATCAAAAGGTAATTCTACTTTCAGTTCTTTAAGGAATCTCCACACTGTTTTCCATAGTGGTTGTACTAGTTTACATTCCCACCAGCAGTGTAAAAGTGTTCCCTTTTCACCACATCTCTACCAACATCTATTTTTATTTTTTATTTTTTGATTATGGTCATTCTTGCAGGAGTAAGGTGATATCACATTGTGGTTTTGATTTACATTTCCCTGATCATTAGTGATGTTGAGAATTTTTCCACCTCTTTGTTGGCCATTTGTATATCTTCTTTTGAGAATTGTCTATTCATGTCCTTAACCCATTTTCTGATGGGATTGTTCGTTTTTTTCCTGCCCATTTTTTGATGGGATTGTTTATTTTTTTATTGTAAATTCTGGATATCAGTCCTTTGTTGGATGTATAGATTGTGAAGATTTTCTCCCATTCTGTGGATTGTCTGTTTACTCTGCTGATTGTTTTTTTCTATGCAGAAATTTTTTAGTTTAATTAATTCTCACCTGTATATCATTGTTTTTGTTGCATTTGCTTTTGGGTTCTTGGTCATGAAGTCTTTGCCTAAGCCAATGTCTAGAAAGGTTTTGCTGATGTTATCTTCTGGAATTTTTATGGTTTTGGGTCTTAGATTTAATTCCCTGAGGAAAAGATACTTGTATACTCATGTTTATAGCAGCACAATTCACAATTGCAAAAATATGGACCCAGCCTGAATGCCCGTCAATCAATGAGTGGATAAAGAAATTGTGGTATATATATATATACCATGGAATACTATTCAGCCATAAAGAGGAACGAAATAATGGCATTCACAGCAACCTGGATGGAATTGGAGACCGTTATTCTAAGTGAAGTAACTCAGGAATGGAAAACCAAACTTACATGTTCTCACTCATAAGGATACAAAGGCATAAGAATGATACAATGGACTTTGGGGACTTAAGGGAAAGGGTGAGAGAGCGGTGAGGGATAAAAGACTACAAATTGGGTACAATGTATACTGCTAAGGTGACGGGTGCACCGAAATCTCACTAACCACCACTAAAGAACTTCTTTATGTAACCAAACACCACCTGTTCCCCCAAAAACCTATGGAAATAAAAAAATAAAAATAAAATAGAGAAAAACATGAAAAAAAAATAAAATTACTAGTTCAATTTCTTTAATAGCTATATGGCTATTCAAATTACCTATTTCACATTGGGTGAGTTTTGTCTGTTTGTACTTTTTGAGAAAGTAGTCCACTTTATCTAAGTTGTCAAATTTATGCTTGTAAAGTTGTTTTTAGTGTTCCATTATTATTGTTTTGATGTCTGCATGGTCTGCCTTGATGTTCCCATTTTATTCCTGAGATTGGTAATTTGTGTCTTCTCTTTTTCTTTGTTGATCTTGTAGGCATTTGTCAATTGTATTTATCTTTTCAAAGAACCAGATTTTGTTTCATTGATTTTCCTATTGCTTTTCTATTTTTATTTTCTTGGATTTCTGCTCTTATCTTTATTATTTTCTTCCTTCTGGCTGCTTTTGGTTTCTTTTACTCTTCTTTTTCTAATTACTTAAGGTGGGAGCTTAGAGTATCAATTTGAAGCTTTTTCTTTTTCCTAATGTAAGTGTTTAGTGATTTAGATTTCATTCTCAGCACTTGCTGTGTTCCATAAATTTGGATATGTTGTATTTTTATTTTCCGTGAGACTTCTTCTTTGACCTATGTATTATTTTGAAGTGTGCTCTTTAGTTTTTAAGCATTTGGAAATTTTCCCATTACTGATTTTTATTTTAATTCCATTGTGGTCAGAGATCACACTCTACAATGCCAATTCTTTTACATTTTTTGAGATTTGTTATATGACCAAGGATGTGGTCTATTTTGGTTTATGTCCCACAGGTTCTTGAAAAAGAATGTGTGTTCTACTTTGGTTGGGTGAGCTGATACAAAATGTTGAGTAGATACTGTTGGTTGATAGTGTTTGTTGAGTTCTATAACTTTGCTGGTTTCTAATTGTTCTATCAATTGTTGAAAGAGTATTAAAGCCTTCAACTATGATTGCGAATGTGTTTATTTCTCTTTTCAGTTTTATCAGTTTTTACTTCATATATTTTGTAGACCCATTGTTTGGTGCATACACATTTAAGATTTCTGTATTTTCTTGGTGAATTGACTCTTATCATATGTAATGACTCTCTCTATCCCTGGTAATTTATTTGCTCTAAAGTCTATGTTATCTGATATTAATATAGCCACTCTTGCTGTTTTTCAATTAATGTTGACATGGTGTATCTTTTACCATCCTTTTGTGTTAAACTTACTTATATCATTATATTTGAAGTGAGTTTCTTGTAGACAGCATGTAGTTAGTGTAGTATTATTTATCCACTCTACCAATTTCCATCTTCTAATTAGTCTATATAGACCATTTACATTTAATGTAATCATTTATATGTTTGGGTTTAGACCTGCCATTTTACTTTGTTTCTCTGTTTTTACAGTGCTATGTCAATGTCCTAGGGCTGTCATAACCAGGTATCACAACTGAGTCACTTAACAGAAATTTGTTCTCAAATTTCTCACCGTTTTGAAGGCTGAAAGTTCAAAATCAAGGTGTTGGTAGGGTTGGTTTTTTCTGAGGGCTGTGAGAGAAGGAGCTTGTATTAGTCCATTTTCATACAGCAATAAAGAACTGCCCAAGACTGGGTAATTTGTAAGGGAAAGAGGTTTAATTGACTTACAGTTCAGCATGGCCGGGGAGGCCTCAGGAAACTTACAATCATGGCGGAAGGCTAAGGGGAAGAAAGGCCCCTTCTTCACAAGGCAACAGGAAAGAGAAGTGAAGGGAGAAGAACCCCTTATAAAATCATCAGATCTCATGAGAACTCACTCACTATAACAAGAACAGCGTGGGAGAAACTGCCCCCATGACTTAATTACCTCCACCTGGTCTCTCCCTTGACATCAGGAGATTATGGGGATTATGGGGATTACAATTCAAGATGAGATTTCAGTGGGGACACAAAGTCTAATCATACCAGAGCTATTCCAGGCTTCTCTCCTTGGCTTATAGATGGCCATCTTCATGTTCACACAGTGTCTCCCTGTGTGCGTGTCTCTCCAGATTTCCCCTTTTTTATTAGGACACCAGTCACACTGGATTAGTGCCCACCTTCACAACCTCATTTTAACATGATTACTTCTGTAAAGACCCTGTCTCCGGATAAGGTCACATTCTGAGGTATTAGGGGTTAGGATTTCAGCATGTGAATTTTAAGTGAGTAGAGGGGACACAATTCAACACATAACAAGTGAGAACTGATAAACACTACCTCAGTCGGGTGATCAAGGTTCGCCACGGTGATGATGAGCACCCAGAGCAGGGCAAGGGCACTGATTTCTATAGGGGTCGGGAAGCCTCTCTAGCAAAGCAAACTATGAGTGACCTGAAGGATGCAAGGACACAGCCATGGGGACACCTGGAGAATCTGAGACCCAGAAGAGGGAGCAGCAAGTGCAGGACCTTGGTTGACTCATTCAAATAACCACTGGGAGGCTAGTGTGGCCCAGGGGTAGGGGAGGGGAAGGGACAGGTTATGTATTAGTCTGTTTTCATGCCGCTGATAAAGACGTATTCGAGACTGGGTAATTTATTTAAAAAAAAAAAAAAAAGAGAGCGATTTAGTGGATTCACAGTTCTACATGGCTGGGGAGGCCTCACGATCACGGCGGAAGGTAAACGGCACATCTTACATGGCAACAGGCAAGAGAGAGAATGAGAACCAAGCCAAAGGGAAAACCCCTCATAAAATCATCGATCTTGTGAGACTTATTCACCACCACGAGAACAGTATGGGGGAAATCACCCCCACGATTCAATTATCTCCCACTGGGCCCCTCCCACAACATGTGGGAATTGTGGGAGCTACAATTCAAAACGAGATTTGGGTGAGGACACTGCCAAACCCTACCAGGGTACTAGGGGATGAAATCAGAGAGATGAAAGGCAGAATCATATTGACCTTATAGGCCAAAGGAAGGGTCCACTTCCTCTGAGTGAGATCAGGAGTTGCCGGAAGGGTTTGAGCAGAGGAGAGGCATAACTTGGCAGAATCCCTCTGGCTGCTTTGCTGACCACAGATTATAGGGAGGCCAGGGTAAAAAGCAGAGAGACCAGTCAGAGAAGCAATCGTAATCCTGGCGAGAAGCAATGGTGGCTTGGACCAGGGAGGAAGTAGTGGAGCAGGTAACAGTCAGAGATGATTTTTTTGGAGGCTGATCCGACAGGGTTCACTGATGGATCAACTGTGGGGTGTGAGAGGAAGAGAGGAGTGGATGACTCCACGGTTTTGGCACAAGCACCCAGAAGCCTGGGGAAGTGTCAGGGAGGGGCAAGTTTGCAGGGTTGGACATCAGGAGGATGGTTTTGCAGGTGTGAGGTCGAGGCGCCTATTAGACCTCCAAGGGGCGACACAGGGGAGGGGACTGGTTAATCTCACTGAAGTCCAAAGTCAGAGGTCTGGGCTGGACGTAGGATTGTGGGAGTGGGCAGACAATTTCAAAGCCAGAGATCTCCTAGGAAGGGAGTGTAGGTAGGAGAGAGATGTGACCCAAGGACGGAGCCCTGAGGCCCTCCAAAGTTTAGAGTTTGGGGAGAACAAAGGAGCCAGGCAGGTAGGAGGAAACCCAAGACAGAGTGGGGTGTCCCAGAAGAGAGAGGGTCTCAAGAAGGAGCATGATCACCAGGAGTGGTGGCAGGAGGACTGTTTGAAGTCAGGAGTTCAAGACCAGCCTGAGCAACATAGTGGAACCCCGTGCCACAAACTCTCGCTAAAAAATTTTTTTTCTTTATAAGCCGTATGTGGTGGCACACACTTGTGGTCCTAGTTACTTGAGAGGTTGAGGTGGGAAGATCACTTGAGGCCGTTCTAGGCTACAGTGAACCAAGATCTTGCCCCTGCACTCCAGCCTGGGTCACAGAGCAAGACCCTGTTTCTAAAAGAAATAAAAATAATAAATAAATAGATAAGGTGCATGATCAGCATGTGAAAGAAAAAGGTCTGAAAAGCGACCCCAGCTAGGCTTCCCATCCTGATAAACGCCTTTTTAGTTTTAAAATTAACTTTAGGGCCGGGCGTGGTGGCTCACACCTGTAATCCCAGCACTTTGGGAAGCTGAGGTGGGTGGATCACTTGAGGTCAGGAGTTCAAGACCCGCCTGGCCAAAAGGGTGAAACCCCGTCTCTACTAAAAATACAAAAATTGGCTGGGTGTGGTGGCGCACGCCTGTAATCCCAGCTACTTGGAAGGCTGAGGCAGGAGAATTACTTGAACCCAGGAGGCAGAGGCTGCAGTGAACTGAGATCGTGTCACTGCACTCCAGCCTGGGCGACAGAGACTCTGTCTCAAATAAATAAATAAATAAATAAATAAATAAATAAAATTAATTTTATTGAAGTGTAATTTACATGTGTATATAATTTACACATGGAAAAATCATCCATTTTAAGTGTATGGTTTGCTGAGTTTTGACAAATGTACAAACTCACATAATCACTGCTCCCAATCAAGAGCTACAACATTTTCACTAGCCCCAAAAGGTCCCTTTTCCTTTTGCAGTCAATCCCTTTCTCAACCCTTGTCCCCAAGCAACTACTCACATGCATTCTGTGGCTATAGACGAGATTTTTGCCTGTCCTGCAAATAATTATACATGAAATCATAGACTTGGTATTCTTTTGCATCTTGTTTCTTTCTCTCTGCAAAATGTTTTTTAGATTCATGTTTTTGAACGTATCTGGCACTTGATCTCACAAGTCACCCACTTGGCCCTCTTCCAAGGATACTTAAAAAAAAAAAAGAGGCCGGGCGCAGTGGCTCACACCTGTAATCCCAGCACTTTGGGAGGCCGAGGCGGGCGGATCACCAGGTCAGGAGATCAAGACCATCCTGGCTAACACGGTGAAACCCCGTCTCTACTAAAAATACAAAAAAAATAGCCAGGCGTGGTGGCGGGCACCTGTAATCCCAGCTACTCAGGAGGCTGAGGCAGGAGAATGGCGTGAACCCGGGAGGCGGAGCTTGCAGTGAGCAGAGATCGCGCCACTGCACTCCAGCCTGGGCGACAGAGCGAGACTCTGTCTCAAAAAAAAAAAAAAGATAAAAGAAAAAGAAAAAAGAAAAGGAAGTATCCACAGCTCATTGCTTGTTATTGCTAAGTAGTATTCCATTATAAATTACAATTTGCTTATCTGCTGGCTGTTGATGGACATTCATGTTGTTTTCAGTGTTGGGCTATTACAAACTTTTATGAATTTTCATATACAAATCTTCTCATGGTCATGTTTTCATTTCTCTTTGGCAACTACTTAGGTATTACTGGCTCATATGGTAAATGTACATTCAATTTTTAAAAGAAACTAAGTCCGGTCCTTTTTAATAGTCTCTCGTTCTGTGCTTATGCTTTTATGCTTCTTTTTTTGTATTTGTTCATTTGTTTTTGTTTTTTTTACAGACAGGATCTCGCTTTGTCACCCAGGCTGGAGTGCAATGGCACGATCATAGCTCACTGCAGCTTCAAACTTCGGGACTCCAGCGATCGTCCCACCTCAGCCTCCCAAGTAGCTGGGACTATAGGCTCACACCACCACACCCAGCTAATTTTTGAAAAATATTTTGTGGAGACGTGGGGGTCTCACTATGTTGCCCGGGGTGGTCTTGAACTCCTGGCCTAAAGTGACCTTCTCAAAGTGCTGGGCTTGCAGGTGTCAGCTACTGTGCCCAGTGGGACGCTGTTATTTAAATTATGTAGCACCCTTATTACCCAATACGCTAATTCCAATACCTGAAGTGTTTACAGGTCTGATTCCTCTGTTTGTGGTTTCTTTGCATGTTTTTAAATGTTTTCATTGTGATCTCATGATCATTAGGACTCTAACTGTAGGAACTTTATAAGGTCTGGTTTGATACGTATTTCTCTAGAAGGAATTTTAGTTTGCTTCTGCTGGAGACCTGGGAGTTCTATTCACCAGGGACTCCTTGAAACTAGGTTCTCGGCCTGGTGTTTCTGGAACAAGCAAGAAGTGGGAATTTGGGCCCTGATCTCACCTGAGGGCTGGCTCAGGGGAGAATTTATTTCCGTCTTTATTCTGAGTGAAAGCCAAGACCACCCCTTTTCTTGCCATATCCCTTTAGAAGGAAAATCTTTTTCCAGTTTGCCTTTTAACTAAGGATATTGCCTGCAGAAGCTCCAACTTCATGTGGGATCTCAGACCCCACTTTCTACTCAGTCAGGCCTTGGGCTACGTCTTCTATCTCCCCTGCATCTCTTAAAAGCGAAGCTCTACATTGTAGTGGGAGAGGGGGTACCAAATGGCACAGCCCCTTTGAAAAACAGTTTGGCAGTTTCTTATGAAGTCAAACAAATCCTGACCATACAATCCTGCAATCTCACTCCCAGCTATTTACCCAAGTGAAGTGAAAAAACTACATTTACACCATAACCTATGCATGAATGTTGGTAACAGCTTTACTCATAATAACCAAAAGCAGGCCGGGTGCAGTGGCTCACACCTGTAATCCCAGCACTTTGGGAAGCTGAGGTGGGAGGGTTGCTTGAGCTCAGGAGTTTGAGACCAGCCTTGGCAACATTGTGAGACCCTGTCTCTACAAAAAAATAAAGAAATAATTAGCAAGGCCTGGTGGTACACGCCTGTAGTCCCAGCTACTCAGGAGGCTGAGGTAGGAGGATTGCTTGAGCTCAAGAGTTTGAGGCTGCAGTGCCATGATTGTACCACTGCACTCCAGCCTGAGCAGCAGAGCAAGATCCTGTCTTAAAAATCAATAAATGAGGCCGGGCCCAGTGACTCACCCTGTAATCCCAGCACTTTGGGAGGCTGAGCGGGGCAGATCATTTGAGGATAGGAGTTTGAGACTAGTTTGGCCAACAATGGTGAAACCCTGTCTCTACTAAAAATGCAAACATTAGCTGGGCATGGTGGCTCTCACTTGTAATCCCAGTTACTCGGGAGGTTGAGGCACCAGAATCGCTGGAACCTGGGAGGCGGAGGTTGCAGTGAGCCAAGATCACGCCATTGCACTCCAGCCTGGGAGACAGAGAGAGGCTGTCTAAATAAATAAATAAATAAATAAAATACCTAATAAGCAAAAGCTGAAGACAACTCAGATATTCTTCGGCAAGTGAGTGGATCAACAGACTGTGGCACATCTGCACAATACTAACACACTTAGAAACACAACACAGATGAATCTCAATTGCCTTATGCTAAGTGAAAGACAGACTCAAAAGACAGCATGTTGCTGGATGATTCCACTTTTGTGACATCCTGGAAAAGGTAAAAATACAGGAAGAGAAGCCAGATCAGTGTTTGCCAGGAGGCAGAGATGAGAACAGGGATTGACTTCCAAAGGACTCAGGGACATTGACGACAGATGAAATTTCTACACCTCGATTGTGAAGGTGGGTACGCAACTCTGTGCGTTTTTCAACACTCAAAGAACTTCATACTAAAAAGGGTGAATTTTACCCTACGTAAAGTTGACCACAACTTAAAAAACAACAAAGCTCTAGTTTACAGGAATCTTTTAGGCCAGTTGCCAGTTGAGGGCTCACCCCGTCTTGATTTGTGTACACATTCTTTTTTTCTTTTCTTTTCTTTTCTTTTTTTTTTTCCTTTCTTTTTCTTTTTTTCTTTTTTTTTTTTTTTTGGCTTTTGAGCGCTTCCTCTACATTCTTGCCAGCTCAGTCATACCTTTTAAAAGATTCTTTTAGAATTTTTGTCCAGGACATTAGCCTAATGGGGGACACCATCTTTAACCTCAAAGGGTCCTAGTCCAATGGAAGACAGAACAGGCAGGCAGGGGAGAGCCTCCTCTCAAACATCCATGGATGACAGCTCCCCCAGGTGCCTTGGGGCCTTCCCGGACCTGCTTGAGATCACATAACTTTTTCATAATGACAGTAATGGCTGTAATTAACTGGCATAAAAATGTGAGGCACAAAAGCAGCTGGCCGGGCTCACAGCCGGGGAGGTGGAACCAGGTGACTCACAGCCCTGCTAGGGGTAACATCAGGGTAGGCTCTGAGGGGCGTGAAGCCTGACCACGTTCAGAGAGAGACCCACATATCTGCAGACGTCACTCCGTGCAGGCAGCCTCAAGGTTGGGACTCCAATGAGGATGGGCCTGACTCAGTCCTAGTTAGCGTCCAGGGGCACTGGGGCTGTCCCTCTTGGAGGGAAACACATGCCTACAGCATGAGTTTCACTGGCAACCCTTGTGCTGAGAGTTCACCAGGCATGGAACCAAGCCCTTCACCAGTATGACTAACTGCATGGAGCTCTCTCCGGGCCTCTGATTCAATAGTACCTGTCTCACTGGCAGCAGTGAGGATTCAGTTAGCTGATATGTGTAAAGCACTTAGCACCGTGTGGGAACTACCATAAATGCTGACCATTATCATCACCAACCCATTTAATAGATGAGGTCACTGAGGCCCAGTGTTGTTAAGGGACTTGTACAGTCATGCAGCTACCATGTTGCAGAATTGGGTATACCTGGCTCTGGAATTTTACAGGAGAGCTTGCCTGGAGCAAGATCACACTTAGACAGAAGTTCTGGGGGCTCAGGTAGGACTAAAAATATTCCAGGGAGGGTAAAGAGGCTCCCCTGGGCCCATTCCATCTATCTCTGAGCACCTCAACCCTGTCCTCACTGTTGACCACCCATCTTCTCTGCATTTTCTTTCCATCTCTAAACACCTCCTCCAGGGAGCGTTCCTTGATTCCCCTTCCTCATGTCAAAGCACAGAATTCCATTTTACTCAAAGGCCTATTTAGATGCCAGGCACTGCCTGGAGCTCTGGGGATGTAGCAATAAGAAGCCAGACAGAGCTTTGTCCTCATGAAGTTGACATATTGGTGGAGAGAAGAGATAATAAGTTTTAAAACAGTACACTTAATTATAAATCATGATTAGGTCTGTAAAGGAAGAAAACAAAGAGGTCTGAGAAAGCCTCCTGGGCGAGGCAACATTTAAACTGAAACCTTGAATGAGAAGGCCCCGGACAGTGTCAGGAACAGAGTGTTCCAGGTCGGGGGCCAGGGGCAGGCGGGGGGAGTGGGTGGGAAGTTTATGCAAAGGCCCTGGGCTGGAAAATTGCCTCCATGGTTGAGGGATCCGCAAGAAGACCTCTGTGGCCAGGAAGGGAGGGAGGGAAGAGGGTGGGATGGAAGATAGAAGTAGCAGGCAGGGGCTGGGATGCACAGCCATGCCTTAGGGGTTCACAGTGTGGAGGAAGCAAGTGGGCAAACGGATGGTGAGGATGGTGGTGGGATGATAGGGGTGATGGTGGGATGGTGGTGGGCATGATGGTGGAGATGAAGGGAATGGTGGTGGGAATGGTGAGGATGGTGGTGGGGATAGTGGGGATGGTGGGGGTGATGGTGGACATGGAGGTGGGGATAGTGGGGATGTTGATGGATATGGTGAGAATAGTGGTGAGGATGATGGTGGGGATGGTGGTGGGGATGGTGATGGGGGTGGTGAGGATGGTGAAAATGATGGTGGAGATGGTGGTGGGGATGGTGGGATGCTGGTGGGGATGATGATGGGGATGGTGGTGGGGATGGTGGGGATGGTGAGGATGGTGGTGGGAGTGGTGGAATGTGAAAATGATAGTGGAGATGGTGGTGGGGATGGTGGGATGCTGGTGGGGATGATGATGGGGATGTTGGTGGGGATGGTGGGAATGGTGGGAATGGTGGGGATGGTGAGGATGGTGGTGGGAGTGGTGGAATGTTGGTGGGGATGGTGGTGGGAATGGTGGGATGTTGGTGGGGATGTTGGTGGCGATGGTGGTGGGAATGGTGGGATGGTGGTGAGGATGGTGGGATGTTGGTGGGAATGGTGGGATGGTGGGATGTTGGTGGGGATGGTGGTGGGGATGGTGGGATGTTGGTGGGGATGGTGGGATGTTGGTGGGGATGGTGGTGAGGATGGTGGGATGTTGGTGGGGATGGTGGTGGGGATGGTGGGATGGTGGTGGGGATGGTGGTGGCGATGGTGGTGGGAATGGTGGGATGGTGGTGAGGATGGTGGGATGTTGGTGGGAATGGTGGGATGGTGGGGTGTTGGTGGGGATGGTGGTGGGGATGGTGGGATGTTGGTGGGGATGTTGGTGGGGATGGTGGGATGTTGGTAGGGATGGTGGTGGGAATGGTGGGATGGTGGTGAGGATGCTGGGATGTTGGTGGGAATGGTGGGATGGTGGGATGTTGGTGGGGATGGTGGTGGGGATGGTGGGATGTTGGTGGGGATGGTGGTGGGGATGGTGGGATGTTGGTGGGGATGTTGGTGGGGATGGTGGGATGGTGGTGGGGATGGTGGGATGTTGGTGGGGATGTTGGTGGGGATGGTGGGATGGTGGTGGGGATGGTGGTGGGGATGGTGGGATGTTGGTGGGGATGTTGATGGGAATGGTGCGACGTTGGTGGGGATGTTGGTGGGGATGGTGGGATGGTGGTGGGGATGGTGGTAGGGATGGTGGGATGTTGGTGGGGACGTTGGTGGGAATGGTGCGACGTTGGTGGGGATGTTGGTGGGGATGGTGGTGGGGATGGTGGGATGTTGGTGGGGATGGTGGGATGTTGGTGGGGATGGTGGTGGGGATGGTGGTGGGGATGGTGGGATGTTGGTGGGGATGGTGGTGGGGATGGTGGGATGTTGGTGGGGATGGTGGTGGGGATGGTGGTGGGGATGGTGGGATGTTGGTGGGGATGGTGGTGGGGATGGTGGTGGGGATGGTGGGATGTTGGTGGGGATGGTGGTGGGGATGGTGGGATGTTGGTGGGGATGTTGGTGGGGATGGTGATGATGTTGGTGGGATGGTGGTGGGGATGGTGGGATGTTGGTGGGGATGGTGGTGGGGATGGTGGGATGTTGGTGGGGATGGTGGTGGGGATGTTGGTGGGGATGGTGGGATGTTGGTGGGGATGTTGGTGGGGATGGTGGGATGTTGGTGGGGATGGTGGTGGGGATGGTGGTGGGGATGGTGGGATGGTGGTGGGGATGGTGGTGGGGATGGTGGGATGTTGGTGGGGATGGTGGTGGGGATGGTGGTGGGGATGGTGGGATGGTGGTGGGGATGGTGGTGGGGATGGTGGGATGTTGGTGGGGATGGTGGTGGGGATGGTGGTGGGGATGGTGGGACGGTGGTGGGGATGGTGGTGGGGATGGTGGGATGTTGGTGGGGATGGTGGTGGGGATGGTGGTGGGGATGGTGGGATGGTGGTGGGGATGGTGGTGGGGATGGTGGGATGTTGGTGGGGATGGTGGGATGGTGGTGGGGATGGTGGTGGGGATGGTGGGATGTTGGTGGGGATGGTGGTGGGGATGGTGGGATGTTGTTGGGGATGGTGGTGGAGATGGTGGGATGTTGGTGGGGATGGTGGGATGTTGTTGGGGATGGTGGTGGAGATGGTGGGATGTTGGTGGGGATGGTGGGATGTTGGTGGGGATGATGGGATGTTTGTGGGGATGTTGTTGGGGATGGTGGTGGGGATTGTGGGATGTTGGTGGGGATGGTGGTGGGTATCATGGGAATGGTGGGGATGTTGAGGATGGTGGTGGGGACAGTGGTGGGGATGGTGGGATATAGGTAGGTATGATGGTGAGGATGGTGGGATGTTGGTGGGGATGGTGGTAGAGCTGGTGGGGATAGTGGTGAGGTTGGTGGGGATTGGGGTGGAAATGATGGGGGGTGGCGATAGTGGAGATGATAATGAGATAATAGGAGTTGGGGGATCGTGGGGGTGGGGATGGTGACAGCCGTGGTGGGAATGATGGGGACAGTAGTGGGGATGGTGAGGATGGTAGTGGAAATTGTGGTGGGGTTGGTGGTGGGGACAATGGGGATGTTGGTGGGGATGATGGTGGGGATAATGGTGGAGATGGTTGTGGGGATAGTGGGAATGGTGGGGATGTTGGTGGGGATGGTGGTGGGGATGTTGGTGGGAATGGTGGGGATGGTGAGGATGTTGGTGGGGATGGTGGTGGGGATGGTGGGATATTGGTGGGGATGGTGGTGGGGATGGTGGTGGGGATGGTGAGATGTTGGTGGGGATGATGGTAGGGATGGTGGGATGTTGGTGGGGATGGTGAGGGGTGGGGTGTGGGAATGATGGTGGAGATGGTGGGGATGGTGGTGGGTATGGTGGGAATGGTGGTGGGGATGTGGTGGGGGGTGGAAATGGTGGTAGTGATGGTGGGGATGGTGGGGTGGTAGTGGGGATGGTGGTGCGGATGGTGAGGATGGTGGTATGGATGGTGGGAATGGTGGAAATGGTGGTGGGGATGATAATGGAGATGCTGGTGAGGATATTGGGGATGATAGTGGGGGTGGTATTGGAGCTGGTGGGAATGGTGGAAATGGTGGTGGGGATGGTAATGAGGATGGTGTTGAGGATGATGGTGGGGAGGGTGGGGAGGATGGTAGGGATGGTGGAAATGGTGAGAATAGTGGGGATGACGGATAATGGTAGAGATGGTGGTGGGGATTGTAGGGATGGTGGGGAGGGTGGTGAGGATGGTAGGGATGGTGGGAATTGTGGTGGTGATATTGGGGATGACGGACAATGGTAGGGATGGTGGTGGGGATTGTAGGGATGGTGGGAATGGTGGTGAGGATGGTAGGGATGGTGGGAATGGTGGTGGGGATGGTGCAGATGATGATAGGGTTGGTGGGGGTGATGGTGACCATAGTGGGAATGGTGGAAATAGTGGTGGGGATGGTAATGGGGATGGTGGTGGGGATGATGGTGGGGATGGGGATGGTGATGGCAGGGATGGTAGGAATGGTGCGGATGATGATGGCAATTGTAGGGGTGATGATGACCATGGTGGGAATGGTGGAAATGGTGGGGATGGTAATGGGGATGATGGTGGGAATGTTGGGGATGGTGGTAGGGATGATGGAGATGGCAGTGGGGATGGTAAGGATGGTATTGGGGATGGTGAGGATCATGGTGAGGATGAGGGGGACAATGAAGACGGTGGGGATGATAGCTCTCATTCCTTAGGGCTCACTATGTTCCAAGCATGATACAAGCACTTAACTTCTAATCCTCATAACAGCCCTATGAGGTAAGAATAATTATTTTAATAATGGGTAACATTAACTATTTATTAAGCACCAGGCACTCTTCTAAAGTCTTTACAAGTGCTAGCCCAACCAAGGCAGCTACAATTATTGCCCCTATTTTGCAGATTAGGAAACTGAGGCACAGAGGAGTTTATTTACTTGTCCAACGTCACACAGCCAGTTATCATGAGAGCAAAATGAATTGGCTATGAAGTCTGTGGATAGCAAGTGCTATGGGATACAGAGGAGGGTGTCCTGCCACCATCCTCCTGGGCAGATCAAGGCAGATATCATGGAGGAGGTCATGTTAACCCAAGTCTTAAGGGGTTAGTAGGGGTCTGCCAGGTGGTTATGAGGGAAGATGTTCCAGGCAGAAGGATCCATGGAGAAGTGGCGCAGAGGCACGCTGAGGGAACTGGGTGTGCCGCAACATGGCTAGAGGATTGGGGTGGGGATGCTCAGGCTGGAGAGGTGAGAAGAAGCGCAATTCCAAAGGTCCCTGCAGGCCGGAATGAGGGCTTGGACTTTATCCTGAAGGCGATACAAGGCTGTAGCCCCCCACCCCCATCTCTCCCCTGAACTGCCAAGACCTATTGTCAACTCTGCTGGGTGCTGAAGAAATAAGCCTTTCTTAAACGGGGCCAACTCAGTGACCTTCACCTGCACCCCCACCAGAAGACTGTGGGCCCTGCCTCCCACCCCATTCTTGTTACACCCCAAATTGTGCTTGAGAGTCTACAGGTCACCCCACTGCCTCCCATTAACACTGTACCTAGGTTCAGTGTATGGGTCCTATCCCACCACCACGGCTCCCACACCCTGTCCCCCTGCCCACACACCCTCTGTTCTCCCATCCACCCGTCCACAGCCTGTTCCTCCCTTGGGCTCAGCTCAGGGGCCACCTCCTCCAGAAAGCCCTCCCTGATCACTCAGCCCTCCCTGATCACTCTAATCTAGATGAGCTTCTGTCTCAGCTCTTCCCAGTTGCATGTCACATGGGATCCCATGGTGGGATTCATGAACTACCAGCTTTCTTCTCTCCAATTCCATCTCTCCCGCTGGAATGTGAGAGAGATACTTAGGGTCAAGACTGTATCCTAGAACTAAGTGTAAAAGGTAGGTGTTGTTTTCTTAAAGCTCCAGCATATGAGGCTGCGCTCCATGTTCCAACAGGCATCACTTAGTCATCTGGCCACATGAGGAAACTGAGGCTCAGAGGGGTGAAGGAATTTCTCCAGGGTCACCAGTTAGGGTTTGACTTCAAGTCTGCCTGACACCAAACTCCACGTCAGCAGCTGCTTCTCACAGCTTTCCCGGAGCCCACCCCTCCCCAGGCAAGGCACACCGCAGGTGTTCAGCAGAAACTCAGGGACTGATCCAAAGCCTGGCACAGCCCAGGAGTCACCCTCCATGTGAAGTCCTGCCTCGGCCTTGTTTTTTCAGGTGGAGTCCTCTAAAGGCTGCTGGTTGCCCTTCCAGTTACTGCTGAGGGCATGGCCGACAACTTCAGGGTCTGGACGGCCCCACAGGTCATCGGGAGCTGGAGGCTGAGATTTCAGAAGTTCTGAGCTCCTCTGACAGATGCTGGCCTGGACCCATCTGAAAGGCCATGGGCAGGAATCTGAATCAAGGCCCGAAGGAACCCGGGGCAACAGGTGCAAGCTCACATCACTCAGCCCTGTCAAACTGCAGCCAGGTGTCACAACCACTGTCGGCCCACACCAGGCCCTGACTGTGCATCCGGCACCGTGCTGGGCCCTCACAGGCCTTTCTCCTCTCTCTTCCCGACAGTATCATGCCACCTCTTTGTGCAGATAACATGTGATGCATTTCTTCCACCAGTCAGTCCCCCACTGAGTCTACAACTATGTACTGAACACCTACTATGTGCCAGACTTGGAAGACAGAACCGGGCTACAAAAATGTGCAAGATATATACAGTCCCAACTCTTCAGAGCATAGCATCTGAAGGGTACCTGGCTTTGGGTACCAGACCAAAACCCCCTTGGGTGGGGTAGTACCAAGGCCTCACTAATGACGATGAGGAAGGGGAAAATCACTCCGCTCATCGACAGTAGGGCATGGGGAACTGCGGCGAGCATCTTCCTAATGTATCCTGCCGGATTGTACTGGGGACACCCCCGTGGGAAAGCCCCACTGGACATGAGCCCTGGGAGTCACTGTTATAGAGGGGCCCTCTTGCTGAGTGTCCCCCACCCCATGCACCCTGCCAACATGGGGTGGGGGTGCGGGGGTGACAGACAGCAGGAGGGTGCTGAGGCGACACAGCAGCAGGAGGAGAACCGGGACCGTGTCGTGCCATCCAGCCCGGGGACGCGCAGATCATGAAGTCAAAGTCACTGTGCAGGCAAGGACTCTCCTTTAGCTGTGGTGGCAAAGACATCTTCCAAAGGGACTCTCTGGGGGCCATGGGGCTGAGAAGGTGTGAGGAACGGAGCCAGCCAGGACAGCAACCAGAGGCAGGAGGTCTCCAGGACCAGCTTTCCCAGATAGAGGGCTCCTGGTGGGTCTGTGGCCTGAGGTGACCGAGCCACACAGGGAGAGAGGCTGTCCAGGGCCATTTCCCCATGCGCAGATGGAGACACTGAGGCCTGCGAAGGAGGAGTGGCCTGGGGCTACACAGCAAGGGGCAGGCGCAGCCCAGGCAGATAGTGGAGCTGGCCCAGGGCACAAGCCGGCTGGAGAGCCCCTGAATCAGCAGGTCCTCCTCACCAGGGCCTGCATGGCTTCCTCATGGCGCCCCATCACGTCCTTATGACTGGCCGTGCCGCCACCAGGCAGTTACTCACAGGCTTGGTACAGAGGCCTCGGGCAGATGGGGGAGGGCAAGGTAGGAGAGATGGGCCTCTGGCCAGAGCCCTGCCCAGCTTCCTCCTTCCTCAGCCCCTTCTCATCACTGCTGCTTCTTTCCTGGGGCATCTGCTGGCATCCAGAGTCCCCGTCAGCAGGGAGCAAGGGCAGAGGCTAAGCCTCCCTCATTAGACAGGGGTCTCCCCCGAGGCAGAACCCGTGCCTCTCCTGCCACACCAGGAGGTCCCGCAAGGGTACCCCTTGGACCAGTGCCTCTGCCAGGGCAGAAGTTGAGCCTCCCCCTCAAACTGGGGGCCTCCCCAGAGCCTGTGCCTCTCCCGCCACACCAGGAGCTCTCCCAGGGGTACTCCTCAGACCAGTGGCTCTGCCTGGGCAGAAGCTGAGCCTCTCCCTCAAACCAGGGGCCTTCCCAGGGTGGATCTCTGTCATCCCCTTGGAACTCCCTGGACCCCCTTGCTCTGGGAGACTGGCCAGCCCCGGAAAACGAGTCCCCGTCCACTTAGAGTCAGTGCAGTGGAACCTGAGAAGTGGCTGTTCGAGGGCAGCTGCGTGGCAGGAACAACATCCTTCCACAGGCCCCAAGATGAGGGATGCCCTCCAGCCTCACTCCAACCTGGGCTCACGTCTCATGTCGCCACCTCCCAGCCCTGGGACCTAAGGCAATTGACCCAACTTCCTGGAGCCTCTATAGCCTCACAGTGACAGCCGCCCGCCACGTGGGGTTGGTGAGAAGTAAATGACATCATGTTTGCCAAGTGTTTAATGTAGGGCCTGGCACATGGTAAGTGCCCCACAAAAGGGGCCAATTATCATTGTTATAAAAAGAATCACGAGAGATGACCACACCTCAGTGGTGGCCAGTACTCTACAGTTTACAAAGCACTTCCATCTGTGGTCGCATGGGAGCCTCGAAGAGCCCATAAGGTGACAGGGTTGGAGGTTCCCAGCAACGGCGACCGAGGCCCAGGCTCCTTTCCCGCATCACCGTCCTCCTGGCTCTGTCCTTGTAATCCTGACACACCAGTTGACAGGTGTCTGTGCTGCATCAAAGTAATTACAAACTGGGCAGCTAGAGTGTAGTACTTAACCTCTCTGAGCCTCGGCTTCCTCATCTGTAAAATGGGAATGATAGTACCACCCTCATAGGCTGGCTGCAAAGAGTGAATGATGTTACGCATGAAAAGGGCTTAGAACACCATCTGGAAGAGGCAGTGCTATCTGTAGGAGTGTTTGCCAGTTTCATTATTTATTCAGCGTCTACTCAATGGAAGTGTTTCATTTTAAAATATCACATCTAATCCTTACAATCATATTGTTTCCATTTTACAGTGCATTTTAGGCAGTGTGCTCTGGGAAACTGGCTCTGGGAAGGAGATTGGTACACTGAATTGGCAGATGCTTTCAGGACCAATACCTAGGGTGGGTGCGGGCAGGCCAAGGGAAATGGATTGGGTGCAGAGAGCAGCTGGGTTGTGGTGGACTCCAACAGAGATCTCAGCCAAGCCCACAGGAAGCTCCAGAGCTGGAATGTTCAGAGATGTGCTTCACTGGGGCACAAAACTACCCAGCTAAAGACTTCATTTCCCAGCATCCCTTGCAGCTGGTGTGATCACGTGACCAGGATATGTACAAGACATGTGAGAGGAAGTGATATGTGCAACATTCAATTGTGTCCTTAAGAAAAAACAGCCGGGCGCGGTGGCTCACGCCTGTAATCCCAGCACTTTGGGAGGCCGAGGCGGGCGGATCACAAGGTCAGGAGATCGAGACCACGGTGAAACCCCGTCTCTACTAAAAATACAAAAAATTAGCCGGGCGCGGTGGCGGGCGCCTGTAGTCCCAGCTACTCAGGAGGCTGAGGCAGGAGAATGGCGTGAACCCGGGAGGCGGAGCTTGCAGTGAGCCGAGATCGCGCCACTGCACTCCAGCCTGGGCGACAGAGCGAGACTCCGTCTCAAAAAACAAAAACAACAAAAAAAAAAAAAAAAAAAAGAAAAAACAATGAAGAAACCTGCTTTCCCTTTCCCTGTCTCCCTTCCCATTAGATGGAATGCAGATGTGATGGAGGGGCCTGGACAGCCAGACTAGATCATGAGGTGGAAGCCAAGTGTTCGAGAGAGTGGAGCAATGAGGCAGAAAGAGCCTGGTCCCACATGTCAGTCAGCTCTTTCAGTTTTCCTGGACCACATCCATTTCACCCTTTCCTTTCCTCCCTTATTAAAGCCACTGCTTTCTGATCTTTGTGACACTAGCCAAATCTGTGGGATAACTGATACAAACCAAGGTAGCCCCATCAAGAGAGAATCTGTCAGCATTTGGCATTTCTCCTTTGATTCTTTTTTCTAGACATATTGTATATCAATATAAACATGAATGTTCATCTATTTATGGGGGCATGTGTATTTGAATGTATAGGAGGTGTGGATTTCCCAGTACACAAACTCAGGTACGCAAATGTAAACCAAAAATAAAATTCTAAGCCCCCAACCAACTGAATGGACTCCTCCTCTTGGCCAAGGGCATTCTAAAGTACATTTCAGTGTCCGTATGAAGAGACCACCAAACAGGCTTTGTGTGAGCAACATGGCTGTTTATTTCACCTAGGTGCAGGGGGGCTGAGTCCAAAAAGAGAGTCAGCAAAGGGTGGTGGGATTATCATTGGTTCTTATAGGTTTTGGGATAGGCAGTGAAGTTAAGAGCAAAGTTTTGGGGGCAGGGGGGGAAGCTCACCAAGTACATTCTCAAGGGTGGGGAGAATTACAAAGAAACTTTTTAAGGGTGGGGGAGATTATAAAGTACCTTCTTAAGGATGGGGGAGATTACAAAGTACATCGATCAGTTAGGGTGGGGCAGAAACAAATCACAATGGTGGAATGTCATGAGTTAAGCTATTTTCACTTCTGTGGATCTTCAGTTGCTTCAGGCCATCTGGATGTATACGTGCAGGTCACAAGGGATATAATGGCTTAGCTTGGGCTCAGAGGCCTGACAAAGTAAACCTGAAACACTAGTTCAGGCCATGATGGGAATGGGTAGTTGGACATGTCTCATCATACCTTTCTCCCTGTGGAGAAAGGCACAGCTCACTAGCGTTAACATTAAAGCAGAGACCTTGAGACAGAACAGACTCTTTAAGTCTGATAAGAAACATTTACAATCTATTCTCTCTGAAGCCTGCTATCTGAAGACTTCATCTGCATAATAAAAACCTTGGTCTCCACAACCACTTATTTTAACCCAGACACTCCCTTCTATTGAGTCCAGGTCTTTAAATAAACTCTGTCAACCAATTGCTAATCAGAAAATCTTTGAATCCACCTGCGACCTGGAACCTCTCCCTCCCCACTTCAAGTTGTCCGTCCTTTCCAGACTGAACCAATGCACATCTTACATGTATTGACTGATGCCTTATGTCTCCCTAAAATGTATAAAACCAAGCTGTAGCCCAACCACCATGGGCACATGTCATCAGACCTCCTGAGGCTGTGCCGTTGACATGTCCTTAACCTTGGCAAAATAAACTTCTAAATTGATTGAGACTTGTCTCTGATACCTTTTGGTTTACACAAGAAACACAATTTATTTTTTCTGCAACCAGAAGTAGTCTGTGTCTCAAGCTCCCCATTCCCTGGTGGTGGAAACCTAAACCAGCCAATGAGCAGCCCTGGTCATTTCAGATTAATTTCTGTCAATCAGGATTTGTGTGCCTTTGAGAAAATCAAAGTGAGTTCCATCAATGTAGGGCTTTTTCTACCTGGCACCCGCCCCTTCTTCTTTTCCCAGTAGTATTTGAGTTTTAGTTAATGACTTAAATATAGTTCATAATCTCACTGACAGGAGCTGGGGCCATCTGACATGCAGGTAGATTAAGAGGTAGACATGGCATGTGGTTTGTGACCCATCCTTTGAGGAATCTGTATCCCTGCCTAGTTCCCAGGCATGGGGTCTCAGCTACCTTGGCCCAATGTCACTTGTCATGATCCCACAGTGCCACATACACCTTGGCACCCACATCTCAGGTCAGAAAAATCAGGGCAAGGCCAATTAGTGGCATTTTTTTCTTTATTTATGGTACATAAAATATTGGTATCTGATAATTGATGGAATCTTAGATTTGATCAATTTGGGTAACTTCTCATATTCTCCCTGTTTTGCAAATGAGGAACTGAGGCCCAGAGAGGTGAAGTTGAGGTCATGCAGCTAGTAGTAAATGGGGGAGCTGGGACTTGAATAGAGGCCGTCTAGACTCCAACCATGAGGTCATTCTGCCTCTGTGGGTGTTCTGCCCTTTTCAGTTTCTTCCTCCTGGCCTTCTTTGATGTTCGCAGGCTTCTCATGAGGAAGACAAGGAATGAGGCAAGGATTACCCCTATTTTACAGTGAAGAAAATGCAGGCCCACAGGGGAGGGATGATTTGGCCTTAGTGACCCAGCTAGAGAATGGTGGAACAAAGTCTAGATCCCGGGCTCCTTTGGGGAGAGTCCCGACCTTTTCCAGCAATAGTCCCAACACTTACAAACACACACACACACACACACACACACACACACACACAGCCTGCATGCCCAAATGTGCATATGCACTCAGGCATATGTACCCACAGAGCGGAGCAGCCCTGACCTCCTCCCAGTGGCCTCATCCCAAAACACAAAAATCATTACCTGGTGCTCTCATTCCAGCTCCCTCTCTGGGCAGCAGTGCAGGGCTACTGTCAGGGAAAGTGCAACCACAAAGCCATGATTAATTCTGCACTCCAGTTATCAGTAGGAAGGACCTGTCTGCTCCTGAAGCCGGGAAAAGCAGCATCAAATGCAATTCCTAAGTGCACCAGAGGGAAGTCTGACCTATTAACCAAGGGGTAGCTACTGTGTGGGGAAGGGAGAGGCCGTGGGAAGCAACAGAGAGAGCCAGGAGATTCTGGGTTTGAGTCCCAGCTCCTCCACCGTGTGGCCCAAGGCACATCTGTCTTATCCGTTTTGTGTTGCTAGAAAGGAATACCTGAGGCTGAGTAATTTATAAAGAAAAGAGGTTTATTCGGCTCATGGTTCTGCAGGCTGGAAGGTCCAGGAGGCATCTGGTGAGGGCCTCAGGCTGCTTCCACTCATGGAGGAAGGTGAAAGGGAACTGGCATGTGCAGAGATCACATGGCAAGAGAGGAAGCAAGAGAGCAAGCAGGAGGTACCAGGCTCTTTTAACAACCACCTCTCACAGGAGCCAGTAGATGAGAAACTTACTCACCTCCAAGAGAGGGCATTCATCTATTCATGAGGAATCCACTCCCATGACCCAAACACTTCCCATTAGGTCTCACCTCAAACACCAGAATCAAATTTCAACATGAGGTTTTAGGGGACAGACATCCAAAGTATAGCACCATCCATGACTTGTTGGAGATCCCCCTCTGGCATTAGCATCTTTTAATAATAATAAAAATAATTTCTTGTACTTGAAAAGTTCTGTTGCCTTTGGACCAGGGATCATGTGTGTGTTATCCATCATTAGATCCCCAGCACAGAGCCTGGCACATAGTAGGCACTTTTAATGAATGATTGTTGAATGATAGAATGACCACTCCTTTCTATTTACACAAACTTTTTTTTAGGCTAGTCAAGTGAAGCAGCAGGAATAGAAGAGAACAAAAAAATCTGTAACTGGTTGTGTTTACACAAACTTTTACAGACCTCTTCTCATTTAATTTCATGATGTTGGGATTAACAGTCTCATTTTATAGATGAGGAAACTAAAGCTCAGAGAGACCAGGACAAAGAACAAGTTTGTGACATTAATTTCTATGTGCTAATTCTCCCTGGCTTTATCTTACTTGACCTTCATGTTCTCTCCTCCCTAATTTATTTATCATTTGAATCCACCCCACCCCACTCCATACCCACCCACCCCCCTAACACACACATGTACACACATATAAGAGTCATGAGATCCATAGGTACAAACATACCCATTGCTCAGAAAGAGCAAAGTTGTGTGTTCTCACAAGGGGAACATGATGATATGTGGAAGAACAATGACTCCGGTCTCCCTTTTTAACAAGGACTCCCAATTTGCCAACTTGGAGCTTTGGGAAAAATTGACCTACTCTCAACTTCAGAGGTAGGCACCAATTGATTCAAGCCAATCAGCATATCCCATGCTTCTGGCCACAGCTATTGATTGGAAAACAGACAGATGATCCAAGGCAGGCCGATTGGAGGCAGTAAGATCCCATATATGAACTATTTTGAGTCACCAGAGAGGTATATTTTTCTTTTCTACTGCATTTTAATCTAAAAACATAGAGTTACAGAAACTTCTTGCAGCCATCTTTGGAACACAAAAGGAGAGTATGACTGAGAATAGACCTAATACTGAGACTATGGAAATGAGCATATATGAGCTGCTGGATCATGCTGTACCTGAAGGCCAACCAACCTATGACTTCAGTTCCATGGGCCAATAAATTCCATTTTTAGCTGAACTGGGTTTTCTACAACTTGTAGCTGCTGAAAAGTATCTGATACAGCCCAAATTGTAATCCCCAGTATCAGAGATGGGACCTGGTGGGAGGTGGTTAGATCATAGTGGAGGGTTTCTCATGAATGGCTTAACATCATCTCCCTGTACTGTCCTCACAATAGTGACTTCTTGCAAGAGCTGGCTGGTTTTTTTGTTTTTGTTTTTTTGAGATGGAGTCTCATTCTGTCACCAGGCTGGAGTGCAGTGGCATAATCTCGGCTCATGCAACCTCTGCCTCCTGGGTTCAAGCAATTCTCCTGCCTCAGCCTCCCAAGTAGCTGGAACTACAGGCATGCACCAACACACTCAGCTAATTTTTGTATTTTTAGTAGAGACAGGGTTTCACCATGTTAACCAGGGTGGCCTTGATCTCTTGACCTCGTGATCCACTCACCTCAGCCTCCCAAAGTGCTGGGATTACAGGCGTGAGCCACTATGCCCAGCCAAGAGCTGGTTGTTCAAACATGTGCGACACTTAACTCTCTCTCCCTCTTGCTCCCACTCTTGCCATGTGATGCACCTGCTCCCCCCTTTGCCTTCTGCCATGATTGAAAGCTTCCTGGGACCTCCCCAGAAGCAGAGACCACTATGCTTCCTATAAAGCCTGCAGAACTATAAGCCAATTAAACCTCTTTTCTTCATAATTTACTCAGTCTCAGGTATTTCTTTATAGCAATGCAAGAATGGCCTAATACAGTATCCGGACAAATATAAACAGTTTCAATAATATTTCCATAAGAAATCCAGTGACTGTTTTTATAAAGGTCTCATAACCCTACTGTTACCATTGGAGGGTGTCTAGGATCTTGGTGTTTTGAACAAAATGCGCAAACAAAGCACAGAAAGAATAAAGAAACAAAAGTAGAGATTTATTGAAAATGAAAGTGTACTCCAGTGTGGAAGCAGCCTGAGCAGGGGAAAGCAACCAATCAGAGGTTAAAGTGAAGTTACAAAGTTGCACTTCTATGCAAACAAAGACTTGGCCAGCAATCAGTCTGATTGGTTGTGGACAACAACCAATCAGAGGCTGAAGTGAAGTTACAAAAATTACACTCCTATGCAAACATATGATTGGTTGAAGAAAGCAACCAATCAGAGATACTTTCAATTTGCCATTTCCGGGCAGAAGAGGGTGTGGGTTTGCAAAGGGAGTAACCCTCTGGTCTTTTTGTTACTTAGGCATGGAAAGTTGGGGTTTTCCTTTTGATTTAGTTCTAGCAAGTCAGTGTGTGTTGGCCTTAGGTTCCCTGCCTCCAGACCCTATTCTCCTGCCTCACTACTTGTGAGGTGGGAAATTAAAGAAAGAAAGAAAGAAAAATAAAATTAAAAAAGGAGAAATAAGCTTTCCTGTATTAGGCTGACTTGTCCCAGAGGCAGAAACAGGCACAGCCCAGACCCAGGAAAAGTCTTTATACCACCTAAGAAGCCAGGACACAAAGGAATGTGCCCTGGAAACTCTCCCAGCACTCCCTCAACATAGGGAGGAGTAAAACAAATTTTCCTTTCTCTTATGGTATGAGTTTATAGATTCCTGTTCTCTGTAACTAGTAACTTCAAGTATTCTCTTTTATCTAAGCAGTGGAGTGAAGGTCATAAACCAACTGAGCAGGCCTGAGATACAGCCACCTGGCCACCATAGTGAAAGTTATGGGATAAGCCCATGCTAGGCACTAGAGGAAATCTAGATAACAGACATCTGGGCTGCATAGCAATGGTCGTGTGTAATCCTGAGTTGTGAACCTGTCACAACTTGATTAACTGTCTTTGTTCTGCCTCTGTATCCTGGCTTTCACGCCACTGTAAGTCTGTTTCAAGCTAGCCCACCCCCTTTTTGAAGTGTGTATAGAAGTCAAGTGCCATCTTTGTTCTGGGCCCAGTTTTTTGATGTTAAATCTGCTGGGTCTGAGTGCACTCAATAAAGATCCTCCTGTATACACCCCAAGGTCTCTCTGGTCCTCCTGATTCCTACAACATTTGTTATTATAGTGGATTGTAGAAGAGCAGGAAGTGGGGGTTACTTATCCTCCAGCTCCATCCATACTTCCACCTCTCTCCACAGTTTTTGCTAGCTGATCACCTCAAGGTTATCTGCCCAAATACGAACCTGGGGTGAAGCCCCATAGCCTGCTGGCTAAGCATACAGGCAAAGCTAAAACACCTGCAGTGGAGGACACTGGCTGAGGCCAGCCAGTTTTCTTCCATCTGAAAGGAGCCACAGCTCTCTCACAAACAAATTCCCATCTTTCGGCCAGCTTTGGCAGAAAGACAGACTTTCCATAGGCAGCTGTGACAGTTTCCTAGCTTTGGCATTTCTGCGTGTCCTTAGGTATGTCCTCCCTAATCATATCTATCAACCACCTACTGAGATATCTCCATTTGTAAAGTGATTTATTAATTCAGAGAGTTCCTGTGACCTTTGGGTGAACCCTTACCTGGTCAATAGAAGTTAGAACCAGAATGGCAGAGGAGCACAGTGGGAGAGGTCACTGGGATTCGAGGCTTGGGTTCAAGTCCTGGCTCTGCTACTTCTGGGCTGTGTGATTTGGGGCAGAATGTTTACTCTTTCTGTGCAAGGCAGAATGACGGCCAACTAAGGATGTCCACGTCCTAATCCCTGGAACCTGTGAATGTGGTAAGAGGACCTTGGCAGATATGGTTAAGGGTAAGGATTTTGAGATGAGGTGATGATTCTGGATTATCCAAGTGGGTCCAATCTAATCACATGAATCCTTAAAAGCAGAGAACCTTTGTCAGCTGTGGTTGCAGGGAGACACAACTGTGGAAGAAAGGTCAGAGAGACACAATATTGCTGACTTGGAGGCTGGAGGAAGGAAGCTAGAACTGGAGGGTGGGTGGTCTCTGGAAACTGAAAAAGGCAAGGAGATGGATTTTCCCCAGAGCCTCCTGAAAGGAATGCAGCCCTGCGGACCTTGGATTTTAGCCCAGTGAGATACAAGATGTGATTCTGACCTCCAGAATTGTAAGATAATAAATTTAGTAGACCTAAAGAAAGAAACTGAGGCAAAATTAATATAGAGAGTTTATTTGGGCCAACGTTGAGGACAGCAGCCCAGGACACACTTCCAAATTGTCTGGGGGAGTGCTCCATCAAGCCTTTGTTACAAGCAGATTTTTAAAGTGGATATGCAGCTGTTTGGCAGGCATTCTCAATGGATTACAGAGATGACATTGATCCATGATTGGCAATACCTTGTTGAATGATAGAGTATGAGTTATGGTGTCCAGCATATGGCATTTTATAGCTACTTGGAACCTGTCAGTCTAGGCCCCACACAGCAAGTGGTTTCAAGAGGTCATTATCTGGCTCAAAGTGGGAGTGAGATGTGACTGTTGTCACATGCTGTCACATGTCAATGCTCTCTGGGCCTTAGAAATAAGTGGGCTCACATTCCACAAATAGAAAGTTTCTTTTCAGCCAGGCATGGTGGCTAACACCTGTAATCTCGGTACTTTGGGAGGCCAAAGCAGGAGGATCACTTGAGGCCAGGAGTTAGGGACCAGCCTGGGCAACAAAGTGAGGCCCTGTTTCTTTTTTTTTTTTAATTGTTTTAATTAGCTGAGTGTGGTGGTGCACACCTGTGGTCCCAGCTACTTGGGAGGTTGAAGCAGGAGAATTGCTTGAGCTCAGGAGGTCAAGGCTGCAGTGAGCTATGATTGAACCACTGCACTCCATCCTAGGCAACAGAGCAAGACCCTGTGTATTAATTCATTCTTGCATTGCTATAAAGAAATACCTGAGACTAAGTAATTTATAAAGAGATTTAATTGACTCATGGTTCCACAGGCTGTATGGGAAGAATGATGTTGGCATCTGCTTGGTTTCTGGGGAAGCCTCAGAAAACTTACGATATGACAGAAGGTGAAGGAGAAACAGGTACATCTTACATGGCCAGAGCAGGAGCAAGAAGAGTGTGAGCGGGGAGGTGCTACACATTAAACAACCAGATCTTGTGAAAACTCACTATCATGAGAACAAAACCAAAGGAATGGTGCTAAATCATTCATGAGAAACTGCTCCCATAATCCAGTCACCTCCCACCAGCCCCAACCTCCAACACAAGGGATTACAATTCCACCGGAAGTTTGGGCAGGGACACAGATCCAAACCATATCATTCCACCACCCTGGCCGCTCCCAAATCTCGTATCCTTCTCACATTGCAAAATACAATTATGCCTTCCCAACAGTCTTAGCTTATTTTAGCATTACCTTAAAAGTCCAAAATCCAAAGTCTCTTCTGAGACAAGGCTAGTCCCTTCTGCCTATGAGCCTGTAAAGTCAAAAACAAGCTAGTTACTTCCAAGATACAAGGAGGGTATAGGCACTGGGTAAACAATCCCATTCCAAAAAGGAAAATTGGCGAAAAGAAAGTTGATACAAGCCTCATGAAACTCCAAAGCCCAGCAGGGCAGTCATTAAATATTAAAGCTTCAAAATAATCTCTTTTGACTCCATGTCCCATATCCAGGGCATTCTGATGCAAGGGGTAGGCTCCTAAGGCCTTGGGTAGCTCCACTCCTGTGTCTTTGCAGGGTTCAGCCCCTGCAGCTGCTCTCAAGGGCTGGTGTTGAGTGCTTGTGGCTTTTCTAGGTACAAAGTGCAAGCTTCCCATGGCTCCACCATTCCAGGATCTGGAGGATGGTGGCCCTCTTCTCACAGCTCCACTAGGCTGTGCCCCAGTTGGGGACTGTTCATGGGGGCTCCAACCCCACATTTCTCCTCTGCACTGCCCTATTAGAGGTTTTCCATGAGAGCTCCACCCCTGAAGCAGGCTTCTGCTTGGACATCCAGGCTTTTCCATACATTCTCTGAAATCTCCCAGGCCTCAACTCTTGCATTCTGTGCACCTGCAGGCTTAACACCACGTGGAAACCACCAAGACTTATGGCTTGCACCTTCTGAAGCAGTGGCCCAAGCTGTACCTGGGCCCCTTTTAGCCACAGGTGGAGCAGGAGCAGCTGGGATTCAGGGAACAGTGTCCCAGGCTATCAGCATTTGCTTTTCTTTTAGTTATGCAAATTTCTGCAGCCAGCTTGAATTGCTCCCCTGAAAATAGGCTTTTCTTTCCTACCACATGATCAGTTTGCAAATTTTCCAAACTTTTACATTCTGCTTCCCTTTAAAATATAAGTTCCAGTTTCAGGTCATTTATTTGCTCACACATATGAGAATAGGTGCTTAGAAGCAGCCAGGTCACATCCTGAACACTGCTGCTTAAAAATTTCTTCCACCAGACACCCTAAATCATCATTCTCAAGTTCAAAGTTCCACAGATCCCTAAAGCAGGAGCACAATGCAGCCAGGCTATTGCTAAAGCATAGCAAGAGTGACCTTCACTCCAGTTCCCAGTAAGTTCCTCATTTTCACCTGAGGCCTTCTCAGAGTGGTCTTCATTGTCCATAACACCATCAGCACTTTGGTCAAAACAATTCAACAAGTCTCTAGGAAATTCCAAATTTTCTCTCACCTTCCTGTCTTCTTCTGAGCCCTTGACACTCTTCCAACCTCTGCCTGTTATCCAGTTCCAAAGCTGCTTCCACATTTTCAAGTATCTTTATAGCAAAGCCCCACTCCTTAGTACCAATTTTCTGTATTAGTCCATTCTCACATTGCTATAAAGAAATACATGAGACTAGGTAACTTATAAAGAAAAGAAGTTTAATTGGCTCATGGCTCTGCAGACTGTACAGGAAGCATGATGCTGTCATCTGCTTGGCTTCTGGGGAAGTCTCAGAAAAGTTACAGTCTTCATGGAAGGCAAAGGGGAAGCAGGCATGTCTTCGAAGGGGATGCAGGCACATTTTGCATGACCAGGGCAGGAGCAAGAAGAGTGTGAGGGGGGAGGGTTAAACAACCAGATCTCACAATAACTCACTCTATCACAAGCACAGTAAAAAGGGAATGGTGCTAAACCATTCATGAGAAACTGCCCCCATGATCCAATCACCTCCCACCAGGCCCTGCCTCCAACACTGGAGGTTACAATTCCACATGAGGTTTGGGCTGTGACACAAATCCAAACCATATCACCTTGTCTCACAAATTTCTTTTTCTTTTTAATTAAAAATAAAAAGTTGCAGCAGTGGTTCACATCTGTAATTCCAGCACTTTGGGGGACCAAGGAGGGCAGATCACGAGGTCAAGAGATCAAGACCATCCCCCCGGCTAACACAGTGAAACCCCCTCTCTATTAAAAAAAAAAAAAAAATTAGCCGGGCATGGTGGTGGGAGCCTACAGTCCCAGTTACTCGAGAGGCTAAGGCAGGAGAATGGCATGAACCTGGAAGGCAGAGCTTGCAGTTAGCTGAGATCGCACCACTGCACTCCAGCCGTGGAGACAGAATGAGACTCCGTCTCAAATAAATAAAATAAAAAGTTTCTCTTCTTTATCAATTTATATTGTTTAGCCACCAAATTTGTTCTAATTTGTTACAGCACCCAAGAAAACTAATGCTGAGCCTTGTCTCCGTCCTCTGTAAATAGGAGGTGTAGCCCTGACCTCCATGGAATCATCTGAAAACTAGAGGCTGTGAGCTTGGTCCTGAAATCACAAAGTCCTGGGTTCAAATCCAGGGTTACGGTGGGGTCCCACTCTTCTCTTGCCAGGCCGGGCAAGGGGCTCAGCCTTCTCCCTGCCAGGGGAAGCCCGCCCTGTGCCTCAGCAAGGAAGCCTGAGTTTTAGGTTGGTGCAAAGTTAATTGCGGTTTTGCCATTACTTCTAATAGCAAAAACTGCAATTACTTTTGCACCAGCCTAATACTTGGCCTTGTACTTCCCCATTCCTTCTTTCAGACCTTTGACCTTGAGCTACCTCACCCTGGCCAGGGCCAAAGCAGTAGGAATAAGGGAGAGTCTTGGGAGAGACCAGAAGAAACAAGGGTAGGGCCCCAGGTCCTGACCCTGAGGCAGGTACAGCCTGAGCTTTGGGGGAGGGATGAGCCTTACAGGGCGCAGCTCCATGGGCGCCTTCTGCTTCTGGCCGTGGGATTCGCAGAAAGGTAGCTAACCTCGCTGAGCCTGTTACCCCACCTGGAAAACGGGGAAGAAAAGTTCTAGAAATAGCTCCCATTCCTAGGCATCCTCCTCTTCTCTCTCTTACTCCTTCCTTCCCTTTCTTCGCTATTGTTATTATTAATAACGAGTTTTACCACGACCCAGCAAGGAAACTGGGGGCTTGGAGAGCTTAACTTCTCAACGTCACGGAGCAGGCAAACGGCTCAGGTGGGATTTGAACCCAAGGCCCATGGTTGCACCTCTAGGCCAAGCTGCCGCAATGTGCAGGATGCCTGTGACCACCGACAAACAGGGGCTTTTTTGGGGGAGCTAGACCTCCGCGAGGAGTGAGGTGGGGCCTTTGGGCTATAGGGAGGAGCCACCGCACGTCCCCAGTCCCCCTGCAGGTCGCGGAGCCAATGGGCTCCGGCGTTTCTCCCGCTCCCGGGCAGCGACTGGAGACCCGGCTTGTGATTGGAGCTCAGGGGCCAGGAGCAGTGGCTCGGGATGCCAACGCGCTGCTTAGTCACTAACGCGCTCGCCGCCTTCGCTAATCCTGGCTAGTGCCTCGCTAATCCCTCGCTGCAGGCTCACTCCCAGGCCGGGCGGGTCAGGGCCCGGCGGGGCGCGCCTCTCTCACCCTGCTCACGCCAGGCACTTCACCTCTTCCCCAACCCCCGGGCCGGAGCGGGAAGGGCCCCCAGAGTTTTTTTTGGTCCAAGCCCACGTGCCCATGTCACAGATGGGAAAGCCGAGGCCCAGCGGGAAGGAACTTGCCCAGGGCCAGCAGAGCTAGACTTCCCTATGGCCACCATGAACAGCCGCCTGACTGTCATCACCTGGTCCCCTCTAGAATAAAGGTTTTTGAGGACCAAACTCGTGCCCTAATGCTGTGGCCAGGGCGTGGAACATAGTAGTTGTTGAGTTGTAAAGGAATGAATCTGGCCCTTTGGGTTCAGCCCAGAACGCCATATTGAAATGGTGAAAAGAACAAGACTGTGGCCTGAAGACAAGGGGAGAAGTGAGGGGTGAAATATTCTGGAAGATGCAGAATAGACAGTAAAATGTGCCTCTGTTACAGGAATATTTGCTAGAAATAGAGCTCCTAGTGTTCTTTGGAATCCTTTTTCTTTCTTTCTTTTAAAAAATTTTTACTATCACTTTGCAAAATGGAAACTCCTGTTTTCCACACGAAGCACCGGGCTGGCAGTTTGCTTACGTATTTCATTTAATCCTGTGAGCTAGAGATTACATTGTCCTTGTTTTACAAGTGAGGAAACTAAATGGAATCCGAAGGGTTAAGTCACTTGCCCAAGGCCCTGCAGCTAGAAGTAGATGGAGCTGAGATTTGAACCTCAGTCTGTGGGGGTTTGGTTTGGTTTGGTTTGGTTTGGTTTGGTTTCAGCTGAATTGAACTAAATGTCTGCTTAAAGCTTTCAGACTCAAGGTTCTGTGGCTCTGCTGCAATATTTAATATTTTTGAATGGATCTTTTTGAAAAAGGCCAAGTCCGCTATGCTATAGTGTGGTTCTTCAGTCTGTTCCCCGCCTCTGTGCCCAGGTATCCCAAAGTTACCAGGAGAGGGCACCATTCTGATTTCCTAGCCTCCTTTGGAGTCTGTTCTTTTGCAGAAAAATCACCCCTGAGACGTGCAAGAGTTTATGCACCAAACAGCCGCTTGTCCCATTTTCATAGAGTCCCAAAATTGAGACTTGGGAGAACTGGGTAATGCAACTCAGTTCCACAGACCTTTCCTGATATTGTGTGACAGATACTGTTCTGGGACTAGAGACAGAGCAATAAATAAGACCCTCGCACACTCTGCCCCTCAGATTCCCTATGTGTACGAGGTTGGAGATGGCAGAGATGGCATGCAGACCCATTCTCTCCCTTCTATTAATGTGCACTCAAGTATACTCCCTTCCAGCACTCATGGCAGATATTGCTCATTGATCATGGCACACTTTCCTGCTGAAACACATTTCGGCCTCAAGTACCTAACTCCCAGGATTGGTTGAGGCCAGGAGTTCAAGACCAACGTGGGCAACATAGTGAGACCTTGTCTCTCCGAAAGTTAAAAAATCAGCCTGGCATACTGGTTCGCACCTGTAGTTCTAGCTACTCAGGAAGCTGAGGTGGGAGGATCACTTGAGCCCGGGAGTTTGAGGTTGTAGTGAACCATGATCAAGCCACCGTACTCCAGCCTGGGTGACAGAGGGAGACCCTGTCTCTTAAAACAAAACAAAACAAAACAAAACCAGCAGCCGCCAAGCACCAAGGGTAGAGGTGCTAGGGAAGATGAAATATTTTGTCCTCTCCAAACTAAGGTAGCTCAGGTTCTACCTAGCTTTGCCATTCAGCCCAATATTCTCCAATTCTCCCAGGGTTCCAGCCCTGTGGTTTCTCTGCTCCTGGAAAAGATCCTCCCCCATGATGAGTGACACTACTGAGACAAACCAGAGAAACATGGAGGCAGAGCCTCCTTCTGCCTCTTCCCTTGTGGTGCAAAGAAAGGATGCTTAACAAGCCCCCTGAAGACCTGTTCCTCTCAGGCAGTGCCTTCTAGCAGGACTGTCTCCCATCCCTCCCTAAAGAGGCTCAGCACTCCTGCAATCACACAGCAGTAACCTCCCTAAGACCACATTGGCTCGGGACAAAGTTGGGAAAGGAAAGAAGTAATGGAAGTGTTGGGTCAGCCAGACAAGAATCCCATAGAACTGCAGTTTCCACATATCCATTATGCTGTTTTCTCCAAGCCTTTGCACATGCAGTTCCCTCTGCTATGACAGCGCCTCCGGCCCCACCCCCCTCCTTTGGCCCTGTCTGGCGAACTCCTATTCATTTCTTCAAACCCTAGTCAGATGACATCTCCTCTGGGAAATCTTCCTTGCCCTCCCTCTAGACGGTCACCCACTTCTTCTTGGGTACATTTGTACCTGTGCACACATTTGTTTCTTGTAGCCACTGTAGTGATTTGTGTACTTGTCTCTCTCCTTCTCTGGACTGTAAACTCTTAGAAGACAGAACCATGTCTTATTCTATCAGGATCCTCACCATCCTGGCACAGACAGGGAACTCACTAAATATTCGTGGACCTGTTGATTAAAGCTCAAACCCTACCACCTGAAAGGCTGAAAACACACCAAACTGATGAACCAAAGACAAACCTCATTAACCCCAATTTGCAAGTGACTCAGCTCAGCCAAAAAGCTATGCCGAAAAGTCATCTGCTCATACCACTGGCCAAGTCAGGGCAAGAGCCTGAGAGTCCAAGCCCCTCAGCATTCCAAGGAGGGGAAATAGTCCTTCCCTTTGATCCTGCATATGAGATGGCCAACCCTAAGTGTCCGTTAATGATTTTTCACTGTTTATATTCCAAAGCTGGAACACTTCACCCAGGTGACTACAGCTAGGAACTTACACGATCACAGTTAAAAGGTTGCACCATTTATTTCGGCAAACACCTTTTACAAAATCAAAAGACAAGGCCAGGTACGGTGCCTCATGCCTGTAATCCCAGCACTTTGGGAGGCCAAGGCAGGTGGATCACAAGGTCAAGAGACCGAGACCATCCTGACCAACATAGTGAAACCCTGTCTCTACTAAAAATACAAAAATTAGCTGGGTGTGGTGGTGCATGCCTGTAGTCCCAGCTACTCGGGAGACTGAGGCAGGAGAGTCGCTTGAACCCAGGAGGCGGAGGTTGCAGTGAGCCAAGATTGCGACAATGCATTGTAGCTTGGTGACAGAGCGAGACTCTGTCTCAAAAAAAAAGAGAAGGAAGGAAGGAAGGAAGAAAGAAAGAATCAAAAGACAAAGTATTAATATTCTTAATAAACAAGGAACCCTTACAGATAAATAAGAGTAGTAACTCAGTGGGAAAATAAGTAAAAGTCACGAAGAGGCAAGCCACAAAATCTAGAATCAATTCAACAATGATTCATTGAGCCACTACTGCATAACAGGCATGGTTCTAGACAGTGGAGGTACATGATGAACAAGACAAGGTCCCTGCTCTCATGGAATGCCCTAGTGAGGCGAAACAGGCAAGCAAATACACATATATCTCTCCTATGGCAGGCATATGGAGCAAAGTAAAATAAGGTGATCTGATAGAGCTGACACAGCTGCTCTAGGAGGGGTGGTCAGGAAAGGTCTCGCAAGGAGGTGCTGATATCTGAATGCCAAGAATGGGCAGCCATGCAATGGCCAGAGGGGAAAGCCTTCCAGAGGAGGGACCAGCAAAGATAGTGCAAGATCTCCAAGAAGGAATGAGCTGGGAATATTCAAGAAGACAAGAGAAGGCCAGCGTGGCTAGAGAGAAGTAGGCAAGGAGGAAAGTGTAGAGTACGGGATTGGCCGGAGCGTGCAGGACTGTAAGCCGGGGAGAGAGTTGAGATTTGAGTGAGGTGGGAAGACATGGGAGATTTTAGGCAGAAGAAGGGCATGATCATCTGGTTACGTTTTCAAACTATCTCTTTGGCCACTGTGTGGAGAGTTGACAAAAATGAGAGTAGAAGCAGGGAATCCAGTTCGAAGGCTCCCGCGTTGACCCAAGGGAGAATTGACAAACACTTGGCATAAAGTGGAAGGGGTGGAGGTGGAGGTGCAAAGCATTCAGGATGTTTTGGGGGTAGAAATGGATGGGATTTGCTGATCATGGACTGCAATTGGGGATGAGAGGGAAATAAGTCTCAAGAAAACTGTGTATACATATTTTTTGCCTTGAAAAATTGGTGGGTAAATGGTGGTACTTCTTCTTAGGTGGGAAAATGGCAGAAGATGGGCAGGAGCTGGTTTGGAGAGAAGTTTTAAAATAATAGTAAGAGCTCACATTTACCAAGTTTTTCCTCTGTGCCTGGCTTGCTTTACATCAGGGAATTCTCAATCTCCACACTGTTGATATTTGAGATGAGATAATTTTTTGTTGTGGAGTTGTCCTGTACATTGTGGGATGTTAAGCAATATCTCCGGTCCCCTACCCACTAGACACCATTAGTGTGCATGCAAGTATACATGCATGAGTGTACACACACACAGAGAGAGGGAGTTGGACAACCAAAAATGTCTCCAGACACTGCCAAATGGCCCCTGGGGGACATCATTCCTGGTGAGGACACTGCTCTACGTGGATTCTCTTCTGTAATCCTCACAACCACTCTATAAGGTCCATCCTGATAGTATCCCCATTTCACAGATGAGGAAACTGAGGCCCAGAATACTTAACTTATCCAAAGTCATGAGTCTTTATTTTTGGCCAGGTTGGGCTTGAGTGCCCACTGACCATTGCTATGGTATAAATGTGTCTCTCCGAAATTCGTGTTGGAACCTAAGACCCAATTAAGAGACGGGACCTTTGGGATGGGATTAGTGTCTTTACAAAAGGGCTTGAGGGAGTTGATTTGCCCCTTCCAACTCTTCTGCCTTGTGAGGACACAGCAAGAAAGCACCATCTTGGAAGCAGAGAGCAGTCCTCACCAGACACTGAATCTTCTGGCACCCAGATCTTGGACTGCTCGGCCTCCAGAACTGTGAGAGACAAGGTTCTGTCCTTTACACGTTACCCAGTCTCGGGTATTTTTGCTAAAGCAGCACAAACGCACTAAGACAACCTTTCGTGGAGAGAGCTCCAACAGGCAGGTGTGTGCATGCCACCGAGGGCGGGGGAGTGTCAGGGTGAAGAGGGAATCTGCGATTGGGAGTCCCTGGTGCCTGGATGGGACTTTCACTGTGGAATTGAATGAGATCACATAAGGAGAATATACCATCCCCTCTCTTCTTTTGAAAAACTTCATTTCTCCTGTTATCTCTGCTTTCTCCTGCATTACCAGTTTCTCTCTTTTCCGAATCATTCTCATAAGCAAACACAGTGTCACTGCTGCTTGGTGTCACCTCCCCCTCCAGTGCCTGCCCCATTTCCCCACTCTCTTTCATAGCAAAATTCCTTAAAGAGTTGCTACAGTCTGTCTCTTCAAAATGTCACCTCTCATTCTCCCCTCCACCCACTCTAACAAAGCGTTCATCCCAGCACTCAACTAAGACTATAACCTCCAGGCCACCAAATCCAATGGTCACTCCTCTGTCCCCATCTTACTGGCCCTCTTGGCAGCTTTGGACACAGTTGACCTCCCTTCTTCTTGAAGCATCTTCTTTCCTTGGCTTCCATGACACCACACTGTCTTGGCTCCTCCTCTAAGTGTTGAAGAGGCCCAGGGTCTGGCCCTAGCCCCCTTCACTTCCCTATTTATGTGAAAGAAAAAATACAGATGGCCAGTACATGTTAAAAATTGTGCTCAGCCCCAGTTATAACCAAAGAAATGCCCACTAAGACAAATGAGATCTATTTTCAATCTAACGCAATAGCAAAGATTCTAAAGATTAATTATACTCAGTATTGGCATAGAAGTAGAGAAACAAACACTCTGATTTGCCATTGGTAAGAAGATAAGTAGTATCATCTTTTTTTAGAAGGCTTTTTTCTCAATATTGATCAAGAGGCATATAAAATAGAATGATCAATCCTATACTTTGTTCTAAACTTGTCTATTGACATAATTTCAGACTTACAGAAAAACTGCAACAATAATACAAAGAATTCCCAGATACCCTACCCTTCATCCACCTATATTCCCCAAATATTATCTTACTACACTAGTGTTCTCCCTCTCCCTCTGTCCCTCTTTCTCTCTCTCTCTCCCCAAACACACACATATGTATGTATATATGTGTGTGTATATACACATATGGATATATGTACATATATGCATGTGTATATATGTATATATGTATATACATGTGTATATATGTGTGTATATATGTGTATATATAATAGTTTTATATTTATATACGACATATGTATATATTTTTCTGAACCACTTAGTGGTAAATTGCAGGCATGGTATTCTTTACCGTAAGTACTTGAGCTTGTATTTCTTAAAAGTATGGAATTATCTTAGGTAACCAAAGTACAAGAATCAAAGTCAGGAATTAACATTGATGCAATACTACTATCTAATCCACAGATCTCATCGGGATCTCACCAGTTGTCAACACGGTGCCCATTTTAGTAAAAGTAAATCCAATATCATGTGTTGCTTCCAATCGTGTCTCTGTGGTTTCTTTTAGTGTGGAACAGTTCCTCGGTTGTTTGTTTTGTGACTTTGTCATTTTTGGAATCCAGGCGAGATATTTTATAGAATGTACCAGGGTTTGAGTTAGGTAGATTCATTCTGGCATAAACACTTTTGTCTCTCTCTTCCCTCTGCCTGGAATATTGGTTTCTTGGCTTTTCAAGCTGCTTTCGTCTCCTCCTCCTTTGAGTCTCCCTTCAAATATCACCCCTTCCAAAGAGCCTTTTTACTAAATAGAATTATAATCAATTCTCAGAAAAAAAAAAAAAAATTGGCCAAATGATCAAGAAATGTGATGTTTTACACCAGGCGTCAGCAACTACTGTACATGAACTAAGAATGGTTTTTACATTTTTTTAATGGTTGGAGGAAAAAAAAAACTGAAAGAAGAAAGTTTTGTGACATTTTCATGAAAATTAAATGAAATTCAGTTTCAGTGTCCACAGATAAAGTTTTATTGGGACACAGCCCGTTTGCTACATTTATCCAGGCTGCTTTCCTGCTACAATGGCGGGGCTCAGTAGTAGCCACTGAGAGTCATTGCTCTCATCTCTTTGTGTGGCTGCTCAGCACACTACGAACCACATGCCACAGCTCCAAGTCGACAGCATGCACATCGCTGCGGGGCAGCATTTTATTTTTTTATTACTGGTGCATACACATCATGTCAAAACAAGAAGAGTGGACTTCCAGTGTTGTACTTTTTAAAAATACACGATAATCATGTGGCAAAATACACGCAACATAAAATTTACCATCTTCACTATTTTTAACTAGATAGCTCAGCAGCGTTCAGTACATTCACGTTATTGTGCAACCATCACCACCGTCTGTCTCCAGAACTCTTTTCATTTTGAAAAACTGAAACCCTGTACCCATTAAACAAGAACTCCCCATTCTCGTGTCTCCTCCAGCCCCTGGCAACTACCATTCCATTGTCAAAAAAAAAAAAAAAAATAACATTTCAATGAATTGAGCTTACTCACTGGCTTTTATTATTGATTCATTAATTGGGCAGCATCCCATCGATGAAATAGAAAAAAGCACCCCAATGAGCAGAGGGCGTTGGCTTTGGGGGCACAAAATGGCAGAAGGGGAACAGAAACAAGGAACAGCCTACTTTTGGCTGGGCATTTCAAAGTTACTTTCCTTGTAGGATGAACGCAGAGGGGACTTCCTTATCACATTAGCTCAGGTTGACTGGGACCTTCTTTGTTGGTTGCTATAAATCTGTTTTTGTTTGTTTGTTTGTTTGTATGTTTGTTTTGGAAAGCTGACTGTTTTAAAGGTCAGTTTGATTACGTGGCACCTAGCATGAGTGTCTCGGTCCTGGGGTCTAGTGCAGGAGTTTAGTCCAAAAAAATGGCCTCCAGTAAATTTTATTTCACCCTACTTTCTGTCTCTATGATTTTGACTAGTCTAGGTACCTCATAGAAGTAGAATTCTACGATATCTCTCCTTTGGTGACTGGCTTATTTCATTGAGCATGATGTCCTCAAGGTCCATCTACATCGCAGCGTGTGTCAGAATTTCCTTCCTTTTTTTTTCTTTTTTTTTTTTTTTTTTTTTTTGAGATAGAGTCTTGCTGTGTGCCCCAGGCTGGAGTGCAATGGCACAATCTTGACTCACTGCAACCTCCGCCTGCTGGGTTCATATGATTCTCGTGCCTCAGCCTCCCAAGTAGCTGGGATTACAGGCGTGTGACACCACATCCAGCTAATTTGCTGTTTTTTGTTTTGTTTTGTTTTGTTTTTATTAGAGATGGGGTTTCACCATGTTGGCCAGGCTGGTCTCAAACTCCTGGCCTCATGTGATCTGCCCGCCTCAGCCTCCCAAAATGTTGGGACTACAGCCGTGAGCCACTGCTCCCATCTATTCCTTCCTTTTTAAGGCTGAATAATATTCTATGTATGTATATACCACATTTTGTTTATCTATTTATCCATCAATGGTGGAACATCACATTTTTAAAGCCCAGTGAAGTGTGCATTATTTTGTTATCCAATTAGACAGCAAAACATTGTGCTTATTAGGCAATGACACTGTATCTGTGCTAAAAGGTTATAATACATGTCTCGCTCCACAATGTCTAAAATATTTACTCTCTGGCTGTTTATAGAAAAAGTTGGCCAACCCAGTTTTTGTCTTGCCCTGGCTTCACAGCAGTCGCGAAACTGAACCTCAAGTTCCACTTCGTTGCATGCCAATGTTGGCATGGCCCGATTTCAAATACCAACTCAAATGTTCAACCTTTTATCGGCAACTTCGTGTGGGCTTCCCTGCAAATGCACTTGACTGTTTCCTCCCAACTTTGCCCGTTCAAACGTGACTCAGAACCACCCCTAACCCCCATCTCCACCCACAAGCCAGGTCTGTTGCTATGGTTTGAGTATTTGTCTCTTCAAACTCATGTTGAAATTTAATCCCCAATGTGGCTGTACTGGGAGGTGGGGCCCTTACGAGGTGACTGGGTCATGAGGGTTCTGCCCTTAAGAATGGGTTAATCCAGTCATGGATTAGTGAATTAATGGGTTAATAGATTAACCCATTAATTGATCCATTAAGCAATCATGGGAGAGGAACTGGCAGCTTTATAAGAAAAGGAAGAGAGGGCTGTGCTAGCGTGTGAGCACTCAGCTTCTTCACCAGCTGATGTCCTGCACCACTTTGGGGCTCTGCAGAGAGTCACCAGCAGCAAGAAGGACCTCACCAGATGCAGCTCCTTGACAATGGATGTCTCAGCCTCCATAACTGTAAGAAATAAATTCCTTTCTTTGTAAATTATCCAGTTTCAGATATTCTGTTATAAGCAACAGAAAATAGACTAAGACACCTGTCCTTTCTCGCCCAAATAGTCATTCTATAAATACTTCCTGATGCCTCTTCTGTACCCAGCCCTTGGGAAGTTGACACGAGAGGCAAGGTGATACTTATGCACCCAGACCTGTCCCCCTGCCTTCCCCACCCACATGCTCAGCACCTTCCTGAAATTAATCATAGAATCTTCACATTACATCATCTGAGGTGCTCAGGCTCTGCAGCAGGTGTGAATTATACAAGCTCTGAACTTTTAAGTTCTCTTAAGTTTTTTTTTCCTTTTCTTTTTTTTCTTTTAATTTTTTAATTTTTAATTTTTATTTTTTTGAGATAGAATCTCATGGCTCTGTTGCCCAGGCTGAAGTGTGGTGACATGATCTTGGCTCACTGCAACCTCCGCCTCCCGGGTTCAAACGATTCTTGTGCCTCAACCTCCCGAGTAGCTGGGACTACAGTCATGTGCCACCATGCTCGGCTAATTTTTGTATTTTCAGTAGAGATAGGTTTTCACCATGTTGGCCAGGCTGGTCTGGAACTCCTGGCCTCAAGTGATCTGCCTGCCTCGGCCTCCCAAAGTGCTGGGATTACAGGCATAAGCCACCGCATCTGGCTCTCCTAAGCTTTTTAGTACAAGTTTAGAATGGAAGAAATGCAGGAACTTAGGCCCTGAAAATATTAGAATTAGGGAATCTTAGGGTGCTAAATTGTTAAAATATAAAAACCATTAAAATGGTGGAGTTGTTTAACCAGAATGTGTTAAACTTGCAGATTCTTAGAACCATGGAATATCAGAGTGTCCTGGGTGGAGCGATCTTCTAGAAGCCAGGAACACACATCCTATCTGAGGCACAAATCCCTCCCGACCCCCAGCAGCCTTCCTCTCCCTGCCTGATTCCCATCCAAGGGTCTCATTGCTCAGGCACGCTCTGAGCTTCCTAGCTGCTGAGACCTTGTCCTCTGGCTGCTGGCTGCTGCCCAAGGTGCTTCACAGTCCAGCCCTATTTTCCTTCCACCCTCTCTATCCAATCCTTGAAGATACCGGAAGCCAGTCCTATCTTCCTGCCTTGCTCCCGTGGTCTCCTCTGCCCAGCTTGCCCTTCCCTTCTCTCCTCACCTCCCCACGTCTCCCTGTTAAGAGGCTAGCCCTTTGTCAAGGGTCTCCCCAAACGTCACCTGCACAAGGATGTGCTCCTGTGTTCCTGAGTGGCGGTTCACAGCCCTCCTTTATCCTCATGCCTACAGATCACCTCATGTCTACAAATTCCTTCAAGTCTCAGAGCCTCAGTCTCAGCACCTGTCAAATGAGGAGAAGAAAGGCATGCCCCTCAAAGGGTTGTTGTGGGAATGAAATTCTGTAACACAGAAAATACTCAGCCCAGGACCTGACACAGGAGAGGAGCTCAGCCAACATGAGCTGAAGACCTCAGGAGGCATGCTGGCTCCAGAGCGCTGGCTGGTTGCACCAGATCGGGGCCTCCATGGGCAAATGCAGAACCAACTGAATGAGCTGTTGAGCCTGAGCCCAGGAAGAAAGGAAGTGCGCACCTGGCAGGGAGGTGCCCATCCAGGACGACTCCCTGAAAGAGGATAGATTGCTTCTGCCAGGAACTATTTAGATGATGGCAGAAGATGAGGGTGAGATGTGGAGTGGGATCACCACGTGATTTCACCCCAGCACTGGAGTAAGAGACACATGGTGTTGGGCGGAGTAAATCATCGAGCCAGTGTCAATCATCAAGCCCATTGAGGAGTAACAGCTTTGTCCTGAAAGTCAAGGAAAGAAAACAAGGAAAAGAACCATGCATTTGTTGAGCACTTACTGTTTGCCTGGTGCTTTGCTAAACACTTGATGGGTTCCGGTTTGGTTCACACCAAAGCTAGCATCAGGAGTGAAAGTGTAACAGAAGAGCCAGTTCGAATCCCATTAAGAGCTGGGTTCGAATCCCAGCTCTACCTTGTGCTGGCTGTGTGACCTTGGGCAGGTCGCTTCCCCTCTCTGAGCCTCAGTGTCCTCATCTGTAACATAGGGTAGCAAAGGAAAAGACTTTTCCTTCTACCCTCCTAGGTTCTTGATTGGAGCTCCTGTAACAGAAAAAATCAGATTAACAAGGAAAAAGCATACAAATGTATTTAATATAAATTTTACATGACACAGGAGCCTTCATAAGGAAATGAAGACCCACAGAAGCAGTTGTAGCTAAGCATTTTGTTGCTGAGTTGGATGAAGGGCAGGGAGTCATGGGAAAATGTGAAGGACAGAAGGATCTGAGCTCAGGGCAGTAAACTGGGAACACCCAGCAGGGCGGCTTGTTGGATTCCCCGTCCCTCTGTCTTCGGAGATGAAGGTGCTCCTATCCTCCAGGTACAGGGAGGGCACCTCTCACGTGAAGGTCTTGTGATCTGCTTCAGGGAAAGTTCCGAGAGTCCTTCCTGTGCCTGCCAGTTCTCAAATTCTTTCAGTTTCAAATATTCAATATCCAAGGTACCATATTTTGGGGTAGTACATTCTGAATCCTCTCAACAGGGATAATAATATTAGGCTAAACCAAGTAAATTTGTCAACATTTAACTCTTTTGACCTATAATAATGGCAATTTCACACAGATCTGCCCTGGAAAGTTTTGGGGAGAATTACATTAATTAATCCATCTAATCACCTTAGCTCGGTGTCTGGCACATAATAAGTGCTCCATAGGCCGTAACTCTTCTTATTTATTTGTAGTCCTCGTCCTCACGTAATAGATTTTAAAAACTGATGCTCAGAGAGGTTAGGTAACTTGTGCAAGGCCAGCCAGCTGGCAGGCGGCAGAGCAAGGATTCAAACCCAGATGCGACTGGGTGCGGTGGTTCACGCCTGTAATCCCAACACTTTGGGAGGCCAAGGTGGGTGGATCACTTGAGGTCAGGAGTTCTTGACCAGACTGGCCAACATAGTGAAACCCTGTCTCTACTAAAAAAAATACAAAAATTAGCTAGGCATGAAGGCGAACATCTGTAATCCCAGAGGAGGCAGAAGAATCACTTGAATCTAGGAGGCGGAGGTTGCAGTGAGCCGAGATCACACCACTGCACTCCAGCCTGGGCAACAGAGTGAGACTACATCTCAAAAAAAGAAAAAAAAAGTGCAAGCCCAGTGCCCCAATCTCCTTTCTGGAGGGGAGCTTCATCTCTGCAGGGCAAGCAAGGAACAGTCTGTGCAGCTCAGGCCCACCTTCCCCTACCAGATCCTGAAGGCCGGGGCTCATGTTACCCCATTTCCATGAACCACTGGCTGGGTCCCCCTTCCCCACCAGATCCCTTGCTTCAGGGCCCTGACCCACAGCCACCTGAGTGGCATGTGACAATGGTGAGTGCTGGGTTGCCCTGGGAGAGGATAGAGGGGTCACTCTGAAGATCCCCGCAGGCAGTAGAAGGATGACAGGAGATTGGGGTCAGAGTCAGAGCCGGCTACACGCTTTTCTACAGACTTCCTTCCCAGGCACAAAGAACGTGACTCTGCCTGTGCGTGGGAGACTGAGAGAGTGAGCATGTGTGCGTGTGTGTGTATGTGTGCCTATGCACACTAGGTGTGTGGGTGTACGCACCTGTGTGAGGACGAGTGGATGCAGGGGCACCGGGCGGAGGAGAGGGAGGTATGCATGCATAGGCGTGCCTGTGTGTGCACGAGGACGTTGATGGGGATGCACCCCTCTCGTGTATGTTTCATGCGTGTGTTGGTGTTGTATGTGGAGAGTATGGGGCTACAGCTGGCAGCTTAGTGGAACATCTGGAGCACAGATTCTGGAGCGCAAAGCCTAGTCTGCACCCTGGCTCTGCAGCTTGCTAGTGAAGGGTACCAGCCACCCTAAAACAGGCCTCTTTGGCACATGGATTATTTTGAGCTAAAGGCCATTGAGAACCAGCCACCACCGGAAAAGCTCCTTACCTCCTCCTAACTGCCTAAAAATAGAGTGCAGATGATCCCCAACTTACCGTGGTCCAATCTGGGGTTTTTCGGCCGTGTGATGGTGCATTCAGTACGTTCCTGGACTTTGGGTTAACTCAGAATAAACCCATTGTAAATGGAAAATATTGTAAGTCGAAAAGGCACCATCATAAGTCACGGAGCAGCTGCACAAATAGACCCTTCTGTAAGGGAAATTTCCGTTTGTAAAGATACCTCATACCGGGAAGAGAGCTGCTCCCGGGGAGCCCTGCTCTCACCTGAGGTTTTTCTGCAGAACAAGATGACTCTTATTTACCTACACCTCCTCCTGACCCCTTCCCAGAACAGCCCTCCCCAGCCCAGAAACTCAAAACCCCTTTTCCTTTGTTGGTATTTAAACCCCAGTCCCACCCACCCCTTTGGTTACTGATCGCTGGATGCTCTCATGTGTATGCACAATGCGCTTATTAACGAACGTCTGTTTGTTTTTCGCTTGTTCATCTTTTTCAAGTCTCCCCATGGGACCCCAGCCAGAAAGCCGAAGGTGGGTGAGGAAAAGGACCATCCCCCCGCCGATGCTGCAGGGGGGGCATGCTCTCCTAGAGGGGTGCTAGCCACCCCAAAATATGTCTCTTCAGCACATAGACTATTTTGAGCTAAAGGCCATTGAGAACCAGCACGAGGTGCAGGAGAAAGGCCACAAACAGTGTCAAGGAGGCCACCAGGAGCTCACACTTCCTAGAGCTCAACAGGCTTGAGGCAGGACACGCTGTGTGTGGGAACTGTGTGGGGGTGGGTGGGAGGCGGGGGAGGATGGAGGAAGAGATTGTGTGTGCATGGGGGAGGTGCACGGGTGTCCGAGTGTGTGCACGGGTGTTCTGTGAATAGGTGTAGACGGCTGTGTGTGTGTATGTGCATGCGGGTAGGGGTGCACAGGTGTGTGGCTGTGCATAGAGGTGTTCTGTGAGATGTAGGAGTGTGTGTGTGCGTGTGCATGTGTGTGTGCATGTGGGTGCATGATGTGTTGGTGTGTGCACAGCTGTGTGGGTAGATAAGAGTGTGTGGGGGGGTGCTCACGTGTGTGTGTGTGCACAGGTGTGTGGGTAGATGGGGTGTGTGTGTATATGGTGAGAGAGTGTGTGTGTACATGTGGGGGGTACAGAGGTGTGTGCATGTGCACAGGTGTGTGGGTAGGTAAGAGTGTGTGCATATGTGTGTGTGCATATGTGTGTGTGCATGTGAGGGATGCACAGGTGTGTGGGCGTGTGTGCACAGGTGTTGTGTAGGTAGCCTCTAAGGGGTGTGTGTGTGCATGTGGGGGTGCACAGGTGTGTGGGTAGGTAAGGGTGTGTGTGTGTGTACATGTAGCGGGTGCACAGGTGTGTGGGTGTGTGTGCACAGGTGTGTGGGTAGGTAAGGGGGTGTGTGCATGTGTGTATGGGGGTGTGTGCACAGGTGTGTGGGTAGGTAAGGGGGTGTGTGCATGTGAGGGATGCATAGGTGTGTGGGGGTGTGTGCACAGGTGTTATGTAGGTTGCCCCTAAGGGGTGTGTGTGTGCGCATGTGTGTGTGCATGGGGGGGTGCACAGTTGTGTGGGTGTGTGTGCACAGGTGTGTGGGTAGGTAAAGGCATGTGTGTGTGCATGTGCGGGTGCCCAGGTGTGTGGGTGTGTGTGCACAGGTGTGTGGGTAGGTAAGGGTGTGTGTGTGTACATGTGGGGGGTGCACAGGTGTGTGGGTAGGTAAGGGTGTGTGTGTGTGTGTGTGCACACGCGTGCATGCATGCATGTGTCTGGACCAGGTGAGACTGTCACATCTGTGCACATCTGTGCACACACAGTCAGCTCCATCAAGGCTGAGGCTGAGGCTGTGACCCCTCACGGGGCCCCTAGGAATCCAGGCCTTGCTGCCATTCCTCAGCTGCAGGCCAGGCATCCACCCCAAGCCCTGGCTGGGGAGCAAGGTGAGAAAAAAGAGAAATTTTGTATCTGAGGAATGTGAGCCCTTTTAAACGATCAGGCCCAGAGAGGCATTGAAATGTGACAGCAGCCATGTCTCTCTCCTGCCGTGAGCTAAATAATGACCTCTTGAAGCCACTTGCTATGTGGACTGACTGACACCAGGTAGCCACAAAATGCCATCTGGACACCATACCTCATACCCTATCATTCAACAATGCACAGCCAATCACGGCTCAGGGTCATCTCTGCAACCCAGTGAGAAAGCTTGTCAAACAACTGTGTATCCGCTTCAAAAACCTGCTTGTAACGAAGGCTGGACGGAGCACTCCCCAAGGCACCTTAGAAGTGTGTCCTGGGCTGCTATCCTCAACCTTGGCCCCAATAAACTCTCTATATTAATTTTTGCCTCAGTTTCTTTATTTCACTCAACAAAAGGTGACTCCATGCAGCTCAGCCCCACGGGAGACCCCAGGGCCCCTGCTCGGAGTCCGTGAGAGCCTGTGAGGGCAGGAGGTCGCCCTCCTGATCCCAAGGGAAGACACATTTCTGCAGCCCACCTGTGTGACCTTTGTGTCCTCTCCTGGACCTCCGGAAGCCATGCCCTGAGTGGGCACTGGGATTCCACAGGGCTCGGGACGCACTCCACTTGGCTGTGGGGCCATCTCGGCCTCAGGATGGTGGGGCAGACAGTGTGTCAGGGCTCAGAGGCACCGCAGAGCCTTCCCGGCCAGGGTCCCCACCAGTCCCAGCCACACACTGTAAGACACTGGAAAAACCAACTCAACAGGCCGGGCACGGTGGCTCAAGCCTGTAATCCCGGCACTTTACGGGTGGATCACGAGGTCAGGAGATCGAGACCATTCTGGCTAACACGGTGAAACCCCGTCTCTACTAAAAAAATACAAAAAACTAGCCGGGCGAGGTGGTGGGCGCCTGTAGTCCCAGCTACTCGGGAGGCTGAGGCAGGAGAATGGTGTAAACCCGGGAGGCGGAGCTTGCAGTGAGCTGAGATCCGGCCACTGCACTCCAGCCTGGGCGACAGAGCGAGACTCCGTCTCAAAAAAAAAAAAAAAAAAAACAGCTCAACAACTGTGTCCAGCTTGTATCTCTATGGGGTAAAACCCAGTCAGAGCCCAGGCAGCGCAAGAAGAAAACTCAGTGTCAAACTCAGTGAAGAGACTCACTCTGATGTCTTCATAGATAGCCAAGGACAACCCCCCCAAAAAGGGAGGACCAGTCTGAGCCAGAAATGCCCCAGGGGGACACATGCCCTCCAGAGGCAGCCGGCTTCTCAGTCACATCCCTGACCTTCTTGGGAAGAGCCAACACCTGCCTCCCTGTAGTACTCCCTCTGCACCCGCTGCTAACCAGGGACCTCTCTCAGGTCCTGAAATCATTCATTCATTCACAGAGCACCCACCATGAGCTGGGTCCTTCACAGGGCACCAAGAACACAGCAATGAACAAGACAGAGACAGACTGAGCCCTCGGGGGCTTATGGGGTATTTGCGGAGAATGCAGAACAGGCAATGATTGACATAAGTAAGGTTGCCAGACAAACGACAGCAAGCCCAGTCAAATGTGCAGCGTGGAGAAACGATGAATGTCCCACGCAATATTTTGAACCTGGAAAAATTATTTGGTGTTTACCTGAAATTCAGATGTAACCGGGTGTCTTGTGTTCTTGTTTGCCTACGTAAGATATCTGCAGCTGGTGACAAACAGTCTGAGGAAAATAATCGAGGCTAGAGAGTGAAGGAAGGGGTCTATTTTAGCCTGAGTGGTCAGGGAAGCCAAAGCCTGAATAGAAAAGAGGCCTCCACCCCAGACTCCGCCTCCACTCCCCCAACTCATTATTGGTAAAGAGTATGGAACTCACTCATTACCACGAGGAGAGCACCAAGCCCTTCTTCTCTTCTTTTCTTTCTTTTTTTTTTTTTTTTTTTTTTTTTTGAAACAGGGTCTCTGTCCGCCAGGCTGGAATGATGCAGTGGTGTGATCATCACTCACTACAGTGTCGACCTCTTGGGCTCAAGCAATCCTCCCGCCTCAGCCTCCAGAGTAGCTGGGCCTACAGTACAGGTGTGCACCACCCAATTTCTTTAGCTGAGTCCTAGCTGCTTAAGCTGTGACTCACTGTCCCCATATAAACCTTAGAACTGTCCGCAGGAACCAGACGAAGGGAGGAGGTTCCATTGGATGTCATGTAAATACCTGTAGCTGAGTGGTCCCCAACAGATAAAAAGTCTTTGAACAGAATCCAGAATAAGATCAAGCAGTAAATCCATCTGCTGGCACCATGCCTCTGGTGAGGGCTTCAAGAAACTTCTAATCATGGCAGAATCAAGACGCTTCCAATCATGGCGGAAGGTGAATGGGAGTGGGCATGTCACATGGCAAGAGAAGAAACAAGAGAGAGGGAAGGGGTGTTATATGATTTTAAACAGTCGACTGTCATGTGTACGAATAGAGTGAGAACTACACATGACCACAAGGAGGGCACAAATCCCTTCATGAGGGATCTGCCCCCATGGCCCAAACACCTCCCTCTAGCCCCACTTCCAATATTGGGGATCACATTTCCACATGAGATTTGGAAGGAACAAATATTCAGACTGGATCATTGTGCCCCTCACCCCCAAATCTCATGGCCTTCTTATATTGCAAAATACAATCACCCCTTCCCAATAGTCCCCAAAAGTCTTAACTTGTTCCACTGCCAACTCAAAAGTCCAAAGTTCCATCTAAGACACAAGGCAAGTTTCCACCACCTATGATCCTATAAAATGAAAACCAAGTTATTTGCTTCTAAGATACAATGGCGGTACTGGCATTGGGTGAAGTACCGCCCAATGGAATTGGCATTCCCATTCCAAAAGGCAAAAAGTGGCCAAAACAAAGGGGAACAGTCCACTTTGGGAGGCCAAGGCGGGCAGATCACCTGAGGTCAGGAGTTCGAGACCAGCCTGACCAACATGGAGAAACCCCGTCTCTACTAAAAAAAAAAAAATTAGCTGTGCATGGCGGCGAATGCCTGTAATCCCAGCTACTCGGGAGGCTGAGGTAGGAGAATTGCTTGAACCCAGAAGGTGGAGGTTGCAGTGAGCCAAGATTGTGCCACTGCACTCCAGCATGGGCAACAAGAGCAAAATTCTGTCTCAAAAAAAAAAAGAAAGGAGAACAGGCCACATACAAATCCAAAACCCAGCAAGGCAGACATTAAATCTTAAAACTCCAAAATAATCTCCCTTGACTCCATATCCTACATCCAGGGCGTTCTGCCACAAGGAGTGGGCTCCCAAGGCCTTGGGCAGCCCCAGCCCCAAGGCTTTGCTGGGTGGGCACAGCCCACGTAGCTGTTATCACAGGTTGGAGTTGAGCTTTTCCAGGCTGAGGGTGCAAGCTGCCAGTGGCTCTACTATTCTGGAGTCTGGAGGGCAGTGGCCCTGTTCTCCCAGCTGTGCTAGGCAGTGCCCTTGTGGGTACTCTCTGTGGGGGCTCCAGCCCCACATTTCCCCTCACCACTGCCTTAGAGTCTCTTCTGGGGCTCTACCCCAGCGCCATGTTTCTTTCTGTCTTTTTGTTGTTGTTGTTTTTGAGATGGAGTCTCGCTCTGTCACCCAGGCTGGAGATCTGTGGCACAGTCTCGGCTCACTACAACCTCCACCTCCCAGATTCAAGCAATTCTCCTGCCTCAGACTCCTGAGTAGCTGGAATTACGGGCACCCACCACCACACCTGGCTAATTTTTGTATTTTTAGTAGAGATGGGGTTTCGCCATGTTGGCCAGGCTGCTCTCAAATTCCTGACCTCAGGTGATCCACCCGCCTCGGCCTCCCAAAGTGCTGGGACTACAGGCATGAGCTACTGCACCCCACCAATGCTTCTTTTTTATTTTTTTCTTGCTTTTAGTATTTTGCCAAGCCTGGGTCATCCAGGCATAACGCTTCTTATACAGCTTGCAGAACTATGAGCCAAATAAACCTCTTTTCGTTATCAGTTACCCAGCCTCAGGTATTCCTATAATGCCAAGTGGACTAAAACACCAACTGAATCCAAACTAGTGGTGAAGCCACCTGGGACGGTATTACTTAGCCCCAAATCTGACTTAAGAAATAAGAAATGCATATGCCGAAGCCTGGGGACACAGGCTACGTCTCCGCCCTTTTTAGGTTATGGGAAATCCTGTTTAAATGACTAACAATAGGACTTGTGTCCTATCAAGACCTTGGACAAAACCTCCATCCAAGCCTGAAGTTTCCGTGGACATTAAGGAATCTTAGAGGAGGTAGGAACTCCAAAAATGGGTTGGAAAACTAATCTCGAAATTTTCTTGGTGTGACAACATCATTGCCTTAGCAGGCTCTCATTTTTTAAGCTTGACAAGAATTGAGTAAAGAAATGATGCAGAGAATCAAACAATTTCAACTTTGGAATTTGAAATGCTTTTAATATTTAAGAGAATATGGGCTATGTTAAGCTTGTCCAACCCTTGGCCAGTGGCTTTGGATGCAGCTGTGGTTTTAAATGCGGCCCAACACAAATTCGCAAACTTTCTTAAAACATTATGAGATTTTTGTTTTTGCAATTCTTTTTTTTTTTTTTTTTTTAGCTCATCAGCTATTGTTAGTGTTAGTGTATTTGTATTTTATGTGTGGCCCAAGACAATGCTTCCCCTTCCAATGTGACCCAGGGAAGGCAAAAGATTGCACACCCATAGTCTGTGTGAATAAAAGGTCAGTCTTAAGGTTTTAATTTAAAATGCACAAATGAAGCCGGGCACAGTGGCTCACGCCTGTAATCCCAGCACGTTGGGAGGCTGAGGCAGGCTTATCACCTGAGGTCAGGAGTTCGAGACCAGCCTGGCCAACACGGTAAAATCCTGTCTTTACTAAAAATACAAATATTAGCCAGGTGTGGTAGTGGATGCCTATAATCCCAGCTACTTGGGAGGCTGACAGAGGAGAATCACTTAAACCTGGGAGACGGAGGTTGCAGTGAGCCGAGATCGTGCCACTGCACTCCAGTCTGGGTGACAGAGTGAGACTCCATCTCAAAAATAAAGTAAAATGCACAAATGAATCATTGATTGATTTAGACTTGCGATATTTTAAGTTGAAATCTTACTATGTTTGTCAGAAGTGTTAAAAAGTTATAAAAATTTAAATTCATGATAAGCATACGTTACCAGATTTCTAAGAATAATTTAAGTGCTTGAGAACGTTGTGTTTGTTATTAAGGCAACTGAAGTATTTTAAAAAGAAATTGAATATATTAAATTTATACATGCAGTTAAAAATGTTTAAATATGTGTCAACCTGAAATAACCAAGAGCGTCAGAGTATAATTTAAAAAGAGTTTAGGCCAGGCACAGCGGCTCACACCAATAATCCTAGCACTTTGGGAAGCTGAATGTGAGTGGATCCCTTGAGTCCAGGACTTTGAGACCATCCTGGGCAACATAGTGGGACACCGTCTCTACAAAAACTTTTAAAAATTAGCCAGGTGTGGTGGCCCACACCTGTAGTCCCAGCTACTGAGGCTGAGGTGCGAGGACTGCTTGAGCCCAGAAGGTTGAGGCTGTAGCGAACCGTGATTGTGCCACTGCACACCAGCCTGGGCAACAGAGTGAGACCCTGTCTCAAAAAATCATAATAATAAAATAAAATATAAAAAACACTAAAATAAAACAAAATAGAGTTTATTCAAGCACAAGGTGTGAGGATGGCCACCCAAATACCCCAACTCCAAAGTAATGAACTCAGCATTCCGAAGTAGGGAAGTGACAGTTTCATTTATAGAGGCAGGGACAGAGGAATTTTTAGCCGGATTACAGCATTTTTCCTACAAGGCTGGTGCACAGTTACAGCCATTTGACTGGTTATGGGCAGTGTTTCTTTTCGGGGAGGGTACATTTCACATTTTTTGTGAAGGGTATGATAGCTATGCGTTTCCTGGCATCTGTTCCACGCAGAGCAGGACAACAAAGGGGAAGTGGATGAGTCACAGGGTCATTAATTAAGAAGGTAGGAGGGGTTTGTCCCTGACATTCTTTAATTCTCTCCAGTCATTGAACAGAACAAGAAAAATAAGAAAGCGAGTTCATCTACAATCTGAGGAACAAGAGGCACATGACTCAGATCTGTCACAGCTCTCTCAAGGCTGAAGTGTCTTGGGGGGTTCCGACAGCTTTTACATTATATTTTCATGCATGTTTAATTCGCCAAGATTATAAATGGAACCAAATATTCAGTTGAGGCATTTTAATAATTTAATAATAATTTTGGGGCTGGGCGCGGTGGCTCAAGCCAGTTTAAAAATTTTTAAAGTTTTTTTTTTTTTCTTTTAGAGACAGAGTCTCACCTGTCGCCCAGGCTGGAGTGCAGTGGTGCGATCTCCACTCACTGAAACCTCTGCCTCCCAGGTTCAAGCGATTCTCCTGCCTCAGCCTCCCAAGTAGCTGGGATTACAGGCACGTGCCACCACGCCTGGCTAATTTTTGTATTTTTAGTAGAGACGGGGTTTCACCATATTGACCAGGCTGGTCTTGAACTCCTGACCTCAGGTGGTCCACCTGCATTGGCCTCCCAAAGTGCTGGGATTACAGGCATGAACCACCATGCCTGGCCTACTAAAGTTGTTATATTTTAAAAGAATACTTTTTCTAAATTTTTTTTTAATTTTTAATCGTGGTAAAATATACATACCGTACAGTGTGCCATCTAAGCCATTTGTAAGTGTGTAGTTCAGCAGTGTTAAGTACGTTCACGTTGTTAAATGTAGCCAATCTCCAAGACTCTTTTCATCTTGCAAAACTAGAATTCTATGCCCACTAAATGACAATTTGCCATTGCCCTCTCTCTGCAGCCCCCAGGGCAACCTCCTTTCTACTTTCTGTCCCTGTGAATCTGACTATTGTAGGCACCTCATTGAAGTGGAATCATATAGGCCAGGCACAGCGGCTCATGCCTGTAATCCCAGCACTTTGGGAGGCTGAGGTGGGAGAATTGTTTGAGCCTAGGAGTTCAAGACCAGCAACATAGTGAGACTCCATCTCTAGCAAATAAAAGAAAAAACATGGAATTTGTCCATAAGAGAAGATTTTTAACCTGAACTCAAAGCTAAAGTGGGATTGTTGAATTTGAAATGACAGTAAGTGGAATAATAATTTTTGAAAACCAAAGGAGATCCTTTTTTTGTTGTTGTTGTTTTTGTTTTTTTTTTGAGACAGGGTCTCACTCTGTCATCCAGGCTGGAGTGCGGTGGCCGACCTCGGCTCACTGCAACCTCTACCTCCCAGGCTCAAGCAATCTTCCCACCTCAACCTCTGGAGTAGCTGGGATCACAGGCATACACCAACACGACCGGCTAATGTTTTTGCATTTTTGTTAGAGATGGGGTTTCACCATATTGCCCACGCTGGTCTCCAACTCCTGAACTCAAGCGATCTGCCTGCCTCCGCCTCCCACAGTGCTGGGATTATAGGCATGAGCCACTGCTCCCAGCCAAAAACCAAAGGAGACTGATAATCCATTCTTGACACAAAAGCCTCAAGCCTCAAGGGTGCCAAAAATCAGCACTCACAGTCATGTAACGATGGCCATGAAAATTAAGAGCAGGTTTCCCCCTCCCACTTGCCCAGAGACTTAGGGTCACCACAAGGTCTGAATAGACCAGACATCATCAAGCCAGGCCCTAGTGACTTGTTTCTCTCCAGACAGACCAGGCTGGCTTCAGCCAGCATGGGTAATGCCTGTTTTCAGTTCCTGCCCACCAATAACAACAGCAGCAAACCAACGCCGACCCTTTTCTAAGCACCTACTACGTGCTAGGGCTTTATGTGCATCATCTCATTTCGTTCTTAAAACGATCACAGGAAGAAAGTACTTTCATCACCCCCATTTTATAGATGGGAGCATCAAGGCACAGACAGGAAAAGGCAGCGCTAGGATTCAAATGCAGCTCCAGGGTTCTCCACTGCGTCCTGTTAGACCTCAAGCTCCCTGCCCTGACAAAGAATGGGATCCGGGTCATTACTTCCTCAGAGTGAGCCCGTTTTTCCTTCCTTCCTTAAGCTCTGAGAGGTTGCGCCAGGTACCTTTGCTCCTGGCGTCTCCTGCTGGAAGCTGCGTGTATGCACAGCCATGCCCATTGCTCAGGGAGGAGCTCATCTGAGGCTTCTAAATAGGGGAAGGGCAGAGAAGCCTCCACGTTCCAAGATCTCTAGAATCTGCCCCAGAAAATTCCTTAACTTTCAGTTTGCCTCTCTCAAAGGCCAGTCCTATTGTCCCATCCCATCAGGGCCTCTTCACTTGTCACCTAGAGCACAGCCTCCCACCTGCTCTCAGAATCCCTGAAACCCATTCTCACCAACACTCAGGGGTTCCTCCCTTTCATGGCTCTCTCCTTCCACAGAACCCAGTCGAATGCTCTGTGGCCTGGCACTGAAGGCCCCCACGGCTTAGCCCCAGACTATTTTCTTGGTCTTATACCCAAAATCTCCTCCTACAATTTACCCCACATGTCCCCTGAGCTTCCACACTCCCCTCACTTGGCTGAGCTCTGCCTCCTGCCAGGAACGTCCTTCCCCTACCTCTGCTTGTCAAACTCCTACCTGTTCTTCAAAGGGGAGCTCAAAGGCCACCTCTTCCATGAAGCCTTCCCTTCTTGCCTTAGCTAGTATTAACCTTTCCTCTTCTGTTGAAGCCAAGACTGCACAAGAGCCTGACTCCGGACAGCATTGGCATCTCTGCCTGAAGGTTTTATCTACCTGTGGGGAACAGACCTGAAGTGCGGGGGAAATACTCCACCCCACCCCATCCAAGCACAGCCCTGGACACATGACTGGTGGAGGATAAATACCCCAGCTCCCTCACTCCTCACTGCAATAACTCTAAGTTTCTTTTTCCACAGTCTCCCAGAGACCCCCAGTGGGATCAAGCTCCAGTTGCCTATGGCCCTCAATCACTTGACACTGCACTCTTTGTCGACTCCCTAATCTCTACTGTCTCAATTCCTCACTCCACTATCAATATTTCCTGGGACTGACTCTCAAATGAACAACTTATGCTGAATTTCTGTCTCAGGATCTGTGTCGGGGGAACCCACACCCAGATACTCATACATTCCCTCCCTGGTATTTAAATTTTTTTAAGGGATGGGGTCTATGTTGCCCAGGCTGGTTTTGAATTCCTGAGCTCAAGTGATCCTCCTGCCTCAGCCTCCCAAGTGCTAGGATTATAGCCATGAGCCACCCCACAAGGCCCCTCATGGGCATTTAGTTGACGCCTTTGCTGCCGCCCTGTCCACCAGCGGCCTTGAGTAAGGGCCATTAAAACCACAGACTGGATGGACCGAGCGTTTTCTATGTGCTTGACCCTGTCTCTGTATTATCTTGTTTGTTTGTTTCGAGACAGGGTTTTGCTCTATCACCCAGGCTGGAGTGCGGTGGCACCATCTTGGCTCACTGCAACCTCCATGGGCTCAAGCGATCTACCCACCTCAGCCTCCTGAGTAGCTGGGACTGCAGGCACATGCCATCACGCCCAGGTAATTTTTGTATTTTTCATAGAGACAGGGTTTTGCTACGTTGCCCAGGCAGGTCTCAAGCCCCTGGGCTCAAGCAATCCTCCTCAGCCTCCCAAAATAGTGGGATTACAGGCGTGAGCCACCGTACCCAGCCTATTTTTTTTTTTTTTTTTTTTTTTTTTGAGATGGAGTCTCGCTCTGTCGCCCCAGCTGGAGTGCAGTGGTGCGATCTCGGCTCACTGCAAGTTCCACCTGCCAGGTTCACGCCATTCTCCTGCCTCAGCCTCCCGAGTAGCTGGGACTACAGGCGTCCACCACTACATCTGGCTAATTTTTTTTGTATTTTTAGTAGAGACGGGGGTTTCACCATGTTAGCCAGGATGGTCTCGATCTCCTGACCTCGTGATCCGCCTGCCTCGGCCGCCCAAAGTGCTGGCATTACAGGTGTGAGTCACCACGCCCGGCCTATTATCTTGTTTGAACCTCACAACCACCTGGGAAGGAGGTGTCATAATTAACTCCCATTTCACAGATGAGAAAACTGAGACTCAAGTGAGATGACTTGTCCAAGGTCTCCTAAGCCAGGAAGGGCTAGGATGTCAATCCAGGTGGACCGATTCTAGAGATGGAAAATGTGACCACCTCATGGGGTATGGCAGAAATGATCATAGCGCCTTCTTCCAATGTGGTTGTAAATGACTGCGTGGTGTTCTTCCTACACAAGGGTATGTGTGTGTGCAAGTGTGCGTGTGTGCACGTGTTTGTGTGCATGTGTGTGTGAGCAGCCGTGCATGTTTTTTGTTCCCACTAGGTTGCTCATAAGGATGGACCTATGTCCCCACGCCTGCCACACAGCACCTGACTCTGTGATTTGCTTATTAAGTGTTTTTTAAAATTGAATCAACGACCCAGGCTCACAAGACAAAGGCATTGAGGTAACAGGACAGGCCTGAAGGATGAAACACAAAAGACCTCCCTCTTTTACCAACTGGCTCTGCGCCCTTGGGCCGGGCACTGCCCCTCTTTGGGCCCCACTCATCCTTCTCGGGGCTTCAGTTGCCCCTCTCTCCAGCGAGAAGTTCCCAGTCTAAGGGACCTGCCACTGACCTCACACAAAGGTGGCCCCTGAATTCTGACCCAAACCATCAGGACAAAGAGAGTCCCAAAAGCTGAAGGAAGGTGCTGAGTAGGGTGGGACAGAGGCGGAGGCATTCCAATCTCTCGGGCTCAGGCCGGCCAGCGCCTCCTCCCTGCTTCCAAGATGGGGATCTGGCGCCACCTTGTGGTCTCCGCCTCTTGAGGCCTTCGTGTGTTACTTGTTTTTAACTCTTGCTCTAACCCCACTGCTGCCCTCTGGGAACTCTGAAGCAATTCCACTCTCTTCACCAAATATTTATCTACTGTGCCCAGCTGTGCCCAGGCTCGACCCAGAAAAATCATGCACAAGTCCCTGCCTAACCGTTTAGAGGCGTCTGGATCTGCACCACCTATAGAAAAATGATGCAAACCAGCCGGGTGTAGTGGCTCACACCTGTAATCCCAGCAGTTTGGAAGGCTGAGGTGGGCGGATTACTTGAAGTCAGGAGTTCGAGACCAGCCTGGCCAACATGGCGAAACCCTGTCTCTACTAAAAATACAAAAATTAGCCGGGCACAGGGGCACGTGCCTGTAGTCCCAGCTACTCCAGAGGCTGAGGCATGAGAATCGCTTAAACCCAGGAGGCGGGGGTTGCAGTGACGCAAGATCATGCCACTGCATTCCAGCCTAGGTGACAGGGCAAGACCCTGTCTCAAAAAAACAAAAAAAAAAAAAAGAAAGAAAGAAAGAAAAGAAAAAGAGAAAGAAAAATGGTGCCAACCACAAATGTGTGCCTCACAGTTAACCACACTTTCTAGTAACCACATCTTTTTTAAAGCTGAAATAAACAGATACAATTAATTTTAACAATACGTCTTTGGGCTTTTTGATGTTTGTTTGAGACAGGCTCTTGCTGTCATCCAGGCTGGCGTGCAGTGGCACAGTCACTTCTCACTTGCAGCCTCAACCTCCTGGGCTCGAGAGATTCCCCCCACCTTGGCCTCCTGAGTAGCTGAGAGTACGGGGTGCACCACCATGCCTGGCTAATTTTTAATTTTTTTTGTAGAGGTGGGGTCTTGCTATGTTGTCCAGGCTCATCTCAAACTCCTGAATGTAAGTGATCCTCCCTCCTCAGCCTCCCAAAGCGTTGGGATTACAGGCGTGAGCCACCACATCCAGCTAATAATACATTTGCATTTAATGAAATACATTCACCATATTATCATTCCAACATGGAGTCAATTATTTTTAAAATTACTTTCTTTTTCTCTTTCTAACTCCTTGAAACCTGTGTGTATTTTACACCAGGGGTCCCCAACCCCCGGGCTATGGACCATTACTGGTCTGTGGCCTGTTAGGAACTGGGCACACAGCAGGAGGTGAGCGGTGGGCTAGCAAGGAAAGCGTTGTCTTTAGATTCTCATAGGAGCACAAACTCTATTGTGAACTGCACATGCGAAGGATCTAGGTTGCACGCTCCTGATGAGAATCTAATGCCTCATGACCTGTCACTGTCTCCCATCACCCCCACATGGGACCGTCTAGTTGCAGGAAAACAAGCTCAGGACTCCCACTGATTCTATATTACGGTGAATTGTAGAATTGCTTCATTATGTATTACAATGTAATAATAATAGAAATAAAGTGCACGAGAAATGTAATGAGCTTGAATCATCCGGAAACCATCCCCACCCCCATCCATGGAAAACCTGTCTTCCACAAAACAGGTCCCTGGTGCCAAAAAGGTTGGGGACCACTGTTTTACACCTACAGCACGTGTCAGTTAGGATTAGCCACATGAACCTCATGTGGCAGTGGCTACATGTTGGAAAAAATGGGTCTAGGACCTCCCGGGCTTACTCTGGCCACCTGGCAGCCCTTCAGACAACTGGTTTATTACATCTTCTCCAGAATTCACCTTTCTAGCTTTGCTTCACTGACTAATGATAGAATCCTGGTCTGGACAAGTCATCTTACCCTTGGATGTATAAAATAAGGGTAGTAAAAATACTTACTTCTGGGATTGTAGCAAGAATTCAATGGGATAACACACACAAAGTGCTTAGCACAGGTGCCAGGCAGGAAATAAATGCTCCATAAATGACGACCTAATGAATGAAAGCCTTAGCCCACCTTTCAGCGTGGTGATGGTTAATTTTCTGTGTAGAGTTGGCCAGGCTATGGCACCCCATCATCTAGTCAAACACCAGTCTGAATCAGTTGCTGTGAAGATATTTCTCAGATGTGATAAACGTTTAAATCAGTAGACTTTGAGTAAAGTAGATTGCACTCCAACATGTTGGTGGGCCTCATCCAATCAGTTGAAGGCCTTAAGAGCAAAGACTGAGGTTTCCCAAAGAAGAGGCAATTCAGCCTCCAGAATGCAACATAGAAACCGTGTTGTTTCCAACCTGTAGATTCAGTCTCAAGACCGTGACATCAATTCTTCCCCCATTTCTGACTGGCCAACTCTACAAAATTTCAGGCTTGCCAGCCCCCGCAATCATGTGAGCCAATTTCTTAAAATAAATCTCTCTCTCTCTCTCTCTCTCTCTCTCTCTCTGCATATATAAATGTACCCCCGGGTGGGGTACAGCCACAGCAGCATGCAGAACAGACACGACTTCCTCATTCTGAACTCACACAGTATTAGAACGATGGAGCACTCAAGCCCTTCCCTCCCTCTGAGCTCGATGTCTCTCGGGACCAAGAGCTGAGGCAGAGGTTGAATCAATGCCCCCATCCCAGAGACTCTTCTCAAGGGAGTGAAACCAAAGGGTGGGCTTTGCCAGGGGAAAGGGAGTGTGAGGGGGCCAGGCAGGGCCAGGGTTATGGGGATCTGCTCTTGAGGGTACGCCTGCAGGTCCCCATGGTACAGAGTCAGGGGTTGGGGCGGTCCCTGGCCACAGAGGGATTGCTTTGGGGATCCATGGCCCAGACCCCGACCCCCTCCTTTCTCTGGTCTTCTGCCAGAATTCTTGTCAAATTTAGCTGCCCACAGCAGCCACAGTGATTTTCCTAAAGTACACATCGTGCCGTTGACACCTTCCAAAGTCCTTCCCAGGCTTCCCCCATGACCCCATAAAGAGAAAGCCCAAAAGCCTTTTCCACGACTTACAATGTTCTGTGTGACCTGGCCACAGCCAGCCCAGCCTCTCACGTTGTAGAAGCTTTGAAGTGTGTTATAAAACAGCATGTAGTCAGAAGCCCAGGTTTACAAAAACTTAAAATAACTATATGCGCATAGGAAATAACTACCATCTATTGGAACTTGGGTCTGTGCCAGGCCACGATGTGCAGTACTTTACTGGGTATCATCTTGTTATTCCTTGTTCCTTATAACATTTCCTAGCATCTCCTTTATAGAAGAAGAAACTGAGGCCCAGAGAGGCCCCCAGCTAGTGAGGGACAGAGCCAGACTTGACCCCAGGTCCACCAAGGCCAAAGTCCACGCTTCTCACTGCCAGCCTGGTTGGTGCCTCTGTGCAAATGGAAGATAATAATAGCTCCCACCTCATAGGGCTGTCGTGAGGATTAAATAGGTTGAGATGTGTGTGTGAATGGGCTCAGAACAGCTCCTGGCATGGCACAAGGGCTCAGGAAGTGTGTTCACCCACAGCAGCCTGTGGGCAGCCCGGCCAGATCATACTCAGACAGATTCAGACTGATCTGTGCCACCAGGGTCATGGGTGATCATGGTTTTTGGTTTTTTTGTTTTTTTGTTTTTTAACTTTTCCACAATGACCAGGTAATACTTGTGCATTTCTTTCTTTTTAAATTATTGTATGTATAGTGCTCTCGGTGAGCTGTTAGTTTCCTCAAAGCAGGCCTGTTGAAGTTTGAGTGGCTTCCCAGGTTCCCCCAAGGCCTGGCACAGAGACCCCACACCCAGTAAAGGAACCTAACAAAAAACAGCTCAGCAGAGCCCCTCCTAGCCCAGGCACTCTGCCCACAGGCTTGGCAGGGGCGGGTGTTGGAGGGGTGGGTGCAGGTCAGTGCCAGGAACCGGCCTGAGCTAAGTCCCCAAAAGACACCGTGAGATGCTTTGTGGCTCTTCCGGACCCCAGGGGAGAGTGGGGAGCAGCCGTGATGCCTGCGACCTCCGGCCCTGAATCCACCAACAGCTGTGACCACTTCAGCTATTTTAAACCTCTGGGCACCAGGAAACTCCTGTCTCATCCACCAGGCTCTGGGCCCAACATCATGACCTGAGCCCAGGCAGGAGCCCTGAGTGTGAGTGGCCAGGTCTGAGTTGAGTTTTTAAAGGGAAGGGGCTTCATTTCTAGAGCCTTGTGCCAGGCTCCGTGCTAGTATTTTCTGCGCCTTGTTATCTCATTTAATACCGTCCTTACACCGTGCTGAGGGATCAGTTATTTCACAGAGGCAGAAAATGGGGTTCCGAATGGCAAGGTACATGTCTCGAGGCTGCACAAAAGCGAGCTGGGCCTAGAACTGCGACTTCCTCATCTGCAAAGCATGGACAACATTCTGCCCCTGCCCCTCACTCGGCCTTGCCCCTGCCTCCACCCCAGTGGCTCTGCAAGTTCCTCCCTCTGCCACTCTTAGGAGCTCTGCAACCCAGAGTCGATTCCCCCACCTGCTCACAGCTCACTTCCTTCATCTGTAAAGTGGCGGAGTTACTGGGAGGGTTCAGTGATCTAACTCTAACACATGAAAAGCGCCGCTTGGAACAGTTCCTGACCCACAGAAAGAACACAGTAAGCGCCCGCTCTTACTCCTGCTCTCCTGGGTATTGCGGTCCGATGTTATCACTACCTTGCGCAATGTCCTGTTATTAGCCTCCCGGGGTCTCCGTCAGTGGGGGCACAGTGTCCTCCCCCACTCTGGCCCCAATCTCCCCGTGAGTGAAATGAAAGAACCCCAGGAATGTAAGAACCCTAGTGGGTGTCCATTATCTGCTGCACAGCAAGGGCTCCAAAGTCACTCGTGGCAGAGGGGTGCCCAGACACGAGCTCACCTCTGGGGGCACCTCAAAGTCTCTCCAAGCCACACAAGTTTTGTCCCAGTTTGGCAGGTGGCCCCCAAGAGACTCCTCCTGATTGGAGGATGTGCTCAGCCGGTGCCTGGAGCTCATCAGAAGTTACTGGCTTCAGCCGGGCGCTGTGGCTCACCCTGTAATCCCAGCACTTTGGGAGGCCGAGGTGGGTGGATCACCTGAGGTCAGGAATTTGAAACCAGCCTGGCCAACACGGAGAAACCCCGTCTCTACTAAAAATACAAAATTAGCCGGGTGTGGTGGTGCATGCCTGTAATCCCAGCTACTTGGGAGGCTGAGGCAGGAGAATCAATTAAACCTGGGAGGCAGAGGTTGCAATGAGCTGAGATGGCACCATTGTCCTCCAGCCTGGGCAACAAGAGCAAAATTATGTCTCAAAAAAAAAAAAAAAAAAGTTACTGGCCCGTCCCTGGGTCTGTGTGCTGTGCCTTTGGGGGACAAATGACCTCCTGGCTAAAATTCAGGCCTTCCCTCTTCCCCACTCACATTCCTGCCAAATTCCTGCCACTCAGAAGCAGCTGGGCTCTTCACCATCTCCTAATTTGGGCCGCCTCAGGGAGAAGGTTGGAGTCCAAGGGCTGGGTGTGTCTGCACTGGGCACTTGTGGGCCTCACCCCTCTTGTCTGGGGGCACCCCTTCCTGGAGCTCCATCTTCCATCAGCCCTAACTCCTTCCCAAACATGCATCCCCTCTGCCCCACTCCTTCCCTCCCACAGCCTCTGCCCACCCACCCTCAGTTTCTGTCCTCAGCTACCAAAGACCACTTCCTCATGCAGGCCTGATGTATGTGTCTGAACAGCGCTCTGATTGGGTCGGAGGGGAAGGGCTGGAACGCGGGTGGGGCTGGCTGAGGCCTGCACTGATTGTCATTCTACATCTCTGCCTCTATGGGACACACGATGACCTCTGTGTGGCACCCCCCTTCCCTTGGTGGCCCAGGCCAGAACTGGGGCCCTAATTGCTACCCCTCCCCTTTCCCTCAACCCACACATCCTGTCAGTCACCAGGTGTCACCAAAATCCCAGTCCATAAGCAGTGGCCGGATCAATCCCCACCTCTCCAGCTCTAGCCACAGCCAGGGGCTTCCTTGCCCATCCCCAGCCCAGCCTCCTGTCCAGGAGCAGCCGGCAGCCCGAAAGACCCATTTCACGAGCACACCCGACCGCGGCTTGCTGAGGCAGCCACTCCAAGCTCCCACTCCCACCCTCTAATGCCTTGGATTGGCGTCCTGGTCCCTGTCAGCTGCCGGGTTCCCCATCCCCACCGCTTCCCATTTTTCCTATGGTGAGGTCCATCTGACTGTTGGCGGGCGTGGGTATCGGGCTGTACCCAGATTTACACAGGCGGCTCCCTCTCCTCGCCTTCAGTTTGCAAACGCCTCCTTTAAGAAGGCTCGGGGGATCCTCTTCTCTGGGAAGGCTTCCTGGCCCCCAGGCTGAGTTAGGGCACCCTCTTTGTGCTCCCACATTTGCATTTCCTGCCCCACTGGGCCAGGGCGTCCGGAGGGGAACCAGGGCCCCGCGTCCTGGCGCCCAACACCTGGGCGCCCACCGAAAGTTTGTTGAATGAAGGAATGAACAAACAAGCACAAAAGTGGTCCCTGATGACTTCACCACGACCGCAGCGGGGCGGGACGAGTTAGGGGCGGGACCACGCTTGACCGACAGGCCCGCAGCCCACTGCGAGAGGACTGGGGCGGGCCGCCCCGCCCACCGGCCACTGGATAAGGTTGCAAGCCCAGCCGTGGGGCGCAGGCTGCTGGAGAAGGCGCACCTGCTGCAGGTACTACCGGCCGCCCCGGGCCAGCGAGCGCGGGCACTGCGGCGCGGAGGATGCTGCGCGAGCGGACCGTGCGGCTGCAGTACGGGAGCCGCGTGGAGGCGGTGTACGTGCTGGGCACCTACCTCTGGACCGATGTCTACAGGTGAGCCGGCCCACCGTGGTGCCCGGGCGGAGATCTCGCGCCCAGAAATCCTGAGACGCGCTCATACTCCGGGACATGGACTGCCTTTGTCCAGCCCGAGTTGTCCCTAATCCAGAGGCCCCCGCGCCCAGAAATCCTAAGAACCTCATCCAGAAACCTGACAACCCCTGAACCTTGTGTCCACCTTCCTGAAACCCTGAGACTCTCCTAGACCCCCTAACACGGCCTCAGCCCCACCTCCCTCACGACCCCTTTCGCAGACCCTCCCTTTCACCCGTGACCCTCCGTCTGGCCCTCTCCAGTTCTTCTCCCGGGGGACCTCACACCCCTTCAGCTTCCCCGCCGTCCTCTCCCCTTTCACTTCCCCTCCGCACATCACTTCCCCTCCGACCCACCTCATCCCAGCCCCTCTCCTGCTTCCCACTCCCAGTTCAGCGGAGCTCCCGCGGAGACTTGCCCGGGACTGGGGCAGGACCCGAAGGGAGCTGCCCTGAGGCTGAATCTGGCCCTGGAGGTTACTCAGGCTCCGATTTCGCCCAGTGGGGGCTGCTGGAGGTTGCTTGTCCCCAGGCACTGGCCCTGAGCTCCGTGTCCCCAGATGCCTTCCCCTGAGTTCATTCTGAGACCGCAGAGGGACCATACTCCACCCAGCTGACAACAGGGACTTAGGGTGTATAGTGGGGTACTTTGTTGGAAAGGGTTCCTGATTCCGAATTCTGCTCCCTCCCCTTCTCTCTGTCCAAGAACTTGGTTGAGTGCGGGATGTCTGAGACAGCTGAAGACAGGGCAGGGCCCTACCACTCCCCCCAAATCCCAGTAAGCAGCCAAGTGCAATGATCTGTCTCCCTGAGTACATGGGACAGGGCCTTGGAAAGGTGTGGCTGGTGTGAATGAAGGGCTGGGGTTATGCTGGGGTTTGATCCGCCCCCCTCTATTCCAAGTATTTAAAATGCTCCCATTGCTAGGGTTGGAGGGGTCAGTGCTGGGGGCAGGGGGCATGCAGGACTCTGAGGTGGGGCCCTGTGCTGACACCAGATGGGTCCTCTATCCTCTCTCTGCCTCAAGCTGAACTCACACAGCGGCACCATCATGGTTTGTAGCTCCCCAATCATCCTGACACTTGGAGCACCCTTCCTCTCCCAGACCCCCCGAAGCCATCATGTGTCTCCCCACACAGCCCTGACAGCCCTCCCACCTGCCCAACCAGTCTCCTGCCACCTCTGCAGAGGCACTGGCCACGCTGATACCTCCAAGCCCCGGGATCAGGGACCCGCCCCACGCCTCTGCCCCTGGCCTCAACCTCTCCCTCCCCCTGGCCCTGGGCTTCAGTTGTCCCCCATGTAAACCTCAGAGGCGGACTGGGTGGTCTCTGAGGACAAGAACACAGCAGTGGAGGGTGGTAGGGGCACCGGTGGGCTGGAAGAGCTCCCCTGCCTTCCCCACCCCCAGCCCTGAGCTGGCGCCGCTAGGGAGTGGGCACGGAGCCAGAGTGCTCAGGTCTCTAAGCCTCAGCTGTCACCATACCCACCTGTTTATTTGCTGGAGCATGGTTGGTGCAGCATGAAAGACTGGCATGATCCTCCCAGTCGGGGGTGGGGAGCAAAGGAGGGTTCCTGCTCAGGCCCCCTGCCATTGCTCTATCCTGGCAAAGAGAGGCCCAGCTGGGGTAGGGGCAGGCAGTGGGGCAGATGTGGACTCAGCCTCCCTCTAGCAGGGGGCAGCAGTGTGACGATTCCCCTTGTCCTGTCTCAACGACCACAAAGACCCTCACCCCACCAGCACTTAAGATTCTCTGCCACCATAGAGAGGGGCAGTGCGCTGTAGACCACTACTGTCCAGAAAAGTCCAGGGTGAACCACAATAAAACCACAATTCCATTTTAAATCCTCTAGTAGTCCACATCTTTTTAAAAGTTAAAACAACAGGCATAATTTTAATAATATATTTTATTTAACCCAATATTTTAAAATATTATCATTTCAACATGCAATCGATATAAAAATTATCCAGGAAATGGTTTACCTTCTTTTTTTCATGCTAAGTCTTTGTAATCCAGTGCACATTTTACACTTCAGCACATCTCAGCGTAGACTGAGTGCGTCTCAGGTGCTTACGGGCCACCGTGCTGGCGGCCACCGTCCTGGACAGCACAGGTCCAGTGCAGAGTTTCTCAATCTCGGCACTATTGCATTTTGGGCTTGATATTTCTTTATTGTAGCGGGATGTTTAGTGGCATCCCTGAACTCTGTCCCCTAGATGCCAGTAGCAACCCCCAAATTGTGACAACCAAAAATGTCTCCAGACAGTGCCAGCAGTCCCCTGGCAGGGGGGCAAAGTCACAGCCAGTTGAGGACTCACTGGTCCAGTGGAAGGAAGCCTCTTCCAGGACTGAGGAGCTTGAGTTGCTATTGCTTGTAGTAGTTACTTGTAGTAATTACTTGTAGAATTACTTGTAGTAATGAGAGCAACTGTCAGTATTGATGGAGGAGGTATTAGTGGGCACTTAGGAACTGAACCCACCACCTCCTTTCTTCCTCACCATAGACCCTGGAGGGTTCATTGATCATCCCATTTTACAGATGAGGAAGGTAAGGTGCAGAGAGACGGAGCCATTTGTCCAGTGTCACACAGGACTCGGGTCCAGGTCTGTTTGACTCAGGACTCATGCTCTTATCTCCTGCTCTGTCCTATGTGACCCTAAAACCAGCAGGTTGAACTGGACGGCCCTCTCAACCTGTGTCTCTTCCACCCTGGCCATGAGCCCACTGTCCCCAGAGACTTCACCAACTCCCATTTGACCTTCCACTCTTCCCGGAGTCCTTTGCTGCCCAGACACAGGTCCTGGCTCAAGACCCCAAGTGATGTCCCCAGAGCCTCCAAGTAGACCCCAAGGAACAAGGCCTGGGGCTGCTGGGTCCAGTTAATTAGGGAGTGGCGTCCTGACCCTCACTCCTGAGCCACAAAGGTGAGCGAACCGGCCTCAGCACCCACTCCCCTTCCCAGGGGCTCTGGGCTCCCTTTCCTGTGATGCTGGCACAGCCTGTTCCCCTCCAGACACACAGCAGGGGCCTCCCCGGCCCCATTCCTCAATAGACTTTGTGGTCCTGGCAGGCACTGCCCTACCAGCTTCCATCCATGGGCTGTGCGACCTTGAGTAAATCACTTCACTTCTCTGAGCCTCCACTGATCCAAATGAGGGTCGATCAGAGAACAGGAGGAGGGGTTTTGTGTTCAATAGAAGTTGTACACATAGGGTCACAGTGATGAACAATCGACCTCTTTGCTGCCCCATGAGGGGTCATCCAGGTCACCAAGGGCAGGGGTGCTCTGGGCCACCCATGCTCTCCCAGCAAAACTGGCCCCCCTGGGGATGGATGCCTTGACCTAGCCTCATTCTGACTGCTAGTCTCCAGCAAGCAATGAGCAGATACACAGAAAGAAGGAAGTAGGGTGTTTCTTAGAAATTGTACTTTGTGATTGTTGTTAAAGATACTCACAAGTGCCAGGAGGGCAGCCCAGCAGAGCAAGCAGGAGCCTGGGCTCTGCACCCCACAGTTTACCAGCTGTGCCATCCTGGACAAACATTCCTTCCTTCTGCAAAAAGGGGGCAATAATCGTACCTAACTCATAAAGTTGTTGCAAGGTTTAAATATGTAAATTATTAAATGCCCGTGAGATGAGCATGCAAAGTGCTGAGAAGGCTGCCGGGTACAAAATAAGTGTTCAATAAATGTAAACTAGCAATATTAAGAAACAATGAGAAGTTGTGCAAAGAAAAAAATGTGATGAGACAGAGTAAAGAGTATCTTTACTCTGCTCTTCCCAAATGTACTCATCTTAGTCTTGGCACAGGTACACCTGGCCCACACAATCTCCTCCGGTGGCCCCTTTAGCCGAAAGCCATGTCTTCAAGGGGGCTAGCCTGGGTCCCCATCTGATTCGGGCTTGACGTTGGAGAGAGGGTACAGAGGGAGTCCCTAGGTTGGTTCCATCCTGGCCACCCACCTCTTGTGAGCCCTGGAGGCATGGACACCCCCGGAGTCTGGAAGGATTAGAGAGAGGGCAGCCTCGGAGTAAAGTAGGTAGCAGGGTGGTCACCCTCTGCCCACAAGCTGGGCCTTGGGAATGGCTTCTTCTGTCCCTCCCTCAGCTTATGCCTCTGTCAGTGAGAGTTCCCAAGAAGGCGGGGCTCTTCTTTTCCTCCCTGGTGGACAGGGGCCAGGATCCGGATCCTGAGGTCTGCAGGAGCTTCAGGACACTGGAATGATGGGACACATTGTCCCTTTGCTGTGCAGAGCAGTCTCCTGGTTCCAGCTGCGTCTGTGAGGTGGAGGTGGGAGGAATCCCTTCCCTGGGATTCCCCAAGGCAGAGGCTGACCAGCCATTGTCCCAGCAGAAGATAGAAAGAAGATAAATGTCAGCTAGTAATATCAAGTAAATAATAATGATTTGCCCATAACTCGCTGGCAGAAGATAGGAAGAAGGTATCAGGCAGGCGCTCCGAGACACTTTGGCACAGACTCACTCCCAGACTTTCTGTCTCTTGGTTGGTGTGAGGGCTACAGATGTATTTGTTTTTTTGGTTTTTTTTTTTTTTTTTGAGACGGAGTCTCGTTCTGTCGCCCAGGCTGGAGTGCAGTGGCCGGATCTCAGCTCACTGCAAGCTCCACCTCCCGGGTTCACGCCCTTCTCCTGCCTCAGCCTCCGAGTAGCTGGACTACAGGCGCCCACCACCACGCCCGGCTAATTTTTTTGTATTTTTAGTAGAGACGAGGTTTCACCATGTTAGCGAGGATGGTCTTGATATCCTGACCTTGTGATCCACCCACCTCCACCTCCCAAAGTGCTGGGATTACAGGGTATTTGCTTTTTTAAAAAGTGTCATTAAGACAAAGGCCAGGAGGGTCTGAGATCCAGTTTGCCGTGATGGGGGCCTGAGGTGCTATGGGCTCCCTTCCCCATAGTGTGCCAGGCCCCACCTCACTGATCTCTCCTGGCAATTCCTCAGCACACGCTCCATTCCGGCCACTCTAGTTTTGTAGATGCTGTTAGCCTTTGGCTGCGCCAAGCTCGTTCCCACCTCAGGGCCTTTGCAGTTGCTGTTCCCTCTGCCTGGAACACCATCCACCAGATCCCCACAAGCCTGACTTTCATCAGCCAAGTCTCAGCTCCAATGTCACCTCCTCCAGGCAGCTTTCTTTGACTACCCCATATGGTGCCCTACCCTGAGTCCCGAGAACTTCTGTCTCATTACATTTTTTTCTTTGCACAACGTCTCATTGTTTCTTAATATTGCTAGTTTACATTTATTGAACACTTATTTTGCGCCCAGCAGCCTTCTCAGCACTTTGCATGCTCATCTCACGGGCATTTAATAATTTACGTATTTAAACCTTGCAATAACTTTATGAGTTAGGTACGATTATTGCCCCCTTTTCGCAGCTGGGGAAACTGAAGGAAGGAATGTTTGTCCAGGATGGCACAGCTGGTAAACTGTGGGGTGCAGAGCCCAGGCCCCTGCTTGCTCTGCTGGGCTGCCCTCCTGGCACTCGTGTTTCAGGCGTAACTCCTCCTTGTTTGTGATCCTCCCTGGAGTCAATGAAGGGCTCCCTGGATGGATGGATGGATGGATGGATGGATGGATGGATGGATGGATGGAGGGATGGATGGATGGATGAATGAATGAATGAATGAATGAATGAATGAAGGTGGCCTGTGATGCCTGTGGACTGGCCTGTCATGGGGCTGAGCTCCCTACCCCCAGCCTCAAGGGACAGGCACTGTTGGATGGGCCTGTGGAAGGTCAGGGGCACGTGGCCAAGCTTGGCCCGAGCAGCACTTGTTCCTGAGAGAATGACGGTGGGAGGAATTCAGGCCGGGTCAGGTGGCCCATAAATTAGAACAGCACCCAGAGCCCTCAACCCCAAACGGGAGGCCTTGCCAGGAGCTGCTCCAGGGCTCTGGTTTCAGACTAGTTCCCTGGGGTTGGGAGTGTTCTAAGGAGGACCGGGCCCACGGTCCCTGCATAGCTGGGGTCCCTGAGACCTTCCCTCGTTGCCTGCAGGGCCCTGAATTGGGATGGGAGCACAGTGGCAGGGGCTCACCCCAGTGCCCACCCCTAGCTGGCCAGACACACCTGCTACACTTTGGAGGAGGCAGTTTTTGAAGGCAGCTCTCTCCTGCCCAGCCACGCCAGACCTTGCACCCAGGGGCTTTGATGGGCCCAGGCCTGCTTCTCTGTCATTTACCCAAGAACCCAGGACAGGAAGCCAGTCTTTGGTGTCCTTTCTCTGAGTCTCAGACTCCCACCTGTGAAATAAGTAAGGGGCTCTCATTTGGTCCTCTTCAGAGCCAGGCCTGACCCTCCCCTCTGCCCCACACCAGACACACCTACCTGGCGGACCTTAGGGAAGACTCCAGACTTTGAATTCTCTTCCAGGGAGGGGGCAGCCAGGCCCAGGTCTCAGAGAGCTTGAGTTCTCCTCACACTCAGCCATGACTGTCCCTGAGACTTGAAGTGGGTGCTTGCCCTCTACGGGCCTCAGTGTGCTCATCTGTAAAATGGGCCTCATGGGGTTATCAAAAGAATGGACTGAGGTCATGTAGGCCATGGGCTTGGTACAATCCCTGAGACATAATGAATACTCAGTTCCCTGGTGGTCTAGTGGTTAGAAAAATAATAATAATTGTAAATACTCAGTAAGTTGTTACGTATTAGTATTGAGTTTCTTTTGAAAACAAATAATAATGAGACCTGATCCCTGTCCTCAAAGAGTTCATAGCACTTACGGGAAAACAATGTTGAACCACATTTATTAAGTGTTGTTTGAGACACCAATAAATGGAAGGAGAGATATATTCTGGCTGATGAGATCAGGGATGACTTCCTGGAAGAGGTGGCAACTGAGCTGGGTCTTGAAGGATGGACTGGGGTTCAGAGTGAGACCAAGAACATGCTACTCAGGGCCAGAGATAACTGGCAGGAAAGTTGGGGCACACAGAAGGGGCACAGTTTCAGTGGCCAGGAGTATAAGGCTAGAGGGTTGATGAGCTCTAACCGGGCTTTGAATGCATTGTTCAGGCATTGGACTTCGTTCTGTGAGTAGCAGGGAGTCATTGAAGGTTTCTGAGGAGAGGAGCAGCTATAGATCAGATTGTTTCTTCCCTAATGAGAGGCCCAGGACAGCTGGATGCACCAGGTGGTGAGGGAAGCTGGCTGAAGGCAGACGTCATGGTTTGCCTCCACTGATCCCTGTTCAAGGCAGCTGCTCACCCGCAGGGCTGTAGCCATCACCAAGCCGAGCACCAGGTGTGAGGTCTGGACTGAGGTCATTCTCCCCCCGGTCCTTGCCTGCCTCTTGCTCACCATGGGGTTGCATGCCAGGCTGGCACCCACAACTCCCCCCCCCAGACTTCTCTAAAGCCCCAATAGCAGGATGTCACACCCAGGCTGCCAGGAGCTGGGGTCACTCTGGGGATGAGCCCCGGCTGGTGTTAATGAGGCCCAGGCCAGGCGGGCAAGCTAAGAGAGCCAGATGCCAGTGAGGAGCAGGCACTTCATGCCCTCAAGTCTGGGGCTGGTGAGCCACCCCAGCCCTGCAAGGCCAAGCCAGTGACCCTCCCCACTGACTGAGCCAAGACCAGAGAGGACCCATGGCTCCTAGAGACCACGAGGCATTTGTGGGGCTGGGCAGATGTCCTTTGTTTGACACCAAGTGACCATTTCTATTTCCACCGCCACTGTCTGGTCCCAAGACACCATCATTGCTCACGTGGGCAGCTGTAGCCATCCCCTCCCCGACTTCCTCTGTTGCTCTCCTGAAATCCATCCCCCACCCTGCATTCTGGGTGACCCTGCACCCTGGATGATCTATCTACAGCGCAAAATTGATCATGCCACCCCTGCTTAGAAACCTTCAGTGACTTGCCTCTACAATCAGAGGAAGGCCAGCTCCTCACTGTTATCTAAAACCCCTGCTCCCACCACTCTCCCTCCCCCTTGCTCACAAAGTCCAAACACACTCCCCTCTTTCCAGCTTCTCAAACATGCAGGACTAACCTCCACCTCGGGCCATCAAGCAAGCTGTCCTGTTGCTTGGAAATCTGTGCTCCTCTTCCTCTCCTCCCTTGTCCAACTCAGTGGTTTTCAAACTGTGGTCCCTGGACCAGCAGCATCAACATCACCTGGGAGCTTGTTAGAAATGCAGTTTCTCAGGTCCCACTCCATAGCTGATAGATCAGAGATTCAGGGGCTGGGCCCATTCACCTGTATTTTAGCAGGCCCTGTAGGTAGTGGGAATGCACACTTAAAATTAAGAATCTCTGGTTTAATTCTTTTTTTTTTTTTTTACAGTCAACACTGCAATGGTGTAACTAATTCCCACCTGTCCTTTAGAGTATAAAGTTTGGACCTTAGTTCAAATGCCACTTTCTCAGGGAATCCCTCTTTGAACCCCAGACTGGGGGCTCATGGCACCCTCTCCCTCTCCTTTATAGCAATTAACACAGCTGTAATCGTGTAATCCATTGAAAGTCTGTCTTTTCTGGACAGGCACAGTGGCTCACACCTGTAATCCCAGCACTTTAGGAGGCTGAGGCGGGCAGATCACTTGAAGTCAGGAGTTCCAAACCAGCCTGGACAACATGGTGAAACCCCGTCTCTACTAAAAAATACAAAAATTAGCCAGGCATCGTGGTGGCATGCGCCTGTAATCCCAGCTACTCAGGAGGCTGAAGCAGGAGAATCGCTTGAACCTGGGAGGCGGAGATCGCAGTGAGCCGAGATTGTGCCACTGCACTCCAGCATGGGCAACAGAGCGAGACTCCGTCTCAAACAAAAAAAAAAGGGTCTGTCTTTTCCATGGGCCCAGGGAAGGTGTTCACTTTTTCACCAATCTGCCCCCCAACGCCTAGAACTGTGCCTGGCACATTGTAAGTGTTCAGTAAATACATGTTGAGTGAATGAATGACCATATAAGTAAGTCCTTCCTCCTCCAGCCCTCCTTTAGCAAACATTTACACTTAAGGTGTGCCCATACTAGGCCAGGTGCTGAAACAAACAAACGAATAAAAAAACAAGAAGATACAATCCCTACCTTCAAGGAGTGAACTGCCTAAAGGGCCAGTAACTGTGGGGGCAAATGGATTGAGTTAGGTCTTCAAGGAGAGATGGACATTTGCCGGGCAGAGAAGTCAGGGGAAGGTCTTGCTGGTAAAAGGAACAACATATGTCAAAATGCACAGTGAGATGGAACAATGCAGGGAGTTGAAGTGGTGGAAGGAACCACAGAAAATGAAACCAGAGAATCAAGCTGAGTTCCAATGGCCAAATGCCCCTAGTTCAACATGAGGATGAAGAGTTTGGATATTCTTGTATGGGCAGGCACTGAGGAGCCAGTGAATATCTTCAAGAAAGCAAATGACCTGATTTCTGTTTGTTTTTTTTTTTTTTAATCACTTGGGTAATACAGTTTGCAAAGCCAAGAAGGGCAGGTGCATTCATTAATGTATTGCCAAAGACTACATTGAGTGTAACCATGTCCTGGGTTCTGGGATTCCTTGGTAGGCAGAAGAGACCTGGCCACAGGGATTGGCAGCCTGTCCCTCCATCCATGCTCTCCTTAGCCTCTCTCTAATAAGCAAGAAGGTCATAACCACCCCCAAGCCCCCTCCCTTTCCCTCAGTACTGTCCTGGGCCCCTCCCTGCAGCCTCCAGGGACAATCCTGGTGCTTGAAGCCCCTGGCTCTCGGGTTTCTGCTTTCTGCAATAGGGATTCTAAAGGGTTCTTCCTGGGCAGGAAGGCAGCCAACGGGATCTGCAGGGGCACAATGGGCCCCTTTGTTGCTTTGCCCAGAGCCACTCCAAGAATAGCTGTTTGCTCAGCTCAGAACAGGGCTGGTGCTGGGGCATAGGAGGGTGTGGGGCCCTGGAGCTTCGATGTGGGCTGGGCGTTAACCCTCTGGAGCCTCTGAGGCCTCCTTTGGTTTCTCACTGGTCCAGAGGAATGAAGGTGGGCAGGAAGCATCACTTACAGTAACTGAGTCAGGGTCCTAAGAGATCATCTTGTAAAACATTTTTTCCTAAATAGAATTGTGTGCAGAAGCTCAATATATAAAACCAGATGAAATAATGGTGGCTCTGGGTCAGGTGTGGTGGCTCACTCCTGTAGTCGCAGCACTTTGGGAGGCCAAGGCAAATGGATCATTTGAGGTCAGAAGTTCAAGACCAGACAGGCCAACATAGTGAAACCCCATCTCTACTAAAAATACAAAAATTAGCCAGGCGTGGTGGTGCATGCCTATAGTCCCAACTACTTGGGAGGCTGAGGCAGGAGAATCACTTGAACCTAGGAGGCGGAGGTTGCAGTGAGCCGAGATAGCACCGCTGCACTCCAGCCTGAGTGACAGAGCAAGACTCTGTCTCAATTTAAGAAAATAAATAAATAAATAAATAAATAAATAAATAAATAGTAGTAGTAGTGGCTCTGGTTAAGGCAGGGAGGAGGTGAGTGGCAGGAATCCAGCAGAGATATCCCAAGCTTTCTTTTTTTTTCTCTTTTTTTCAGACAGAGTCTCACTCTGTCACCCAGGCTGGAGTGCAGTGGCACAATCTCAACTCACTGCAACCTTCACCTCCCAGGTTCAAGTGATTCTCCTGCCTCAGCCTCCCGAGTAGCTGGGACTACAGGCACACGCCACTATGCTCGGCTAATTTTTGTACTTTTTTTAGTAAAGATAGGGTTTTGCCATGTTGACCAGGCTGGTCTTGAACTCCTGACCTCAAGTGATCCACCCACCTCAGCCTCCAAAGTGCTGGGGTTGCAGGTGTGAGCCACTGCGCCCAGCCATCCCCAGCTTTCTAGAGCCTTCTTCCTCACCCCTTTGCCCAGGACCTCTTCTCTGCACTCTGGACTCAGCTGCCTCTGCTCTGGTTCCATCCTCTCACCTAACACTCGATGAAACTGAGAGAGAGAAAGTCCCTGGCCCAAGGCCACCCAGCACATTGATGAGCAAAGCTGAGACTTGCAGGAGAGGAATGCTTCCCAGACCTGTGGCCACAGTTTCCCAGACTCTCATGGCTTTGGCCAAAAATCATCTTCAACCTGTCGCACTATTAATACTTTTCTTTAACCCAACTCACATTTTTCTTAATAACTTTATTTTAAACAGAGATTTTGTAGCATTACCATAAATAGCAAGACTTTATCAGTCACCATAAAAAGATACTGTGTTTGATAAACACATAAGTCTTCTAGATTGTTCCTCCCTGTGCCACCTAAAGCATCCAGGGTGTGTATTCACACCTCTCCTTGGGAGCGGCTCACCTTCCATCCCACTCACCTCTGCCCCTTCCCTTGGGTGTGTATGATGGGCCAAGCCCTGTGCTAGACTCTGAAGAACGAGGATGGGAGAGGCCGGACCATACCCTCAGGGGACTTAGAACCCAAAGGAGGGCAGGTACCACGTGGCAACACCACTCAGCAAAACGTGGCCCCAGCCCTAGGAGGAGTGAGAGGACTATGGGCAGGAGGGCGGCAGTCCTCCTGAGGCATAAGGACTAACAGATGAACACTCAGAATGTGCAGACCCCCTCAAGTCAGGGGCAAAGCTGGACTCAAACCCAGGTCCTCTGCACGTGCACCCTTAGTCCAGGGCTTTTGTCCAGACTCTGCACCCCTCTTAATGATGGATGTGGCCAGGCGCGGTGGCTCACGTCTGTAATCCCAACTCTTTGGGAGGCTGAGGCAGGTGGATCACCTGAGGTCAGGTGTTCAAGACCAGCCTGGCCAACATGGTGAAACCCCAACTCTACTAAAAATACAAAAATTAACCAGGTGTGGTGGCGGGCACCTGTAATTCCAGCTACTCTGGAGGCTGAGGCAGGAGAATCGCTTGAACCAAGGCAATGGAGGTTGCAATAAGCTGAGATCATGCCACTACACTCCAGCCTGGGTGACAGAGAGAGACTCCTCCTTAAAAATATAAAAAATAAAAAAAAAAAGATGGATGCAGACAGGGGATAGCAGCAGGCCATGACCAAGAAGTGTCCAGTCTCACATCATCCCAGGACAGGCTGTGGAGTTTGGAAGGGGGCAGGACAAGAACCAGAGTGACCTTGGGGTGTCTTCATTGAGCTCCTCTCCCAGCACTGGCCACAGGCTGCCGAGTCCTTCCCCATGCTCCTACCAGAGCACAAGACCAGTAGTCTTTGCCCGTAGCCCCTGAAGTCTGTGGCCCAGGTCAGAGAGACGCTGCCCGGCAGCCTCTACAGATTCACGCTCGCGGCTTTGGCCGGCCCAGGGCTCTGAACAGTGGTCCACAGTGCTGATTGTCTGGACTAGTGGTTCTCAAGGTGTGGTACTGGGATCGGCAGCATCAACAGTTCCTGGAAGTAAGTTAGAAATGCAGATTCTCGGGATCCACGCCAGACCTCCTGAATCGGATGCTCTGAGATGGGGCCCCACAGTCTGTGTTGTGACCAGACCTCCAGGTGCCGCCGCCCCAGCCACTGCTGCTGCGCTTTGACAGCCACTGGCCTATACCTGTCATTCAACCCTGGCCACTGTTTCCGTCTTCAGCTGCCCCAGCACCCTCAGCCTCCACCATGCCGGCCAGCCTCTCCAGAGATGGGATCCACAGATCTGCAGCCTTCAAAGAAAAACGCCCTATAGATTTAAACAGCACCCCTCATGATTCTGATGCCTGCTGCAGTTGAGAACTCCTGGAGCCCAAAAGCGCCAGGCCCCCAAAATAGCAGCTGTGCCTTTGAGACAGGCTTACACCTATGTGTTAGTCACAAATCCCACGAGAATCCCACCTAAGTCCCTCTGAGCCCTCTTGGGCCTTCAGACCAGTGGCTGGATTTAGCAAAGCCGCCAGCCCTGAGCACCTTCCTCCCTTAGTCCCCTGTCCTTCCTGTCACCTCTCCTTAAGCCAACAACACACCATGGACAGGGTGGCTTAAAAACAAATTCATCTTCTCACAGTTCTGGAGGCTGGAAGTCCGAGATCAGGGTGGCGGCATGGGCCGGTTCTGGTGACGGCTTTCTTCCTGGCCTGCAAATGGCCACCTTGTCACTGTGTCCTCACATGATCTTTCGTCAGTCCATGGAGAGAGATCTCTATCTACCTATCCCTCCCTCTCTTGCTGCTCCTCCTCCTCCTTTCTCATCTTTCTTCTCCTATTTGATTAGAAGCCTGCCCTTGGCCAGGGTGGCTCACGCCTGTAAACCCAGCACTTTGGGAGGCTGAGGTGAGTGGATCACCTGAGATCAGGAATTTGAGACCAGCCTGGCCAACATGGCGAAACCCCGTCTGAACTAAAAATACAAAAATTATCTGGGTGTGGTGGTGCACGCCTGTAATCCCAGCTACTCGGAAGGCTGAGGCAGGAGAATCACTTGAACCCGGGAGGCAGAGGTTGTGGTGAGCTGAGATCATGCCATTGCACTCCAATCTGGGAAACAAGAGTAAAACTCTGTCTTACAAAAAAAAAAAAGAAGAAGAAAGAAGAGACAGGGTCTTGCTCTGTTGCTCAGGCTGGAGTGCAGTGGCACAGTCATAGCTCGCTGCAGCCTCAACCTCCCAGACTTAAGCAATTCTCCCACCTCAGTCTCCTGAGTAGTTGGGACCGCAGGCGTGTACCAGTATGCCCACCTAATTTTTTAATTTCTGTAAAGACAAGATCTCACTATGTTGCCCAGGCTGGTCTCAAACTCCTGGGCTCAAGTGATTCTCCGGCTTTGACCTCCCAAAGTGCTGGAAGCAGGAGTCTCCTCTTGAAGCTCCCCCATCTCACCTGCCCCAGGGCTCCCCCTAACCCTCTCTCATCTCTCCCCACAGCGCGGCCCCAGCTGGGGCCCAAACCTTCAGCCTGAAGCACTCAGAACGCGTGCGGGTAGAGGTGGTGCGCGATGGGGAGGCCGAGGAGGTGGCCACCAATGGCAAGCAACGCTGGCTTCTCTCGCCCAGCACCACCCTGCGGGTCACCATGAGCCAGGCGAGCACCGAGGCCAGCAGTGACAAGGTACCACGGCGGGAAGTCCAGCCTCTGCAGGCCCGGGGCCATGCCGGGATAGAGGCAGGCTGGACCAGCCCTGTCCCATAGAAACCGCATGTGAGCCATGTGTCATTTTCAGTTCTGCAGTAACCACATTGAAAAGGCAAAACGAAACAGGTCACATTAATTGTCTTAATAGATATTACTTAATCCCATCTATCAAAATATTATCATTTTGACATGCCATCTATATAAAAAATATTAACAAAATTGTTGTTTTTTGTTTGTTTGTTTGTTTGTTTGAGACAGAGTCTCACTCCGTCGCCCAGGCTAGAGTGCAGTGACACGATCTTGGCTCACTGCAAGCTCCGCCTCCCAGGTTCACACCATTCTCCTGCCTCAGCCTCCCGAGTAGCTGGGCCTACAGGTGCCCGCCAACATGCCCAGCTAATTTTTTTTTTTTTTTCGTATTTTTAGTAGAGACGGGGTTTCACTGTGTTAGCCAGGATGGTGTCAATCTCCTGACCTTGTGATCCACCCGCCTTGGACTCCCAAAGTGCTGGGATTACAGGCGTGAGCCACTGCGCTCGCCTGTTTGTTTGTTTTTAAGAGACAGGATCTCACTCTGATGCCCAGGCTGGAGTGTAGTGGTGCGATCATAGCTCACTGCAACCTCAAGCTACTGGGCTCAAGCAGTCCTTCCGCCCCAGCCTCCCAAGTAGCTGGGACTCCAGGCACCTGCCATCATACCCGGCTAATTTTTTTTTTTTTTTTTTTTTTTTTTTTTTGGTGGAAACGGGTTCTTACTATATTGCCCAGGCTGGTAGTTTGTATTCTAGGAGGCTGGGACTCCAGGCACCTGCCATGATACCCAGCTAATTTTTTTTTTTTTTTTCTGTAGAGACAGGGGTCTTACTATATTGCCCAGGCTGGTCATTTATATTCTAGGAAGCTGGGACTCCACGCACCTGCCATCGTGCCCAGCTAATTTTTTTTTTTTTTTTTTTTTTTTTTTGGAGAGACAGGTCTTATACTGTATTGCCCAGGCTGGTAGTTCATATTCCTTTTCCATACCAAATTTAAAATTAGTGTGAGTTTTACACCTTATAACACATCTCCATTCAGAACAACCGCATTCCCAGTACTCGGTAGTCATGTGGATGTTGTGAGGTTAGACCATGGAATGATGGTTTCATAAAGGATGAAAAGTATAGATAGCTGAGTGATAGAAAGTTTAGGGGCTCAGAACCACAGAATCGTTGGAGCTTACAGTCACAAGTGTCCTTGGTCTCTCTGTAAAATGGGGTGCTGAACGCCCATGGGAGATTTGTCCAAGGGGTGAGGCTGAGACCAGAACTGTCTCCTTGCTGGGTTCTGTAATTATGAACTTTACCATGTGCCCCATCACAGTGATGGCACTGAACATGGTCCAGAGAAAATAGCCTCAGCCCTGTCCCCTCAGTGAGCACTAGGCATGCAACATGGCAGATATGGCCCCCCTCCCCCCGCCAGGCAGCAGAATGCACACAGTGGCACAGGAAGGCAGACGGCACCCTGACTGCACTCTCAGCCAGCAGGAGGGGAGTCCACAGTCTAGTTCAGTTAGCTGAGGGAAGCTGCCCGCCAACCCAGGAGTGCTTCCTGGAGGAGAGAGTTCTAATGCTTGGAGAGGATTGGCTTGACAGGCTGTGAGGGACAGCAGTTGCTTCAGGTTTTCCTGCTTGTGATCTGTGATCTCTGCTCTCTTTTCTCTCTATCCCAATGTGCCTCCTCCCCATCAAGGTCACCGTCAACTACTACGATGAGGAAGGCAGCATTCCCATTGACCAGGCGGGGCTGTTCCTCACGGCCATTGGTGAGTTAGCGTGGCTGCTGTCTCGGTGCCTTCATCTCCTAGGGCCTGGCACTGTTGTCCTTCTCTGGGGCACTTAGGCTGTTCTCAGTGCGGCTGACCTGGTACTTGGAGCTTCTTCTGAATGGCACAGTCCTGGGGAGGGATGTCACATGTCCCCTGCCCCGGCCCTTCCGTACTGGGGTGGGGACTTATCTGCAGGAAGAGGCACTCCCTGATTCATTAGTAATTCCCCCCAGTGTCAAGGTCCCCTTCCCAGGCTCTGTGGACCCTAAAAGAGAGAAAGGAAAGTGTGTCCCCCCCCCGCCCCCACTTCTCCCCTGCAGCCTAGAGAAGAGCGTCCCTCTCATGGCAAGCAGAATGGCCACAGTCTATAAAACTAGCAGCTGTTCTTGACAATCCCAGCTGCCCCCTGGTTCTCCCCAGATTCAGCCCTGAGGGTGCATAGTCCTTTATCTGATCCACAGGATGGTGAGGCCCAGAGAGGTTAGGGAATTCATTCAACATCACACAGCAACTGGGTGGCAAGTTGAGTCCAGAACCCAGGATTATCCCTGTCTCAGGTTCTGTCCATGGCATCACACTGTCCTGCGCTGGGTGCCAGGCCTGCACGCCAGGGAGGCAGAGCCTAGCCTGGCTCTACAGGACACTGGACTGTGATCATCTGAACTTTCCATCACCCCACCCCCTGAAATTGAGGCATTACTTTTATGGTATTTTATTTCATTTTTTAATCATAGAATGTTAAAGCCAGGAGGACATTTCAGAGAGTCATTTTGTTCATCCAGCCTTGGTTTAACATTGACAGAGTTGCCACATGGCAGAGGAAGGGAACTACCGGTTATTGAGAGTCAACTGCATGCTGAGTGCTTTAAAAATAATGATGCGGCCTCCTTGTTGCAAACCTACTCTGTGTCTAGAGCTGTGCTGGGCACTTTGATGAGGAGCAGGAGGGGGAGGATGATAAACACCTGATATCAATTGAGCTCCTATGGTGTGCCAGGCTCCAGTACTCAATGTTTTACCGTCACGATTTCAATCTCTTCTTCCAACTGTTTCAAGGATAGACATTATTATCATCCCCATTTTATAGATGAGAAAATCAAGGCTCAGAAAAGGTAAAACAAAGAAATACTTGCCTGCAGCCACATCTCCGGAAAATGGTTGCTGAGATGCCAAGTCATTCCAGTTATCCCACATTCTCAGGGTGGGTCTCAGAACCTCCCCAAAATACAACCAGCTCCCAAGCCAGCCCCTCCCTCTCTAGCCCTGTGCTCTCAGCTGCTGAAATAGGCTTAGCAGCATGGCCCTTCTCATTCTTGGCTAATCCCAAATGGGCTTGGTTGCTGGTCCCCCTGTCCCTCTTTCTGCACCAAGGAGGTGCCCAGCCCTGGGGTAGGGAACCTCGGGATGACCTTGGTGAGGGCGGCAGATGATAACCAAAGACTCCTGGGTTGTGCTGAGCCCTGGCACGTGTGTGAACCTTGCATGCACACAGCACACAGGCAGTCTCAGATGACAGTCCCTGAGGAAACCTAATCCCACTGAGACAGGGACACCTGAGGACGGGGGCAGGAAGGACAGGGGCCTGACACCTATCAAACGAGGGTGATCCCAGAAGACTGACTGCACCATTAACAAGACTTCCACCAAAGCAAGACAGCCTTAGGATAGATGGCAAAATAAGGGTCTATAAGGAGGCAGGACTGGACTTTTCCTGCTCACTAGAAGATGACAAAGCTGTGCTTAGAGGAAGCCCACGCAGAGTTGGCAGCATGGCTGAGTCCCAAAAGATGCCACATGTGCCCAGGACAAGTGACCGAGTTCATCCGTCCGAGGTCTCTTAATAATTATTTAACCGCCACAAGTTCCAGATATTTAGATTCCATGGGCCAATCAAATGTCCCCTCTCCCCACCCCCCAAAAATGAGAAGACTAACAGTTTTGATGCTTGGCAAAAAAGAAAAAAAAATACGTTAATAAAACAATTTGAGGCCAGGCATAGTGGCTCACGCCTGTAATCCCAACACTTTGGGAGGCCAAGGTGGGCAGATCATGAGGTCAGGAGTTTGAGACCAGCCTGGCCAACATGGCGAAACCACATCTCTACTAAAAATACAAAAATTAGCCGGGCGTGGTGCACATGCCTGTAGTCCCAGCTACTCAGGAGGCTGAGGCAGAAGAATTGCTTGAACCCGAGAGGTGGAGGTTGCAATGGGCCGAGATGGTGCCACTGCACTCCAGTCTGGGCGACAGAGCGAGATCCTGTCTCAAAAAAAAAAAATTACTATCAACTATCACCATCATTTTAACTCCTAAGTAATAGGCAAGGCATAATCTCAGAATAAAAGACAGTCATGGCCGGGCATGGTGGCTCACGCCTGTAATCCCAGCACTTTGGGAGGCCGAGGCGAGAGGATCACCTGAGGTCAGGAGTTCAAGACCAGCCTGGCCAACATGGTGAAACCCTGTCTCTACTAAAAGTACAAAAACTAGCCAGGCGTGGTGGTGGCCGCCTGTAATCCCAGCTACTCAGGAGGCTGAGACCGGAGAATTGCTTGAACCCAGGAGACAGGGGTTGCAGTGAGCTGACACAGTGCCACCGCACTCCAGCCTCGGCGACAGAGTGAGACTCTGTCTCAAAAACAAAACAAAACAAAACAAACAAACAAACAAAAAACAGAATAAAAGACAGTCATTCAATTACAAAAAGAAAACTTTATGAGAAACTAACCCCATTGAACTACTGTTTCCTGTTCCAACAGAGACCCTGGTGAAAATCTGGTTTCCCTTGGGAACCACTGTTATGTCTGTCCCTTCTAGGTCTTCTCTTTCGTCGAGCATCTGCCCCAGGAGCCCTTGAGCCCCTCATCCTGAGTAATCAGTCACTCAGGGACAGTGCCTCAGAGGCAAGGATACCGCCAATATCTCGAGATTCTGGGACTGTCCCCCAGGCACAAAAATATATCTGAATCTCTCCCACCCTGGTCCTATCCTGAGTCCACATTGAGCAGAAAGAGCCTTGGCTTCAGAGTAGACAGAAGTAAGCCTAAGATCTTTCTCTGCCCACCTCCAACCACCTTCTGACCTTGGACAAGTCACATCATCCCCCTGAGCCTTGGCTTCCTCATCTACAAAATGCGCTTCACAGAGCAGCCTTGCATGGCGTTTGCAAGGATTCAGTGGGATGCTGTGTGCTAAGGGCCCGGCACACAGTGGGTGCTCAGTCAATGCTCTGCCTGCTTTTCTCCGTTGCTCTTGGGGTAGCCACATTTTCTCTCTGCCTGGGTGAAGTTAAAGAAACATATGGTCTGTCTATCTTCCTCCTGGGATTTGGGAACAAATTCATGATTCCTTTGGCCAAATCAGGCTCTGGGTCTTGGTCCTAATCCTGCCAAGGACTTGCTGTGTGACCTTAACAAGTAGCCACCCCCACAAGGACTCACTTTTTGCAAACTATAAAATGAGGGGTTTGAGCTAATTAATCCCTAAGGACCTTCAAGACTCTGGGTAGGGTTGATTTGCAAAGACTTTCTTTTTTTGGGAGGGATGGGGGAGAGGGAGAGGTGAGGTGTAGGGAGGGAGGAAGAATCCCACCCTATTTGAGGTCCTGGCAGTGGAAGGAGTACCCACACGTGGGCCTCAAAAAATGTTAACATCAACCTCAGGAGCTTGATCCTATGCCTTCTCCCCAGAGCCTGGGATACTTGCCCTGGTTGGCTGTGGGGGAGGGAGTCCTTCCTTTCCACAACACCTCGGGCTGCTTAGTAAGGCAAGAAGGCCAGGCACCCTGCCACTCTCTGGCGACCCTCCAAAATGCTGGTGCCTCTCGGTCACAGTTGAGGCCTCAGTGTCTTCATTCTCAGGGCAGACTGCCTTGAACCCAATCCTAGTGACATTTCCCGTCAATCTGCCCCACACCCAGGGGCCACCTGACGCCTTGGGGCTATTCTGGGGAGCTGAGGTGGGATCCAGAGCCTCTGGGAAATGTTGTCTGGAGCCCAGAGGCCCTGAAGCAGAGGTCCTCTCCCTCCTCCCCCTCGGGAAGGCAGAGCCATCCCAAGAGGCAATGCTCTGGGCATGTTCTCTGCCCCTCCCCGCAGCATCCCCCTGGAATCTAGTTAAATCAGACACTGGGGGAGGCCTTACAGGGGTGAAGTCCTAGGGGCATGACTACGGGGTGGGAGGTCTCTGAGGGTGAAGGGGCCAGAAGGTCATTTCAGTGGATTACGGGGACAGGTCATGGGTCATGAGAGAGGAGTTATGAAGCCCTGTGAGAGGTTGGGAGGACGATAAGGGAGCCACGCTGTGAAATGCCCACATTTCATAACAGGAAGGTAACAAAACCTGTCTGAATTCAATAAATCAAGAAATCACAATAAGCATGAGTAATTAGTATTAGGGAGGTTGCCTCAGGCAGCCAAGGAGAAGGGCTGGACAAGGAACTGCTGTCTTTCTTTAGAAAGTGTGTTACTGTTTTATTTGATTTTGTTTGCAGTATGTCCAAATATTACATGAATAAAATGTTTACATTTAAGAATTCGTAATGAAATAAAGCAGTCTAGAGTGCACCATAATCTCTCTCCTAGCCCATGGCCCCACTGCTGTAATGAACCCACCACAAGGAGTCCCAATGTAATGTCACCTTGCAGCCTAGAGACGAAGGCCACAGGGCTGCCAAGGTGGGGACGTGGGCACTTCCTCTGGGAATGACCTTCAAGGGAGCAAGTCTTGGGTCTTTGACTTTGGGCTGGGCTTTTGGAAATGGCTTGTGGGGAGGTCAGCCTGTGTTCCTTGCAGGGAACAGCAGAGAGAAGGCATCTGGAGCCTGAGGCCCTGCTGAGAGCCTGGCTCTGCTCTGGGAACTTCGGTGGTCACTTCCCTGCTGGGGGCCTGGGTTTCCTCATCTGTATCATTAGGGGGTGGGGGTGATCACGCCTCCCCGGGGTGGCCGAGAGAGCACGCCATGGAAAACGCTGTGCACCTGCAGAGCAGGATGCCCGCAAGGGAGAGATCGTTACCTTGAAACGGACAGAGTGGCTCCCTAAAGAGGCTGGACCTGCAGCTCCTTCCCAGGGAGGAGTTTCAGGAAGCTGAGTTCCCTGAAAGGCAGCATTCAGTGGGCGTGACCGGCTGGAAAGTTCACAAAGGTGCAGGAGCCAAAACCAATATTATTCCTGCCCCTGCACCCCAGCCTCTTTACCAGCCCCTGGTGGTACCACCTTCCCTTCTTTCCCCTGGGGTCCTTATCCTGCACCGGCCTCCCAGATTACCAGCCCGATTTGCTGACAAGTGGCTTCTCTGAACCTGGGTTTGCTGCCCTGTGAAACGGGAGCAATGCTATTTATCTCATGGGACTGTGGACGCCTTGAGAGCAGGTGCTGTGCCTCCATTGCCCATTGCCTAGTACAGTTTCTGGAGCACAGTAGCTCCTCAGCAGTGAAATGTGGAGTGAATGCAATCGGAGGCAGGAGGTTACAAATTATGCCTTACAGCACCTAACTCACCGCAGGGCCGCAGAGGCGGGGACACAGAGAGCTGCCTCTCCCAAGGGCCAGGCGCCCTTGCAGCCTCCTTCTAGACCGGAGAAGTCATGTGCAGGCCTAGGGTATGCAGGCTATAGGCAAAGGGAGGACCTGAACGTGATCTCTGGACTCAATTGGGCTCGGTTGGCCCAGAGAAGGGTGACATCAGTGCGCTTCGTGTGCCAGGACCCTCCTTTCCATGCCCTCCAGGCAGAGGGTGTGCCTGCCAAGGGGACTAACCAGGAATGCATTCATTACCACCCAGCACCCACCAGGTCCAAGTCATGCTCAGCGTGAGACGAGCCCACTTGGGCAGATCTAGGGGCCTGGAACCTGCACACGTCACGTGTGTGACACTCCCAACACCTTCCCAACCACATCCCTACTCAACCCCATCCGTCTCCAACTCAAGGCAATTTCACCTCCCAAGGGACATTTGACAATACCCGGAGACATTTTTGGCTGTCGTGACTGGGAGGGATGTTACTGGCATCTAGTAGGTAGAAACCAGGTGTGCTGTTAAACATCCTCCAATGCACAGGCTGTACCCACACAAAGAATTATTTGGCTCAAAAATGTCAGTAGTGCCTTCCATTGCAGTTAATGCACCTGCTGTAACCAGGAAGGGCCCCATGTTACAGGTGAGGAAACTGGGGCTCAGAGAGGTTGTCTAACCTGCCCAAAGTCACACAGCTTATAAGCAGAGAATCAGGGTCTAAACTCCATCTTGTCTGATGCTAAATCTTTTCATTTCCCTACAGCCTCCACAAAGCCTATCTCCATGGCAGGCCTAGGGATGCTGAAGGTCCCTTCACCAAAAGAAGGGATAAGTGGGGGCCTGGCCCTGGTTCCTCCATCTGGACTCACAGGTGCCCTCAGACCAAGAGGGATTAGAGACAGCTTCCCACCCACAGTAAAACCCTCAGTCCTTGAAGGTGGGATCTAGACCACTGGAAGTTCTTGGAGAGAAAGAGACATGCACACACAGGTGCATGTGTGCACACCTATGTGCATGCCCGGGTAGACTGAGAAAGGCAGTTTGGGAATGCTATGCCTGTAAGTTTTCAGAATACGAACTATGAATCAGACCAACTGCACTGTGTACCCCAGTTCTGCTAGCATCCCTATGTGACCTTGGGCATGTGACTTCACCCCTGAACTGAGGCTCCCAGATCTGTGCATCGAGGATCATTCCCCAACCCCCAGCAAGAACAGAGAAGTGGTGGGAGGACCTGGACCTCCCCGATGGCAGCTCTTGCAGCCATAAGCTACAAAGTCCACCCAGTGTCTGCCGATGGTCTTCAGTGGGTAGTGGAATGTTGAGGCAGGGGGTTGTGTAAGATGATGTCAGCGAGGTCCTCCCTTTCCCGTGACCAAATGAATGACTGAGATGCACCCTAATCCCACAGGTCTTCCTCGTGCCCCTGCCCCAACCTGCCTGGCAGGCTCAGCAACTCACCCATGTCTCTTCTCCCCAGAGATCTCCCTGGATGTGGACGCAGACCGGGATGGTGTGGTGGAGAAGAACAACCCAAAGAAGGTACCTAGCTATCAGGGCAGGCACCACCCTGAACCCCGGGGCTTCTGAGGGCACAGCCCCAGATCGTGCAGGCAGCCATGGTTCCCCCACCAAGCAGCAATTCCCATTTCACAGCTCAGGAGACCGAGGCCCAAGACAGGCTCCCAGACATATACCAGACAGCATACCAATGATGGAACCCACAGACGAGCTCAGGCATCTTATAGAGACGGCTACAGAGCAGGCTCCTGAGTCCTAGTTTCTCCATCCTGTGATGGGGATGTCCAGTTCGTGGAACTATTGGAAAGGATAAATGTGCCTGCTGCAGAGGAAGCGCTGTGAAGGCATTTGCTCTTGTTATTTTGCCTCTTCTTTTAAGACTGGGGAGGTGGGGGAGACAGACCCTCAGGACAGAGGGTTGCATTCATCATTCTCAGTTCCAGATGCGGTATTATCTCTGCTGGTGCATGCACAGCTCCTCTCCTCTTTCTATTTATTCATTCATTCACCATTCATTCATTTGTTCCCTCATTCATTTACTTATTTTCTTTTATCTTGCGTTCCCCACTCCCATTCTGCTGCCCCACAGAGGACCATTTTGCTGGGTTTAATGCGTCTCTTTCTGCTCTGGTGACTCTCAGGAGGCATGTGGTGTGGTTGGTGTGCATGTATTTTTAATTCGTGCAGACAGCGTGGTTTCTCCATCTCGTTCTCTTTTGTACTTTTCCCTCAACACAGTTTTTAGGCTCCATCAGTCTTGCTCTGTGTACATTCAGGCTGTTGCTTCTAACTGCTTTCCGTTTTCTGCCCTTCTGTATCATCTAAATTTTTGCTGTGGGCATATGTGACTTTTATAATAACACTCTGAAGCCTAGGGTAAAGTATACATAGAGGGGTACTTATGAAGTGAAATAAACACAGCCTGATGAGAAGAAGCCTGGGTCCTAGAAGCCTGCTCCCTTGACTCTCTACAGGTCAGGAGAGGGTTCTCAGCCCTGTGGGAGAGTCCCTTCTTCTAGGATCGCGAGCAAGGCTTGCGTGAGACCAGGGCCAGCCCTGCACACTCATTCTCTGAGTCTGTGGCCAAGCCATATGAAAATGAACTCCACAGAGGCCTCTGAGGCCCAGCAGCCCCAGGTGAACAGCTTCTAACCTCCCCCAAGGGGCTGTGCAGTCTTGGCAAAGTCACACAATCCCATGAGCCTGAACTTGGCCAGAATTTCTAAATCTGGGCCGGTGAAGTTTTCACATTTTCTTCACTCATCCCATAAATATTTGCTGAGCATCTTTTACGTTCCAGGAGTGGGTCAGGCCCAGGGGATGCAGAAAGAACAAGAGAAACACAGCCCTGGCCTTAAGGAGCCCATGGTCCACATTAAAAATTGAGTGTTATGGATGGCTGTCTCATCACAATTGTCCTAAGTCCTCCCAAAAAGGATGTGTACCGTGCCAGATGTGGATCTGGAAAAGCTGCTCTGTCCTAGAGAATCAGAAAGGCCTCCAGGAAGAAGAGACAGTTATGATGTAATAAAGGAAGGGTAGAGTGGGCCAGGTGGAAAGGGGCAGGACGGCAGCAGAGGAACTGGCATGGGCAAAGGGCTGGGAGCTTGAGTCTTTTGGGAGCAGAAAGGCTCCAGGATGGGTGGGGCAGAGTGAGCGAGGGGCAAGGTGGAGGAGATGAGATAGAGAGGAAGGCAAGTTTCACCAGGCCTTCCAGGCCACAGCAAGGAATCAGGGCTTCATCCTAATTCAACCAGGAGCCCCTGACCTGGCTTCAAGCAGGGAAGCAACACAATCTGGCCCGAGTTTGTTCTAGTAGCGCTCTGGCTGCAGTATAGAAGGTGGAGCACCGTGCAGGTCCTATTTGGAGCACTAGGAGGGCGTCTGGAAACAGCTGGGTGTCATCCATCCAGGCATCTCCTCCTGAGCTCCCCTAGGGACCTCAGGACCTGTGGTAGAATGTCCGTCTGCTCATTTCTCTGGCCAGCCTCCACCTCCCTGCCTCCACCCATGCCAGACACCAGCCGCATCAGACAGGAGGCCCATAAATGCCTCAGTCAGCCTTCCTGTCTCTGTGCCTCTACTGAACTTGCCTTTGATGCCCATGTTCATCCTCTGTGGACATCAGTCTTGAGATTCACATTTGCCAAGTCACAGCTGCCCCAGTGGGTGGCGGCTACTCTTTACCCTCATCGTGGGGCTGTCTCTCCGGTGTCCCATGGGGTCTATACAAGCATAGAGAAGAGGGCACTGACCTTTCTTCCTGCCACTGTAGGCATCCTGGACCTGGGGCCCCGAGGGCCAGGGGGCCATCCTGCTGGTGAACTGCGACCGAGAGACACCCTGGTTGCCCAAGGAGGACTGCCGTGACGAGAAGGTCTACAGCAAGGAAGGTGCCAGCAGGCCCTGCACTTGGGGGACAGGATGGGAGGAATGAAAAGATTCATGCCCAGTCCTGGGCTGGGCTGAGGGTGAGGCAGGTGTGGACTCAGGCCTCTGGGGATGGTGGACACAAATACCACTCTTGCTTAAAGCCAAAGGCAAAACCATAGGAAATACACGAGGGCCGGGCGTGGTGGCTCACACATGTAATCCCAGCATTTTGGGAAGCCAAGGCAGGCGGATCATGAGGTCAGGAGTTCGAGACCAGCCTGACCAGCATGGTGAAGCCCCATCTCTACTAAAAATACAAAAATTGGCCGGGCATGGTGGCATGCACCTGTAATCCCAGCTACTCAGGAGGCAGAGGCAGAAGAATCATTTGAACCCAGGAAGCAGAGATTGCAGTGAGCCAAGATCACACCACTGCACTCCAGCCTGGGCAACGGAGCAAGACTCTGTCTTGGGAAAAAAAAAAAGAATAAAAAGAAAATAGACTAGAAGGAAATTCCCCAAAAGGTTAATCATCTCCAGTGTTGGAAATGACAACTAGTTTTTATTCTGTTTTATGCTTTGCTTTGCTTTTTTCTTTTCTTTTCTTTTCTTTTTTTTTTTTGAGACAAGGCCTTCTTCTGTTGCCTAGGCTGGAGTACAGTGGCATGATCATAGCTCACTGCAGCCTCGACCTCCTGGGTTCAAGCCATCCTCCTGCCTTAGCCTCCTGAGTAGCCAGGATTACAGGCACACACCACCATGCATGGCTAAATTTATTTATTTATTTATTTATTTTTTGAGACGGAGTCTTGCTCTGTCACCCAGGCTGGAGTGCAGTGGCCGGATCTCAGCTCACTACAAGCTCCGCCTCCCAGGTTCACGCCATTCTCCTGCCTCAGCCTCCCGAGCAGCTGGGACTACAGGCGCCTGCCACCTCGCCCGGCTAGTTTTTTTTTTTTTTTGTATTTTTTAGTAGAGACGGGGTTTCACTGGGTTAGCCAGGATGGTCTCGATCTCCTGACCTCGTGATCCACCCGCCTCGGCCTCCCAAAGTGCTGGGATTACAGGCTTGAGCCACCGCGCCCGGCCAATTTTTTTATTTTTGTAAAGATGGGGTCTTGCTATGTTGCCCAGTCTGGTGTTTGTCTCCTGGCCTTAAGCAATCTACCCACCTCATCCTCCCAAAGCACTGGGATTACAGGTGTGAGCCACAGCACATGGCCTCTTTATGCTTTTCTATAGTTTCCATTCATACACATCCATGGGGACTTTCTCCTGATTATCAAAGTAAAAGGCATTGGGAAGCTGAGGCTCCAGCAGCAGATCTCTTCATTCTCACCTCCTGTCCCTCAGATCTCAAGGACATGTCCCAGATGATCCTGCGGACCAAAGGCCCCGACCGCCTCCCCGCCGGATACGAGATGGTTCTGTACATTTCCATGTCAGACTCAGACAAAGTGGGCGTGTTCTACGTGGAGAGTGAGTGACCCCAGCCCAGCCCAGCCCTTTCTAGCCACCTATCCTCCTCCCCTTAGCATCTGTGGCCTTCACAGGTGCAGGTGCCTGGAGAAGACCTGGATTGGTCTCTGGGTGATTGTAACATGGCAATGCAGCTGTCCCATGAAGTTGAAAGACTCCATGGGGACACATCGCTCCTCCTCTCAAAGGAGTCTGGAGTGACATGGATCTATGTAGAACCCAGAGGCCCTTCTTCCCGACGAATCAGGGGAGGAAGGGCATTTGGGCACTTCTTTTCTGGAGTCATGTCACCTTCAGGATGCCTGAGGCAGGGCAGGCACCACCTCCAGGTATTTTCTGCCATCTCTGACTTTCAAAGACCCCCTAAAGATGCAGTGGGCACCCTCGAAGAGTTGACCCCTTGCTCCTCTTGATGGCAACAAGTGTCCTGGGCCCCCACTGTGTAGGGCACGGACTCCTGCCCTGGAGCTAGTCCTTGTAGCTGCCGGCTCTGCCTCACCCTTTCTGTGAATATGTGTTGAGCTCTTCGGTGCCAGGCGCTGTTCTCAGCTTTGAGATCTCTGCAGTAAACACGACAATCACACCCTGCCCTCGAGGAGCTGCCAGTCTAGCAAGAGAGACATAATCAGTACTACAACTGGAGGAAATGAAATAGAATAAGTGAGGAGAATGGCAGGGCAGAGGCACTACTAGATGGGTGCATCTGGAAAGGCCTCTCTGAGGAGGTGACATCTGAGCTGAGACTCAAACGAACAATAAGAAGGAACCAGCCACTTGTGAGCTGAGGGAAGAGTGTTCTAAGCAGAGGGAACAGCATCTGCAAAGCCTGGAGAAGGAGACCAGTTTGGAGTGTGGGAAGAGCAGATGGAAGCCCAGAGCAGGGTTGGGAGTCAAGGTCAGTGAGCTGGGCCAGGGGCCAGAGCATGCAGACTGGGTTTGGATTTTATTCTGAGTGCAATGGAATGCCATTAGAGGGTTTTATGCAAGGGACTGTCATAATAATGATGTATGTATTCTAAAAGCTCCCTCAGCAAAATAGTCGGCATTGCAATTTGCCATGGTACAAGGCGGGTTGTGGGGTGGCGGGCGGGGGGGTGCTTCTGCATGCCCAGCTGCCTAGTGGGGCCAGGATCTCTGGCCTGGCCCTGGACCCACCTCTAGACAGGCCCACTAGATCCAGGGCACTTGCCAGGAAGTAAGTAGGGACCCCGGACCCTCCCATCAGAGAAGTATTTAGCCAGGATGGCAGTGGCCAGCAGTCACCCAATGCCAGTCCTCCTTCTGATCCACCCTGGGCTCCAGGCAGTGACCTCACACAGGTTGGAATGTGCCCAGAGTCAAGCTGGCTCTGCTGCCTCAGGGGGCCGGAAATGTTGATGTTTACACCATCCAGGCTAAGGTTGTCATGGAGGATGGGGTCACCGGCGGGAGCAGGCGGGATGCAAGCAGGACCTCAACCTTGGCCTCTTGACCTTGGTGTCGTGACATGAGACCTGTGGCAAATCATGATGTCTGGACATTATCTAGACGTTTCTTCTCTTTGCTAAAGGGAGTGGACTTTGGTCTGTTTCCATAATCTCGTCCCTCCCCATCACTTGCCATTTGAGACGGGTCCTGAGCAGACAAGAGAAAAGAGGAACTACTACTGCAAGGGCTTTGAGAATGTCCCTCGGAGCCTCTTATCTGGGCTGCCCATCCTGTGGGGAGCAGCCATGGCTGAGACGGTGGGGACCCAGAAGAGACAGTTTCCCAATAATGCTGACTCTGGGTGAAAACTCTTCGACAAGACACACACACACACACACACACACACACACACACACACACACACACACAAGCAAAGGACGACAGATAATTGACCAGTAGCACAGTCTCCTTTTCTTCCAGGTAAACACTTTGGGGTTATGTCAAATTCCAGGTACCCCTATAGATAAGCGAATGTCAGGTGTCCTGGTAGGGTCAGACCAGCTCTCCCCAAGGGCAGGGAGCTGGGTTGGAGACTGAAGGACCCCTACAGGGAGTGCTGGAGTCAGGGAGCTACAATTCTGGGTCCAGGCAAGTCTCCTCACCAGCCCCAGCCTTGGGGTGCTCATCTCTGATGTGGCATGGGAATAGCAAGAGTCCCAACTGTCCCGACTATCCTGGTATGCCGGGTGTCCCAGATGGTGGTGGGGATCAAATGAGGAAGGTGTGTCAGGCACTGAGTGTGGTAGCTGGCCTTTGGAAAGCTCTCCATAAATGGCAATTAAGGCTTTTGTTGAAATGATGATGATGACTGTTGGTTATAATGATTGGAGTGGACAAAAGGCTTCAGTTTTCCTAGGAAGACCTGGTGACTGCCTCCGCCTCAAATACTGCCCAGAACACCAAGCACTGGGGCCTTGCCTCTTTATACAAGGATATGGTAATCCAGTTTGCCTAGGACTTTCCTTGTTTTAGCACTGAGGGCCCCTCATGCCAGGAAACCCATCAGTCCTAGGGAAACCAAATCAGCTGGTCACACTATCAAGGAGTCTCACTAGGAAGTGGAATCATTCCAAAGTAGCTGGAAAGGTTAAGGCTAATCATACTACGTGCTGGCCAATTCCTGGGGCAGAGAGGTCACCGTGGTCAATGGGCCCAGCCCAAGGCACGAGGACCACTCAATAGAGCAGCATTGTTGGTTCCTGCAGAAAGAGCTGGCCATGCTCAGTGTGGGGTCTGTGCCGAGCCAGGGATGGAGGACGGAGGAAAGGAGGCTCCTGGGGACAATGGCTGAATTGTTCCCACCAAGGAATCAGTCCACCCGGAGCTGGCCCCAACTGTCAGAAAGCAGCCCAGAACAGAGGTGCATTGTGAATCACAGGCCACGGGCCACATCAGGAGGGAGGAAGCTGCCAACAGACAGACTAGAACGTGTCCTCCACCTGCCCCACCACCCCCCCGGCCAGATCCCTGTTCCTACCCCAGAATTTGGGGGAGACCCCCAGGTGCTCTGAGCCCTGGGAAAGCTTTGGCTGTGTGGCTTCTGCCAGGACAAGTTGGCTTCTAGGCCTGACTCTCCCCTGAGCATCAGTTCAAGTGCAGCCTGGGGCCTGTGGGCGTGGGAGGGCGTAAGTGCTTGGAAGAAAATGTTTGCGTGATGCTAATGTATCTGAATCTACTGAGTGATAGGGCCGTAGGGTGCCCACTATTGTTTCTGGGTGAGCAGGACCTCACTTTCTATTCTTTGGGACTTTCAGTATCTGAATTTTTCTACCTCATTTCTTGGACTCCTCCTTCCCAAGGGAGGATGAGGTGGGACATGGTTTCCCTGCCTTCTGTTCGGAAACTATTCAATGAAAACTCCTTCACGTCCTTGTAATACAGGTCCAAGCAGGGTTATCGATGGTTACCCATGGTTACTGAGGTTACTGAAGTTACTGAGGCTGTGTCATTTGCATTGACCCTGTGGCGTGGGTATCATTATCTCCCACTTAACAGATGAGTAAACTGGGGCTCAGGGAGGTTAAGTGAATTCTCTGAGGTTTGGTTTTTTTGTTTGTTTGTTTGTTTTTTGAGATGGAGTCTCGCTCTGTTGCCCAGGCTGGAATGCAGTGGTGTGATATCGGTTCACCACAACCTCTGCCTCCTGGGTTCAAGAGATTTTCCTGCCTCAGCCTCCCAAGTAGCTGGGATTACAGGCGTGCGCCACCATGTCTGGCTAATTTTTGTATTTTTTAGTAGAGATGGGGTTTCACTATGTTGGCCAGTCTGGTCTCGAACTCCTGACCTCGTGATTCGCCTGCCTCGTCCTCCCAAAGTGCTGGGATTACAGGTATGAGCCACTGCGCCCGGCTCCCTGAGGTTTTATAGCTTGTAAAGCCAGAGCAGTATTTAAACCAGGTCCCTCTGACATTGGAAGTCATAACCACTAAGGGAAGCACCCTTAGTGAGATTTATAACCCGGGTCTAATTCGGCACATTGTCCCACAAGAGGAACCCTCCCAAGCCCTGGCTTCGCAGTTCATTCACTTATTTCACACGTTTTAATCAAGCACCTGGTTTGTGCCAGGCTATTCTGGTTATGTGTTCTAACCCTTGAGCATCTGGTCATTAACCATTATCATTGTCGTTGAAAGCACTAAGCTGAGGCTGATTCTGCCCTTCCAGCTCTACAGGGCATAAAGAAATTCCTTCTGGAACTGCGTAGGGTCCTATCTCCATGCCTTTACCAATGCAAGTATCTCCTCTCCCCACCACACCCATTTCTGCCACCCCACGAGGGCATCTCAAAGGCTGCCTTCCTCTGCTCAAATGCTTCCCACCTCGCCTCCTCTGCCCTTCCCACCCTACCCCAAGTAACCAGACTGGATCTCACCCATAGCTGCCGTTATGACGCTTCCCACATCTGCTGCATCTTATCATCAGCTGAGCACTGCTCTTAGAGAGGCTGCATCTGGACCACCTCTGTCTCCCCGAAGGTCCTTGCCTGATTCATGTGCTCTCAATCTGCCTGAAAATTCCCCCTTGGTCTCTCCCACAGGGAGTGTTGTGGGAGTCATTGGTTTGTTCAGTAGACATTTGTTAAACATGACCATGTGCCAGGCAGGCCCTGGGCCCCACTGGGCCTGTCTCTACCCTCGCACAGGTCACCCACATTTAAAAAGGCTGTGATGAGGCCAGGTGTGGTGGCTTACACCTGTAATAGCAGCACTTTGGGAGTGTGAGGGAGGCAAATCACTTAAGGCACGGGGTTCGAGACCAGCCTGACCAAGATGGCGACGAAACCCTGTCTCTGCTAAAAATACAAAAATTAGCCAGATATGGTGGTGTGCCCTGTAATCCCAGCTACTTGGGAGGTTGCAGTGGGCAGAGGTTGCAGTGAGCCAAGATTGCGCCACTGCACTCCAGCCTAGGCTACAGAGCGAGACTCCGTCTATAAATAAATAAATAAATAAACAAATAAGTAAATAAATAAAGGCTGTGATGGAGACAGCAGGGGGCTGTGGGAGCTCCAAGCAGAGCCCCTGGCTTTGTCTCTGGGGGATCTGGGCCGGATTGTTGCAAGTGACACAAACCAAGGCCTGAAGGAAGAAGGGACACGATTGTTTCAGGCAGAGGGGACAGCACAAGTCGAACTGGGAGCTTTCAGGAGGGCAGGAGCACTGGAGGAACCTGCCTTTCCGCCCAGCCACAAAAATGGACAGCCCATGCACTGGCCTTTACACCAACACGGCTTCCATGATATGGAGGGAATTTTTGGTACTAATGGGCACATTTATGTTTTGTTTATACAAAGGGGATGAGAGCTTGGGTTTCAGAATTGGACTTGAACCTGAGTCCCAGCTCAGCTATTTACTGGCTCTCTGACTTCGGACAAGCCACTCCTCCTTTCTGAGATCGGTTTCCTCATCTGTGAAATGGAAACAATTATACCCTCCCCTGACACCACTAACTGCTCAGCTGGCAATTTCCTATCGGCCATTCAGAGAGAGCTTGTTCATTTCATAGATGGGGAAGCCAAAAGCCAGAGAGGGTGACTGTCTGGCGAAGCGCCACACAACCAGCACACAGCAGTGCTGAGAAAATGACGATGACTCCTAGCCATGGCCACTCTGGTGGCATTTTCTGCTTGTGCTTTTCTCTCTGTCTAGAGAACAAACTACTTTGCCCTTTTGTCCCCATCAGTGATACCACCCCACTGACCTCTTTCTGATGTGAGTGGGAGTCTGACGTTGGTCCTTTTCCCTCCAGACCCGTTCTTCGGCCAACGCTATATCCACATCCTGGGCCGGCGGAAGCTCTACCATGTGGTCAAGTACACGGGTGGCTCCGCGGAGCTGCTCTTCTTCGTAGAAGGCCTCTGTTTCCCCGACGAGGGCTTCTCAGGCCTGGTCTCCATCCATGTCAGCCTGCTGGAGTACATGGCCCAGGTGAGGGCTCCAGGCTTCCACCATAGGGGGCTACCCCCGGGGGCCAGGGTGGGGCTTTTACCAGTGGGCCATTCCTAGGAGCCCACACTATGCTCCACCCCGCTCAAAGCGCCAAGGGGGTGGGTCCAGGCTAGGAGACCTCGATGACCTCTGCAAAGCCTGCATGTGGCTGCCAGGGTCCTCTGAGCCATGCTTCTGGGTCCTCTGAGCCAGTCTCCTTGCTGCTCCTGCTCCCCACGGATTCCCTGTGGGCAATGTTTTCTGACACATTCCACACCTGTGCCCTGGCCTTCCCTGCTCCCTGCCTAGGTCTGAGGCCCAGAGTCCTGCTGATTAGCACAAGGCTCTAAGCAGCCACCCGGGTGGGGTTTGCTGACCACCTACTGTGCGCTCTGTACTTCCTGCCCTACTCTGATTTATACCATCTCTGACTGCAGGCTGAACCCCAAATCCCAGTTTCAGGTTGTGCCCTACCCTGGGGCCAGGCGTCTCAGCTAGCTTTGCTCTTGCTTTTGGGAGAAGCTGGATGAGAAGAAGAGGTCCTGTCCCTCTAGGGAAGCCCGCCTCACTGAGGGCATGCTGTGTGCACAAGAACCTCTCATCACAAAGACCTTTCATCCCCAGACCCTAGTCTCTCAGGCCCACCCTGTTTCACTCAGAAAAAAAGGGAGGGACCTGACTGCTCTCACAGACACAAGAGCCCCTCATTTTTATCCCCAGGCCACTTTGGGAAAGGATACAATGGGTGCTATACAAGGGTGAGGCTGGATCTAGCTGAGATGTATGAGAATGAGCCCTGGCAGCAGACTGCCCAGGTTCAACTCCTGGTTTAACCACCACAAGACACTAGGCAAGTGAATTAAGCTTCCTGTTAATTTCCTTAGTTAAGGGTAATATGCCGTACTTTCTCCATCTATAAGACAGAAAATCCAAAAAGCATCTGCTGCCTGGGGTGGTTGTGAGCATCCAAACTTGTAAAGTTCTACTTACAAGGCACCCTCAAGCTCCCTGGGAAGTGCAAAAGGCAAAGCCAACAGGATAGAGGACAGGGATGGGGCTTCTGATGGCACCCATGCCCAGGGCAACCGGAACCCCAGGATCTCTCAAGCACCCACAGAGACTCAAAAGGCAGACCACGGCAAGCAAGGCAAGCCGTGCAACAGTCCCCCCACCCCCGCACCTCCCCACCAAGGATGGGGTCCATTTCCTATAGCTTTTGAAAGCCAGCCCCACAAAGGAACCCTGGAATCAGACCTCACTTTCCCTCGGGTTCCAGGCAAGCTGCTTGACCATTCCTTAAAACAAAACAGTCTGTACATAGCAAAACTGACCCAAAACAATGCCAAAATGCCCACACACAGAAAAGGGCAAGGTGCCCAGGGCAAAAACAGAGGAAGGCGTGGGGCTGGTTCAACCGTTGCGTGGGGCGATTTCAGGAAGAGAAGTTTGATTGGACAAGATAGGACAGTGGTTAAGAGTGTGAACTCAGCAGCTGACTGCCTGGGTGTAAAGCCTGGCTCTACCACTTACCAACTATGTGACCTTGGGCAGTTAACAGCCCCATGACTCAGTTTCCCCATCTGAAAAGTGAGGATCATAGCAGTATCTACCTCCTGTGGTGGTTGGAAGGCAGAAAAGAATTGGCACGTGTGAAAGTACTTAGCACAGTCTTGGTGCACAGCAAGTACTCAGGAAATGTATTCAGTCATCAGTTTCACCCGCTTTGAAAGGCAGGCAAAGAAAGCACCCTAACAAGACCTTTTGACCCCCCACGCCTTGTCTCTCACACCCAGGACATTCCCCTGACACCCATCTTCACGGACACCGTGATATTCCGAATTGCTCCGTGGATCATGACCCCCAACATCCTGCCTCCTGTGTCGGTGTTTGTATGCTGGTAAGGGGTGGCCCCAGCCTGGAGAGGCAGCATGGCAGAGTGGCCAAGAGCCGAGTCAGATGGACATGAGTCTAGTTCCTGGCCCCATCACTTACCACTGTGTTACCTTTAGCAACTTTCTCAGCCTCTCTGAAATGCCCACATCATAGAGTCACGGTGAGGATTAAATGAGGCGAAGCAGGCAAAGCATTTATCCAAGATCCAGCATGCAGGGTATACTCTAAAAATAATAGCTGCCCTTCTGTTCTCTTGCTTAACCCCCTACCACGCACTTAGCAACCTCCTATGCAGTGGAAATGCAGCTCATCTGACTCATTCATTAAACAGACTTTTATTGACCACCTATTATGAGCTAGGTCCACAATAGCAAGATGAGAACCAAGGGAAAAAGTACCTATGATTAGATGTCTGGCAACCCAAAAGGGACCCCTCGGGTCCTCACATGCATCCCATCTTCATGCCAGGCATAGCTCTTAATTGAAAATCTGTGGAGTCAGAGGTGTAAGGCATTGGGACAGGTGGGGGTGAGAGTTCCCCTCCTCATTTTATTTGTTCATGACCTTGACAAACGCCACATGAATGGGTGGGTTTACTTGGCCTTTGATTCCAGCAGCCTTTATAAAGGTGGCCGTGAGCACAGGTGTAGACTGATCTGCCCAGCATAGCCCAGAGATACCAGCTGCTGTCACCATCTCAGGGCAATGACTCTGGCCCCTCCTCACCCTTTCTCTTGGCCTCTCCTTCTTCCCCCAATTTCTCAGCATGAAGGATAATTACCTGTTCCTGAAAGAGGTGAAGAACCTGGTGGAGAAAACCAACTGTGACCTGAAGGTCTGCTTCCAGTACATAAACCGAGGCGATCGCTGGATCCAGGTGAGGAGTCCAGGTCCAGGCTGGGAAGGACATGACCCCGGGGTCAGGCAAAGAAGAGTCGGCTTCATGTAAACTGCCCGGACCCAGCAGCTCTGCAGATGGAGATTCTTTTGTCAGCTCATATCTGCACACGTGCACAAAGACATGAACATACAAGGCAGCGCACTGCAGTGCTGCTTCTTGTAGTAGCAAAAGATTGCAAAGCAACCTAAATGTCCATCCGTGGAGGACTGAGTAACAGCCTTCCCGGAGGTTCTGTGCAACCGCTACAAAGGATGAAGCCAATCTCTCAATATGGATACAGGATGTGCTTCGAGTTAAGTTGTTACTCAAAGGAAAACATATTCAGGATGCTGTTTGCTATTTGTGTGTTTTGTTTTGTTTGAGACGGGGTCTCGCTGTGTCACCCAGGCTGGAGTGCAGTGGCACGATCTCAGCTCACTTTAACTTCCGCCTTCCGGGCTCAATCAATCCTCCCACCTCAGCCTCCCAAGTAGCTGGGACTACAGACGTGCACCACCACGCCTGGTTATTGTGTTTTTTAAAGTGAGGTCTAGGCCATGCATGGTGGATAATGCCTGTAATCCCAGCACTTTGGGAGACTGAGGTGGGAGGATTGCCTGAGACCAGGAACTCAAGACACCTTGAGGCTATGGTTTTTGGTGCATGTGTGGGTGTGTTTTTGTTTTTGGGCAACATAGCAAGACCCTGTTTCCACAAAAAATTTTAAAATTAGCCTGGCATGGTAGTGCACACCTGTAGTCCTAGCTACTCAGAGGCTAAGGCAGGAGGACCGCTTGAGCCTAGGAGTTTGAGGCTGCAGTGGGCCATAATCATGACACTGCACTCCAGCCTGGGCAACAGAGTGAGACTCTGTCTCAAAAAAAAAAAAAAATGGAGCTGATATCGGTAAGAAACCTGCTTGTGATGTGCAGAGACCGCCTGTGGACACCTATGCTGCCATCATCAGTGTGAGGGGAGGAGGATGGGGGACCAGGGGATGGGGAACAAGATAGACATTCTTTTTCCTTGATGCTCTTGTGTTTCTCGAGTTTTCTGCCCATGTGCACAAATTGTCCCTTGGGCTCATCTAACAGCTCTCCTTGGTGTCCCTGCAGGATGAGATTGAGTTTGGCTACATCGAGGCCCCCCACAAAGGCTTCCCCGTGGTGCTGGACTCCCCCCGAGATGGAAACCTAAAGGACTTTCCTGTGAAGGAGCTCCTGGTAAGATGCTTAGGGCCACTTGGGGATGGAGGATGATCCCAGAGACTCTCATAAGACAGAGTGGTCAGGAGACCCTGGGCCACCTTGACACATTTGTCTGCTGCCTGGAGCCTCTGTTTCTCCTCTGCAAAATGGGTCACTTGGGATAGCTGCCTCTGAGGTCCTTTCCTGCTCTGATAACTGATGTTTTCCAAAACATGGAGCGTTTTCTAGTGGGAAATGGGAGCTAAGGGAAATAGAGTAAGATCTAGTTCCAGAGGCCCTGGTCCCTGGTGCTGCCCTTCCCCTCCAAATTGCAGCAAAGTGAGTTAAGTAAGTTTCAAAGAAGAAAAAAACATAGTTATGCAATTGTCAAAAATCATGGTTCCGACTTCCAAGTTCATCAGCACCTTGAGGCTATGGTTTTTGGTGCATGTGTGGGTGTGTTTTTGTTTTTGTTTTCTGAGACGGAGTCTTGCTCTGTCACCCAGGCTGAAATGCAGTGGCTCACTGCAACTTCCATCTCCCGGGTTCAAGCGATTCTCCTGCCTCAGCCTCCCAAGTAGCTGGGATTACAGGCATGCACCATCACGCCTGGCTAATTTTTGTATTTGTATTAGAGATGGGGTTTCACCATATTGGCCAGGCTGGCCTCGGACTCCTGACCTCAGGTGATCTGCCCAACTTGGCCTCCCAAAGTGCTGGGATTAGAGGCGTGAGCCACCGTACTTGGCCATGTTTTTTGTGTGTTTGTTTTTAAGCCATCTGACTCCTCCCATTCTGGAAGCCATTCTCACTCCCCTTTTAGGCCCTCAACAACCTAGTGTGTGAGGGCAGAACTGAAATCAATCTTTCTTTTGTCTGCACTCTTCTGCCCTGAACACGCTGGGGGAGGTTTGAACAGGGCATGAAACAAGAGACTGGAGTAGGTCAGGGGACTTTTCCCAAGGACACATGCAGGACAGCGTTCCTGTCAGACGCCAGGACTGCCCAGAGCTGACCCTGTGCCAGGTTCACACCTGTTCTGCCCCACATTCCTAACCCAGTGCCCTGTTCACAAGGAGATGCTAGAGCCAATGGCATCGGCACAGAGCTTTGGAATGTCAGGCGGACCTGGTCTTGAGTCCTAATTGCACCTCTTAGCAGCCATGTGACTTTGGGCAAGCAATTACCTTCCACAAGCCCCAGTTTCCTCATCTGTAAAATGGGGATAGAAATGATATCAGTCTCACAGAATGTTGTGAAGATTGAAAGCGTTATATAAGGCATCAGTGCCATGGCTGGTATAATGACCATTATTCACTGTTGTTATGGTTATCATTCCCTGGGCCCTGTCCTCAGTGAGCCTATTGTCCACTTTCCCTAACACTATGATGAGTAGGCAACCAGCAATGGTTGCCACAGGCATGAGAAACGAGGCCTTTCCAGGTCACCACCTGCCTTTAGTATTCCAGGCTGGCCTGGTTCCAAGGCCCCCGGCTGCATTGTTCCTTGAGGCCCAGACCAGGCCCAGCTTTGTGCTGCATACCTGCCCACCTGTATGGTGCTGTAGAGCCCCAGCACCCCAGCCTCGGCAAGCTCCCATGTTGCCAGCTGGGGCCCCAAGGTGAGAAAGCGCTAAGCTGCTGCCAACCACCGCATGGGCTCAGCTGTCCCTGGAGCCTCTCAGCTGAGCCAGGATAAGCCACATCCTCCTACTCCACTGGATTTTGTCAGGCAAGCTTCATCCCAAGCCCAGTGCAAGCTCCCAAACAAGATTCCTGTATTTGTACCCCAAAAGTCATGAGAGGAATCTTAAATTTCAGGGGCCAATGGAGTTATGTCTTGTGTGCTAACTCCAGTTTTTTGGAGCTCTGTGTGAAGAAGGGTTCTGAGGCTTCCTCTGGGCTCAGTGGCAAGTCTGGCAGGTTGAGACTGGGTTGAGATGGCATGTATATTCACAGCTGCCACTTTTACATGTATTGGTCAGCTTCACCAAGTAACAAACCAACCCGAAATCTCCATGACTGACAACAGCAAAGGCCTGTGTCTTGCTGGCATTCCTTGTTGATTGCTGATGCTGGTCTGCCACTCTGCTTCTTCATGCCTTCCTCACTCTAGCACTCAAGGTGCCAGAGCAGCCCCAGTCTGGGAAATGCCATTCTCCTAGCACAGGGAGAAGTCAAAGAGTTGGCAGACACACGTGGGGGTTCCTATGGCTTCTGCTGTTCACTGGCATGCATCCCTTCTGCTCACATTTCATTGGCCAAAGCAAGTCATGTGACCAAGTCTGACACTGGGCAGGGAAGTACATTCCTTTTGCAGGAGGATGCCAGAAGTCACATGACAATGGGTCAGGATGCAAAATTCTCTTACTGCACAGTAATAATACAAGCTGCTCCCCGTCCTCAGGTTACCTAATCTGGTATCTCTTTATAGATGGGGAAATGGGCCAGACGCAGTGGCTCACCCCTGTAATCCCAGCACTTTGGGAGGCCAAGGTGGGTGGATCACTTGAGGTCAGGAGTTTGAGACCAGCCTAGGCAACCCAGTGAAACCCCATCTCACTAAAAATACAAAAATTAGCCAGGGATGGTGCTTGCCTGTAATCCTAGCCACTGGGGAGGCTGAGGCAGGAGACTCACTTGAACCGGGAGGCAGAGGTTGCAGTGAGCTGAGATCGCACCACCGCACTCCAGCCTGGGTGACAGAGCAAGACTCCATCTCAAAAAAAAAACAAACAACAACAACAAAACAGATGGGGAAACTGAAAGTGCATAGCATAAAATGGGGACTAATCCTGAAATCACCAATATGTATCTGTGCTTGGGAAATAGAGGCACACACAGGAATGCAGATGCCCACACACTCACATTCATACTCCCACTCACTCTCACACACACTCTCACACTTACACCGACATGCTCACACACTCAGCCTCCCCATGCCCAGGCCCCCTGCTCTTTATTAATCATAGGAAGACCAAGGACAACCCGCCTAGAAACTAAGTGCCCACAGACCCAGACTGAAGGTGGTAAAAGAGGGTAGCTGGCTTGGGGGCTGAGGACCCTGGCTGCAGAAGACTAATGCAGGTGTGTGCCCTCTGCCTAGGGCCCAGATTTTGGCTACGTGACCCGGGAGCCCCTCTTTGAGCCTGTCACCAGCCTTGACTCGTTTGGAAACCTGGAGGTCAGTCCCCCAGTGACCGTGAACGGCAAGACATACCCTCTTGGCCGCATCCTCATCGGGAGCAGCTTTCCTCTGTAAGAGAAGCCAGGCTGGGGCTGGGGGCTAGGGGAGTGGGGAGGTCACTGTTTCTCTTTTAGGGTGGCCTGGGTTGCTCACACATGGAGCAAGTGGCTGGGAGAATTATTCCCTCCCACGACTTCCTGTTAAGAGACTGACACCCTTGGAAAGAAAATTAAGCGAACCTTTACATCTTCGTGTGATTTAGGATCTAATATATAACTAAATAAACAACTCTCTTCCCCACATGGAAAGGCGTATAATGAGATTATAAATCAGCTGGTTGGCCGGGCACGGTAGCTCTCACCTGTAATCCCAACACTTTGGGAGGCCAAGGTGGGCAGATCATTCGAGTCCAGGGCTTTGAGACCAGCTTGGGTAACACGGCAAACCCTGTCTCTACAAAAAATATGAAAATTAGCCAGCCACGGTGGCATGCACCTGTAGTCCCAGCTACTCAGGAGGCTGAGTTGGGAGGATCACCTGAGCCTGGGAGGTGGAGGTTGCAGTGAGCTGAGATCAGGCCACTGCACTTCAGCCTGGGCAATAGAAAGAGACCTCATCTCAAAGATAGATAGATAGATAGATAGATAGATAGATAGATAGATAGATAGATAGACAGACAGACAGACAGACAGATAGATAGGCTGGGCACAGTGGCTCATGCCTGTAATCCCAGCACTTTGGGAGGCAGAGGCAGGCAGATTGCTTAAGGCCAGGAGTTCAAGACCAGCCTGGACAACATGGCAAAACTTCGTCTCTACTAAAAATACAAGTATTAGCAGGCATAGTGGTAATCCTAGCTTCTTGGGAGGCTGAGGCATGAGAATTGTTTGAACCTGGGAGGTAGAGGTTGCAGTGAGCTGAGATCATGCCCCTGTACTCCAGCCTGGGTGACAGAGAGAGATTTTGTCTCAAAAAAAATTAGGCCAGGTGCGGTGGCTCACGCCTGTAATCCCAGTACTTTGGGAGGCTGAGGTGGGCGGATCACCTGAGGTCCAGAGTTTGAGACCAGCCTGACCAACATGGACAAACCTCGTCTCTACTAAAAATACAAAATTAGCTGGGCGTGGTGGCGCACGCCTGTACTCCCAGCTACTCAGGAGGCTGAGGCAGGAGAATCACTTAAACCCAGGAAGCAGAGGTTGCAGTGAACCGAGCTCGTGCCATTGCACTCCAGCCTGGGCAACAAGGGTGAAACTGCGTCTCAGAAAACAAAATTAAATTCAATTAAATATTAAATAAATCAGCTGGGGAAGGGAGGGAGGAGTCCGGAAAAGGAACACTGACAGGTATGAGTGGGAGCATACCAATGAATCCTCAGGAATACCGTACTTAAAAGAGGTATGAGCAGATGTGGTCCTGCCCCAGAAATGTGAGTCCCTGGCTCCCAGGCCTGTGCATGATTCTCCTCACTCCCTGCCCAGTTGATCCACCAGCCAGTGAAAAGATTCTTCCTTGTCAGGGCAGTCGCTGGGGAGAGAGTGAATACCTTAGGTTCTCATGCCACAAAAGGGCTGCCAGGAGCCTGCACAGATGGGATCAGCCAGGATTTGGGCACCAGGTTCCTCCGAGTCACATGGGATGCTCAACCTTCTGTGGGAAGGCCACTGGCACAGGCAGCGATTGTTTGCCCACTCTTGCCTCCTTCTCCCTCCACTCAGTGGCCACTCATTCACTCAGCAACCATTTCCTGAGCACCAGCCAAGTGCCAGGCCCTGTGTCAGGCACAGGGTCCCAAACAGGAGGCCCAGCCCCTGCCTTCAAGGAGATGGCAGAGGTCTCAGGCATGCACATAGACCCTGATGAAATAGAGGGACGTACAACGACAGAAAAAATGACAGGGAGTCAGGGCAGCCCAGGGAGGGGCCCCCAATCCCCTTGAGGAGCTCAGGGAGGCCAACATGGTGAAACCCTGTCTCTACTAAAAATACAAAAATTAGCCGGGCGTGGTAGCACATGCCTGTAGTCCCAGCTACTCAGGATGCTGAGGCAGGAGAATTGCTTGAACCTGGGAAGCAGAGGTTGCAGCAAACCAAGATCATGCCACTGCACTCCAGCCTGGGCAACATAGCAAGACTCCATCTCAGAAAAAAAAAAAAAAAGATTAAAATAAGTAGAAGTTAATGTAGCAAAGAAGCACGTGGATGAGGGCAGATCTGGGAGCCCTCCTGTGCCCTAGCCCCCTCCGGCAGGCCAGGTGGGACTCTCATACACAGAATGTGGCCTCCGCACAGTCACAGGCACCCTCGAGGGCTGAGATCTGGGCTCCCTGCCCTTCATACAGGCCGCAGCTGCAACTAACACCTACTTCTTTCCCCTTGGACTCAAACGCCTTACTGCCTGTGCCAGGGTCTCTTAACCCAACCTAGTCTCCTTCCTGGGACTTCTCTGCTGATGCCACTCTGGGTCCGGGATGGGTCCCAGAGACCAAACTCCTTTTGCAGGCCCTCTGGTAAGGTGGGTAGTTTTCTGAAACTCCTGTTCCTCCCTTTTCCAGGTCTGGTGGTCGGAGGATGACCAAGGTGGTGCGTGACTTCCTGAAGGCCCAGCAGGTGCAGGCGCCCGTGGAGCTCTACTCGGACTGGCTGACTGTGGGCCACGTGGATGAGTTCATGTCCTTTGTCCCCATCCCTGGCACAAAGGTAAGCTAGCCCCCTGTGGCTGGAGTGAATGGGGTAGCAGCAAACCCATATATTACCAGCCCCTGCCAGCAGAGGGCAAGAGCTAGGGGAACCAGACAGCATAAAGGAAGGAGGAAGTAGGCTGAAGCTGGTTTGCATGTTGTTGCTGTGGCAGGTAAAATTTTAACCCCATAAATCCAAAATGTTAGCATTTCAACACGTAATCAACCTAAAAATTATTAACAAGAGATTTAAATTCTTTTCTCATACTAAATCTTCAAAACCTGGTAAGGATTTTACTCATATGATACATCTCAATTCAGACTAGCCACAGCTCAAGTGTTCAATAGTCACACAAGGCTAGTGGCTACTGTGTTGGCGATAACGCTCTGGAGAGAAATAGAGTATGCACCTGTGGCACTGGAAAGAGGTTCTTTCATTTTCTTATGGGTACAACTTCATACCCTGGAAATTCCCTGCAAATTGCGTGGCTGCTTGGCAACTTGGAGAAGTCCTGTCCAAGGCCACCTTTGGCTCTGAGCCTTGACCTGGTGACATTGCTGAGGTAGAGGAAAGGTGAGAAATATTCCTCTGAAGCAGAGAACACCCTCCCCGGCAGCCTTTGCCACTCGGCGTTGGGGGCCTGAGGCAATGAGCAGGCAAGGCAATGGGTCCTCAGCGCAGGGCCTCCCCCATGCTCCTTGGGTGCCCTCCCACTGCTGACTCTGTCCCTCTGGACTGTCTCTTGGAGAAATTCCTGCTGCTTATGGCCAGCACCTCGGCCTGCTACAAGCTCTTCCGAGAGAAGCAGAAGGACGGCCATGGAGAGGCCATCATGTTCAAAGGTAAGTGGTCACAGGGCCTTGGCAGGAAGTGGCGAGCTGGAGGCCCCAGAGAGACCCTCGGGAGGGTGGGGCAGATGAGCACTTTGTCCCTGAGCACCCAGTTCCACTTCCCTGGGTGTCTGGCCTGATCCGGGGTTTGTGAGGTCACCATGGTGGGAAGAACCTCTGGCCTCCTGTGACCTTTGCTGTGGTTGGGTGGACTGTGAGCAGCCCATAGCTCCTTAGTGTCACCAGCAGTGCATGGCACATCTTCAAGGCCTAGTGTATACTTTAAATGGCAGCAGACCCAGTGGAGGGTTAAATGGTTGAAAACTGACATGCAGCTAAGTCTGGTGGCTCATGCTTACAATTCCAACACCTTCGGAGGCTGAAGCAGGAGGATCACTTGAGGACAGGAGTTCGAGACCAATCTGGGCAACATAGTGAGAGCCCCATCTCTATAATATTTTCTTTTTTTTTTTTTTTTTTTTTTTTTGAGACAGAGTTCCACTCTTGTTGACCAGGCTGGAGTGCAATGATGAAATCTTGGCTCACTACAACCTCCGCCTCCCGGGTTCAAGTGATTCTCCTGCCTCAGCCTCCCAAATAGCTGGGATTACAGGCATGCACCACCAAGCCCAGCTAATTTTTTGTATTTAATAAAGATGGGGTTTCGCCATGTTGGTCAGGCTGGTCTTGAACTCCTGTCCTCAGGTGATCCACCTGCCTCAGCCTCACAAAGTGCTGGGATTACAGGCATGAGCCACCACACCCAGCCTCTCTATAATAAAAATTTCGAAAAAGAAAAGAAAACTGATGTGCAGTCTGCATTGAAGGAGCTTGTATTTTAGAAAGAGAGATAGAGAGAAAAATAGATACAATACAATTTAGGGACAGGAAGAAAAGTGGACTTTGGTGGGCAAAAGGCATATTATGGTCAGACATCGTGGTTGTCAGCCCAGGAGTGAGACATGATCTTCTACATTTGAACATTCACATAATTGGGACATATATAGACGGGATGAGGTTTGGATTTGAATTAATCATGGAAAGAGGGAAAGATGATCAGGTGGAGACAGCCAGCCAGGTTACAGACACCATGCAAATTCCTCATACTTTTTTTTTTCTTTTTCAACTTCTGTTTTAGATTTAGGGGGCACATGTGCAGGTTTGTTACCTGAGTATTTTGTGTAATTCGGGATATGAATGATCCCATCACACAAGTACTGAGCATAGTAGCCAATAGTTAGTCATTCAACTATTTCCCTCCTGTCTCCCTCCCCACTCTAGTAGTCCCCAATGTTTTGCTGTTGCCATCCTTATGTCCAATACCTTTTTTATTGTGATAAAATATACCTAATCTAATACATTTATTTGTTTTTGTTTTGTTTTGTTTTGTTTTTTCTTAGACGGAGTTTTGCTCTGTCTCCCAGGCTGGAGTGCAGTGGCATGATCTCAGCTCACTGCAAACTCCACCTTCCAGTTCACGCCATTCTCCTGCCTCGGTCTCCCGAGTGGCTGGGACTACAGACACCCGCCACTACGCCTGGCTAATTTTTTTTTGTATTTTTAGTAGAGACAGGGTTTCACCGTGTTAGCCAGGATGGTCTCGATCTCCTGACCTCGTGATCCACCCGCCTTGTCCTCCCAAAGTGCTGGGATTACAGGTGTGAGCCACCGTGCCCGGCCTACATTTGTTATTTTAATCATCTGTAAGGGCACAGTTCCGGGACATTAAACACATCTACAATGCTGGCTAAGCATCAGCACTCTCTATATCCATTATACTTTTTTTTTTTTTTTTTTTTGAGATGGAGTCTCGCTCTGTCACCCAGGCTGTAGTGCAGTGGTGCGATCTCGGCTCACTGCAAGCTTCACCTCCAAGGTTCAAGCCATTCTCCTGCCTCAGCCTCCAGAGTAGCTGGGACTACAGGCACCTGCCACCATGCCTGGCTAATTTTTTGTATTTTTAGTAGAGACAGGGTTTCACCGTGTTAGCCAGGATGGTCTCGATCTCCTGACCTCAAGATCTGCCCGCCTCAGCCTCCCAAAGTGCTGGGATTACAGGCGTGAGCCACCGTGCCCGGCCTGTTTTTTTCTTAAATGACTTTTGTCACTTTTCTGCTTGGTATCCACTCCCATAGCTGGTTGATACATGACTGCCCCTCAGATCCAAAGACAGTGTTCCTGACTGTCACTGGTGTCTAGGACAGACAAGACCAATTTAACGCCACCACCCTTTTTAAATTCCCCATCAATGGGAAGTTTGTTCTTGGATTGGCGAGCTTGAGTCCTGACTTCCTGGAGGCTTCCTCTCTAATATTAAACATACCCTCAAAACCTACCCATAGGATATAGGGACCATTATTTTTGTACAAATAGGGACATGCAGTGCCCCAGATTTCTCCTTGTATTTTAGAAAGAGAGATAGAGAGAAAATAGATATAATGCAGTTTGGGGACAGGAAGAAAAGTGGATTTTGATGGGCAGAAGGCACGGTCAGACATCGTTGTCGTCAGTACTGGAGTGAGACATTATTTCCTGGACTTAGACATTCACATAATTGGGACAGACATAGAGAGGATGTGTGGATGTGCAGTCAGCAGAGACTGGAAGTGCACAGGAGACCTGGAGAGGAAGGTGAACCAGGCGATGCCAAAGAGCCAGGATCTCTGCTGGATCAGAGCCTACAACATTGGGGGAAAACACATCCCTTTAAAAGATGATAAAAACTACAGACTTGCCCTCCAGAAAAATGCTTATATGAACCTATCCCCTGAACTTGGATCAGTTTTAGAAAATCACAGATCCCTAAAGTTTTCTGTCTCTACCAGGACCCTGCCTTCTGAGTCCCTAAGCCTCAAAGATTACATCCAGCTTATAGCTGGGCATCTTTGCTGCTATGCAGCTATAAACCTGGGAAGTGTAATTGACCAGCAGGCTCTTCCCAGATGAGGCCAAAAAAGAATAAATAAATAAATAATAGGTTAAGAGCATAGGCTCTGGAATCAGACTGATCTGCACACCAACTCTGCCACTTCCTAGTGTAAGACCTGGGATAAATCACATAACTTCTCTGTGCCTCAGTTTCCTCATTTTTCAGAGTAGCGACTACCCCATAGAAATGTGGGGAGGATCCATGAGTTAATTCAATGTAAAGCATTTAGAAGAGTGTCGGCCACATAGTAGGTGCTCATTGAGCATTAGGCATTACTAATCAAGCTGGAAGCCATATAAGCCATCATGTGGTATGGGAGCCAGACGCAGGCCACTCCCGAGCAGCAGCCAAGATGAGGCAGTTCTGGAAAATGGGAAGGGTGTCCCCTTTGGCCATGCTGCTTCTGCCACATTCATGCTGGTCAGCTGCTCATCCTTAGGAGCAGGCTCTAGGTGGGAGAACCAGGGGGCTACTTGTACCACCCCTGATCCCACTGGCCGGAGTGAGAGCAAGGCAGCTGCCACCACTGTCCTGGCTCAGATGTCATAGTCAACACTGGAGAAAAGAGTGTGTGCTGCCCTTCCCAGACAGAGGGGGCCTGATTTCTCCTGGGAGTGCCCTCCTGTGATCCAGCCTGTCCCCAGCCCCATCTCCCCAGTCCCAGTCCAGCAGTTAGCCCAGGGACTGGAGGGTCTTGGCAAAAGGGGAACACCCAGCTTGGGTATCTAAAGCTTGACCATCCCCTGTCCTTTGACCCCCGCAGGCTTGGGTGGGATGAGCAGCAAACGAATCACCATCAACAAGATTCTGTCCAACGAGAGCCTCGTGCAGGAGAACCTGTACTTTCAGGTGAGGGCAGGGCAGGGGTGCAGGGCCAGAGGGCCCCTGGGAGGGATGAGGCTCAGGCCCTCACATCCTTGGGCCTTCCGTAGAGAATGGCCGAGGGCTCAGGAGCTCCTGACCCGGAGCACAGCAGCACGGGGAAGAGCCTCCACCAGCATTCAGCCAGCCTCCTTGCTTTACTTCTGGGCTAAAGTCCCAGGGTTAAAGGAGTGCCAAATTGTGCCGCCCCTCACTTGGGACGGTAGGCCCATGGGCAACTCACTAAGGTTGTCTTTGGTTCTCTCATCTCTAAAAAGGGGATAATGGGGGCCACACACAGTGTCTCATGCCTGTCATCTCAGTACTTTGGGAAGCCAAGGCGGGAGGATTGCTTAAGGCCAGGGGTTTGAGACCAACCTGGGCAACATAGTGAGACACTTGTCTCTACAAAATAAATAAATAAATAAAAATTTTGGCCGGGCGTGGTGGCTCATGCCTGTAATCCCAACTCTCTGGGAGGCCGAGGCGGGCAGATCACCTGAGGTCAGGAGTTCAAGGCCAACATGGCCAACATATTGAAACTCCATCTCTACCAAAAATACAAAAATTAGCCAGGCGTGGTGGCGGGCGCCTATAATCCCAGCTACTTGGGAGACTGAGGCAGGAGAATCACTTGAACCCAGGAGGTGGAGGTTGCAGTGAACCGAGATCATGCCACTGCACTCCAGCCTGGGCAATGGAGCAAGACTCAGTCTCAAAAAAAAAAAAATTAAAAGGGGATAATAATAGCATCTGTATCACAGGGCTGGAGCTTAAATAAGCAGTCTATGTAATGCCCTTAGACAGTACCAGGCACATGTACACATTAGCTTTTGTTATTACCAAAATCATCAGTGTTGGGTGGCCCAAGGGGTCACTGAGGTGCTGTGTGGGAAACAGTTAGTACAGGGACCGGCTCTAGTGAGTGCTGGGGAAATGGCAGCTGCTGCTCTGACATCTGTGACCATCCTCTGTCCTGAACCCTGGTAGACAGGGCCGGGGAGAGGCTGCAGAGGTGCCCACTGAGTGCTAGAAGTCTCTCTGGAGTGCCGGGGCCCCTGGCCTGGTGCTGCAGACTGGGATGGGGTTGACAAGGTGGCAGGTGTGTGTCCCCCTCACCTGCATGCCCTCCCTCCTTTCTCCTTCCCAGCGCTGCCTGGACTGGAACCGTGACATCCTCAAGAAGGAGCTGGGACTGACAGAGCAGGACATCATTGACCTGCCCGCTCTGTTCAAGATGGACAAGGACCACCGCGCCAGAGCCTTCTTCCCAAACATGGTGAGGCCCTGCGGACCCCAACCCTCGCCCCATGCCAGTATAGGGCAGCCAGATCCAGAAGGACCCCTCAACTGAGGCTGTCCAATGGGGAGGCCCAGGTCCCAATCCTGGCTGCACTGCTGTGTGACCTCACCTCAGGCACTTGCCCTCTCTGGGCCTCCATTTCCTCCTAGGGGTGATATGCTCGTCCTAGCTGCTTCACTGAGATACTGGGAACCCTTTTTCTTAACAGATAGGAAAGTGCTGTGCAAAAGATTAAAAGTCCTTTATGTACAGGAGGGATTCCTGTTACATAGAGGAGAGTCTTCCATAACATAGAAAGAGGTTAGAACAATACGTATGCACACACGGACACATGTATACACACATGCGCACACATAAACACACGTGCATGCATGGACACATATACATACACGTGCACACAGAAACACGTGCAGCATGAACATATATACACACACACGCACACACAGAAATACACATGCACACACAAAGGCATACATACTCACGCATGTGTGCACATTCATACACATGTACATGTACACACTGATGCATGCATATATAGCCATGTATACATACATGTACAGACATGTGAATGCTTTTGCACACACATACATACAGAGGCAGATTGCCTGGTTTTCCGCCTCAGCTCTGCCATTTGTGAGTGACTTAGACCCACTCCGTCCCTATCCAATCACAGTTACTACTTCACAGGTTGCTGTGAGGGTTCAGTGAGCTTAAGACGGGCATGTGTATAGTAGGTGCTCACTAAATGGAAGCTGTTACCATCACAATCCCCCATCACAGGTGAACATGATCGTGTTGGACAAGGACCTGGGCATCCCCAAGCCATTCGGGCCACAGGTGGAGGAGGAGTGCTGCCTGGAGATGCACGTGCGCGGCCTCCTGGAGCCTCTGGGCCTCGAATGCACCTTCATCGACGACATTTCTGCCTACCACAAGTTTCTGGGGGAAGTCCACTGCGGCACCAACGTCCGCAGGAAGCCCTTTACCTTCAAGTGGTGGCACATGGTGCCCTGACCTGCCAGGGGCCCTGGTGTTTGCCTCCTTCCCTGAGTTCTCCAGACCCCTCACATGCCCAGAGCCTTCTGCTGACATGGACTGGACAGCCCCGCTGGGAGACCTTTGGGATGTGGGGTGGGATTTGGGGTGTCTGTGCCTTGCCCTCCCTGAGCGGGGCCTCAGTGTCCTCTGAAGCCATCCCCAGTGAGCCTCGACTCTGTCCCTGCTGAAAATAGCTGGGCCAGTGTCTCTATAGCCCTGACATAAGGAACAAAACAAAACACAGCAAACCATGTGCCCAAACCGTTCCCCAAAGAATTTTGAGTCTCTAGTCTGACACTGAATGAGGGGAGAAGGGAAGGAGATTCTGGGATCGCCAGTTCTTCCAGCAGCCATGCCCTGAAAATCAAGGTAGAATCCATGGAAAGGGACCCCAGGACCTCAGGACCCTAGACGTATCTTGAACTGCCATCATCATTTCAAATCCACCTCCCTTAGGGTTTCCAGGTGGCCACCTCCAATTTTTCATTCCTTACCAATCTGTCAAATCCTCTTGGCTTTCTCTCTGCAGCATGGACACTGTTGGCTAGTCCTCCCCACTCCCTGAGGGTCCAGTAAGTTAGCTTAGAACCTTCCTGGAAATATTTCATCTGAGCAGGTTTCCCCACGTGTGGGATGCTCCTTTTACCTCATCTGTCTCATGGATGCAGGTTCCCCCGCATGCATGGGGATTTCTCCCCAGACCAGCATACTTGTGGCCTGAGAGTTCAATGGCCATATCCATCCTCTCTTGCCTGGTCCTTGATTCTCTGGTCAGTCCCTGACCTTCCTCCTCCCACTGCCTTGACTTTCTTCCTTTTTATTCCTGATGCCATCTGTCCAGGCAGCTAGACAAGAACTTGTTCACCAGCAGCCAGAATCAGGCCTTCCCTGGGGCATAATAAGTGACCAGCCCCTCGTCCCAGACACCACATCCAACACATAAGGACCCTGGCCTGCCCTCCAGCCCAACAGCCAGTTTTGGGTCAGCTGCCAGCTTAGGGGTGGTTTGATTATCCCATTGAAATTCACCAGTGCATTTGCCAAAGACCCTCTCATTTGGACATATCCAGATTCATTCCTGGCTCCAAGTGAAAAGACTCAATTTCAATCTTTAAAAGTCCCTTTAGGGCCAGAAGAATAAAGGAATTATAATCCCATTTTGAAGAACCAATTTATAACCAATGAAAAGGTTATAATGTAATTATATTCTTGGAGGAACAAGATTTTCATTTGGGATTATTTCTTTCAACCATTCAACAAACATTTGTTGTATGCCCCTAAGCGCCAGGCACGGCATTGGGCTCTGCAAACACAGTGATTAGTAGCAATCTGGACCTGGTCCCTACTGGCATGGAACCCATCAGTCCCCAACATGCAAAGTTCACATTTAAAGGCCAGCCCCTGCCCCTTCAGTGATGCGTTCTTTAGAAATGCCAGCCCACTATATTCAGAAATTCATCCTCAGGGCACAAAACTTCCAGCAAGTCACTGTCATGGTGAAATGGGCGGTGGGAGGGGGTGTTCTTTAAACAGCCCTCCTTCCCATCTAGCTGGCCAGTACCTATCCAGTGAGTCCCCAGAGCCTCCAGAAGCTGTTGTCTCCTCTCTGGGGACAGCAACTCCTGCCTTTGGAGGCCAAAGCCCCAGATCTCTCCAGCCCCAGAGCTGAAAACACCAAGTGCCTATTTGAGGGTGTCTGTCTGGAGACTTAGAGTTTGTCATGTGTGTGTGTGTTTGGTTAATGTGGGTTTATGGGTTTTCTTTCTTTTTTTTTAGTCTACATTAGGGGGAAGTGAGTGCCTCCCACGTGCAGACAGTGTGTCTTTATAGATTTTTCTAAGGCTTTCCCCAATGATGTCGGTAATTTCTGATGTTTCTGAAGCTCCCAGGACTCACACACCGTTTCCCATCTCACTTGCCCACCCAGTGTGACGACCCTCGGTGTGGATGTACCCCTGTGGACTCATGGCTCTTCCCCACCCCCACTTTCTATAAATGTAGGCCTAGAATATGCTTCTCTGTTGCAAAACTCAGCTAAGTTCCTGTTTCCACCTTGATGTTGAAATATCCTATGTAAGAGGGCAGGGGGTGTCGTGAAGATGGCAAGAAGAACACAGTTTCAAATTTCTGGAAAAGAGCCTGTGGTAGAGATCTAAAGATGTTTAGGGAAGAGCTCGACTAAAGAACAATGAAATAAATGGTCCAAGGGGAAGTCACATGGCTGTTGGTGTGATGTTCTTTGCTGCTTCATAGACATGGCCTGGAGTGAGGCAAGCCACATATTGGGCCTTCCTGGTCCTGCAGCCCCTGCTGTTCTGCGCACGGGGTCTGGGCTCTCAGCATAGATATCTTGAGGGTTCGGAATCCCCCACACACTCAGTGACTGCATATTACATGGCCACCCCCAAAGGTGAAGACCAGTACCTGCAATAAAGTCTGACCATGTTGTTCTGATGGGGTTCCCCAGGAGCAGACCCTGAGATGAGCATTTGACAACAAGTGATTTATTAAGAAAGGGCCAGGCACAGTGGCTCATGCCTGTAACCTCAGCACTTTGGGAGGCCGAGGCGGGAGGATCACTTGGGCCCAAGAGTTGCATACAAGCTTAGGCAACATAGTGAGATCCCCATCTCTATAAAAAATTTTTAAAAAATAGCTGGGCATGGTGGCACATGCCTGTAGTCCCAGCTACTTGGGAGGCTGACGCAAGAGGATAGATTGAGCCTAGGATGTGGAGTCTGCAGGGGGCCACGATTGTGTCACTGCACTACACTCCAACCCACATGACAGAGCAAGACCCTGTCTCAAAAAAAAGAGCCTCCAGAAGAAACCAAGATGGGAACTGGGGGAGCAGGCCAAGGAAGGGGAAGAAACTATACAAGAGTGTGAGGTGAAGCCTCAGCCCGATCCCTGGAGAGCTCTGGAGCACAAATGGCACCTCTGAGCTGTCCTGTCTGGAAGCTGAGTCTTTGTCCGTCTGCACCAGTCATTGGCTGTGGGGACTGTGGCCCTCTGAATGGGCGAGGGGGTACCAGGAGCTCACAGACAACCATCTAAAGATCACAACTGGGATTAGGAGCAAAGTCACAGGCTGGAGAAATGGGCTGCCACAACCAGAAGAGGGTCTGGGCAGGTAACCAGCCAGGTCCACTGCTCTGGGTGATGCTGTGTTCTTTTAATAAAAAGCTATTACACATAAGTATTTGTGATTTGACCCATGGTATGAAAATCCGTACAACATAACCGTGATCTAACAGGGTCTTTGTGTACAAACTCCTGAGGCCCTAAAACAGAGCCACCTGATTGGCTGCTGAGTCTAGATGCTGCTTCCAAGTTCTTGGGAGACACCTGGGGCCCTTCTCACTCCTTAGTCCCATCTTGGGCTTCTGGACAAATATCTCGGTGCCATTGTTTTAAAGAGGCCACTGCAAAATGAAAATCACTGGTTGACTTACTCCCAGGCTTAACCCAGGGGACCAGGCCTCTGAAATCCCCTTTTTGGGGGTTTGTTTTGTTGTTTCTTTGAGACAGTCTTGCTCTGTCGCCAGACTAGAGTGCAGTGGCATGATCTTGGCTCACTGCAACCTCCAGCTCCCTGGTTCAAGTGATTATCCTGCCTCAGCCTGCAGAGTAGCTGGGATTACAGGCATGCACCACCACACCCAGGTAATTTTTGTATTTTTAATAGAAACAGGGTTTCATCATGTTGGCCAGGATGGTCTCGATCTCCTGACCTTGTGATCTGCCCACCTCAGCCTCCCAAAGTGCTGGGATTACAGGCGTGAGTCACTGTGCTCTGCTGAAATCCGTTTTATACCCAACTAATGTGGTCCAAGCCACTGCAAGGCCAATCTTTCATGGATTTCCTGATCCACCTAGTTCTGCAACTCCCCAGTGGATGCTGGGATGTTCAACAAGTTCATCCTGGTGATGTTTTCACATCTTGGCCAATCACCCACCTCAGGGTCACTGAGTGTCACCTTGAGACTTTTGAGCAGCACTTTCCAATAGAAATATAATGCAAGCTACATAATGTGATCTTGAATTTCCTGGTAGTCACAGTTAAAAAGTAAAATGCAGGTGAAATTAATTTTAATAACATATTTTCTTTAGCCCAATCTATCCAAATCATTATCATTTCAATATGTAATCCAAATTTTAAAATTTCAGTGAGATATTTTACATTCTCATTTTTGGTAGTAAGTCTTTGAAATCTAATGTTTATTTTATACTTATATCACACATCTATTCAGACTAGCCACATTTTAAGTGCTCAATAGCCACAAGTGGCTATCATATTGGAAGGTATTGTTCTAGAATCTTCTCTGCCAGGCTGAGCGCCAATTGTGGAAATAGGCACATTCCTTAAACCCCCAGAGTCCAGCTAGTTTGACTGCAATGGTTAAGAAAAGTTTATTATTATAATACTGAAAAGAGAAATGTAAAATAGATACGAACCATCACTGGCCCTGGTATGCAGACCCTTGCCCTTCCAGAAAGTCCTCTTGTCTGAATCATGGCTGCTGCCAAGTTACCAGGACCTCCCTCTCTCTCTGCAACGTGATTGTCTTTGGCCAAGTTCCCTCTGCCCACTGTCAAGATGGGAACACCCCACCAGGTCCTCTCTTTACTCTCACTGTTCCTGTGGATACAACTGATTCTGCATTTAATCTAAAATGTGTACTTGGAGTCCCAGGCGAGAGCAGCTTGTTATCTCAGATTCCTCCAGCATTCCAGATGGGATCTGAGCCACACCTTGGCATAGCCAAAACCCCATGGAAGTGGTTGGGGGGAGGTCTCTCCCCCGAAACAAAAAGCAGCCAGGAATCCATCTGCCTCACCAGTGAGATTCATGCAGGATCCTCACCCAAGTGGTATCAGATCCAAGGGGCTGATGGAAAAGTTATTAGCAACTAAATACAGTGAGTGACACCAAATGGCAGCATGTAGGATCCCTTCTCCAGCTGCACATGCAGAAAAAGGATGCCCCCAGGCAGAAAGCCCAGCTCTGCAGCCTTGTCTCAAGCCTGGTTGATGTGAAAGACCTTCACCCCATCCCCCTGGCCAGCTGGGCTCTTTTTCAGCCCTGATCTTTGAAAAAGCAAAGGTCTTCTCTGGGTAGTCTGTAAGGAAACTGCTGGGTTCAGGCCACGCCAGCTTGGCCTCGACCCCTCACCTTCCACCAGCAAAAGTCTGCTTTCTGACAGCCCTGGTTATACCCAAAGATGACTAACAGTCTCTGACCAGCATGCTAAGGCCCCATGCGCAGGCTACTGCGCTACTGAAGAGCTGAAGAGATACGTTCAGTCTTTAAAAGGAATGTTTTGTTTTCCGGCCGTGCACAGTGGCTCATGCCTGTAATCCCAGCACTCTGGGAGACCAAGGCGGGCAGATCACCTAAGGTCAGGAGTTCGAGATCAGCCTGGCCAACAAAGTGAAACCTGGTCTCTAATAAAATACAAAAATTAGCCGGCGTGATGGCAGGCATCTGTAATCCCAGCTACTCAAGAGGCTGAGGCAGGAGAATCGCTTGAACTCTGGAGGCAGAGGTTGCAGTGAGCCAAGATCATGCCCCTGCACTCCAGCCTGGGGGACAGAGCGAGACTCCATTACACACACACACACACACACACACACACACACAAAGGGGGGGAACACTCGCCATCAGAGAAATGCAAATCAAAACCACAATGAGATATCATCTCACACCAGTTAGAATGGCAATCATTAAAAAGTCAGGAAACAACAGGTGCTGGAGAGGATGTGGAGAAATAGGAACACTTTTACACTGTTGGTGGGACTGTAAACTAGTTCAACCATTGTGGAAAACAGTGTGGCGATCCCTCAAGGATCTACAACTAGAAATACCATTTGACCCAGCCATCCCATGACTGGGTATATACCCAAAGGATTATAAATCATGCTGCTATAAAGACACATGCACACGTATGTTTATTGCAGCACTATTCACAATAGCAAAGACTTGGAATCAATCCAAATGTCCATCAGTGACAGACTGGATTAAGAAAATGTGGCACATATATACCATGGAATACTATGCAGCCAAAAAAAGGATGAGTTCATGTCCTTTGTAGGGACATGGATGCAGCTGGAAACCATCATTCTCAGCAAACTATCGCAAGAACAGAAAACCAAACACTGCATGTTCTCACTTGTAGGTGGGAATTGAACAATGAGATCACTTGGACACAGGAAGGGGAACATCACACACCAGGGCCCTATGGTGGGGAGGGGAGAGGGGGGAGGGATAGCATTAGGAGATATACCTAATGTAAATGACGAGTTAATGGGTGCAGCACACCAACATGGCACATGTATACATATGTAACAAACCTGCACGTTGTGCACATGTACCCTAGAACTTAAAGTATAATAAAAAAAAAGGGGGGGGAATATTTTGTTTTCCCACTGATGGCAATTCCTGGCTCATAGCTGGTGGTCAGCAAATGTGTTTTGAATAAAAGAATGAAACATCTGTTCAGCTAGGCAATGGAAGCAGAAAAGTCAGCCCAAACATTTCTTAAACACTGATTGCATTCCCGCCAGGTGGAACTATATGAAACCCCATTTGGAAGGTCAAAATGGTCAAATAGAGGCGATTTTTGATGGTTCGACCTAATACTTTGCATTCGTCATCTCATCTAATTATCAAAACTAAGCTGTGAGGCTGTTATCCCCGCCTTACAGATGAGGAAACTGAAGCTCAGAGAGAGGGAGTGACTTGCTCAAGATTACTCAGCAGGAAATGGCAGAGCTGGGATTCATACCTGAGTGGTCTGGCTCCAGAGCCCACCCACTGAGCTCCTGCTCTTGACTACATCTCAGAAACAGCTTTCTAGCCGGGCACCGTGGCTCATGCCTATAATCCCAGCACTTTGGGAGGCCAAGAGGACAGATCACTTAAGGTCAGGAGTTCAAGACCAGCCTGGCCAACATGACAAAACCCTGTCTCTACTAAAAATACAAAAATTAGCTGGGCACGGTAGCGCACGTCTATAATCCCAGCTACTGGAGAGGCTAAAGTAGGAGAATTGCTTGAATCCGGGAGGTGGAGATTGCAGCGAGCCAAGATTATGCCACTGCACTGCAGCCTGGGCAATAGAATAAGACACCGTCTCAAAAGAAAAAAAGAAAAGAAAAAAGAAACAGCTTCCTAACCCAAGTTTAGCATTCTTTTATTCACAAATGTTACCTTATCTTTGCACCAGTCAGTTTTTAGCATGTCAGGTATCCTATTAGAAGAATCTTATCAACAAGAAATCCCCTCTACCTGCAAGCAAGATGTCTAGCGATTACAGGATTCCTACAAACTCCTCTAAGGCAATAAAGCCCGCAATGAAATGCTCTCTATGTGGCTCAGTATGCGTTCTCTCTAGTCCTCAGCTCGGAGGAAGATGGCATCTCTAAATCGTGGAAAGCAAATTATATTCATTCATCCATCCATTCACTTTCTTCCATTAACATTTGCCAAGAGTGTACGGTGTGCAAAACCAGCGATCCTACAATTTTTCATCTAAACCAGGGTATTTCTGAGAGCTCAGAGGAGCCCTACAAATAATTCCACCAGGGCAACAGGAGAATCCGGAACTACGCTCGGCGAACCAGGGTGTTTGTTCTCCCTGGAAGGCCCTGTGCATGAGACATGATCTCATCCCTCAAGGAGCTGACAGCAGAGTCAGGGAGACAGACAGGAAACCAGAGAGGCACACTGATGGAATAGGCACCTGATAAATACTTGCTGAATGGAGGAATGAATAAGGTACAAAAATCTGTGGACACACATACACACACATCTTTCCTGCTGGAAGAATGACCAAGGATGGCCTGGTGTTCATTTCTGCTAAGATGAATGACTGCCGAATGAATGTAGAAATGAATGATTAGGCAAAGAGGGGAGGAGGGGTTGCCAAGCTGAGTAGAGACACAAAGAGGTCCAGGTGTATAATATGTCTGCAAAATTGTGATTATAGTGAGTAGCTAAAATATAGATTGCAGTCATGCTGGAAACACTAGGGTTGGTGCCCTGGAAACCCTCTGAAGGTGTGAGGTCACTGCAGTCACATGATCAATCCTGTATTTTAGGAAACTGACAGTAACATGTTTGTTTATTGATATTAAACTCATAGGGAAAACATGTTTAAGAAATTGCCTGAGGAATAAGCAAACCATGGTACAGCCCTGCTTTTAAATATTCTGCAGCACATATGATGAAACAGATCTATGCATACTAGTATGGAAAGACCTCCAAGACACAGCACTTTATGAAAAAATGGCAGCTTGCAGAACATGTACATTATCATTTGTATTTTCTAAAAATAAAAACGGCCAGGTACAGTGTCTCACACCTGTAATCCCAGCACTTTGGGAGGCTGAGGCAGCCAGATCATGAGGTCAGGAGTTCGAGATCAGCCTGGCCAACATGGTGAAACCCTGTCTCTACTAAAAATACAAAAATTAGCCAGGCGTGGTGGCGCACACCTGTAATTCCAGCTACTCAGGATGCTGAGGCAGGGGAATCACTTGAACTGGTAGGCAGAGGTTGCAGTGAGCCGAGATTGTACCACTCTACTCCAGCCTGGTGACAGAGCGAGATTCCATCTAAAAATAAAATAAAATAAAATAAAAACAGCAAGCAAAGCCATGGATTTCTGTAGAAAAATACATATGTAAATACATACAAAGAAAAAAATCTGGAAGCAATCCCATGAAACTGACAATAGCAATCACCCCTGGGAAAGGAACTGTGACTGAGGGGATTTAAGCTTTATCTCTATTGCTTGAAATTTTTACATAGTGAGAATTTAATTACATATGTACAGTATTCTAAAATAATTTTTAGAGCTGCCTGAAATCCTTGACATCATATGTATGCTGAAGTCTTCCCATTCTGATAAGCATAATCTATTTCCCCTAATAAGGCACAGCTATCTTTTACCTCTTTCCTTCCCCCAGCTGGGCTCTCCACTACCAATTTAAGATTGATGGCTCCCTATAGACACTAATTCACTTAATTCTCCTCCCTGCAATGTGACTCTGTTTCTTTTTTACCACCTTGCACAATAGGAAATGAAGGCACAAAGAGGTTAAGCAACTTGCTCAAGATCACAGAGCAAATGGCTGATATAACAGGATTTCAGATCCCTAAGGCCTGCACCCTTAACCATTCTAGCTACCAGCCTCCCTAAGAGGCCAAATTGCCTTTAACACTCTGCAGCTCTCTGACTTGTGTTTCCAGTCGGCTGACATCTAGCTGCTACACATGAATATTTATCACTATTCGTTTTTGCATTTCATTTGCATGGCTCTGTCTCTGATAGAAACAGCGCTCAAAATCCAGATTTTTGAGCTGGAAAGGGCATTTGATCATGGCAATATACCGTGTTTGCAAAGCGCCCACTCATACACATCCAGAGGAACAAACTAACTGCTCGTTTGAGAGTATGCTGGTGATGGCAGGCATCTGGGAGTGAGGCAGAGGTTAGCAGGGTGGGTGAGCTCCAAATGTATGTGTGTGTGTGCTGCTACAGGGCCAGCAGCATGACAGTCCCCAGAAGGCCCTGGACCACTTGCTAAGTCCCAGCAGCTGAGCTGACTTCAGCTGTATGAAACGCAGCTCCATCTGGAGTGGGGGTGGCTCATGACTTTTTGCTCCGGGAGTTCCACAGAGGCTGCTCTTGAAATTGGAGAAGACTGTAGCCTATGATTGTCCCCATCCCACTCGAAGAGAATATTTTGAGAAGTCTAATTATATGGTGGGTTTTGCATGGGATGAGGGAAGAGAGTTTAGATAAGGCCTTTCTAAGGGCAGGTTGGCAAGGTCTGGCAGGGAGCCTTGGGTAGTTCTGTGAGGCAGCAGCACCCTCTGCAGGTGGACCAGAGTGGCTGCAACCACCATGCTCCCAGGAGCCTCAGAAAAGGCTGACCTACTTGCTGGGTGACCTGCAGTGAGATGTTGACCCTCTCTGAGGCTCAGTTGCCTCAACTGTAAATGAAGAATAGTAATCCCTACTTTGTGCCTTTGCTGAAATGATTAGAGAGAGGACATGTATCCAAAGTGTTCTGCATGGTGCCTGGTACACAGTACGTCCTCCAAATGTGTCAGTTACCATCATCAGTCACCCCAATATCCCCATGAACCTTAGTACAGATGACCACCGAGTGCCCTAGCATAAGGGACAAGGCTTCTCTGAGAACGATCATAGATGGGACTGGAGTAGGGGCTAGAAAGGGTCTGTGCCGCTGGCTGGTTGACATTTTGATTTGCCAATTCCATCTATTCCAATTCTGGGAGTCCTTGACATCCGTCATGGGAGGCTCTGACAATAAATATATTCATAAAAAATTTAAAACAGTCCAGGCGGCCGGGCGCAGTGGTTCACGCCTGTAATCCCAGCACTTTGGGAGGTCAAGGCAGGCAGATCACGAGGTCAGGAGATCGAGACCATCCTGGCTAATACGGTGAAACCCTATCTCTACTAAAAATACAAAAAATTAGCTGAGCGTGGTGGCGGGCGCCTGTAGTCCCAGCTACTCGGGAGGCTGAGGCAGGAGAATGGCGTGAACCCGGGAGGCAGAGCTTGCAGTGAGCCGAGATTGTGCCACTGCACTCCAGCCTGGGTGACAGACCGAGACTCCCTCTCAAAAAAAAAAAAAACACTAGTTCAGTTCAGGCATGGACACACAGTCCTGCAATCCCAGCACTTTGGGAGGCAGGAGGATTGCTTAAGCCCAGGAATTCAAGACCAGTCTGGGTAACATAGGGAGACTCCATCTCTCAAAAAAAGCTCTGTCACCCAGGCTGGAGTGCAGTGGCACGATCTCAGCTCACTGCAACCTCAGCCTCCCAGGTTCAAGCAATTCTCTTGCCTCAGCCTCCCAAGTAGCTGGGATCACAGGCGCCCACCACCACACCTGGCTAATTTTTGTATTTTCAGTAGAGACAGGTTTCACCATGTTGGCTAGGCTGGTCTTGAACTCCTGACCTCAAGTGATCCACCTGCCTTGGCCTCCCAAAGTGCTGGGATTACAGGCGTGAGCCACCATGCCCAGCCTACAAAAATTTTTTTAAAAGTAGCTGTGCATGGTAGTGCATGCCTGTGGTCCCAGCTACTAGGGAGGCTGAGGTGGGAGGATCACTTAAGCACTGGAGTTCGAAGCTGCAGTGAGCCATGATCATGCCACAGCACTTAAACCTGGGTGACAAAGCAAGACTCTGTTTCAAAAAAAAGAATTAAACTTGCAGATAGCAATAAGTTATATGGAGAAAATCAAAGAGAGTTAAGTGGGTCAAGCCCTCAAATTGCCCACAGTCTGGGGATGAAGACATATGAATGGGTCATTGTTAAAGCAGGTGTTGCGTCATGGATGGCATATGTAGAGGATACTTTGATAGGGACAGTCAAGGAGGGACTTCCTAAGGGAGGAAAAAGTTGGAGCTGAGTCTTCAATGATGACAAGTCTGCCACATGAAGGAGGAGGAAAGGAGACTCCAAATCCAAGACACGGACATACGCAAAGGCATGGAGGTGGGGAATGAGGTGGGGAACAGAGCAGGTTGTATTACAGGAACAGAAGCAACTCGAAGGGCCCGCGGGGGAGCAGGGGAACCTGGAGCCTTGGAGGCTATGGTGGGAGTTGGTTGGATGTGGGGCGGGGAGAAGAACCAAGATGACATCGAGTTTCTGGCTTGGATATCAGGTAGATGGTGGTGCTAATAAGAGAAGTATAAACTCCTCAGGTGAGATGTACCATTTGAGATAGGTTGGGTTTAAAGGACCATTGGGACACCCAGATGGAGATGCTCAGGAGACAGCCAGAGAGACAGAAAGGATGAGGCCCACTGGCCAAAGGCAAATAAAATCCTAAGTTTTGGCCAGGCGCAGTGGTTCACGCCTGTAATCCCAGCACTTTGGGAGGCCGAAGCAGGCAGATCACGAGGTCAGGAGATGGAGACCAGCCTGGTTAACACGGTGAAACTCCGTCTCTACTAAACAAAATACAAAACTTAGCCGGGCGTGGTGGCGGGCTCCTGTAGTCCCAGCTACTCGGGAGGCTGAGGCAGGAGAATGGTGTGAACCCGGGAGGCAGGGCTTGCAGTGAGCCGAGATCGTGCCACTGCTCTCCAGGCTGGGCAACCGAGCGAGACTCCGTCTCAAAAAAAAAAAAAAAAAAAAGAATCCTAAATTTTAGATGGAAGGCCCCAGAACCCCACCATAGCAATCTATTGCTGCGAAGTGGGTTTTTCCCAGAGGCAAATGAATCTCCCAAGCAACATCTGACATTTCCTCCTAAATCCAACCCTGCTTCAGCCTCTGGCTGGGGGAGATCATCCAGGTTGCCCTAAATTACAAGACACCAGACTACAATTGATTGTACAAATGACAGTTGATACAACATAATGCTTTTCTATTTTGTTTTTTATTTTCATTTTTTTGAGACAGGCTCTTGCTCTGTTGCCCAGGCTGGAGTTGCAGTGGTGTGATCGCAGCTCACTGCGCCTCAACCTCCTGCACTCAAGCAATCCTCCCACTTCAGCCTCCCAAGTAGCTGGGACTACAGGTGTGCACCACCACGCTTGGCTAATTTTAAATTTTTTTGTAGAGACAGGGTGTCGCCATGTTGCCCAGACTGGTCTCAGACTCTGGGACTCAAGGGATCGATCCTCCCACCTCAGACTCCCAAAGTGCTGGGATTACAGGTATGAGCCACCTTGCCATGCTGGTTTTAATTTTCAGTTCCAGACGTGATTTCCAGCTCTTGGGGGAGAAAGACCTCCTAAAGCAAAATGCTCACCTAAGGCTGCTCAGTTTTCCTGCTGTCCAAAGACTGAGAAAGTCTGGGAAATAGGGGCAGCTTTTCCAACCCAAAAGTGTTGTTAGGAGGACTAAATGAGACTGTTTATGTAAACACCGTTGTAAGTGATAAAGTTCAGTATAAACATAGTGCCTAGCAGACTGTCTGGTGAAAAGCAGTACGTCACTCTCTAGATGAATGGAAATAAACCAAAAAAACCGAGGGTCTTATCATGAGGACACCTTGGGAAAATATGTCAGGAGCAGGCCATGAAAATCTCTAAGTCCTTCTGCAGCTGTGACTTTCTGGAATCCCAAAGTCCAGGGCGGAGGTACAGCCGCCCAGGAATTTATTCCTCCATAACTTTGAGCTCCCCAAATCCCCACGAAGCCCAGGAATGATGTGACTGCAGGGCGTGTGGGCCCACTGGCACCAAGAGTCCCTCCATAAATCAAGGTCTCACTTATGCTGGCCTCAGACTGCTTTTTCCAAGGTGACCTGGGCAAACTAAAAGGGTAGTTGCTTATCTAGAGGTGCATCTGCCTTTGAGATGAAAGAACCCTGAAAATGCTAAGAGGACCAATTCTCTAGAAATACATTCCTTGCAGGAAGAGTTTTCTTGAGCTCAGATGACAATTCATTTGGGAGTTAGAGAGAGAGTGGCAGTCTTCCCATATTTCAGCCAGTTTGGGTGACCCAAGAGGCCCCATGGGGCAGACCAGAGGGGCCCTGTTCCAGTCCTGGGTCAGTGCCAGTGAAAGTCAAGGTGACTCAGCATTGTTACCAGTTATCCACAAGACAGCCACGTGAATCACAGCATCTTAAATCAGAGGGCTCAACACCCTAATGGTTCAGGCAAGGAAACTATAGGTCAAACGTGGGGAGGGGCTTAGCCAAGGTCACATGGCCTTGAAGATTCCAGGTTAGACCAAGAGGTTCAGGCCTCACTACACACTCCCTTTAATGAGGCCACACGGGCAGTATAGCAGGGTTCCAGTCAAGGACTCCAGAAACTTAGCTCATCCAGCCAATTCACCTGGCCATCTCAGTGTCTCCAGTAGCATCCACATCAGCTGTGAGAGTGGAAACCAAAGACTATAGAATGTCACATGTCAAAAATAAGCAGGCAGAAAGGGGAAAAAAAATCACTCCTGGGAAACCTTGGGACCTGCAAGGTTAACAATCTACACAAACGCCTGGGGTGATGGAAGAGGCAGGTGCCTTGGAGGCCCCAGGCGGTTCCTGCCCAAGGTAAGTCCCGAGAGTGAGGCCAGCTCTGAGCAGATCCATGGAGGGGGCTGAAAAAAGCAGCTGAGATGACTAAAATGGAAACTCAGAAAAAACAAAATCAGAAACCCTTCTTCACAGGACTGCTGTGGGGATCAAGTGGGATAATGAACCATAATGTTTGGCGCAGAGTAGAAATGGTTTCTTATATTAAATGGCTAACAAAGCCACCAAGGACTGGGTGTCCTTCTCTGGGCACACCCTCTCTTACAGAACAGAGCTCACAGTGTCTAGCTGTCAGCTCACTTGCCCATCTCCACCACCAGAGAGTAAATTCGATGAGCAGTGACCACCTGACTTGCTCATTCCCTGTAGCATCCCAGCACTTGGTGCCTGCCACATAGTAGCCACTCCATTCGTATATATGAATGAATGAACGTATGAATGAATGAATGAATGAACAAAAGAATGGCACCTTTGCCAGCCACCCTTGAAATCACCTCAGCTCATTCACCAACTGCCCAGTTTGTCTGGGACACTCAGTGAGGAAACCTAGGCAGCCTCCGGCAAGCTGCACAATGTGCGACAGAAATGCCTGACTCAAGCCAGTAAGCGTCAGAGATGAGCAATAAGACTGACAAATTCTTACAAAGGCCAGGCGCGGTGGCTAACCCCTGTAATCCCAGCACTTTGGGAAGTCGGAGCAGGATGATTGCTTGAGCCCAGTAGTTCAAGACCAGCCTGGGCAACACAGCGAGACTCCATCTCTACAAGCAATCTTTTTAAAAAAATTACCCGGGCGACCGGGCGTGGTGGCTCACGCCTGCAATCCCAATACTTTAGGAGGCCGAGGTGGGTGGATCACGAAGTCAGGAGTTCAAGACCAGCCTGGCCAAGATGGTGAAACCCCGTCTCTACTAAAAACACAAAAAAATTAGCCGGGCATGATGGCGGACGCCTGTAATCCCAGCTACTCGGGAGGCTGAGGCAGGGAATTGCTTGAACCCGGGAGGCGGAGGTTGCAGAGAGCCGAGATCGCGCAACTGCACTCCAGCCTGGGCGACAGAGCGAGACTCCGTCTCAAAAAAAAAAAAAAAAAAATTACCTGGGTATGGTGGCTCACGCACCTGTAGTCCCAGCTACTCGGGAGACTGAGGCGGGAGGATCGCTTGAGCCTGGGAGGTCGAGGCTGCAGTGAGCCAAGACTGCACACCGGCCTGGGCAACAGAGTGAGACCCTGTCAAAAAGAAAAGAAAAGAAAGAAAGAAAATTGGCTGGGCGCGGTAGCTCACGCGTGTAATCCCAGTACTTTGGGAGGCCGAGGTGGACAGATCACGAGGTCAGGAGTTCAAGACCAGTCTGGCCAAGATGGTGAAACCTCGTCTCTACTAAAAATACAAAAAATGAACTGGATGTGGTGGTGTGCGCCTGTAATTCCAGCTACTCGAGAGGCTGAGGCTGGAGAATCGCGTGAACCCGGGAGGCGGAGGTTGCAGTGAGCCAAGATCGCGCCATTGCACTCCAGCCCGGGAGACAGTGCGAGACTCCGTCTCAAACAAACAAAAATTCCAGGAAAAAAGGGGTTAAAATCGGGGCAGGGACCGAGGTAGGATGGCTCCGCCCCATCTAAGTCTTAGCCCCACCCCCTGAAAGTCGCCCTGCCTCTCAGACTCCTCCCCTTTCTGAGAAGGTCACCTTGGGGGACGCCAAATGGGCATGCGCCGCTACTGCGCTACTGAGCTACTGCGCACGCTCGCTGTGACTGCTCGCTGTAACTTGCCCCGCCTTCCCTCCGCCCACTCGGGAAACCGGAAGCCTCCTGCCACTTGGTGGCTCCTACGCGGCTAGCGGGTCGTCAGTGGATGTAGGCTGGGCGCCGCGATGTTCGACGGGACATCGGCGGAGAGAGACCTCGGGGTTAAGGGGTGGGGCTGACGTCAAGAGCCAAGATGGCGGCGGTGGTCGCACTCTCCTTGAGGGGCCGGTTACCGGCCACAGCACTTGGCGGAGCCTGCCTGCAGGTGAGTCCTGGAGTCTCAGAGAGGGAAAAGGCAGGAAAGTCACGGAGACTGCCTGGAGCTGATGGGCCCGTGGAGAGACTAAGGAAGCATAGGGCAAGGCCTCAGGGAGAGGGAGGACCTCCTCCCACTGGCGCAGTGCTTTGGTTTGGCTTGGAGCATCCCTGTCCGTTATCTTTCTGCGCCTCGCCGCAGCTTGAGTTAGGGCAGGGGCAATTTTTTACAGCTAAGGTGGCGGGGGAGTTCAGAAAGGGGACTTGAATTACTCAAGGTCAGATGGCAAGCGAATGACTGCAGAAACCAGAATCCGAATCCAAACATTGGAGTTCCAGCCCTTTTTCTGCCACCAAACTATCGCCTCTGTAGAAAAGGGGGACCTGCGGGGTGTGACGAATGGGAATTGGGAAGCGAGGTCATTCCTCTAGGGTACGAGGTTGAGGACCGGGATTGGTGAGGAAAGGACGTGTGAATTAGGGACAGGGCAGGGGAAGGGAGAGATGGAGGGAAATGCATCCAGCCCCGTACCTCGAAGGATCCCGGCCGTGGGTGGCGGGGGTTGTAGGAAAGACTGGGTTCCTTAAAGCAATGTCACCACAGTTTCGCTAATATCCTCTCAGTGTTTCTGACTCTAAAGGGCATGTAATAATACGGACCTCATAGAGTTGACATGGAATGACAGAGAGCTTGGCGCTGTTCTTGTTTATAACTATGCCATGTGCTGTGACAGATTTTCCCACGCCCCTTCCATGGCCAAGAAACGACACATTTCTGACCTGCCTTCTAAGTGGGAACATTTAGAAGGGGAAGGGAAATTGCTTTTGTATACATAAAGGATCAAGGATTTGCAAATCCTAAGTCTGTTCCTCTTCTGGGCTTCTCAACAACCCCTTTAAGGTGGGCAAGTAAGAATTCTTACCCTCCTTTTTGGAGCTTTGAAAACTTGAGGTCCCCAGAAAGAAAATATTTGGCTTGCTCAAAATACCACATTCCCAAGAACTGGCAGACCTGAGACAGTTTTTTAACATAGTACCGGAAAAACTCCTTAGCGTAGATCTTGGGACATGGTTGGTGTCCAAGAAATTTTAGTTCCTCTTCCTCTCTTGCACTTAAATGAGGACATCTTTCATCTTAAGTACCTGCCATGGCTGCATAACACAGTACTTATCGCCCATGTTCTAGTCCTAGTTCTGTCCAGTATGCTGTGTGTGAACTTGCATCCACTCTGCATCAACCTTTCTGAAAAGGGGAGATAGAGGAAGAAGACAGCCTACCAGAGCCTCAGCTGACATCTTATGAGTATTAAATTGATGATTGATAATGAGCTTGTTTACCTGTTCTTTTTATAGTTGCTGAGCAAACAATTAAATTGTGAGAGCCCCACTAATGAGACAGAGTTCTAAAGCTCAGGCCCCTCTTCTAGCAATGAATTGTAGAAATGGCTAGTTTCATAGGTCATTGTTGTAATTCCAGGCAAGGCCTTTGCAGGGCCTCCTGAGGGCAACAGAAAATAGAAGAGCCCCAAGGCCTCCACTTCCTTGTGGGAATGTACATTTATACCCACCAAAGCCACCTCAAAAGAATTCAGTAATGAGCTTGGTGTGGGTAACATTCAAGTTCAGGTTCTGAATTATTTTTATGCATATAGTCTGACCACTGAACCACAATTCTGCCTTTAAGTATTTAACTGTAATATATTAACTATTGTTTGTGTTGCCTTATTTCTTCATCTGGACTATGAACTCCTTTAGGGCGAGAACCACCTACTTAAAAGTGTGCATCTTGCCAGGTGCAGTGGCTCATGCCTGTAATCCCAACACTTTGAGAGGCCAAGGCAGGTGGATCACCTGAGGTCAGGATTTCGAGACCAGCCCAGCCAACATGGTGAAACCCTGTCTTTACTTAAAAAAAAAAAAAAAATATATATATATATATATATACACACACACAAAAATTAGCTGGGCTTGGTGGTGGGCTCCTATAATCCCAGCTACACAGGAGGCTGAGGCAGGAGAATCGCTTGAACCTGGCAGGCGGAGGGATGCAGTGAGCCGAGATGGCACCATTGCACTCCACCCTGGGTGATAAGAGTGAAACTCAGTCTCAAAAAAAAAAATTTTTTTTAATGTGTATCTTGTTCCTTAGGCTGGCAGGACTAGGATACCTATCTACAAATCAGAAGGATACAAAGACTGATAAGGTTGCCAATCGTGTAGAGCAAAAATTATTTTCTGGGCTATGCTAGAAGCTTGACCCCCCCGGTTATCTTATGAGGCAGTTATTAATACTACCCACCCTTTACAAAGGAAGAAATAGAATCATAAAAGTTAATAATTTGCAGAAGAATACACAGCTAGTAAGTGATAGAGCTTGGATTTGAAGCGTCACCGATCACACTTTTCAGCAAGCCTGCACCTTGTATTTTACTCAGGCTTATCTTCATACAGTCCTTTTTGCCTTCTTCCTCTCTATTTCCCACCTTCTTCTCTGGCCTCCAAATCTTTCTCCACTCCATCCAACTCCAAGCCTGCACCCTAAGGACACTTTACTAGAGAAACAACAACCAGCCTTCAGCACCATTCAGAATTCACCCTTCTCAGTTCAGTTGTTGCTTACCTTGCTTAAATTATAAACTATGAAGTTCATATTACCCAGGATTTCCTAGGAATGTACTTTCTGCCTTGAATACTCATTAGTCTTGTAGATTAACATAAAAATGCTTTCAAGGGGCCGGGCGCGGTGGCTCAAGCCTGTAATCCCAGCACTTTGGGAGGCCGAGACGGGCGGATCACGAGGTCAGGAGATCGAGACCATCCTGGCTAACACGGTGAAACCCTCTCTCTACTAAAAAATACAAAAAACTAGCCGGGCGAAGAGGCGGGCGCCTGTAGTCCCAGCTACTCGGGAGGCTGAGGCAGGAGAATGGCGTAAACCCAGGAGGCGGAGCTTGCAGTGAGCTGAGATCCGGCCACTGCACTCCAGCCTGGGTGACAGAGCGAGACTCCGTCTCAAAAAAAAAAAAAAAAATGCTTTCAAAGGGCCCTCTTTCATTAAGGATTTGTAGTATAAATTGCTCCAAAGGGGAGAAAATCATATAGTCTCATTGTATGATTAGAGTAACAACTTCTCTTGTTCCTTGGATCTCATTGTGAAATGGAATTATCTTTTTGCACTGTTCCATTCTATGTTTGCATTTTCACTACTAGTTATAATGGCTAAAAGCTTCAGTTTTTGAATCAAGTGACCTGTGTTCCTATATGATCCTATCCTCATCTTTTAACTGGGAACAATATAACATTTTTCATAGAAATGTTATAAAGATTAGAGATTATTTGGCACAGTGTGTGACATAAAGGTTCAATGAATGAAATGTGGCAAATTTTTAGATTTATGTATTCAGCGAATTTTTTGGTGGATCACAGATAACATAATCCTGAGAATTAACTCTTTGTACAGACCTCAAGATGAGCAAAGCTCCATCACTTTCAGAACCATGACCACCTCTGGTGATTTTGATTTCAGAATCTTCTTTCATTCCGGTAAACCCCCTTTGCCCCACCAAATGTTGTATGAAATACTTTTTTTTTTTTTTTTTTTGAGACAGAGTCGCACTCGCCCTGTTGCCCAGGCTGGAGTGCAGTGGTGCGATCTCGGCTTACCATAACCTCCGCCTCCCGGATTCAAGCAATTCTCCTGTCTCGGCCTCCTGAGTAGCTGGGATTGCAGGTGCCCGCCACCACATCTGGCTAATTTTTTTGTATTTTTAGTAGAGATGGGGTTTCACCATGTTGGCCAGGCTGGTTGAACTGCTGACCTCAGGTAATCCACCCGCCTCAGCCTCCCAAAGTGCTGGGATTACAGGCATGAGCCACTATGCCTGGCCTATAAAATACATTTTTGACACAAAACAAATTTAAATTAGTTGTACTGAAAAAAAAATGACATTTTGGGGCACCCCAAAACTGATGTTGGGATACATTGACTTAGATATTCAGTGTAGTACATCCTGGCATTGCTCTTATTTCATATCATTCATATGATAAGACTTCTTAAAAATTTAAATTATCTCTAATACAAACTTAATCTCTTTTGGAAAGATAATACACGATCGATTATCTGTGTAGAGTGAACATGAAGCAGATATTTAAGTATTATAAAGAAATGTTGAAGGGAAAACATTGCAGGTAACCACAGTCATCCCACAGACCTTGTGGGACTGACACCCAGCTTGATAGAGCCTAATGCCTGTTGCCCACTGACAATACTAAATCAGGCTTTAGAACTAGGGGGTTGTGCCGGGTTGGTGGCTCACGCCTGTAATCCCAGCACTTTGGAAGGCTGAGGCAGTTGGATCACAACGTCAGGAGTTCAAGACCAACCTAGCTAAAATGGTGAAATCCCATCTCTACTAAAAATACAAAAAAATGAGCCCAGCATGGTGGCACGCATCTGTAATCCCAGCTACTCAGGAGGCTGAGGCAGGAGAATCGCTTGAACCCAGGAGGCAGAGGTTGCAGTGAGCTGAGATCTCGCTACTGCATTCCAGCCTGAGCGACAGAGTGAGACTCCGTCTCACGAAAAGAAAAGAACTAGGGGGTTATACTTCAGTCCCAGATTCTGTTTAAAGCCAGAGGGGCTGGGCTGGTTGTTCGCGCTTGTAATCCCAACACTTTGGAACGATGAGGCAGGTGGATCACTTGAGGCCAGGAGTTCGAGACCAGCCTGGCCAAATGGCAAAACCCTGTCTCTACTAAAAATACAAAAATTAGCCAGACATGGTGGCACATGCCTGTAATCCCAACACTTTGGGAGGCTGAGGTGGGAGGATTGCTTAAGCCCAGGAGTTCCATACCGGCTTAGGCAACATGGCAAGACCCTGTCTCTACAAAAATTAGCTAGACATGATGGTGTGCACCTATGGTCCCAGCTACTTAGGAAGCTGAGTCAGGACGATCACCTGAGCCCAGGAGTTTAAGGCTGCAGTGAGCCATGATCTCCAGCTTGGGCAATAGAGCTAGACTATAAGTCTATAAAAATAAAAAATAAAGGCCTGGCACAGTGGCTCCCACCTGTAATCGCAGCACTTTGGGAGACCAAAGCGGGCAGATCACCTGAGGTCAGGAGTTCAGGACCAGCCTGGCCAATATGGTGAAACCCTGTCTGTACTAAAAATATAAAAATTAGCTGGGCGTGGTGGCAGGCACCTGTAGTCCCAGCTACTTAGGAGGCTGAGGCAGAAGAATTGCTTGAAGCCGGGAGGTGGAGGTTGCAGTGGGCCAAGGTTGCGCCATTGCACTCCAGCCTGGGGGACAAGAGCGAGACCCCATCTAAAATAAATAAATAAATATTTTTTTAAAATGAAAAATAAAATCCAAATTAGAAGGCAAAAACTTGAAGTAGCCCCATTTTTTAAAAGGCATATTGTCCCATTTACCCTACTACCTGCCTCAGGCACAGCAGCCACCCACTCTGGAAAATAGTTTTGTCAGTTGCTTTAAAAAAACTAAACTTGTAGCTACCATACAGCCCAACAGTTACACACCTGGGTGTTTATCCTGAGAAATGAAGGCTTAACGTTCACACAGAAATTTGTACACAAGTGTTCATTTCAGCTTTATTCATGTCACCAAAAATTAGAAACACCCCCAACGTCCCACCCCCAACCAACGTAGTTATATGGTTAAGCAAACTGTGGTACATTGTACCGTGGAGTGCTACTCAGCCATAACAAGAAAAAAGCTATTGCTGTACACAGCAACTTGGATGAATCTCCGGAGAATTAGGCTGAATGAAAAAAGCCAATGCCAAAAGGCTACATACTAGATGATTATATTGATATAGCATTCTTTAAATGACAGAATTTGAGAAGTAGAGAACAGATTAGTGTTTGCTAGGGCTTAAGGAGTACAGGGGAGGGAGGGTGGGAGGAAGTGGACAGGGCTATAAATGGGCAATGTTAGTGATCCTGTTCTTATGGGAATGTCCCGTATCTTGACTAGCACGGTCAGTATTCTGGTTGTGGTGATGTGCTGCAGTTTGCAAGATGTTCCTGTTGGGGAGACTGGGTAAAGAATATGTGGGTCCTGGCATGGTAGCTCATGCCTGTATCCCAACTCTTCGGGAGAGCCAGGCAGAGGATCACTTGGGGCCAGGAGTTCAAGACCAGCCTAGGCAACATAGTGAGACCCCCATCTCTACAAAAATAAACATAAAAAAACTAATTGGGCATCATGGTGCATGCCTGTAGTCCTAGCTACTGGGGAAGCTGAGATGGGAGGTTCGCATGAGTCCAGAAGGTTGAGGCTGCAGTGAGCTGTAATCATGCCACTGCACAATCAATGACAACAAAACCCTGTCTCTTTTTTTTGTTTTTTTTTTTAGATGGAGTTTCACTTTGTTACCCAGGGTGGTGTACAGTGGCGCAATCTTAGCTCACTGCAACCTTTACCTCCCAAGTTCAAGGGATTCTCCTGCCTCAGCCTCCCAAGTAGCTGGGATTACAGGCGCACACCACCACACCCGTCTGATTTGTTTTTGTATTTTTAGTAGGGATGGGGTTTTACCATTTTGGCTGGGCTGGTCTTGAATTCCTGACCTCAGGTGATTCCCCAACCTCAGCTTCCCAAAGTGCTGAGATTACAGGTGGGAAGAGCATGTGGAGTCTCAGTATTATTTTCTTTGTTTTGTTTTGTTTTGAAACAGGGTCTCACTCTGTCGCCCAGGCTGGAGTGCAGTGGCACAATCTTGGCTCACTGCAACCTCCGCCTCCCGGGGTCAAGTGCCTCTGCCTCCCAAGTAGCTGGGATTACAGCCATGTGCCACCACAACGGGCTAATTTTTGTATCTTTAGTAGAGATGGATTTTCACCATGTTGGCCAGGCTGGTCTTGAACTTCTGACCTCAAGTGATTTGTCTGCCTTGGCCTCCCAAAGTGCTGGGATACAGGTGTGAGCCACTGCACCTGGCCTCAGTATTATTTTCTGTAAATGCATATGAATCTGTAATTATTAAGAAGTAGAAAGGATGGCCGAGCACAGTGGCTTACACCTGTAATCCCAGCACTTTGGGAGGCCAAGGCAGACGGATCACCTGAGGTTGGGAGTTTGAGACCACCCTGACCAACGTAGAGAAACCACGTGTCTACTAAAAATACAAATTAGCCGGGCCTGCTAGCGCATGCCTGTAATCCCAGCTACTCGGGAGACAGGCAAGAGAATCGCTTGAACCCGGGAGGCAGAGGTTGCGGTGAGCCAGGATCACACCATTGCTCTCCAGCCTGGGCAACAAGAGTGAAACTCTGTCTCAAAAATAAATAAATAAATAGGTTAATTTTTTAAAAAGCATTTAAATATGGATATATGCAGTAACATATATGAATCTCAGAAGCATTATGTTGAGTGAAAGAAGCTAGACACAAGACTACGTACCATATGATACCATTTATATGAATTCTGTAAAAGGCAGATTCGTGATGATAACTGATCAGTTGCTAAGAGTAGGGAAAGGGGACTTATGTTTGCCACCAAGGGCACAAAAGACCTTTTTGGATGGAATTATTCTGTTGTAATTGTGGTAGGATTACATTGCTTTGTCAAAACTCATCACATTATACCCTTAAAACTAGTGAATTTTATTATAATGAATTATACCTTATTAAATGTCACAGAAAAAAGACCCAAAAAAATGGGACATTAAGCAAGCAAAGACCACTGGAGTTGATACCTTTAGGAATCTTTCCTCTTCTCACTTCCAAATACCACAAGGTGGCATTGGGTGTTCATGTCAGTTTACAAAATGGGGTTCCTGGTGAAAAACATTTGTAGAAATGGCTTTCCTTTTGTTGATGATTTTAGCCAGCTTGGTGATAAGGTAAAACATTTTCATCTTAACTTTCATTTTCTTTGTATATTTTCTTTTCTACTGTTAGCTGATGTTTGTATTTTTAGCTATAGTTAATATGGGAACTTTAACAAGAAATAATGTTACTGGTGAGGGTCTTGACCATAGGTCATCCAGGTTCTTGGCATGTTGAACAAAGAATAGGACAAAACACACAAAACAACAGAAGACAAAAGCATAGATGTATTGAAATGAAAGTACACTCCACAGAGTGGGAGTGGGATCCAGCAAGTGGCTCAAGAGCCCCAGCTGCACAGTCTCTGGGATTTAAGTCCCCTGTAGGGGTTTCCTATTGGTTACACCCTATGCAAATGAAGACTTGGCCTGAGATGAATCAGAGGCTGTAGTGAAGGCTTCCTGTCTTCAAACAGTCTTCTCCTGCCTCAGTAATAAACACCACTGCATCTTTTTGTAATTAGTCAATTAACCTTCCGAGTTTTTACTTTTCTATATCAGTTTATTTTAAAACTTAGCAGGCCTGGAATATAGTCTTTACTTTCTTTCTTTCTTTTTATTTCTTTTTTTTTATTTTTTATTTTTGAAAAAGAGTCTCACTCCGTTGCCCAGGCTAGAGTGCATTGGCATTATCATGGCTCTCTGCAGCCTCAACCTCTCAGGCCCAAGCAGTCCTCCCACCTCTGCCTCCTGAGACGCACACTACCACACCCAGCTAATTTTTATTTTTTGTAGATGGGATTTTGTCTGTTTCCCAGGCTGGTCTCAAACTCATGGGCTCAATCAGTTCTCTCACTTCTGCCTCCCAAAGTACTGAGATTGCAGGCATAAGCCACCACCCTCAGACCACACCCCACACTCTTTCCCCTCAATACTGGTTTGTCAAGCCACCACTTAGATGTCGCTTGAGGAAGCCTTCTCTGACTCTTACACTCATTGAAGTCTCTGCTGTATTCATCCAGAGCTCCCTGTACTTTCCCATCAGTGTTACTCTTTATATTCATTGTGAATGTTTAATTTAACTCTTGTTCACTACAAAGTAAGTTCTGTGAAGATGAAGGTTTTTGTGTATTTTATTAAGTGCTGTAGCACTAGCCCCTAATACCATGTCTGATATATTAGCATATGATAGGTGCTTAATACTTGTTGGATATTGAATGACTGCCTTTTCCCAGAAGATTATATATCAGTAATGTGTGAGTTTATATCCAGCATTACATCTGTTGTGCCCGCAAAATGGAATTATCTTGCATTTCTAATTTTTTTTTCCGTTTTGTGAACTTTTAAAAATTTCAGGCCTCCCGAGGAGCCCAGACAGCTGCAGCCGCAGCTCCCCGTATCAAGAAATTTGCCATCTATCGATGGGACCCAGACAAGGCTGGAGACAAACCTCATATGCAGACTTACGAAATTGACCTTAATAAGTGAGTATCTCTGTGAAAGCCAGGTATTGAAGGAGAGTTCTTGATCGATTTAGGGACATGCTTTTCACACCCTTGGAAGGCTTAAAAATCCGAGATCATCCGGTGGCTCTGGAATCTGTTGTTTTTAAAACAAGAATGAGGTTGGACCGGGCACAGTGGCTCACGCCTGTAAACCCAGCACTTTGGGAGGCTCAGGCGGGCAGATCATCTGAGGTTGGGAGTTCCAGACCAACCTGGCCAACATGGCAAAACCCCGTCTCTACTAAAAATACAAAAATTAGCTGGGTGTAGTGGCTCATGCCTGTAATCCCAGCCACTCAGGAGGCTGGGGCACAAGAATCACTTGAACCCAGCAGGCAGAAGTTGCAGCGAGCTGAGATCATGCCATTGCACTACAGCCTGGGCAACAGAGCGAGACTCTGTCTCCAAAAAAGAAAAAGAATGAGGTTGGTACCTGATTCAGAAAAATAATACCAAAATAATTCCCAAGTGAAAGTATGACAAATTTCTAGAAATACTGGTACAGTTAACTTTATGCATAGTATTTAAAGTCATTCAGCATATTACCATTTTTTTAATGCTGAATGTATTGATTATATCTTATACATCTGGACCTGTATTTTCTGTAATAGTAACAGAACTGCCAGAAACTTGCCTAGAATGGACAAGGTAGGGATGTGGTTAAAATGTTAAAAATTGGACTTGTGTGTTAGTTTTCTATTTCTGTCAGAGCAAATTACCACAAACTTAGTGACTTAAAACAATCTAAATTTATTATCTCATAGTTCTGTAGGTCAAAAGACTGGTATAGTCTCATCAGACTATAATCAAGGTGTCAGCAGGCTGCGTTCCTTTCTGGAGCCTAGGGGAAAATATTTTTTGTTCATTTGGGCTATTGGTGGAATGCAGTTCCTTGTGGTTGTGAGCCCAAGGTCCCTGTCATTCTGCTGACTGTAAGCTGAGGGCCGTTTCAAGCTTCTAGAGGCTGCCACACTACTTGGCTCTTGGCCTCTGCTTCCATCGTCAAAAGCAGCAGTAGCAGGTTGAGTCCTTCTTCACATCACATCTCTCAAAACTACTCTTCTTCCAGCATCTTTCACTTTTAGGGAACTCCACAGTTAGCCAAAGAAAACAAAGAAGCTAGCAAGCTAGGCTCTAGCCTCCTGCTGCTCCACTCCATGCCCCCGTACAACCAGAACTGTTCTTTGATCTATTTTATGTGTAAGTGAATAAGTGTTTAATTTTTTCAAACAAAAGCTTCTGTAGCACCAAAAAAAAAGTTTGAAAACCACGAATACTCTTAATGCTTATTTTGACTTTCTGTGATGACATGTAAGTGCTATTAATGAGGTAGCATTAATTGATATATAACCTTCTTAAATAGACAAAATTTTCAAATACTCAGCAACCAAAAGTCCCCAGCAAAATTCAAAGGAATAGAAATTGCACAGACCACATTTTTGGACCAAAATACAGTAAAACTAAGAACTCATATTAAAAATATAAACAGGCCGGGCGCGGTGGCTCACAACTATAATCCCAGCACTTTGGGAGGCCGAGGCAGGTGGATCGCTTGAGGTCAGGCATTCAAGACCAGCCTGGCCAACATGGTGAAACCCTGTCTCTACTAAAATATAAAAATAAGCTGGGTGTTGTGGCAGGTGCCTGCAATCCCAGCTATTTGGGAGGCTGAGGCACGAGAATCATTTGAACCTGGAAGGAGGAGGTAGTGAGCCGAGATCTCACCCCTGCACTCCAGCCTGGGTGACGGAGCAAGACTGTGTCTCAAAAAAAAAAAAAAAAAAAGCAAAAAAAAAAAACTAATAAAACAAAAAACGCTACTGCTTAGAAAATAAAAAGTACATTTCTAACTGCCTATTTGATCAGGAACACATAAAAAATATTGCCAGATACCTAGAAAGTAAAGACATTGCAAATCACAACTTAGAGAATGTGGCTAAAACTGGAAGAGTTAAAGTCATAACTATCTTTTTGAGACAGGGTCTGTCACCCAGGTTAGAGTGCAGTGGCATGCTCACGGTTCACTGCAACCTCAGCCTCCCAGACTCAAGCAATCCACCTGCCTCACCCTCCTGAGCAACTGGGACTATAGGCACATGCCACCACACCCAGCTAAGTTTTGTATTTTTTGTAAAGATGGAGTTTCACTATGTTGCCCAGCCTGGTCTCAAACTCCTGGGCTCAAGCAATCCACCCATTTCAGCTTCCCAAAGTCCTAGGATTACAGGCATGAGCCACAGCACCCGGCCCATAACTCTTATTTAATGATAAAAAATTTAAAGAATCTTTGGGTTCATTTCCAATTTTGGCACAGTAGCTCTCATCAGACTAACCCTCCTACAAATAACAATTATCAACTCCGGACGAAATGTAAGAAACAACTGCCTGAACAGTGGAGAAGGACCAAGAGTGAGCAGACACTGGAGGGGAGTTGACACTTGGAAGAATGAAATGGCATTGGACAAATTACCATTTTATTGTTACATGATTTTGCTGAGGACAAGTCCAAGTTGGTATGGGAAGTAATGGGACTAACAGTTGGATGGAAAACCACAATCCGCTGGGTGCGTTGGCTCACACCTGTAATCCCAGCGCTTTGGGAGGCCAAAGCAGGCCAACATGATGAAACCCCATCTCTACTAAAAATACAAAAATTAGCCAGACATGGTGGCACATGCCTCTAATCCCAGCCACTCTGGAGGCTAATGGGGGAGAATCACTTGAATGTGGGAGGTGGAGGTTGCAGTGAGCCAAGATCACACCACTGCACTCCAGCCTGGGCAACAGAGTGAGACTCTGTCTCAAAAAAAAAAAAAAAAAAAAACAATCTTAGCTTGAATAATGAGAAGACACATTTTGGGGCTTCCACAACCACTAGGAAATGAGGGGGAAAGCCTGGAAAGAAGAGAACCACAGAGGAGGCACACTAAATGCTGTTCATGAACTCTGCCCAAATCTTGCATTCAGCCATATTAATTGCCTGTGTAAAATGTTAAAATCCACACTTCTCAGAAAAACATAATACAATCCAGATTCTCTACAGCATATTAATTTTTCTTTATTTTATTTTTTTTATTTTGAGTCTGAGTTTCACTCTGTCGCCTGGGCTGGAGTACAGTGGTGCGATCTTGGCTCATTGCAACCTCCGTCTCCTGGGTTCAAGCGATTCCCTTGCCTCAGCCTCCTGAGTAGCTGGGACTACAGGCGCCCGCCACCACACCCGTCTAATTTTTGTGTTTTTAGTAGAGTTGGGGTTTCGCCATGTTGGCCAGGCTGGTCTTGATCTCCTGGCCTCAGGTGATCCACCCACCTCAGCCTCCCAAAGTGCTGGGATTACAGGCATGAGCCACTGAGCCCAGTGGAATTTAAAGAATTTTTAAATTTCCTCACATATAAAGGAAATTATGCTCATAATGAAATAGGAAATTTCCATAGAGAAATAGAAACTATTGAAAAGCCAAATGGAAAATCTAGTACTGAAAAATGCAATGTGTGAAAAGGAAAATTCATCAGATGGCTTTAACAGCAGATTGGAAATGGCAATAAGAAGAATCAGCAAACTTAAAAACATTAATAGAAATTATCTAATTTTTTTGTTGTTTTTGGGGTTTTTTGTTTGTTTTTTGAGACGGAGTCTTGCTGTGTCACCCAGGCTTGAGTGCAGTGGCGCAGTCTTGGCTCATTGCAACCTCTGCCTTCCAGGCTCAAGCGATTCTCCCACCTCAGCCTCCTGAAGCTGGGATTACAGATGTGCACCACTACGCCCCAGCTAATTTGTTGTATTTTTAGTAGAGACAAGGTTTTGCCATGTTGGCCAGGCTGGTCTTGAACTCCTGACCTCGAGTGATCCTCCCGCCTCGGCCTCCCAAAGTGCTGGGATTCCAGATGTGAGCCACCACGCCTGGCCGAAATTATCTGTTCTTAAGAAAAAGAAAGATTTTTGAAAAGGGAAAGAGCTCCTGTGATCTATGGAACAGCATCAGAAGGTCTAGGGCAGGCATGGTGGTTCATGCCTGTAATCCCAGCACTTTGGGAAGCTAAGGCAGAAGGATCACTTGAGGCCAGGGGTCCAAGACCAGCTTGGGCAACCTGTGAGACCTTGTCTCTACCAAAAAAATTTTTTCTTTGAAAAATCAGCCAGGCATGGTGGCACATACCTGTAGTCCTAGCTATTTGGGATGCTGAAGCGAGAAGATAGCTTGAGCTTAGAGGCTGCTATGAGCTATAATTGTGCCACTGCACTCCAACCTGGGCAACAGAGCAAGACCATGGATGGACCTAACACACATGTAATTGGACTTCCGGAAAAAATGGAAAGAAAAGGCAAAATAAATATCTGTTTGAAGAACTCATGGCCAGGAATTTCCTGAGCCCATGAAAGACATAATTTACATGTCCAGGAAGCTTAGTGAACCCCAACTAGGTAAATAAAAATAAAACTATGCCCTGCTCCATGATGTCAAGTTGCTGACAACCAAAAATAGGAGAAAATCTGGAAAGCAGCTGGAGAAAAACAACACGTTACATACAAGGAAACCATATGAAAGATAGCTGACTTCTCATCAGAAACTGGAGGCCAAGAGACAGTGAAATAAATAGCGTCTTTAAAGTACTAAAAGAAAAACTGTCAGCTTGGAATTCCACATTCAGAAAAAAAGATTCTTCAGGATGATTATGAAATGAAAACATTTTCAGATAAACAGAAAGAAAAAGAATTCATGGCCAGAAGACCAGTACTACATGAAATGCTATAGGAAGTTAGTCAGGCTGAGGAAAAACAATACCAGGTGGAAACTTGGCTCCTAGAAAAGGAATGAAGAGCACTGAACATGGATTTTTTCCTCTTAATTTTGTTGAAATTGATATGACTGTTTAAAGCCAAGTTAAGATATTGTATTCTATAATATATAACTCACATAGATGTAATGCATATGATAACTATAGTGTAGGGGCTGGGAGCAGCAGGTTAAATAGACCTATAATAATGTAGCAGGATTCTTGCATTACATAAAGTGGCACAATAGTACTTCTAAACAGGTATAAAAAGTTAAAGATGTAAATTATGTAAGTTATAATTCTAGAGTAACTTTTTTTTTTTTTCTTCTGTGACAGGATCTCACTCTGTCATCCAGGCTGGAATGCAGTAGCATGATCATAGCTCACTACACCCTCCCAGGCTCAACCAAGCAATCCTCCCTTCCTGAGACCTCCTAGGCTCAAGTAATCCTCCCACCTCAGCCTCCCATGTACCTGGGACTATAGGCATGTACCACTATGCCTGGCCAATTTTTTTTTTTGTAGAGACAGGGTCTCACTATGTTGCCCACGCTGGTCTCCTGGGCTCAAGCAGTCCTCCTGCGTCAGCCTCCCAAAGTGCTAGGATTATGGGTGTGAGCCACCATGCCCAGCCAAGAGTGTTTTTTTAATGCAAAGAGATATAGCTAAAAAGCCAATACATAAATTAAAATTGATTTCTAAAAATATTTACTTAGTTTAAAAATATTAGAATAAGAAGGGAAGAAGAGAACAGCAGCAAAATGATGGAACAAATAGTAAAATGATAGACCTAAATCCAGCCACGTCAATAACTATATTAAATGTAAAAACCATTAAATACTTCCAGTTAAAAAGCCAACAGTGTCATAATAGATTTTTTTTAAAGAAAAGCAAAACCCAACTTATATGCTGTTTAAATGCAAGAAAAGGTGCAAAATAAATAAATACATTTGAAAATCAGTGTGATTCACCATATTAACAGAATAAAGGGGAAAAACCCATTTGATTGCTTTAATATATGCAGAAAAGCATTTGGCAAGATTCAACACTAATTCACAATTCTTAAAAATGATAATGGGTTAAATAATTTTCAGTGTGTATATTTTAACAGAATAAATAAATAAAACTATAAGGAATTTGAATTAAAAGAAATAGTCCTAATTTTATTTAAATAATAATAACTGTGAATAGGAAAAGAAGGGAACTTCCTCAGCCAGATGAAGACCGTGAAAACCACAGCTGATAGCATACTTTATTGTGAGATGTCGAACGCTTTCCCCATAAGATCAGGAACGAGAAAGGTTGTCCACTCTGTTTTTGAGTTCAACATTGTACTGAAGGTTCTAGCCAGTCCATCAAAGGCAAGTAAAAGAAGTAGAAGGCATATATAAGCTTATAAAGGAAGAAATTAAACTAACTCTAGTCACAGGCAACATGATTGTTTATATAGAAAATTTCAGGGAGTCTACAAAACTAAAAGAGTAAGTAAATTTAGCAAGGCTGCAGGATGTAAGGTCAATATGCAAAATACTATTTGTGTGTGTGTGTATTTCAGTAGCTACGAATAATTCTATTTTATATGCTAACATCAGCCATTCAAAATTTTACTGGAGGTTTAGCCAGGGAAATTGGGCAAGAAGAAGAAAGAAAAGGAAATTGGAAAAGAAGAAGTAAACCCATCTCTTATAGATAACGTAATCTTGTAACACAAAACCTTGGGCAGGCGCAGTGGCTCGTGCTTGTAATCCCAGCATGTTGGAAGGCTGAAGCAGGAGAATTTTTTTTTTTTTTTTTTTTTGAGACAGAGTCTCACTCTGTCGCCCAGGCTGGAGTACAGTGGTGCGATCTTGGCTCACTGCAACCTCCGCCTCCCGGGTTCAAGCAATTCTCCTGCCTCAGCCTCCCAAGTAGTTGGGACTACAGGCACATGCCACCACGCCTGGCTAATTTTTTGTATTTTTAGTAGAGATGGGGTTTCACCATGTTAGCCAGGATGGTCTCAATCTCCTGACCTGGTGATCCACCTGCCTCGGCCTCCCAAAGTGCTGGGATTACAGGCATGAGCCACCCGCCTGGCCAATTTGAAATTTTTATAAGATGCAAATATTAGCCTTTGTAATGTAAAAAAAAACAAAGACTGGTTTTGTCATTTAAAATATGCTAGGACAAGAACAGCAGATCATTAGAATAAAAATGTAGCAACAAAACAGTCTTAATTTTATCTGAGGTCCCAGTATTAAATATGGGAGAAAGGTATTACAAATAAGAAGCAAAAGAGGATTTAGTCACTGATTTGGGACAACTGATAAAGTTTTTGCAGTTTTAGGAGAGTAACTTAAAATTTTTTTTTTAAGTAGAAGAAAATGTAAAGTATCAGACCTCAGGAAGGGCAGTGGTCTATTTAGGCTTAAAAGTGATAGATAATGTTGTAAAAGAAAAAATAGCCACCTTTATTAACGTAAACATTTAACTCATGTATGTTTAAAATTCCGTTACCAAAATTAGGAGTCAAACAGCAAATTACTATTGACAGTGAGGGAGGAAGCAGAAATAGCAATAGATATAATATATGAGAGCCTCAGATCATGAAAAAGAATTCTTAAGACCCCGGTAAACAGTGGCAAAGAATGTGGACAGACTGAGTGTCTAGAATGAGTCTTCTGGAACAGAGTTTTGTGCAGGCAGGTGGTATCGTGTCTTTTATTCTCTGCTGCATCCCCAGCATCTAGAACAGAACCTGGCAGAGTAAATGTTCAATAAATAATTGTGAAATAAAAATTAGTAAATTTCTGACAAACTTTCAACCTCTGTAGTATTCAGAAATCTCAATTTAAAACACTGAAAACAATAACACTTCGCTAGTATCAGAATAGCAAAGGTTTTTAAAGCTTCCAATTCCCAGTGTTAGCAGAGGTCCAGCAGAAAGGATGTCTGCATATTGCTGATACAAATACAGATAATGGGCGGGGCGCAGTGGCTCACACCTGTAATCCCAGCATTTGGGGAGGCTGAGGCAGGTGGATCACTTGAGGTCAGGAGTTTGAGACCAGCCTGGCCAACATGGGGAAACCCATCTCTACTAAAACTACAAAACTTAGCCGGGTGTGGTGGCATGCACCTGTAATCCCAGCTACTCAGGAGGCTGAGGCAGGAGAATCGCTTGAGCCCAGAGGGTAGAGATTGCAGTGAGCCAAGATCGCACCATTGGTTCACACTCATAATCCCAACACTTTGAGAATCCAAGGCAGGAGGATCACCTGAGTCCAGGAGTTTGAGACCAGCCTGGGCAACATGGTGAAATCCCATCTCTACAAAAAAATACAAAAATTAAGCTGGGTGTGGTGTCGCACACATGTAGTCCCAGCTACTGGGGGACTGAGGTGGGAGGATCTCTTGAGCCCGGGATGCAGAGGTTACAGATCTGAGATCGTGCCACTGTACTCCAGCCTGGGTGACAGAGCAAGACCCCGTCTCAAGAAAAAAAAAAAAATGGAATACAGATAATGCTAAAAGAAATGGCAATTTTAAAATATATTTTTAATCTCATGCTAGATAATTACTGAGAGGAATGGGGGCAGGGGTGGCAACCAGAAAACAGATTTGTGGAGCACTTACTATGTGCCAGGTACTATGAAAACTACATATTTTTATGTAATTTTCACAATAATCCTGTGCCGTAAATATTAACTCTACAGATAAACTGAGGTTCAGAGAGAGTAATTTCCGTAGAATCATAGTTTCTACGTGATGATTATTATAGTTAAACTATGATTTATGTGTCAGATGCTGCTCTAAAGATCTCGTGTGTATTAACTCACCTCCAGAGACGCAGATGCTGCTCTGTGCACTCAGTGGATGAAATGCCTCGGCAGAAACTAAATCATTTGCCTGTAGGCTGGCAAGTGGCTCAGCCAGAGTTCAGACCAGGTTCTTGGCTGCCAGGCCCGCACTCCAGGTCCCACGCCTAGGGATGCTTCGCTTAGTACCGTGCCACTGCCCTTCTATGTTCTAGGAGGCTCACAGTGATTTGATTAGGGGACTGTGAGTGATTGGGTGTCTTTTATTCTCTGTACTATGTCTTCTGTTACGGTTATGTATTATTAATTACTATTTAAAACTATTGTCTAAATCCTAAAAATCAAACTAAAATTTGAAATAAATTATTTGGAAAAACTTTGCAGGGAGCTTCAGAAGTAAAAAACAAAAACTTGGCCACTGTATGGAAGTTGTTTCATACTTGTCTACTTCTACTTTAGCTTTCCATTTCCAGAAATATGTTTGCACTGTGATTTTCAAAATAGAACTGTGCAGTACTTAAAATGTGTAAGAATCTGCAAAAACAAAACTACGGAACAAATTCTGAAGGTGACCTGAGAAGGCCAGATGGATAAGCGAATGCATCCAGGTGTCTCTGATTGTATTATGATAAAGTGTAGGGAGGTTGAACTTTACATAAATACCACTGGATATTTTTCTTTGTTAGATGTGGCCCCATGGTATTGGATGCTTTAATCAAGATTAAGAATGAAATTGACTCTACTTTGACCTTCCGAAGATCATGCAGAGAAGGTGAGCATTTCATTCCTGTTAGGCTCCAGATACTTGTGGTCTTCCAAAGAGGCTTGAGCTGGCCAAAACTGATAGAGACATCTGGAAAACAGCTGCAGCTCTCTGCTGGGATAACTTGCTGTGTGACCCAGTTCCTTTTCTTGGGTAAATGCATCCAAAATTCTAACCATGGTGCAAGTTCTGGTTTCTGAGTTTACTTTCCTTTAGGAGCATTCTATCCTGTGGTTACTGCACCTGGCGGACCCTATGAGCTGCTGCACGCCTCAAGGCCTAGCTAGGACTTGCTGGCTGGCACCCTCCATGCTGCTGAGCTCTTTTATTAAGGGAGCAGTGGAGAGTTTCTGTCTGGCACTTATGCTTGTCCAGCAGGGGAGATGTGCGTGTCTCCCTCAGCTCCCAGCATGACGTGTACTCGGTAGCTGTGTTCCGGATTGGTTGGCACAGTGTCTCCCTCAGCGTGTGGTTACTTGTGCTGCTGGCACCACGTGAGCCCATTTGAGGCAGTGTGCAGACCAACATTTTCTACATCAATAGAAATGTATTTTCTGTATCAGAAAAATATAATTATTGCTGGGTGCGATGGCTCACACCTGTAATCCCAGCACTTTGGGAGGCCGAGGCAGGTGGATCACCTGAGGTCAGGAGTTTGAGACCAACCTGGCCAACCTGGTAAAACCTTGTCTTTACTAAAAATACAAAAATTAGCCGGGCATGATAGCGGGCCCCTGTAATCCCGGCTATTGGGGAGGCTGAGGCAGGAGAATCACTTGAACCCGCGAGCTGGAGTTTTCTGTGAGCCAAGATCATGCCACTGCACTCCAGCCTGGGCAATAGAGAGAGACTATCTCAAAAAAAAAGAAAAATATAATTACTAATAATGGTATAATAGGGATATAAGTGGTTTTTTAATGTGAATTTAAGCAAACAAGTTAAAGAAAACTCGAGATACTTTAAAGAAAGTTGATTCAGGTGGTTCTCAGATATGGCAAAAATTGCATGGGGTGCCGTGAAGGCCGACTGGCCTGATGGCCATGGAGCCAGACTGTGTGCCCGGCCCTGTTCTGTGCACTGGACATGAGGTAGATGAGTGTGCTTATTATCGACCTTCAATTTAAAGGAGAGGCCCAGAGAGGGGAACGGACTTCCTCAAGGACACATAGAGAGTGACTTGAGAGCCAGGAGTCAGTCAAAGCTGTCAGACTCCAGACTCCAGATCTGCTCTCTCAGGCACTGACTTGGCTTGGAACACCTGGGATAAAATAAAAGCAGAATGTAACTTGGTTTTGTGAGGACACTGAGCTTTTTTCTAAGAGAACCCTAAAAAAAAAAAAAAAAAAAAAGGAAAAGCCAGTATAGATAATAGCTCATCGCTTTTTATCTGTTCGACTGTACATTTCAAGCATTTCAAGTCTCTTAAGACATCTGTTTTGATTCAGCTAATCTTATTTAAATCTAATTTTTGCAAATGCTGATGGATATGATGATAGTTCAGCTGAGTCCTGCTGTTCAGGGAACATTCTGCAGCAGTTAAACAGCAGCCTTCCCCATGTAAGTCCTGACACCACAGGAAAGGTAGATGCTTTTCAGTAACCTTTCCCTGTAGGTCTCTTTCAGAGCCAAGAACATAAGGTATGACCCGTCTGGACTAAAAGAAAAATGAGGCAGAATTGTATCAATTGCTGCTCCTTTTTATGCCCATCTTGTTTTCTTTTTTTTTTTTTTTTTTAATTCCCATCTTGAAAGAGAATTCCCAGAGAGCCTTTTTGAGAGAAAGGTCATTGGATTTATTTTTTTAATTTTTATGCCATTTCTTGTAAAAGCAAACTGCTCGAGTTGGATGCCAGGTGTACATAAATGTATTGATAATATCCAGTCTCTTGCTTAAGACACATCTTTGTGTTCTCTTAAACTCTTACTAAGATTTACATGAGAGGGAGAGAGTCTCACTGTCTTTTCTCGTCTTATGAAAGTGATAACTGACTGGGCACAGTGGCTCATGCCTATGATCCCAGTACTTTGGAAGGTCTAGTGGTAGGCCAGCTTGAGGCTGGGAGTTTGAGACCAGCTTGGGAAACATAGACTCCCTTTCCATTTAAAAAAAAAAAAAAAGGTGAGGCCAAGCGTGGCGGCTCATGCCTGTAATCCCAGCACTTTGGGAGGCTGAGGCGGGCAGATCACAAGGTCAGGAGTTTGAGACCAGCCTGACCAACATGTTAAAACCCCGTCTCTACTAAAAATATAGTAATTAGCCGAGTGTGGTGGCACGCGCCTGTAATCCCAGCTACTCAGGAGGCTGAGGCAGGAGAATCACTTGAACCTGGGAGGCAGAGCTTGCAGTAAGCCGAGATCACGCCACTGTACTCCAGTCTGGGTGAAAGAGCGAGATTCCATCTCAAAAGAAAAAAGAAAATGGTGATAACCAGTGCAACTTTCTCAAGCAATCAGGTTTCTCTGACCTAATGATCTTCAAAAAACAGCTTCAGAGGACTGGCACTAGAGGTTTAGAGTACATAATCATTTTTAAACTCCGAAATGCCCGGGAAATTTGCATATACAGGAAGTAGGTCCAGGCTAAGAAAATTCTCATGTCAGGGTCCTGAGTCAGCATGTTTTTTGTTTAGTTTGCTTTGCTTTGCCTCAGTTTCACATTAGTTGATTCTTCTCCTCTTTGGAAAGTCCATGCTGAGTCAGTTTTTGTGGGTTTCATAACCCCACGGTACTATGCTGCTTATTTTAAGTAGAAAAGCCTTATGTGTGTTGAGTGTGGTAGCTCAGGCCTGTAATCCCAACACAGTGGGAGGCAAAGGCAGAAGGATTACTTGAGGCTGTGAGTTAGAGACCAGCCTGGGCAATAAAGTGAAACCCTGCTCTACAAAAAAAAAAAATTTCTTTATTTTTTTTTTTTTTGAGATGGAGTCTTGCTCTGTCACCCAGGCTGGAGTGCAGTGGCGCGATCTTGGCTCACTGCAACCTCTGCCTCCCCAGTTCAAGTGATTTTCCCGCCTCACCCTCCCGAGTAGCTGGGATTACAGGCGCCTGCCACGACTTATATTTTTAGTAGAGACAGGGATTTACCATGTTGGCCAAGCTGGTCTCGAACTCCTGACCTCAAGTTGTCTGCCCACCTCAGCCTCCCAAAGTACTGGGATTCCAGGTGTGAGCCACTTAACCCAACCTACAAAAAATTTTTTTGAATTCGTCGGGCATGGCGGCACGTGCCTGTAGTCCCAGCTACTCAGGAGGCTGTGGCAGAGGTTCGCTTGAGTCCAGAAGTTTGAGGCTAAAGTGAACTACAGTGAGCTATGACTCCCCCACTGCACTTCAGCCTGGGTGATAGAGCAAGACTCAGCCAAGAAAAAAAAAGAAGAGTTATCTCTTGATAATCTGTATCCAGGTCACCTCAACCTTAAGATGACCAAGACAGTGTTGATTTACTTTACTTTTGGGTGTTGTATCTGTTAGATTTGTGTTCAAATAACAGTGGCTTTAAAAAACATAGGCTTACAGGCGTGAGTCACCACGCCCACCGCTAGTCGGGAGGCTGAGACAGGAGAATCACTTGAACTGGGGAGGCGGAGGTTGTGGTGAGCCAAGATCGCGCCATTGCACCCCAGCCTGGACAACAAGAGCAAAACTCTGTCTCAAAAAAAAAAAAAAAACATTGACGGGTGCGCAGTGGCCCACACCTGTAATCCCAGTGCTTTGGGAGGCCAAGGCAGGCAGATTGCTTGAGCCCAGCAGTTCAAGCCCAGCCTGGGCAACATAACAAAACCCTGTCTCTACAAGCCCCGTCAGTACAAAAATTACAGAAAATTAGCTGGGTGTGGTGGGCTGCTTCTGTAGTCCCAGCTAGTTGGGAGGCTGAGGTGGGAGAATCACTTGAACTCAGGGGTTGAGGGCTGCAGTGAGCTATGATTGCACCACTGCACTCCGGCCTGGTGACAGAGTGAGACTGTTTCTTAAAAAAACAACAACAACAAAAAACACACACAGGCTGATTTTTCTCTCAAAACACTTGCCACATAGAGCTAGAACTGCTGTGGAAACTCCATGGCGCCAGTAGTGCCCAAGCCCCTGGCCTCCTCCAGTGCCATCCTTGGCATGCGGCTTCTAACCTCAAGGTTGCCATATGGTCATAGAGTGGTTTTTGGAACTCAAGCCATTAGAACCATATTCGAGGCAGGAAGAAGGAAGGAAGGGAGAAAAGGCCACAGGTACCTCTGTCAGAGGCATGTTCCATGTCAGTGCTGCCCCTGATGGCAGAGCAAGGAGGACCCAGAAGAAAGGATTTGGGGCAGGACTGATTCCAGATATGGGTGAGGATGTGTTACATGTGTGTCTCTTTCAGGCATCTGTGGCTCTTGTGCAATGAACATCAATGGAGGCAACACTCTAGCTTGCACCCGAAGGATTGACACCAACCTCAATAAGGTCTCAAAAATCTACCCTCTTCCGCATATGTATGTGATAAAGGACCTTGTTCCCGTGAGTTTCTGCATCTCTCTGGTTTTGTTTTTGTTTTTGCTTGCATGGGGGGTGGTGCTATGTGCGTTATGCTATTAGTTTTTTAGGGCAGGATTTGAGTATTTAAGGCTCCTCTTCTAGTCGGATAGTAAATAGATGGGACTATTTCCTATGTTATGGCAAGAGGAGGACCACAGTGTCACTGAGAGGTTAGGAAAATCCCCAGATCTGAGACAGTGTGACCAGAGTTTAATTAAAGAATTTGAATGGCAGAAGATAAATGCCTAGAAAATCCTCCAGCAGCTCATTTGGTGAGGTTTGTTTGAGAATAACAGGGCACAGAATTTTAGAGTTGGAACATTCCCAGAAATGAATAATTTGGCCATAACTACAAAGAAATCATGTGGAAAATACCTGTTGGGAAAGCAACAGCTGTTTATGAGTTCTACTTTAATTTCTGCCTCCCTGTATTTGACCACCTTTGCTGACGTGGTGTTTTCAAGGGCAGAAAGGACTGTGGGATTGGCAGGTTTCCCAGGTAGGTGAGGGAGACGTTTCCTAACCATGCTTAACATTGTGACCATTTCTCCTTTTGTAATCTTTGCATATATTCGTGACAAAGGAAGAGAGTCTGGCTTCTGCCTGGCATAGAGTGGACGACTAGTCAAGTGTCCAAGAAATGGGGTAAATAAAGCTGAGGTGATGATGGAATCTGATCCTTTTCTTCTTCTTCCTCTTAACCACAGGATTTGAGCAACTTCTATGCTCAGTACAAATCCATTGAGCCTTATTTGAAGAAGAAGGATGAATCTCAGGAAGGCAAGCAGCAGTATCTGCAGTCCATAGAAGAGCGTGAGAAACTGGTCATTAGTCCCTATTTATTGTTTTGATCTGAAAAATTTATTGCAAAGATGTTTGCCAGGAGTGTGACTTGTCAGGGAACATGAGCTGATGCAAGCCATTTAGTGTATCCTGGAAAGGAACTGGCACAAGGGTGGGGCAGTCATCCTCTTAGGGCCGGGTGAGTAGTGTGAACCCATGAATGGCCCAGAGTGGACCAAGGAGCTAGAGCCCCTGTGCCACATCTGCAGGGGCGGGTGGTTGCTGTGTTGCAGTCCATCTTTTTCAAAATAAACCAGTATGTAAATTGCCTGGGCTTTAAAAGGTGACCAGTAAGTCAGAACTGTTCCCTCACTGGGGGCAAAATGAAACACATATGCTGGCCAGTTGTAACTACCACCATCCTGCTTTACAAATGGGAGTGAAATGTTAATGGCAAAACAGAGTATCGATGTTCATACTTCTGGTGATCTGTGGGGTGGGATTGTTCCTGGCCTGCTGACTTGTCTGGGAGTTGCCATTCCCATGTACAGGCTATAAAATCTTAAAGCAGAGGCATCATTATCAAGTTTTCAGTGTTTCTTCTTCTACACTACTTTTATTCCTCTGCGAAGAAATCTTCTCTGATTTGCACACTCCCTCCCTGCATACTCATGGACATGAGGAGGTAGGAAGGGGCCAAATAGAGACAGAGCCCCAGCTGCAGACCTGCACAGGGCCAAGGGCAATGGCTGTGTCTTTTTCCTTTCTGGATCCCTAGGCCCTGGCGCATGTTATTTTATTAACAAATATTAGTTATGTAAATACTGTAAAAATATATAGAAATTTTTTAAAAGGCCAGATGCAGTGGTGCATGCCAATAGTCCCAACCACTCGGGAGTCTGAGGTAAGTGGATCACCTGAGCCCAGGAGTTTGAGAGTTTGACGCCAGCCTGGGCAACATAGCAAGATTTTGTCTCTAAAACATGTACATATATATGAATATATGAAAAGTATCAGTTGTATGAATGAATAAATGAATTCTACCTTTTAAGACTTCGTAAATATTTAGCATCCTGTCCCGTTGCCCATAAAATGTTAAGAAAGGGGAGTTCAGCCAGGTGCAGTGGCTCACCTGTAATTCCAGCACTTAGGGAGGCTGAGGTGGGCAGATCACTTGAGGTCAGGAGTTCAGGACCAACTTGGCCAACATGATAAAACCTCATCTTTACTGAAAATACAAAAATTAGCTGAGTGTGGTGGCTTACACCTATAATCCCAGCTACTCAGCAGGCTAAGGCAGGAGAATTGCTTGAACACAGGAGGTGGTGGTTTCAGTGCGCCAAGATTGTGCCACTGCACTTCAGCCTGGGCAACAGAGCAAGACTCCATCTCAAAAAAAAAAAAGACAAAAGGGGAGTCCTAGTATGTGTGCCCAGTCTGTCACCATCGAGATAGTGGGGGTCAGCACAGTGGCCTGCAAGTCAGAGTAAGCCTGGGATGAGACTTCAGAGCCACTCTTCTCAGACTGCAGCTCTGCCCCTCAGTTTCTACCTCCCAGAGTCTCGTGTATCCCAGAATCCAGGCTGAACCAGGCCCTCTGGCCCAACGAGTCCTCTTGCATTCCTAGGCAGGACTGATACGTAGCTAGCGAACATCTCCCAGATGGGATACTATTAGGGATTGAAGAGTTCCCCTGAGCATGTTTGGTTTCTAGATACAAGTTGAGTATTCCTTATCCTAAATGCTTGGGTTTCAGTGTTTGGGGTTTCAGGTGTTTTCAGATTTTGGAATATTTGCCTTACACTTACCAGTTAAGCACCCCAAATCCAAAATCTGAAATCCATGCTCCAGTGAGCATTTCCTTTGAGCAGCATATTGGTGCTCAAAAAGTTTCAGGTTTTGGAACATTTTGGATTTCAGATTTTCAGATTTGGGATGCCCAACCTGTAATAGAAATTTACTCATTTACCTACCAAACATTTAACATTTTTTTGCTCCCTTGAATTAGTATGCTGAACTTAATAAATAATTGGACAGCCGGGCGCGGTGGCTCAAGCCTGTAATCCCAGCACTTTGGGAGGCCGAGACGGGCGGATCACGAGGTCAGGAGATCGAGACCATCCTGGCTAACACGGTGAAACCCCGTCTCTACTAAAAAATACAAAAAACTAGCCGGGCGCGGTGGCGGGCGCCTGTAGTCCCAACTACTCGGGAGGCTGAGGCAGGAGAATGGCGTGAACCCGGGAGGCGGAGCTTGCAGTGAGCTGAGATCCGGCCACTGCACTCCAGCCTGGGCGGCAGAGCGAGACTCCGTCTCAAAAAAAAATAAAAATAAAAATAAAAAAATAATTGGACGGCCGGGCGCGGTGGCTCAAGCCTGTAATCCCAGCACTTTGGGAGGCCGAGACGGGCGGATCACGAGGTCAGGAGATCGAGACCATCCTGGCTAACACGGTGAAACCCCGTCTCTACTAAAAAATACAAAAAACTAGCCGGGCGAGGCGGCGGGCGCCTGTAGTCCCAGCTACTCGGGAGGCTGAGGCAGGAGAATGGCGTAAACCCGATTGGCGGAGCTTGCAGTGAGTTGAGATCCAGCCACTGCACTCCAGCCTGGGCAACAGAGCGAGACTCCGTCTCCAAATAAATAAATAAATAAATAAATAAATAAATAAATAATTGGAAAATATGGAGAAATTTATGTATGTATTTATTTTTAATTGGGCAGCCCCCAAACCGGAATAGGTTCAGAGAGGCTCCATCATTTTTTAAATAAGCTATAATTTCCAGCCTGGGGTACATAGAGTGACCCTGTCTCTGCAAAAACTTTAAAACTTAGCCAGTCATGGTGGTGTGCACCTATAGTGCCAGCTACTCAAGAGGCTGAGATGGGAGGATTGCTTGAGCAGAAGAGTTCCAGGCTGCAGTGAACTGTGATTGTGCCACTGCGCTCCAGCCAGGGGGACACAGGAAGACTCTGTCTCAAAAAAGAAAATTGATAATTCCACCACCAAAACATAACCTCTGTTAATATGTTAATATTTATAATTTCCTTTGTTTTTTGTTTATTACACTATATTTTTATGTAGCTGGGACCAAAATGTAAATATGCTTTTATATCCTGCTTTTTTCACTTATGTTACTGTGAGCATTTTCTTCATGTTCTTAAAATTCTTCATAAGCATTAACTTACACTTTGCTTTCTACTGCTTCAGATGTATGCACCATGCATTATAAAACCATTTCACTATTGCTGGACAATGAAATTGTTTCCAGTTTTTTACTGTTAGAAATAAGGCTAGATGAACATCTTTATCCTTCAAGTTCTGCCCCAAAACATTCTAATTTCTTTTTACAGATTTTTCTAGGAGTGGGTTAAAGAATATGACTATTCTAAAGACCCCTAATCCTATGACCTTATGCCTTCTAGCCCAATGGGGCCAGTTGACACTCCCACCAGCCGTCTGAACAGCTGAACCAAATAGATTTGGTTGAAGACTCATGGTTCAGTCACAACCATCGGTTCTGTCTCATCTGTTCTCAACTGTCACCTCAGGTGTCAGTGGGCCCCTTTCGTTTTGCTGCTTTTAATCCATTTCTGTTGTTTCCAAACTCAGAAAGCCCGGTTTGTGTTTCGGACTTGTTGGGCAGATTGAGCCAGTGTGACAGGTGTGAAAGTGCAGGAAGCCAGAGCCAGCTGCCGGGGCCACATCCTGATTCTGCTGCCTACAGTGGCACGTCCCTGGGCACATGGCCTAACTCACTCTCTGTGCCTTGGTCTTTACCTGTAAGTGGAACTTGCTGGACTCACCTCACAGGATTACTGTGATGATCAGTTGAGGAAAGTGTGTAAGGCTCAGGGCTCTCCGTCAGGATTGGCAGTGGCAGTCACTGGGGATGATGTTGAGGTTTCCAGTGAAAACCTGAGGGCCCTTCTGCTGAGCCCAGGGCAGAAGCAGCTATAGACTTCTGCTGTTTCAGCCCCCGGGCTTTTGAATCTCTCCCCTCTTGACCGCATTCCAGGAAGTTGGAATTGATGGGAGTTGTTTTTGTGTTCTTGTTTTCTATTTCTTTTTTAGACAAGTGAGAGGTTCTTGTTTATTGAAGGGAAAGTGCACTATACGTGGACTTAAGAACCCTGGGCAGATGTTTACATTTCACTTGCAAGATCTTTATTAATCTGCTAAATATCTGCAAATCACACCTTGGATTTTGCCAAGAAAATTCACATGCAAGCAGGCATTTTATTCATGCACTGACCCCAAAGGTCACATTTAATCAGCTGAAGACATAGCAGAGTCTTTCCCCTCACAAGCTCCTGCCTCTTCTTTCTCCCCATATAGGACGGGCTCTACGAGTGCATTCTCTGTGCCTGCTGTAGCACCAGCTGCCCCAGCTACTGGTGGAACGGAGACAAATATCTGGGGCCTGCAGTTCTTATGCAGGTGAGGTTCCCCTTAATTGCTTTAAGAGAAATTGATACTGAAGCATCCAGAAGTCCAAGAGGACAATAGACAGCTGTAAGCCGGCCATTCTGAGGGGCCTGGTTTCCTTCATTGCCATCCAGTCCAAACAGGCTAATTGGTTGTATTGCATTCACTTGCTTTCGGTAAATCTGGGGCCTTGTCTGCAAATTGCCTTTGTTTCAGTGTGGTAAGAGTCACCCCAAGGGGTGGCAAACCATGCCTTGCAGATGTTTAAAACGTATTTCCGTATGCCTGGTGGTCAGAGGCTCCCCGTCCCCCTCTCATAGGATTTGTAACATAAGATTTGTAGTGTGCAAGCAGGGGAGAAAGCAATGTCTTTGAAGGGCAGCTGCCCAGCTATGAGATTAGAAGCTGTTTCCCAGCTAATGAAAGCCTGGATTTAGGGGTTGCCTAGAAAGAAAATAGTATTGGTGTTCACTGCAAAGAAAGTCACTGTCTTTGTTCCCAGAAAGCTTGTGCTTTTTTAGATGTGTGCTTTTCATAGTGTAAGCAACTCAAAAACCAACTTCTCTTTCTCATTTTCCCACAGAAAGAGAAGTTACAGGTTTGTGTGACCACATGAGCAGTATTGATTCCCAGCCATGTAAAGATTGAATAATGAAGTACGCTTACACTTGTCACTTTACCAGCTGCTCCGAGTTGTTGGGGATGTAGAGGTCCTCTAAGTAACACTGCTAGAGCAGGTCCATGGTCATGTGATTAATTCGTTTCAGCTTCTGATTCAGGCTGCTGAGAGGGCTGTGCGAATTCAAAGAATCCTTAAGTGGGACAAATACTATCTGTAGACAGGTCTGTTAAATCATTCCTTTACTCAGAGACAGCGAGTCCAGCATGGGTAGGTGCCATAAAGACAGATAAGAGGGTTATATGATACAGTCCCTGCCTTCACCAAATTATGAGCTGGGTAGGAAGCTATTAAGCAACATGAAATAATTAGGAGATGATGCCCAGTGTGTATAATGAAGCACCCGGGTACCAGGTGCAGTATGGATCAAAGGTTTGCAGGGACCATTAATCAAGTGGAGCTACACGTGTTGGGAACCTTTCTTTGAAAGATGGACAAGAATTAGAGTGTGGAGATGAGGCATCTAAGCTGAGTGAATTGCCTTTCCTGTGCACTCTCAGAGCTTTGAGTTGAGCCAGGGTACCGCTTTGGCCTGTTGATTGGCAGCTCAGCTAATCAGTCCCTGGTTTTCCAGGCCTATCGCTGGATGATTGACTCCAGAGACGACTTCACAGAGGAGCGCCTGGCCAAGCTGCAGGACCCGTTCTCTCTATACCGCTGCCACACCATCATGAACTGCACAAGGACCTGTCCTAAGGTACGTGGGGCTGGTGACCCTCAGCTCTGCCTCAGAGCTGACTTGCCAGAGGTAGCATGTGCTCACAAAGAGGCGATTGGTGGAGAGCAATCCTAGTCACTTGAGATGAAAAGGGAGCAGCATGTGCCTGTCCCTTCAGTGTGAACCTAGGGGCTAGTTTGGCTCTTAGTTGCAAGAAGTAGACTGACTCGGGCCAGCTCAGGAGCAGGCTTTATTTGTGGGCTACACAGGGACATTGTGGAGTTAAGGATACACGGGAACCCATGAGCAGGTACCTGCGTTCAGCCTGACTTCATAGGAAACAGAAAGCGAAAGCCATCAGAATGCGGGCAGCTGCGAGGACCACATTTCTTCTCCATCTCTTTCTTGTGATGTTGGCTGCGAATCTGCCGGCTCTCCAGCCGCCTGTTCTTTCCTTCAGCTCTGTGGAGGTTTTCTCTGACTCCAAGCTCTGACTTTCGTTCCTTTTCCTGCTTGCATTTGCTGCTGCTTTTGGCTCACTCTGGCCTGGATTCTGCCTCCCAGCACACTTCCAGCTTCAGCCACCCGCCATCTGCTCCCAGCACTTCTCAGCACAGGTTCCCAAGAGGGTGTCACATTGGCCCAGCTCAGCTTCTCATGCCTGCACATCAGAGGCCACAGCTGGCTACAGACTGGCTGCCCTTTGGCCAGGTTCTGTCTCAGTCTGTTTTGTGGTGCTATCACAGAATTTCACAGACTCGGTAATTTACAAAGAAGTTTATTTGACACACAGTTCTAGAGGCTGGTACCAGCGTCTGACAAGAACCTTCATGCTGTATTACCCCATGGCAAAAGGCAGAAGGGCAAGAGAAAGGGAGCCCAAGCTTATCCTTTTTTTAGAGGTGGAGTTTCACTCTTGTTGCCCAGGCTGGAGTGCAATGGCACAATCTCGGCTCACCGCAACCTCCGTCTCCCAGGTTCAAGCAATTCTCCTGCCTTAGCCTCCCGAGTAGCTGGGATTACAGGCATGCCCCACTCATGCCCGGCTAATTTTGTATTTTTAGTAGAGATGAGGTTTCTCTATGTTGGTCAGGCTGATCTCAAACTCCCGACCTCAGGTGATCTGCCCACCTTGGCCTCCCAAAGTGCTGGGATTACAGGCGTGAGCCACCATGCCCGGCCCTTCTCACCCCTTTTTTTTTTTTTTTTTTTTTAAAGACAGGGTCTCTGTTGCCCAGGCTGGGGTGCAGTGGCGCAATCATAGCTCACTTCTGCCTGGAACTCCTGGCCTTAAGTGATCCTCCTACCTCCTGAGTAGCTGGGACTACAGGCACACACCACACCTGGCTAATCCAAACTCATCCTTTTATCGGGAACCTACTCCTATGATAATGGCCATCCATTGGTGAGGGCAGAGCCGCCATAACCTAATCACCTCTGAAAGGTCCCACCTCTCAATACCGTTGCAGTGGGGATTAGGTTTTCAACACATGAGCTTTCAGGGACACGTTCAACCCATAGCAGGTGTGAGCCCTGGTCCAGTCAGCCTTGCCCAGTGGGCAGGGAAGGGCCAGGGCTGTGTGGTTCAGAACATGGCTGCCTTCTGAGCAAAGACTGTGGGCGAGTGATTTCACTTAAAAGTTGCAGTGAGTCGGCGGACGGCAAGGTGGAAAACTGTAGGGTGGCCAGTTAGCGGTAAAAAAAAGATTACATCATGTATTTGAAAACATCAAATCCAAGCTGTAGAATTCACTTGTGATTTTTTTGCCTGGAAACTCTCTGTGTTTCCAGTGGCCTCGCCAGGGGAGCCCCCAGGCTCCAGCTCCCCCCTATTGCCTGGGCTTCCATCTGGGTCCTGTCCCCAGGACTGTGGTTTGCCATGCTTGCGCCTGTGAATAGCTACTGACCTCTGAGGCAAGTTATGCTATGAAAGCGCTTGGAACAGTGCCTGGCATAGAGTAAGCACTCAGTAAATGTCACCTTCCGTTATTGTTTTAAAAACATGAGTAGTGAGCTTGTTTGAGACAGAGACAGCATCGTCAGTGGTGGGGCCTGGCTGTGTACTTCTTCAGAAGCTCTGCAAGTGACTCTAAGGTGCATTCCTGGTCACAAACCTGTGCATGGAGGGGATGGGTGCAGCAGACAATGAGACAGCCAAGAACAGGTTTTTTGTGCCTTGCCCTTCCTTCTATAAAACAGCTGGAAGTTGGGACCGAAACATAGACATAGGCCGATCATGAAACTGGAAGGGACTTGAGAACCATCAAGTTTAACCCCCTTGTAAAGATGGGGAAATTGAGCCCCAGGTGGGGAGGGGAGTGACTTGCCCAAGATCACTGTCAGGTCAGTGGGAAGGTAGGACTAGAGTTAGACCATCTGCCTCCCCATCCAGTGCTCTTTCTTCCTGCACAGATTGGGTATGTACCAGCCTTCTAAGTCTAAACACCTTCCTGACCCTGTGGGGACCGGAAATACGCAGGTGGTTCCAGATTGAGAAGGCTATACAGTGAAAAGTCTCCCTCCCGCTCCACCCAGCCACCTCCCTAGAAGTCAGATGCTTGTGTGAACTTCAGAGGCGTTTTATGCTGCACACAAATGCGTATGTGTCCTCTTCTGCCTTTTTTATATCACACTTATCTGTATGTTTTCACCCACTAAATTTTGGAGATTATCCCATGTCAGTATATGAAGCATGTCTTTTTGACCAGTCTAGACAATATAGTGAGATTCTATCTCTACAAAAAAAAATTTTTAATTAGCCAGGTGTGGTGGCATGCTCCTGTAGTTTTAGCTACCTGGGAGGCTGAGGCCGGAAGATCACTTGAGCCAGGAGTTCCAGGCCACAGTGAACTATGATCACACTTCAGCCTGGGTGACAGAGCAAGACCCTGTCAAAAAAAAAAAAAAAAAAAAGTATCTTCTTTCTCTTCTTCTCTCAATATCTCTTTTCTTTCTTTCCTTTTCTTCTTTCTTTCCACAACACTTTAGGGGGGTAGACTTATCCTTCTAAAATGAGGGAAGCCTTCACTAATGTCAGATAAGACCTTGTCTCATTTTACCAAGTACTTGCTTGTCTCCCTTTCTGCTTCAATGAGGGTGGCATTCAGTGGGTTTAATTATTACGCCTCCTGCAAAGCAGATGTTAACAGCTGTAGGGGCAAACTGCAGCTAACACCAATGGTATTGGCCAGTTGAACTCATCCTGGTTTTACAAAGGGTTAATAGAGAGGGTTGATTCTTCCACGTACCTTTGAGAGCTGGTATATGCTGATTTCTGCTGCTGCTGATTTAATAATAATGGTGATGATGTAAAAGATTTAGAGATGTCTGGCTGATTTTGACATTGGCCTGTAGTCCTAGAAGAGACACTATCCTGGGTGTCTTTGAGCAGTCAGAGTGCAGCTCTGCCCTGGGCCTGTTTGCCTGTTAGAGTGAGCCACACAAGAAGGAATTGAACGTGGCAGAGCTCTTGCCAGAGGGAACTAACCATCTTCAAATGTTAAAAAAAGGTAGAAGAGAGCCCTTAGCCCAACCCCTATGGTTTTGAGGGACTTGATTTGCATTCACCTTGCTTTGACACTGAACCAGCTGAGGAAGGAGTTTCACCCAAGATCTTGGGTTTTCCCATTCAGTTTCAGTTATCATTTGTTATTGATTCTCTTCTCTTTTTTAAAGGGTCTGAATCCAGGGAAAGCTATTGCGGAAATCAAGAAAATGATGGCAACCTATAAGGAGAAGAAAGCTTCAGTTTAAGTGTTTCCATGCTAAACATGACTTAAAACCAGCTCAGAGCTGAACATAATTTATATCTAATTTGAGTTCCTTTAAAGATCTTGGTTTTCCATGAATACAGCATGTATAATAAAAATTTTAAGAAATAAATGTTATTCTACTTTATTAACAAAAAAAAAAGAACCCTGTTCCTTTACTTGCTGCAGAGGAATGTGAAGGTGCCAGGAGTCCTTGTCCTTGGAGAGATGGACAGGGCTCCAGAGCTGAGCGGGGGTGGGGTACCCTAGCTAGAAGGAAGTGATGAGGTGTGGAACTGACATCAGACAGGGCCTGTGGCTTGTTCCCAGCTTTGCTGCTCACCAGCTGGACAATCTTGGACAAGTTCCTTCACCTCTATGCTGCTCCATTTGCCCATCTGCACATGGGATCCATAATTGTGCCTACTTCATTCATCTGGTATGAGAATGCCTGGCACTTATTCTGAACACTCAGTGTTAGTGTTCTATGTCATCCCAGTTTCTATAGTTTTCAGTACCAGAATTACTGAAAACTAAATCTTGGTAAGTCTTTGGATACGTTGGTGAAGCCAGGTTTGAGATTCCTCCAGCACAGAGCAATGACCCTGATCAGCTGTGAATCCAGTTAGTTCCACAGAGGACCTCGTGGGGCTTCTCACTGCAAACATGAACTCCATAGCACCTCTGCCTTGGCTGGGAGGCTCACTGCACAGGCGGGTGTGGTAGCTCATGCCTGTAATCCCAGCCCTTTGGGAGGCTGAGGCAGGTGGATCATTTGAGGTGAGGAGTTCGAGACCAGCCTGGCCAACAATGGTGAAACTCTGTCTCTAGTAAAAATAAAAAAATTAGTCGGGCAGTGATGGCACGTGCCTGTAATGCCAGCTACTTGGGAGGCTGAGGCAGGAGACTCACTTGAGCCTGGGAGGTGGAGGTTGCGGTGACGGAGATCACACCACTGCACTCCAGTCTGAGCAACAGAGTGAGACCCTATCTCCACAAAAGCAATGCAAAAAAGGGGAAAGGGGGAAAGTAAAAGTGGAAGCTTCTCCAAACTCATTCCCTGTTGACAGCTTAGACATTTCCTTCCACACCCTACATTATTACAGATACGTAGCATATTTAAAACTCTCCCTTCAAAAGTAAGGCACCGTAGAGCCAGGAGCTGTGGCATGTGCCCCTAATCCCAGCTACTCAGGAGGCTGGGGTGGGAGCATCACGTAAGCCCAAGAGGTTGGGGCTGTGGTTTGCCATGATTGCACCTGTGAATAGCTACTGCATTCCAGCCTGGGCAACATAGTGAGACCCCATCCCTTTTAAAAAAAAAAAAAAACACTTGGCACAGTGGTTTACACTTGTAATCCTAGCACTTTGGGAGGCCAAGGTGGGAGGATTAAGGCCAGGACTTCAAGATCAACAAGGACAACATAGTGAGACCCTGTCTCTTTTTTTTTTAACCTATTAAAAAAAGATTTAAAGAAAAATAGGGTACCCTGTAGTCTGCCAGCAGCTTTCTATTTTTACCTCACATAGAAGGGACTTCAGTGCTCATAAAGACCTACCTTAATCTGTGTGTATGTGTATGTAAAAATTTTTGGAACTGCAGCTTAAGAGCACTGTGGCATGGGTGTACCCTTACTTAACCATTCCCCTACTAAGGCACATTCGGGTGGTCCCTATTCACCTTTTCACCCAAGGGTGCTTTTTTAAGTTGTAGCTGGAAACCTCTGGATCATTTGGAAAACAAAAGCTTCATGCATCCGGAGGCAAGCAGCTGAGAAAACGTGTGACTCACCCGATAATGAGCCTTAATGAGCATTTTCTGGCTTAAAGGGTTGATTCAACAAGCATTGTCTCAGGCATTATAGAAGGTGAGGTGCTGGGGACAAGGATGAACAAGATTTGTTCCCTCCTACCACCTAGGAGCCAAGGTCACAAAGGAAAAAGGAACAAACATCAGAAATTTTGAGAACAGGGCCATGTACCCTTCACTACAGCATCTTGGAATTCTTGACTATCTCAGTGAGACACACGGTACACGGCCCTGTGGCGTTGAAGCCTAAGATTGTGGAGTGCAGCTGGCTTCTTGAAAGACAGTGGGGCCGGGCGCAGTGGCTCAAGCCTGTAATCCCAGCACTTTGGGAGGCCGAGATGGGCGGATCACGAGGTCAGGAGATCGAGACCATCCTGGCTAACACGGTGAAACCCCGTCTCTACTAAGAAATACAAAAAATAGCCGGGCGAGGTGGCAGCGCCTGTAGTCCCAGCTACTCGGGAGGCTGAGGCTGGAGAATGGCGTGAACCCGGGAGGCGGAGCTTGCAGTGAGCTGAGATCCAGCCACTGCACTCCAGCCTGGGCTACAGAGCGAGACTCCGTCTCAAAAAAAAAAAAAAAAAAAAGAAAGAAAGACAGTGGAACCTGACCTGCAGGCCATGTCTGTGGGTAGCTTCTGTTCCCCAGCTCAGACCTCCAATGGCTTTCTATCAGCCTGGAGAAAGGTCACATTCCTTGGATTCATGGATACTTTGACTTGGCTTCTAATCTCCAGATCTGTAAGGAAAGATGGGTTTTTCTCATGAATGACTTATTCATTTATTTATTTATTCATTCATTCATTCATTCATTCATTGGAGTCTCTGTCACCAGGCTGGAGTGCAGTGGTACAATCTTGGCTCACTGCACACTCCACCTCCCGCGTTCAAACGATTCTTCTGCCTCAGCCTCCCAACTAGCTGGGATTACAGGCATACCCACCACACCCGGCTAATGTTTGTATTTTTAGTAGAGACGGGGTTTCACCGTGTTTGTTGGGCAGGCTGATCTCTAACTCAAGCGTTCCACCTGGCTCGACCTCCCAAAGTGCTGGGATTACAGGTGTGAGCAAGCACACCCTGCTTCTCATGAACAACTTAATGCCTTGTAAAGATGGGTCCACAACAACTGCTAAGAGGCAGGGTGTAGCTTGGGAGTTGCCACTTCAGATCAACGTCATCAGAGGCTGAGCTGACTCTGATGGTCACTCTCCACAGTTGAACTCCAAGTTAAATTGGTAGTTATCAACTGATAGTTTAATTTACTGCTTATTTAATCTTTCATTGAATTGGAGACAAATGTTCTATTGAAACAGTCACAAAGGCTTTTCCAGTAAAACTGCAGACCTGTGCAGGGAACGGAACAGTATTTTGTCCTGTATGTTACTTCTGTGCCCAATGTGCCTTCATTTACGAGATAATACTTCCAGCCTGGCCCTGTGGCTCACGCCTATAATCCCAGCGCTTTGGGAGGTCGGAGGATTATTGAGCCCGGGAGTTAGAGGCTGCTGTGAACTATGATCATGCCTCTGCACTCCAGCCTGGATCACAGAGCCAGAACCTGCCTCTAAAGAAATTAAAAATAAAAATAGAATTTCGTAGGACTGAAGCCAGCCATCCCTTCTTACCTAGCTCTGGACATGTTGAACATCTGTGACTCTATTTTCCTATCTGTAAAATGGGAATTAACAGCACTCCCTTCTCAGAATTACGGTTGAAGTCTAAATAATAGTAAATGTGAAAGCATCTTGCCTGCAAGAGAGTAAATGCTCCATAAACTCAAGTGAACGGATTTGTCTTGAGTACCTACTATCTGAAAGACTCTCTAGTGAATGCTGGGAGGCTGCAAGAGTAATTTCTTCCCAGCTCTCTGGAGTTGACAGCTGGTATATTTCTGACACGACTGGCCAGAGCTAGAGGCCTCCCTGTTGGGAGGATGGTTTTACCGTGCAAGGCTAATATTGCTTATTTCTCATCTCTCCTGTCACATTGCTCAGGGCAGGAGGGACTCCCATTGGTCAAATTATCTTCAGGCCCCTTCCCTTTCTGGCCCCAGGATAACTACCATACAAAGTGCTGAAACTCGGCCGGGCACAGTGGCTCACTCCTGTAATCCCAGGACTTTGGGAGACCGAGGTGGATCTCTGAAACCCAGGAGTTCGAGACCAGCCTGGGTAACATGGCAAACTCCCATCTCTACAAAAAAAAAAAAAAAAAAAACCCACAGAAAAATCAGCTGGGCGTGGTAGTGCTCAACTGTAGTCCCAGCTACTCAGAAGGCTGCGGTGGGAGGATCACTTGAGCCCAGAAGGTCGAGGCTGCAGTGAGCTGAGGTCACGCCACTGCACTCCAATCTGGGCAGCAGAGAGAGACCCTGTCTCAAAAACAAAAAAAAAAGAAAAGAAAACTGAAAACCCACTTTACTGTGTGTCTAGATAGCCATAATCCTACCAACAGGATTTACTAGGTGAAAAAAATCCTCTTTTGTTGCAAAAATCTGGCGAAACTAGAGAAATCGAAAAGTAAAACAATGCTCTGGAATAAACTGGCCCAAATTAGTGATTTCTCAAACTTTTTGCCACTGGGACCAGGCCTATTACGCCCTCTGCATGGGCTCCCAAGAGAGCCACAGCCTAGAAGGGAAACTGTTCAGTCGGTTCTCGCCCATGTGGGACTGGAAATCTCAGACACGGTTATCCGGGAAGACAGCCTGGGTCACAGACCTCCTCAATGACCACACACTGAGAGCCACTTCCCCAAAGGTAACCCCAAGCAGATGGCAGGGCCTCCCACATCCTCTGTGGTTTGGAAGGAAGTTTCCTCTGGCCTCCTGCCTCATTAAGGAGAAGAGATGAGCTGCAGGTGTGGCTCCTTCCCAGCTGGCTCAGGGAATAGAGCCGCTTTAAGGCCAAGTAGCCTCAGCAATAAAAAGAATGAAGGGGGCACCCTTGCAAGGCAGTCTCCCATGCAGTCCCCAAGTCCTCTGCTTTTTTATTTATTTATTTTTATTTTATTTTTATTTTATTTTTATTTTTTATTTTTTAGAGGGAGTCTCACTCTGTCGCCCAGGCTGGAGTACAGTAGGCTCACTGCAACCTCTGCCTCCCGGGTTCAAGCAATTCTCCTGCCTCAGCCTCCTGAGTAGCTGGGATTACAGGCGCGCACCACCACACCTGGCTCATTTTTGTATTTTTAGTAAAGGTGGGGTTTTGCCTCACTGGCCAGGCTGGTCTTGGACTCCTGACCTCAGGTGATCCACCTGCCTCAGCCTCTCAAAGTGTCAGGATTACAGGCATAAGCCACCACACCCGGCCCCCTCTGCTTTTCTGAAGCCTCTCATCCAGTGCCAGGATCTAAAGCAAGCAGCTGGCTTCTACCAAGTTCCTGCCATCTCATTTCATCCTCTCCATGACTTCCATTTTGTAGGTGGGGAAGGAGAGGCTTAGAGAGGGAAAGTGACGTTTTAAAGCTCACACAGCTAGAAAGCAACTCACGCATCCATGTCTTTCTGATGCCAGAGCCCAGCCCCTTGCCACCGTACCATACTACCTCCTGCCAAGGCCACCTGGGCTAGCCACTTCCAAAGCCAGCCTTCCCGCTGCCCTGGGGGCTGGGTTCCTGCCAGAAATTGAGCTAAGCCCTGGGGGAGGACATGGGAGTTCTGAAAAGTTAAGCAGCCTGCCTCCCCTGGAAGTGTCACCGGAAGATGAAAGAACTCTTGTCACCTGGCCCAAGGAAGCCAGTCCCACGCCCCAGGTGGTCAACAGGAATGGCCCCCAACCGGCTGGCTGGCTCGGGCAGCCTGCCCCAACTGAGTAAATGGCTCCACTGGCACCCAGCTGCTCAGGCCAAAACCCTGAGAAGCATCTTGAATTCCACACATTCCTGCACCCCCACATCCTATCCACCAGCAAGTCCTGCCAATGCGTGTTCCTGTACCAAATAGTCACTGGGATCTTGCTATGAATCAGGTGCTGCTTTCCCTCCTGGGGTCTATCCCCTACCCACACCCTCACCACCATCACAGCTG